>NC_134276.1:40739537-41353703 GCF_949628215.1 Phalacrocorax aristotelis
GAAAGAGAGAAAGAAAGAAAGAGAGAAAGAAAGAAAGAGAGAAAGAAAGAAAGAAAGAAAGAAAGAAAGAAAGAAAGAAAGAAAGAAAGAAAGAAAGAAAGAAAGAAAGAAAGAAAGAAAGAAAGAAAGAAAGAAAGAAAGAAAGAAAGAAAGAAAGAAAGAAAGAAAGAAAGAAAACGATAAGCTCTTTAGAAGTTCCTGGAAGCAAATTATCAGCAGTTCTACCTATTTCCAGTTCACCAAACTCCACTAAATCTTCCCAGTGACACAACCCTACTGCTCCCTAACATTCATATATTTTACTTGGATATCGTGAATATTAAATGTGATATAATGAATGTGATACAATATGTTAAATGTGATATAATAAATGTGTTAAATGAATATAGCCCAGGGTGTGAAAAAGCCCAATATTTAATATCAAAACTCATTTAGAATCTTGAATTGATTTTCTATGAAGATTGGAGTGGTTGGAGTTTGATATTCAATTCTGTCTCTATCTATTTAGACTGAGAATTATTTATTCAATGAAGTGTGGTAATCAAAATTTAGATCTGTATGAAAACGTGGAAAGTGAAACAGAATACAGTTATTTTAAAACTTTGAAATTATTCAAAACTCTTAATTTGAGACAAGCAGCAAAAAGAAAAATACAAAGAAATTCATGCATTGCAATTGAATCTGCTATTATCCAATGTCATAATAACAGTCTGAAGTTACAGTTTGGTTGTTTAAGTGCATCTGCTACCGGCAAAAATGAAAGTGCACAGTTAGTTAAGCAAACATTTGTTTCTTGAATCCACTCTGTTAAACATTTCATTGCATATTGCTTCTGAAATCAAGGTGTTTGTATTTGAGTTGTCCTTTTGTTGGGTTGTATAGGTTTTTTGTTGGGGTTTTTTTTTTTTTTTTACTTTTGGGGCAAACTAAATACAAATCACCCTAAAAATAATCTTTCAAATGAAGTTTCCTAGAAGCATATTTTCTTCTTTCTTTCAGTCCTTTTGAAAAACTATATTTTGCATAAGCAAACTGTACCATTCAGTACTAATTATAAAACATTTGCCCCTGTTTTATCTCAAACCTCATTCAGAAAATTCTCTGTAAGTAATTTCATTCAAGTTCAATCCAAGTGCTTTAGCTATCTGCCTACCTATTGATTTCTTCTTGTAGATCAACTTTCTAGATACTACATTGCTAAAAATAAAATAAAGAAGTAAATATTTTTGCTGCTTTTCTTTTTTGTTCTTAATCCCTTCTGAATGGATATAATTACTTATTTCAGTAGCTTAAATAAGATTGTAAAACCACAGAAGTCTGCTGTACAGAAAAGAAACATCCTGGTGAACTCCATAATGCCTCATGCCTCTGTGAGTATATATTGAAGTACAATGAGACAAGAAGAAATGGCACTTTTGCCATTTAAAGATATTTAATAGTTAAAAACATCGGTCAGATTTTCAGGTATTAAGAGTACTCAAAAATAAAGCCAAGACAATTCCTCTCATCCTCTTTCCCTTATAGGTACAAACTCATGTGAGTGCCAGACCTATATAGTTTAGCTTGTTTTGACTGGTTAATATCAATATCCTTGTCAAAAAAAAGCTCAGAATCTTCTTCTTTCCCCAAACTTCCATAACGGGAACTAAATACTGACTGTTATCTAATCTTGTTAACTATTATAGCCTCTTACAGATGTCAGTGTTATGCTCTGAAATATGTCTTTACACCTACTGTGAAAGATTTTCCAGAGTCCTCAACTGCCAGTTTTAGCTTTGAGAAGCTGGCAAAATGGTACTTTTTTCTTACCAATTTACTGTATTGGAATTTGTTGTATACCAGTTGTTCTTGCACTGTATAATGTTATAAGAATTTTCCTAGTAGAATTTCTGCTGATCTTAGACTACTTCCTTTTCTCTGGATCATTACAATTGAAAGAAGACAGAAATGACATTTTTAATAACTTTTTTTTTCCTTCCTGAGGATAAGTGAGTGCATATGGGAGTTGACTTTTTACTTTCTTTGAAAATCTGCAATCTATGATTTTATGAGCATGGGATGGAACAAGGAATAAAAATAACTCCCCTTTTCAACTCCCATCAAGAACAGAAAATGGGAAATTTAATCATCTTGAACACAGTGCTAAAACAAGATGTGGTTTGATTGAGACTCCCTAGAATCTCCTTTTTATGATATATATTAGAATTAAACTCACCTTAATTTTACAAGAGGGATATTATTTGACAAAAAGGCATGAAACATACTGAAATTATCCCTCTTTTGGGTCCGATAATTTTGATCACTTTTATGATGTAAACAGACGGCTCTTCTAAAATTTCACACTACTGACAAAATTCTAAAAAAAGCACACAAAAAAAACGCCAAAACTCACAAACTTTTCACAACCTTTTCTTAGTTATTAGTGATTTAAAAAAATACAGATCCAAAGTATTGTTCTTAAAATTTAATATAATTAGAGAAACCCCAGATATTATTGAATTATTTAAGTTAGTTTCAAGAACAAAAAAGCCTTAATGAAATATGTATTTATGTTGAAAATATAGCTTAATTCAAAAATGCTATTGACAGCACATACATAATAGGTATAACTGATCTTCAAAGTAATGGTACTCATTATTGTTAAATTGTAACTTACTACACATGCTGATTTTTCCTTATTTTTTTCCTTATTAGATTTCTTTCTGCCTGGATTAACATTATTATAGCTATATACCCTCTGAAATAGAAAATTACATAACCTTTACATAATTATAACAGATTTTTATTTTAGAGAATTAAATAAAAAAAAGGAACACTGGAGAGGGTTGAGATGTGAACAATAAATAATTAATTTCACACCTTTTTGTTGTTTTTGTAAATCGCCCCTGTTGCACAAAAAACTCATAAACTACCTTTGTTATTAAAATATGTAATATCGACATTAGTAAGCTA
This sequence comes from Phalacrocorax aristotelis, assembly GCF_949628215.1. NCBI lineage: Eukaryota > Metazoa > Chordata > Aves > Suliformes > Phalacrocoracidae > Phalacrocorax > Phalacrocorax aristotelis. The sequence goes on from NC_134276.1 coordinate 40,742,490, forward strand.
TTAAAGGTAAAACAATTCCAAACTCCCTTTTTCTTTCAGTTAGTGGAATCCTCTATTGTTTCATTTTCAGTACTTACCATTTCTACCCATTCATACTCAGATAAATCTGTTTTCTTAAGAATAGGTAGAAATGCTTTCTAAGGTCTAAATATACCAAAGTTCAACCTCATTTTGTACAAGTAGTATTCAGTATTCAAACATACACCTGCGCAATGGGAAACAATGACCCCATAGTTTTGCAGCACTGAGATTCTCATGATTGCTTGATATCCATGGCTAACTGTCTATGAGTCAAGCACTGCTGGCCTCCTGGATTCATTTTAAGTGGAATAACACAGCAGATGCTGCAAACTGATGATGAAAGTCAAATCATTAATATAGCTATTTTGCACGTCTTACCATCAAAAGAGAGGGGGTTTTTTTGTTCTTTTTTTAGGGTTCTTTCCCTGTATTTAAAAAAACAGTCTTTCTTGCTAGTTCTGATGTTTGAAGACCGATCTCCTTTTTATTCAGGAGATGCCAAGATGACTGAGGAAGAGTTTTTGTTGTTTTTAGTTAGTTTAAATTTTTATAATATATTGTAAGATGTAGAAAAAATTCTGCAATTTTTTCAAATTGATGTAATAATCATGTCTATAAAATGCCTAGGTCCTCCAGCATCGTTAATAATAATTTAAAATAAAACCCCAAATAACATCAACTCAAATCATTTATATAAAAAATTCAGACAGGCAAACTTCTTTAAAAATTCTTTCCACTGCCATGTCACATAGGGCTTCTGAGAAATTAGATTTTCCAAATAAAACACGTATCTCTTCTTTTGTGCCTCCAAGTTCACCTATTTCAGAGGTGGGAAGCTTTTTAACAACCATAGGGTCTATGTTGGAGCACACGTCTCAGCTACCCTTTCTGACCAGAAGTGTAGTAAATCTGACAGATGGGGCAGGCTAATACCTCCTAAGGTACCTCAAGTTTTACTACTCAAAGCTATTAATCCATAGAATCATAGAATCATAGAATGGTTTGGGTTGGAAGGGACCTTTAGAGGTCATCTAGTCCAACCCCCCTGCAGTGAGCAGGGACATCTTCAACTAGATCAGGTTGCTCAGAGGCCTGTAAAACCCAACCTGGAATGTTTCTAGGGATGGGGCCTCCACAAGCTCTCCGGGCAACCTGCTCCAGTGTTTCACCACCCTCATTGTAAAAATTATTTTCCTTATACCCAGTCTAAATCTACCCTCCTTTGGTTTAAAACCATTAACCCTTGTCCTGTCACAACAGGCCTTGCTAAAGAGGTTGTCCCCATCCTTCCTATAGTCCCCCTTTAGGTACTGAAAGGCCACAATAAGGTCTCCCCACAGCCTTCTCTTCTCCAGGCTGAACAACCCCAACTCTCTCAGCCTGTCCTCGTAGGAGGGGTGCTCCAGCCCTTGGATCATTTTGGACCCGCTCCAAGAGGTCCACGTCTTTCCTGTGCTGAGGGGTCCAGAGCTGGATGCAGCACTACTGATGGGGTCTCACCAGAGCAGCCAGGAAGAATCACCTCCCTCCACCTGCTGGCCATACTTCTTTCAATGTGACCCAGGATGTGGTTGGCTTTCTAGGCTGTGACCAGGCATTGTTGGCTCATGTCCAGCTTTTAATCCACCAGTACCACAAAATCCTTCTCTGCAGGGCTGCTCTCAATCTCTTCATCCCCCAGACTGTACTGATACCAGGGGTTGCCCCAACCAAGGTGCAGGACCTTGCACTTGGCCTTGTTGAACCTCATGAAGTTCTCACAGGCCCACGTCTCCATCTTGTCTAGGTCTCTCTGGATGACATACCGTCTGTTGCATTAATGGTAGGAGTCTGAGGAGTGGCTAGGGAAAGATCCTACCGTTGAGTCACGATGTTCAGACAGGACCCCCTTGCTTTCTAAACTAAAAGAGGAGTCTAGGTGTGGCTAAGTCCAGTCTTAGTCTCAGACGAAAGCTTTATCATTATTAAGAGAAATGTATGGTTTTACACCCAAAAATTCAGTCTGAAGCACTTTTCCTGGTATAAAATCCTAGTACAGAATCACAAAATCACAGAATGGCTGAGGTAGGGAGGCACTCCTGGAGATCACCTAGTATAACCTCCCTGATTAAAGCAGGGTCAGATACATCATGTTGCTCAGGGCTGTGTCCAGTCAGGTTTTGTATATCTCTAATGGTGGAGACTCCATAACATCTCTGGGCAATCTGTTCTGGTATTTCATCACCTTCACAGTAAAAATATTTTTTCTCATGTTTAAATGGAATTTCCTGGTTTTGCAGTTTGCACCCATTGCCTTTGTCTTTTCACTGAGTACCACCCAAGAGTCTGATTCCATCTTCTTCACTGCCACTCATCAGATATTTATAAACACCAGTTAAAATCACCCTAAGACTTACCTTCCCCATGTTGAATAGTCCCAGCTTTATCACTCTATCCTTGTATGCCATATGCTCCAAAAAGTTAATTATCTTTGTTGCCTTTGATTGACTTACTAGTGCACCAGGAAGCCCAAGGCCTTTTCTGACAAGATGTTCTCCAGCCAGTTAGCCCCTAGTTTGCACTGCTGCATGGATTAAATGGTTTACAGATTAAGCACTTTACACCTTCATATAATGAGCCTAGATAAACCTATGCAGATGTATAAATTGAGGTACTACATTCATAGATGGCTACAGACTACCTGGAAAAGATGTATGTGTTTGATGAGTTAGTTTTACTACTATTGTTTTAGATAAACAAAAATTTTAAAATTACCTTTTAGATCTGAACATTTTAAAAGTTTTATTACCATGAATATTCCAATAAAGACAATAAGCATGTTTGTTCACGTTTATAAGACTGTTATGTGAACCAATAACTAAAGAGGTTATGCTTTTTTCACCCAAGAATGACAGGATATTCCAAAAAGGAGAACTAAAAGTGCTCACCTGAGGACATCTTAGGGGTAAAGTGTTAAAACTGTTATGGTTTGGTTTTGAGTTTTTTTGCTAAACAAAGCTAACTTTTGTTCTTCTGATCACAATTATGTTGAATTCTATACAGCAGAAATGCAGCTCCATCTTTTACTTGGAAACATTCAAAATTTACAAGAGACCATTTGATTCTGCACAAATTTGACTTAAAATACTACCTTTTTTCTACAAGATTACAATAATTTAAAAAATAATATTTCTGAGACTCTTGTCTTTTTTACAACTAAACATTGTGCCAGCCTCCAATCAAATATTTTTTACCTACAATCCTAGAAAACATTCTGTTTATCCTTAAGACAGCTTCCTTTCAATGTAACACATTTAAAGGAAATCACTGTTTTTCAGAAGTCAGCTGTTTACAGTTAATGCAGAGATGGCTAGTTCATTTACCCATTCTGGGTTAATAAGTGTCATTTTTCCTCTAAAGGTTCACCAATACTGTTCCTATTGCAGAAGGCCAGCAAAGACTGAGTTTAATGTTGGATTCATCCAAATAAACATAGATACACATATCTAAGTTAGTTATTTCAGGCTCCCTTTATAGACATTACATAGGCATAAGAACAAAAGGGCATCATTTCTCTGACCTATTTTAGATTAGATGTCTTTGGGATCATGTCCAAGAAATATTTCTTTTTCCCTGCCATTTATAAAGGGAGCTGTGAGTGACTAGTCTGTATAAAGATGTTCATGTGGTAGACATTTATTCCTACATGAGCAGAATCTCATTAAGAACTCCTACAGTAAAAACAGTCCTGTTGTCAAATGTTCCCTGGCTGTTGATAGTTTACTGGTCCATAGGCTTTGTTAATAAGTATATAGCTGAAGTGATATACTTCAGGAAGATTAAGAGACAGATGAATGTAGTTGAACAGTGTTTAAAATGGAAGTTTTCTCCTAAATGTTATAATACAGTTGAAACTGCATTACTGTATGGCTGTCTTAATACCACCTAACAGTATTTTGCATAAATTCAAATTATTCTCTCATGTGAAGGTCTGTGTCAATGTTAATGATAATACAGGTTTAGCTTTTTTCATTAATATATTGGATTCCTACTCAAAAAAAGGAATGTGTGATCAGCAGGTCCTTTTTTTTCTTCTTTCCTTCATGATTTCATTTACTTCTCCTGCCCACTTCCAACCAACTCAGATACTCCTGAGAAAAGAGAATGAGAAAAGTCTATTATGTCACAACCAAGAATCCAAAGAACAACATAACTTTTAGTAGAATAGAGGAATGGAATAAATATAAAATTTCAGAAGAAATCCTATTTTAAAAACATTTTAATGAGTTTAATTACATAGTGAAAAATTAATATAAATTGCAGAGCAAATAACTTTATACTGATTCACTCCCTTTTTAAATCTCATTCTTCTCTTGGTCTTAACCTCACTGAAATCAGTGAAAGACTTCTTAAACTAAAAGAGAAGAAATGCGTTATCTTCTGTCCCCTCTCTTGCTGCTCCTCTCTGCTCTTGTTTTGATGGCTTGTTCCAATCCTTCTAAAACAGGTTTTTACAACTCCTATTTTGTTTTCTTTTGGAAGAGGCAGGATGTAAGAAAAGAGGAGGAATAATAAATTTCAAACCAAGATATGTTTTCTCATACAAATGTATTAGTTCTGGGTTATACAACAGGAGAATACTAATAATTCCTTTGAAATACAAGGCATGTAATTGCACCCTAGTATTACAAACCTTGTTCAGATGCATGTTTTATCAAAATATTTTTGAGGAGAAAATTAATGAAAGAATAAAATACTGCTTTATGTATGACTTTATTTATAGCCACTTAGTTAGCTCTCTACATAATTATATTCCAAAACCATAACAAAGGTAAATGAATTATTGTTGATTATCTCTCTCCAGGTAAAATGTCATCTCCTTCAAAGTTCAGAGTTTTTCTTTACCAGTTTAATAAAATCCTAATAGCATTGATCCACGACTTGTAGATCAGAAGGTGAATGATGGCAGCCGGAAGGTATAGTAAGTCAATGACTGAAATAAAAATATAATTAATCTAGTGTGAAATACTGGTTGACTTCTAAAGTCACTGAAGTGTCACATGGATGCTATACCTACTGAAAACACTAACACTGCTAATTATTATTCATGTTTTTCACAGTCAATATTTTAAGAAATTTTTACTACACTCCTTAATGCTTTTGTTATATGCTACTGTATCCATCAGTTGAATTCAGGTTCCACCAAAAGAGTCCTAATGTGTAAATTTGCTTCTTACATCATCAACTTCTAAAAGCACCTTAGGGCTTTACGATTTACTATCAGTCCACCAAGAAATGTCAATACACCAGAGTACCAGAGGCAAGTGCCAGATAACCAATAAAGTTACAGTTAAACAGACATAAAGGTGATTTATGTCAGCATTGTCATTCTCATCTTTTATGCAAATAAGCTTAGATATACGGTGTCTGTGTTTAGACAGATTTTTACTTGATATCTAATCACGGCTTCACATGGTTCTACTTATGCAACATTTCTAGCAAAAAAAAAAAACAACGCCAAAAACAAAACAGAAAAACAGAAGATTGCAGTCTGATTAAATATAGATATAGATGCAGTAGGTATATATGGCATTTAGAAGGTAACAAAAGAAAGACAGAAAAAGTTTCAAAGTAGTTGAGTAAAAATTTATGGGGAAGGAGAAATGTATTAATTCATTTTACAAAAAATCATTTGGATTTGCCATCCATAATTTTCTATGAATTTTGTCAAAGTGAATGAGTTCTGAAAGGAAAATCTGCATGGGAGGAGGAAAGGAAAACAGCTTTACTGTAGAAGTGTTGTAATATATTCGATTCATGGACTATGTTGCAATGTTACTGGCAAATTCTAGTATAAAGAGACTTTATTTCATTTCCTTGCTTCACAGCATTTCTACAACTTTTTAACATGAAGGAAAAATTTACCCCTACAGCAATATATTCTTACAATCTGTCTGTAATTTGTTGGTGTTATGAAACCTACTTAAATTACTTTATTCTGTTTTTCTATATTTAAAAAAACAACCACAAACCCACAACATTATTAGTTAGCAGAGAAGCTTCCTGTTTAAAAAATGGACTAATAATTAAGTCTGCATTGTGAAATAAAATTTCCATACCTACATAGTAAAGACACTCTGAGATATTTCCTCTGTGGAGAAATACTGAATGTAAGTAGGAAAAAAAATGACAGTAAAATATACACATACATTTATTTGTAGATAGATTATTAAAAATTATAATTAACTTTGTTCCCATTATTACTGAAAAGATAATTTGAAAATAGAAGACATTTTCAGGAAAAAAATAAATTAACATTTTCAAGCAGAATACGAACGTTTATCAGTTAGGTGTTTAAACAGATTTAAATACTGAAAAGGAGTTATTCTAAGCTGCAGGGAAAGCCAGTCCTCAAACACCTAACCTTAATATCCACAATATTATTGTGTATATGCAAGGTCAATATCTAAGTCCTCATTCATGGAGATCTGGGACTTTTTTAATTTGCATAAGGACTGGTGAATAATGTGATTTGAAGAAGCATCCTTCATCACAGAGAACTGCTTTCTGTGATATCCACAAGGTACCGGCTAAAGTGGGACCTCAGGAGATGCACACTCTTTATCAGCATCTTTTAGTACTTATATAAGCTGTATGGTTTCCAGCTTGTCATTTAGCTACATATGTATTTATGCATTAAAAATATTCTCCAAAATGTGTCACTTTAAGCAGTTTTAGCCATCTATCTTCTACTGCTTTTACCATTTCATTTACACTAAAAAACATTTATTGATACTGGTAGTGGGATTCATCCCAATTAATACTAAATATTTTTTATTAACGGTATTAATTAGTAATTAAACATCTGCTAGAGTGTGAAACCAACTTGAAAACACTGCCCAGATGAATTAAACCTTGAGTACGTCTCCTCAGCTCTAACTCTAACTGGTATGAGCTGGGGACAAAAAAAAAAAAAGTCAATAGATGAATAGAAGAACTTTGTTCCACGGATACTCCTAACTTCCCACTTGTGTAACATATTTGGGACCGAAGATCACAGGCTGATAGAAACCCTGGGGTCAATTGGATTGGACATAGATATTGAGAAAGTCCAAAAGTCTGGCTTACAGCTGTGCTGTTAGCAAGGCTGTTGGCAGTTTACACCAACAACCTAATTTAGAAAACAATAAGTGATTAAAGCAATGGCCTCTGAAGAGGGCAGGGGGAGACATCCTGGACATCTGAAGCTGTGTTGAAGGCTGAGTTTGAGATACAGCCATTACAGGAATAGCCAGGACCTGAGAATTTCTCTGGTCAGAGAGACTATCCCATTCCCCGGTATCCATGACATCAGTCAGAGAAAGATTGGAAGTGCTGGGTCTTCGAGGTGTATGAGCTGGGGGTGGGGGGAATAGAAATTCTAGAAGTGGTTATCCACCCACTGACACCATCCTGATGAGTAAAGAGATTTTAGATCGTGTGTCAGTGAGTCATATGGTTGTATCATTGTGCCTACCTCCCTCCTAATTGCCCTATGACAGACACCTGAGCATAAGATGGCCACTGTAACATCCATTTGTAGTCTGCAGAGAAAAAGAAGCCAAAAGAACATTTTTATCAGTGTAACTTAGATGTTTAATTCCAGAATTGTTCTCTGGGTGTTCCTGTGTTTTCTAGTATGGGTGTAAAGTGAATATAAGTATTTAACACAGGGCAAAAGTCTTTCTTTTCTCTTTTGCAAAATTTACTCTGAAGCCAGGAAATATATATAAGAACAGATGAGCTTTTTGTAATCTGAGTGTCTACAGACACAAACACTGACTTAATCTTGCTCTTCCAAAAATCTTCCATTCCTCACAACCTGTATGACAAACCTGTGCGACAAACCTGTGTGACTACTAGCTCAGGAATTATAGACATATCAGTGATAGAAAACATTAATATAACTTAATATATTTTGTTTTCTTTCAGGATTAATTTCTAGACTATGCAGCAGAGGCAAAAAATGTTTTTCTTAAGTAGGACTTCCAATATTTGAAGAACCTGGAAACTACATGGGGTCTCATGTGCACTACATGGTGCATCAGGGTAGAACTCTGAAATGGACTAGAGCAAAGTGCAGTTTCCTAGAAGTATGTTCACCTTCCCAAAGTATTTCTAAAATCTGTAGATTATTAAAATAAGAACATATATTTTTGTGTGTGTGTGTGTGTATATACATACACACATATGATACAAACCTCTTAATTCAGGAATCTGAAACTCATTTTAATGGTTTATTAATGTTAAAACTAACATGAAGTGTAAATATTTGAAATAATTTCAATGTCCATCTGAGAACATTCCATAGTCATAACTTTTTTTTCTGGACAACAACAGGCAGGCTATTCCAAATAGTTTATGAAATACAGTCCTTTCTCAGCTCTGACATTTCCAGCATATTTCACTGAAGCCTTCCTTTACAATATAGTTTCAAGTAAAATAACTCCCATGCATCAGCTGAAGATTAATCAAGCTGTAACTTATACATTTGTCAACATTCAACACACTTTCAAGAAAGGAAAGTAATAAAATCTGGTTTTCTGAGCTAGAAATAACATTTCTGCTCTGCATTTACCTTCTCACCAAAAAAAAAATGTTTTAAAATGTCAACTCTCTCAACATGACATAGCATAATCACTTTATTCTTGTAATCAGGCATGAGACAAAGAACATAAAAAGACTCAATGCAGACATGCAAATACCCCAAAGGAATGAAAAACTGTTTTTCTGGTTTCAGGAATGGTAGCTTGCACAGGGGGACATCAGAGCATACTCCTGATTAACCAAACGCTGGCTTCTTCTCATTTCACTGTTTTTCAGTCTGATGCAAATAAATTCTCCCTCAGCTACTCTGAGCTGCTCAGACAGGATCCAGCTGTAAACCTGAAGCTGTGTTGACACAGTCTTATGTTTGAGTTAATAAGTGCTGCTGAGAGTAAAAGACTGTGGAGACTTATCAAACAGGTATGAAGTACAGGTCTAACCACAATTTCTCTTGCGGGAAGGAAACTTATCTTTGTGGAAGTCCCATTTATATCATATGAAACAGGATAACCTGTGCAGATCCTAAGTAATACAGTAACAGTAATACAGTAATACAGTTTCAGGGGAGAAAAAAGAAGACAAGAAAACCACTGATTGTTAATAAGTTACTCTGGTTTTCAATAAATTAAAAAAATGTTAGCTTTTATTCAGATAGAGTTTCACTAAAGCATTAGTGGAATTCTTTTCTAAATTCTTTGATAAGTAGGTTTTATCAGTGAGAAAATTATATGGAAGTTTGGTTCAGCAACTATAAATGTCATTAACCAAGTATGTGTTCTTCAGACTTAATTACACGTTACAATATCAAACAGTTGAAGGCCCAAGAGATAATAAAGTGTAACTGTCACTACAAGGATGTAATAATATGTTAATAATTTAAAACAGATTATATATAATAAATTACAGTTCAGCGTAAGAATTTGCAAGTGGGGTAAAACATGTATCCTGCCAAACGGTGAAATGTCTCGACCAATGTCATGACCAATTTATTTCTAATTATTTCCCTTTTTAGTATCTACACCTCTCTTCTGAGTATTAGAATTCACTTTAATTACTCTGAAGCGTATAGATGGCTCCCCATTTTTATAAAGCATAATATATGAACATTTCTCCAGAGGTCTGCCTTTGTAGAAGGAAGTCCAGACAATCAAACAAAAATATCTAGTGGACTGTGACAAAAATCTCTGATATGTATCATTTATAAGGATAATGTTAATCCTTAATTCTATGAAGTCATATGCTTGCATGACCAACCTTTTGCAAATGGCCTGGACAACACCACTTAAGGTAAGTGAGTGTAAACTCTGTGTATGTGAATTGAATACATGAAACCATCTGAAAAAGTGTTTGCCCCAAATTGATCATGTTAAAGAGGAACCCAGCCCTCAGTAGGATTAAAGAGTAACTGATGAAAGAGGCAAAGAGACTTGAAGCAAAGAAGACAGATGGAAAATAAGTCTAAAGAAGACATGAAAATACGGGGACGAGGAAGAAACCTTGCGGTGCAAGCAGCAGCAGTCAGACCTGGTTTGACACCACAAGGCAGCACCCCATGACATCATGACTACTGCCCAGGCTGGACACAAAAGCTGCCATGAGCCACTGCACTCCAGCTAGCTGGGTGGCACCGCAGGGTGCAACACATGAGGACCAACACCTCAGCTGTGTGTTTTGCCTCATGGGGCACTTGCTGTCCAGTGTGTGTGCACTTGAAGCTGCAGGGAGCAGTACAGGTACAGATAAAGCTCAAACACATATATCTTTCCTGGGAGGGGTGTGTACACCTTCCACTGCCATGGAAGGGGGTCACTGGTAACCTACAATGCCTTTGAGAGAGGGGGTATGCATATAACTCTGTGTGTGTGTTGGGGGGGAAGAGAACATTTTGGAATTTGCTATAAAAGAGTGCACAGGAATTTTTCAATTTTTATTAACATTTCACAAGACAACCAGGGGATCAGGCCCAGCCAGCATGGCTTCATGAAAAGCCAGTCCTGCCTGACCAACCTGATCTCCTATGACCAGGTGACCCACCTAGTGGATGAGGGAAATGCTGTGGATGTTGTCCACCTGGACTTTAGTAAAGCCTTTGACGCTGTCTCCCACAGCTGGTGGTTCATAACTAGAGAGCTGTAGTCTTTTCTGGGTAAACAACTGGCTGAATGGCCAGGATCAAAGACTGGTGGTGAAAGGAGCCAAATCCAGTTAGTGGCCAGTCACCAGTGGTGTTTCCCAGGGCTGAGTGTTGGGGCCAGTCTTGTTTAATATCTTTATCAATGGTCTTGATGAGGGGATTGAATGCACCCTCAGTATGTTTGCAGATGGCACCAAGCTCTGGGGGAGTGTCGATCTGCTTGAGGGTAGGAAGGCTCTGCAGAGGGATCTGGACAGGTGGGGTCAATGGGTTGAGGCCAACTGTATGGGGTTCAAGAAGGCCAAGTGCCTTGTCCTTCATTTGGGTCACAACAACCCCATGCAATGCTACAGGCCTGGGGAAGCATGGCTGGAAAGCTGCCTGGCAGAGAAGGACCTGGGGTGTTGTTTGACAGCTGGCTGAACATGAGCCAGCAGTGTGCCCAGGTGGCCAAGAAGGCCAACAGCATCCTGCCTTGTATCAGGAATAGTGTGGCCAGCAGGAGTAGTACCTGTACTCGGCACTGGTGAGGCCACACCTCGAATACTGTGTTCAGTTTTGGGCCCCTCAGTACAAAATAGACACTGACGTGCTGGAGCGTGTCCAGAGAATGGCAACGAAGGGTCTGGAGCACAAGTCTTATGAGAAGCATCTGAGGGAACTGAGCTTGTTTAGTTTGGAGAAGAGGAGGCTGGTGGGAGACCTTATTGCTCTCTACAACTACATGAAAGGAGGTGCTCTTCTCCCAAGTAACAATCAACAGGAGGAGAGAAAACATCTTCAAGCTGTGTCAGGGGAGTTTTAGACTGGATATTAGGGAATATTACTTCACAGAAAGGGTTTTTGGTGTTAGAAGAGGCTGCCCAGAGAGGTGGTGGATTCACCACCCCTAGAGGTATTTAAAAAAACGTATAGACATGGCACTTCAGGGCATGGTTTAGGAGGCATGGTGGTGTTTGGCTGGTGGTTGGACTTGATGATCCTAGACATATTTTCCATCCTTAATGATTCTATGATTCTATGAGTTCACTGATTGCTGGTTAATTACATGTTAATAAGTTAATGAATCACTTCAATTGTTTTTGTTTGTTTGTTCATTTGTTTGTTTTAAATATGAGCTAAGAAGTTCTATCTTGCCATAACCATGTCATAAAATAGATAAAATCAGTCAACACTAATTAGTGAACTGTCAAGAAATAAAAAGTACTAATTACATCTGCAAAAAATGATTGATCATGCCAGAGTGCCACACAAAATATTTTATTTACCTTAAAGAACTCTGAACAGGAAATACTGATAAATATATTTTCCTTAAAAAATAAACACATATTATGTAACCCAAGTTCGACACCTAAAATTTGATACATGTAATATCAACTGAGTTTTCTAAAAATGCCTCATAAAATCTGTAGAACTAGAACAAGTTTGGGGCAATTTGCTAGCATTGAATCAACTTCTATGATGAACACATCATTACAGGATCCCATAGTCTACCAGTTGACTTAATTGGCTCTTAATTGACGTAGGTTTTTTTTCAAAAAAACAGGTCTATATTCACAGATCATTAGACCAAGGATGTTGAACATTGCACTGCGTGACTCATTATGGATTGTGTTGTTAACATGGGAGAAAGCTAAACAAGCAAGGACTGCCAAGACTGATACATTCAGGCTATTCAGGAAACCAACGACACGCCCTGTCCCACTGTGGAATCACGCAGACTCTAGGGAGCCACTCTTCTTTCTGAGTTACTGCCAGAAATACTCCGAACATCAGCTTTTGAGATATAAAAATTTCCAAATAAATTTCCCACCTAATATTTTCTTCTACAAGTCAAGCCTTTAGGAAAGTTGGCCAACTTTTCTCTGGACATACTGAGAATTTTAACTTAAGGTTCAGAGTTTCAGAAGGACTCGGGTACCTGAAGTACTTGGGTCTTTCTAAAAATCCCATCTAAAATGGATAAATAATGCAGACTGAAATGTGAAGCACATTTTCATTGTCAAAAGGAGCCTTCCGGATGAAAAATTTTCATGGGATGCAGTAAAGTACAATGATTTAGTGAAAATAGCTCCCCTTCAGAAATCATTTGGAAGGCCTCTTGCAAAAGAATTAGGATCCAGAATATCAGACAAATATTTTAAAGCTGATGAAATATTTGAAAGTATCAACATATTTAAGAACAAAAAGTTTCTATTTTTTTTTCATTTCACCCTCAACAAGCTGCAAAGCTCCAAACACAAATCTGTATTTGTGTGTGCACTCACAAATGCACTCATATAAGAAAAGGAGTTGCTCTCCTTTCTCCTGTCTCACTGCCTGTCCCCACCCCCCCCTCCATATGTCTTTGGGAGTCTGGTTCTTTTTCTCCTTCTCAGTGATTGCTAGAGAAGGCCTACTTTCTTACTTGAGGCTGTATTCTAGCAATACGCTTAAATACTGCTCTGCAATAACATTCCCCCTCCCTGATTTTTAACTCACAAGTAAGCAAAGTGAATTCGTCAAGGGTAGCTTGCAGCTTTGGGGGAAAGGAGAACCACATACAGCAGCCAGCCTACTGCAGTATCTCTAAGAAATTGATCTTGTTCTGCTGTGACAGAATAAGACTTTGATGATAATGACATTTTCAGCTGCAGACAAAATCCTTTTTAATTTATTTGAAAGGGGAAGAGGCTGAAATGATTTTCTATTCCAGGATGTGCTTTACAGCTTGACTTACTTTTAGGGACTAACTCTCAGTTCAGGGGCAGGTGTGGAGTTCCTACTGACATGACCCTATAGAAATGGAAGCATCCCAAGGAGCTTGAGTTTTTAAATTATTCATGAAATGCTTTTCCTTAGAGATCACATCCTTTAGTCTATTACTTGAGAACTAAATTGAAGGGGTAACAGTAATGCTGCAGAATGAACTGACAAACTTTAGGAAACTGTGAGATATAGATGAGGCAGAAGGGAATAGAATCCATTTAAAAAATGGAAATTATTTTAATTCCTCCTGTGCCTCACTCATACTGATGATGTCATCATGTCCAGTTCCATGCCAGTCTAACTGTAATCTTTTTCTTCTCCCTATTGATTTCTGCATGTTTTTCATTATTTTCATGCAGGCAGCTGTATGCTCTTAGATGAGGATTTCCAGAATGCTCTAAGGTCCAACGTCATCTCCAGACACTAGAACCTATTTCAAAGCATCAGATAATTTTTCCCTCATATTAAAAAGTGCTTCAGTTTCTAAAATTACTGGTATGTCACCTCAATCAATAGAGAATAGGTACTATTTTCAGCGTAATAACTGAAAGAACTAGATGATTTCTCTTGTATAAAGTTTTTGCCACTTTCATGAAAACCTGGGAGTTCTGAGAGGTAGATCTGTTTCTGATTCTCCAGAGAGCAGTGCCTGTGCAATTATTATTTTCAAGGTTTAAAAGTGACTTTAAAAAGTTTTATGTGCTTAAATTTATTTCTTTTTAATCCTATCTTCTGACATTAACATTATAGCTATGCACATGCAATTTGCTCACGGATGACTGGTGAGAAGTAGTTTAAAAATATGTTCAAACTCTTGGAAGATTTTTCAAAATCGTTCTCAAAGGTTGTTTGGTGGGTTGTTTTTTTTTTTTTGACACAGATTTAAAAACAAAAAAAAAGTCCTGGAGGAACAACAAATACACAAATGTTATCCAAGAAAGGAAAAGCAATTCTGCAATGACTCATTGCACTGCAGTTCTTGCCTCCAGGAGAGCCTGGGGATTTTCTGTAGGAAAAGATATCACTAAGGAGCTTTCCTTCTCTAGCCCACCTGATCTGAGGGCAAAGGGCAGCTAGTACAATCAGGTCCTTCTGTTATATTTGCATTTCTAGTGTAGACAGGGAAGTGCAAAACATGCATCTACCTAAGCACCACTTCATCCAGCCTATGACTGATGCCTCTGTGTATCATTATTCTTTTCATTCTACAAGTGTCTATTCAGCCCATTTGTAATTACTAGTGGGGATCAGGCATGTGAAAGTAAACTGTATTTCCTTCCACTGCAGCCCAATTTCAGTGGGGGCTTGTCTAGAGGGCAGTATAAGATGCCTCAAAGGCAACAAAGTATTTTATGACTCAACATAACTGGTGGTCTGTGCACACTGGATGCTTAGCTATTATTGTTTAGATTTTTTTCCATTCATTATTTGAAGAATAAGTTGTCCAGATATATAGAATCTTTCTGTCTCTGGTGGTAAGGACAAGATCAAGTAACCCGAATTTTGCTCTTTGAAAACTCTGCAAAAATAAGCATATGGATTTTGTTCCTTGTTCAGTGATAATGCTTGCAACAGTATCATGGCACTTTGAGGTTATTTATGATTTGAAAAAAAGTAATGAATGTACAGAGGTTGTTTTTGTATGCTATTTATGTAAACAACACTGCCATAAAAATACAATTTCATGTTTAAACTTTATATTTGCATAGAAATAATTTTTTTCCTTTGTCTCTGTGTGCATGCATCTGTGTAGATATATAGTTACAGACAAATAGATATTGGTATAGCCATAGATGCAGATAGAGATACATGCCCTTAAAGAAATAAAGTAAAAAAACTACACATACAAAGGACTAGCTCCTCTGCTGGTTGAAACCAATGGCTTTCTTTTCAAAGACAGAAATAGGGACTGCCTCTTAAAAAAGTCGTGAGAGAAGGGCGCCTGTGAAGAACTGAGGAATTCTGAAAACTGGAGTGTTTCAAATAGATGGTTAACTTACTCTTTATGTTTATCTAGAGCAATTTCACTAAAAAGGGAATAAAGTAAATCATTTAACATTTATACCAGAAGGACAAGGCCTTTAAAATAACAACAAAAAAACCAAACCAAAACAAACAAACAAAAACCCTAGGGGCAAGATGCAAAGCACCCCAAAGCATGAAAAGAAACATCACTGACCATCAGAGATCACTTTTTCAACTAATATACTGATAGATTCCTGTCTATATAAGTTTTAGTATCCCCTACTTGAAAAAAAATCAATATACTTGCTCCATTTTGGCTTGTGCACTTTAGCTCATAAGGTCACTCTTATCAGCCAACAGCAGAGCTGCAGCAGTAATAGGAGATGCCATCTGAGATTAATGCAATTGAAAATTGCCTGAAATTTTTTATACTTCTGTCTCTTGTGTGCACTTTAAAATTTCATTTTTATCTCAGACCATCCTTGGTCACACAACTCCTGATACTTCAGGAAAATATTTGAATACACCTTTAGTTATAATTATTTTTCCAGAATTTGTGAAAGACCAAAAGATACTACGTCCCAGGAATTATGTGTGGATCGGTGTACATATATAACCTTCTGCCTTAAATGTACTCTAAAAATGCTGTAACTTATGGTTCAGTTTTACTATCTATCTTAGATATTGACTCCCTTAAAGTATCAGACAAAGATTTGGATTTCTTCTGTTCTAACAGAAGACCAATCAGAATCTTTTTGATACCCTAATCATTCATGGAGCAGATAGTTTTGAATTATGCATGGTGCTTGTATATTTTTTATACTGCAACATGAATGTAATTTCTTTACGTTGCTAGGAGTTTGTACTGCAATCTTCAAAAAAGCCCCAGGATTCTTTTACCAACTTCACCAAGCTACACGGACAATACGAAGTCCAATATATGGGGGCTTTTGTAGTGTCGAATAAGATTAAAGTAAAAATATTCTGAATAATTTAGCACAAATTAAAGATAAAAAGGGAAAACCCCACAAAAAAGACATGTAGGAAGTATAGGAAAGTATAAAAATTTGGGGTTTGTTTTCCCCCAAGATTTTAAAACAAAGTAACTCTCTAGAACAGTTATTTTTTTCTTTTGTAATACTGTAAATTTCATTAAAGTGAACTGGTCTTACTAAAGTTCATAAATGACTGTTGTTTTCCCTATGTCTCTTGTAATTCTGTGATTAAAGTGAAAAATCCTTAACACAGACAACAATACATTAAAATCGACATTATGATCTTGAGTTAACTCAAGTCTGAGGAGGTGTTGCTTTTTGCTAAATAAAACCTTTTAACAGATTACTGTCATACCAAGGAATCATTATTTCCAGGAAGTTAACATTTTTTGTATTATTAAGGGTGAAAAGTAAAATAAAGTATGCTCAGAAATGTGCCTGAGACATACCTGTTTCAGATGACTGTGTACCTGCAAAGCAGGCACAGTAATCACAACAACCACTTTGGTCCATGCCACATCTCATTAAAATGATCTTTTTGTACAACTGTGGAGGACAACCGTATCAAGCCTAACACATTCTGAAGTCAGCAGAGTTTGAGGCTGTGACAATTTAGCATGGAAGCTGCTATTAGATTGTATAAATTATTCATATTTTAAGCAAAATTCTCATGTGGAAAGAAACGACTGGAAAAAGAGACAATGTGAAGAATACCACAGTAAGCAAGTCCAAATTGTTTGATACAGTCACAACATCATAGGAATACTAGACTTCATTTAAATAACACCTGTTATAAATATATTTCAAGAAGATATTTTCACAATTGTAAATTAAAAAAAAAAAAAAGAAAAAAAAGGACAAAACAGTGAGAGTCCCCAGTTTGTAGGTGAACAGAAGGTAAGTCTGTATCTCGGAATGTAAAAAGGTTCAAGAATCAAATTTTAATGTCTATAAAGTCTTAGCTAAATACTTTTCATTTTACCTGGTTTATTTAATTATTTATACAAATAAGCTTAGGCCATCATCAAGAAAAACACTGTCAAGAAAAGATATGGATAGATCCACATCAAAGTTCTGGTTCTGACAAGTTTGAAACTGTTGTAATCTTCCATACAGAAAAGCAATGATAATGCTCATCATTGTTATCATAGACAAGAGACTTCTGCCTCCAGAAAATTATAGAAGTTATTTAAAAAAAATCCAGAAATTGCAATTAAAAATATATGCTGACTTTGATGTTGCTGGACAACATATGAGAAATGGTCTACAGGATCTAGAACAAATTAAATAGAGCACCTGATCAGAGATAATAAAAAGTCTTCCCACATGAGGAAAAAGATTTAACTGAGAAGATTCCAGTGAATAATTAAGGCTACAGAGTTTTTTTCGATGCTATTATCTCAAATTTTGATCAGAACAAAAAAATGCACAGTGACAAGTCTACTTGAAGTGGCTGAATTTATACCGACGTAACGATATAGGTGTAAACAGACCAATAAATAAAAGCCACCTCTGTTTAAAACCTAGTTGTTTTACTCACAAACAGAAAGATTTAAAATCTAAGTCCTTAAACAAAGCATACCATTTATAGATCCTGTCTCAAATTACAATAGTACTAACAAAGGATTGAGATTGTACTGGTTTTGGCTGGCATGGAATTAATTTTCTTCATAGTAGCTCATATGGTGTTATAATTTGGATTTGTGATGAAAACAGTGTTGATAACACAGGGATGTTTTAGCTGTTTCTGAGCAGTGCTTACACAGAGTCAAGGCCTTTTCTGGTTTTCACATTGTGCTGCCAGCAAATGATCTGGGGGTGCGCAGCAGGTTGAGAGGGGTCACAGCTGGGACAGGTGGTAATAGGTGACCAAAGGGATATCCCATACCATTTCACAACAGGAAAATTTGAGTGGAATTGAGCTCATAGTGACAGAAACTCAAATTTAACTCTCTTACCTTGCTGACTACATTTGAGCTCAGAGACTAAACTTCCATTACAATCAATGGACATCTAGTCAATATAGTTGATAGACCATAAAGCTATTCAACTAACCTGATACTAGTTAACTCTTTTGTTTAGCCAAAAACTCTTGACACTCAATTGATTATGCAGAGTGGATTTCTACCACATATGATGTCTACATGGTCAAACGCAAAAAGGGAGAATGGATAAAGGAGATTATACACTATCATGCTGAGGTACTATATATAGGGAAGAGGGACTTCAACTGACTACTGGGTGAAAAGTAAACAGAAAGAAGTCTCAGCAAGGAGTGGGATACTTTAGATGATGCAAAGACTGAAAAACTGTTAAGTAGATCAAACAGCAAATAGTTCTGCTTCAGAGATAAAAAAAATATTTAGAACACTGTGCAGAGTTGCTGCAACTAGGAAAGTCAGAAGGTTAAGAAAAGCAATGTCTGGAAGGAAAGTCTCAACAACAAGGGACGTATACAATGTTTAAGAAAACAGTATATAAACCTGTTTTCATTTTTATTCTTTCCTTCCTGGTTCTTTGAGATGGTTTTAAAAAAGTTAAGATAACAAATTTTGTTGTTTTTTTTTTTAAATGGCTATGGATACCATCCCCTAAACTGTAAAACTAAAAATCCATTAATTTCCCACTAATTATAAAACTACAGTACTAGTATATTTCTTTCTAAATACAAGGTCTTTTATGCTTGGTAACTTTTACTTCGGTACGCAATATTAGCCTCTGCTTTCATCTGTAAAACTTCATGTATGGTTTGTTTTTTTCCTGGTTATTCTGGCTAGTAAAAGTTCCTCACAATCTGAGTGTTAAGGGATATTAGGAGCAGCTGCTGTCTACAGCAGCAGGAGGAATTCTTCCTGCCTGCCTGCTGGAGCCCAGCCTGGTGCCTGGGGACCCGAGGTCTCTGCCCAGGCTGAGGGATGCGGCTGCCATTTTGCCTTTTGCAGGTTCAACCAGTAGTGAACCTGAGCATGTACCACACGCGCGCGTGCGCGCACACACACACACGAGACACTAACAAGGCTCCACAGGTCCCTGACTCACCAGCTGGCCCAGCTTGATGCTCACTAGCAAACACACAGAACTCACACACCCGTCCCCCAGGGATTCCATATTTGTGGGTCCCCCAGATATCAACAGAGCCTGCACCTGCCCAATACCCTTGCCCAGACCTGGGGCCCCCTACTCCCTCACTGGTCCAGCTTGGAATTTGTCAGTGACTACACACCCACACACTGCATGCACACCCTGTTTGGGGAAGGTGCAGACACTTGCCCAGAGCACCCAACTATTCTTGAGTTAAGAGTTGCTGAACAGATGAAACTTATTACTAGTGTATATTCCCAAGGAAACTCCCTCCAAATTCAGGAAAATATCATGAGATTATTGCACATTAATTCAGAGAACAATTTTTGACATACATTAACTCAGGTTACTATCCTTCCCAACATTTTAGAAAAAAAAATACTCCACAGAAAGATAATAAAGATCGATTGGTAGCTTCTAAAACAAATTTCTATTAAAAACATAAATCTGTAAAATGCTTTGAAAATGGCATTAGGTGTTTTATGTAGAATAGGGAATGGGGAAAGTCTGTGAAGACTTTTAAAGCAAGAAGGCAAAAGTAGGCCACAGAACACACATTCATCATCTTAAGATAAGAAAAATAAAAATAAAGACTCTGTAGCTTAAGTTTATGTGTGGGAGAGAGAGAATGAGGGAAGGGGGGAGAGCAAAAGAGCAAGCATGAGATAGCATTTAACTTCCAAATTACCAATGTGTTTATAAAATTTACATGAATATAAGATTCTCAATGATAATTGTATTTTTGAGTATTTCATGAATGTAAGTGACCAAGTACTGGAAAGACTCTCAGTACGCTCTGATTATGGTAAAGACAGCAGTGTAAGCACAGTCTCTACTAGAAAACAAAGAACCAACAGAGAGACCACTTAAAATTACCCCAATATTGGTAACCAGTTACTGTATCTTGATTGAAGCTTGCACCTTCTTAGACACAAAGCTAATCACCAGGTAACTGCTAGTCCATAAAATCACACGTCATTAGTTCCCCCATTCATGGAACTGCTTACTTAAAAATGTAATGTTACTTCTAGCAAGCAATAAAGTTGCATTAGTGTAAACTAGTGTTCATTTCATACCTTTTTTTTATTAAACCCTTATTAATTTCCAGCTTGTTGACAAGCATATTGAAAAAGTTAATGTACAAGATTAGCTGAATCACCAAATCCTACCTGTTTTGTAATAGAAGTGTGTTTGTAAAGCTGTATTCTGTTAAATTAAAACTTTTAAAATACATTTTGCCTGGAGAGGTCAGTTTTTTGCTTGTCTGTGTGAGATGAACACAGAAAATTTTAAAAGACATGTAACTAAGTGTCATCCTAACTGTTTACTTTTTCTGATTTACCATTACTTGTCTTCTATTTATTTTTAGCCCTGTTATTAGTGAGTGAGCACTTGTATAGTAATGAATCTACCAGCTACCTTTTTTTGATGTATATTTTTCCAGTGTACTATGCTTTCTGAAGACTTAGAAGGTTTGCACATCGATGTTTTTCCTTGCAGACCCCTAAGGGACTCATTTCTCAATAGTAACACCAGACCCTACAGTATAATGCTTGACTTATTTTTCTATCAACTATTGTTCTATACCTACATAGTCTTTTCTATTTGTTGCTGTCTAGAGGATATAGCACTAACCCTGCCTGCTCAATGTGCAGGGACTCATGCCTGCAAGCACTAAGGCTTTATAAAACTTATCCCTGTGCCTTTACTTGTCATATCAGCAGCTTCATCTGCAGAAATACATTCTGACTGAGTAAGCCTGAGGTAGACAATCCTTAATTCTCCATTACAAAATCTTCCAGGAAGAGAAGAGAGATACAGCTGCAGGGCATCCATCCTGTCAGCACCCTATTATTCTAACACACCGTTTACTCTGTTACTGGTTTTAAGCTGGCCTTATTCAGTCTGATTATCATGTTAGAGCCTTGCCCTGGATCCCTGTACAGCAATACACAGCATATTTTTATTCAGCTCCTATTCTGAGATTCCAGGTATTTGTCTTTCTTGTACGTGCTTAATGTCTAGCTATGAACAAATGGAGTTCAGGAGATTTCCGATACTTAAATTAGATGTTACAAAGTCAAAATGTGAGCCAGTTGTAAACTGAAAAGGAAAACAAAATACAATAAAGTAAATCAAAGGAGAAACAGCTGTTAATAAAGAAGAAATTATAGTTCCTAGGTGTTATTCTTTCACAACTGACAGTATAGATCCATGCTTTGCATTGATATGCAGCACAGTCCCATATAGCAGATACCTATGTGTTGGGTCACAAAGATCACACATCATTTACTGTGTTTCTCCACACACTTTTTATCCCCCAAGGTTTCTAGGACCTTATAGTAAACTTAGTACTTCAAATAAAATGATCATAGGCCACAGCATCAATATCCACCACAAAAAAGTTAGGAGTGATTAAGGGTATCAACCACCTACAAGTTATTAAACATACCTCCAATTCTATAAAATTATTTCTAAGGTTTCTGCAGAGTATTTGTCAAATAGATCTATTTTTCAAAACTTCATAATAATTCTGACTGCATCCGGATGAAACTGAGGGTCGTGACAAAGTTTTGCAAAGCATACCTGGGTTCTCAAAGGACCAAAAGGCAGAATAAGTAATTCGAATAGAAATTCAATAAAAGTTTGCAATTTAAAAGTGCTCTGAAAATTTCAGATTTGAATTTCTAAGAATGTTTTTAGTGTTGAGTAACTTTTTTCAGTGTTCAGTTTTATTCTTCTTAAATTCATAGAAAATATACAGTTGTCTTCAAGCTGCTATACTCTTAGTCTGTTCTCTTTCCTTTTTTCCACCCGTAAAACAATGTGTAAAAAGAATGCTAATGCTCCAATGGAGAACACATTTTCAAATGACATATCCTTTTTTAAAATTACAGACTATTAAAGAATATTTTAGCCAATGAACAGTATTTTAAAAATTGGCTTCAGACAATAAACCTTGTCATTCTCACTACAGCTATTAATCAGTTATTGAAGAGAAACTGTTCGCTTGATTAATCTGGTCTCTTGCTTCTTCAAAGTTATAAAAGAAAGTATAAAGAAAAATTATTACATTCTGAAATGAATTTTTGATTTATTGTTTGACTAGCACTGCATTAAAATCTTGGAAAAAATATCAATATGGAGCTTTAACTTTTTCCCAGACTTAGTCCGTCAACATTTTTATGCCATCAAGGTTATGCCTTACAGTGTTTTGAGGAATGCACTGAGAGTATCCTTATAAAGAGTTTGCATGATTTTGTCCATAAAACGAGCAGACCTGTAAAAAATCACTGCAAATAGGCTCTATACACAGAGTCATTCTCTAGAGCAGGTAGGATCCTGCCCATGCCCAAGCACATCCTGTGCCTTAGTGTGGTATAAGTAGAGAATTTTGCCTATGTTAACAAGCCTAAACAAGGCTCCTAAAAGCTGTCTATAGGTGTCTATAAGGTGAATTAAGGTATAAGGGACACCAAGGACCTTAGTTTTAGGAGGCTGGCAGGAATCTGATATTTCTAGTTTCAAGTATACAGAGTTGATGACCATATTCTTTGATGTTCAAATTTCAAGGAACTGACTTCCTGTGCTGGTTTTGGCTGAGAAGGGGTTAATTCTCCTCACCGTGGGGGTCGGCTACCTTTCCAGCTTCCCACGCTCTGCCGCGTGGCGGGGGGGGGGGGGGCTGGGAGGGGCAGGGCCGTGGAGGGGGCGGCTGACCCCGACTGGCCAATGGCAGGTTCATTCCATACCATGTGACACCATGACCAGTATATGAAGGGGGGGCAGCCGCTGCTCAGGGGTGGTGCGGCGTTGGGTTGGTGGGTGGCTGCGGCGCGTGCGGTTTGTTTCGGCGGTGCGTTCCCCCTCTCCCCTCCCTTCCCCCCTCCCCCGGGGCTTTGCGCCTCTCGTTGTTCTCCTTTACATTGCATTTCTGTTGTTGTTTCTTTTAGTTTTAATTATTAAACAGTTTTTATCCCAACCCACGAGCGTTACCCTTCTGATTCTCTCCCCATTTACCGGTGGGGGAGTGAGCGGGCGGCTGTGTGGGGCTGAGCTGCTGCTAAACCACGACACTTCGCTAGGGATTAACTTCTGTGAAGCCAACACAAACCACACTCCTGAGGTGTCTTTCTTCTTTTTCCTTCTGTCTCTGTAGTTAAAGTCTGCTAATCAATAATATCAAATTATGATTATTGTTTAGTGACTAGCAAACACCACTATGTGATTCTACATATTTCAAGATGAAGAGGTGTAAAGTATTTAAATAGGCTAAAGTACTGAAGTAACAAGAGAAAAAAATCCCATAAAGTAAAAAGTAATTGCTGTGAAGTGTTGCTAAGAAGCAACATAGGGTAGATTTGTGATAATTAAAAAAAAATCAGGCAATTGATTTACTTGGATCCTTCAAGATTAAGCAATGCTATATAGTGAGTCTTTTATCTACAGGAGTGGGAGGAGAGAACACTGATGGGTATGCTGATTCTGCAAGTGAAATAGTTTTGATGCTATTATGACTGAAACACAGCAATAATTTAAGTTCTTGTTCAGGGTCTTCCAGCAGACATGCAATATTTTTTTTTCTGCCACCATCATAATCCTCATGGTTGATTATTTGAAGGAGGAGAATTGATACCGAAGTTTCCCACAGGGAAAAGACATTCCACAAAATTTAAGAAATAATGTGAATCTATTCTCAAATACATGAATACACAGAAGAATGTTAGAAACTTATGCCAGTAAGAAATAAAAAAGTGTTTTTTCATTTGTAGTTTTTGTATGTCAAAAAGTTGTAAATTGCAGAATGAAAACACATTACAGAATAAACTTGAGATAAAACTGAAATAAAAAGTGTCAGGGTCATCAGAAAATCCACATTTAAAAAGTGTTTGATAAGATTTAATTTGTTTTCTTTAGAATTATAATTATGATTTAGAAATTAACTCTGTTTTGTCACTGTAGTACAATTAACTCTAGAGTAAATTCTGTTGGAACCTCATATTTATTTGAAGTGGGTATCATATGATACAGATACAGTTTGGTTTCTTTCCATTACAATATTCCTTAAGATAGTTGATTCAAACTGGAAATATTATTTAACAGGAAAGGCAATACTTGAAAGTACCTACAGAAGGGAAGCGATCCTCATAATTCATAATCAGGAGATTTTTATTATACCCTAGTGTTTTACTAACAGAACTATTAATCCACAAAATAATTATTTTCCATCTTGTCTCTGTATCTTTTACAGTAATGGATGTACATAAGGAAAATATATCTAATTTACTGTGTAATCTAAATCTTAATATTAGATTTAATGAAATAAATGAGTATTCACTTCTGTCTACATTTTCAAGAGCTTTCAGATCTGTACTCCAGATATTATTCTGGATTATAATTATGCATAATTATATCCATGGAGTTAGGGCTTATGATGGGCAGAGTAAAATGTTTAGTCTTGTTGGTTATTTTATGTTTTATTGTCAGGATTTTTCCGACACCTGACTGTAAAAGTTAACACTAGAATGTCTAGATAATGACTGTTTGAAAACAAAAAAACAATGGCCAAGCAGTGATCAGAGAGAAAACAACAAAGTGGGGAACTCAGATAACTAAAATCAACTACTCCTAAGAATATCAAAGGTGAATGATTAAGTTATTGTCCCTGTTGCAAAACCCACTAAGATTATTCAGTAGAAGACACTGTCTCCAGAATGCTATTCAAACTAAGGGTGACTATTGCATAGATGGAGTGGCACTTACTATGCGGTATCTGGGGGACAGTGTAATTTTGGAACTGAATGCTTGGGATTGTACAGGATTTATCATGGGTTGCCTAGAGAAGGGGCTGGGGGAGGTAACAGATCAAGACAGATCAGGGAGGAGCAAGTTTGGGAAAACTGAGGAAAAGGAATAAAAGGAGCCAGTTCACTTGTAATCTGGCAGCTGATCAGTACACACAGTTTGTCCTGTCATCTCTTTATACTTTATTTCTAACTTTCTTATCTGTGTGTACCTATGTGGGGAGGGGTGCAGGTGAGGTGATCCACTATTGAACTTGAAGCTGTACCTAGTGAGCAGAACAGGTCTGGGAGCTGGATATTTGGTTTGGTGTCAGATCTTACAAAGACTGAGAGTCTGCAATCTATATCCCAGAGACACACCCAAAGGGGTTTGTTTGTTTGTTTTAAAGCATGCTCAGGACCGCTTTCTGGCTCTGAAGGTATCTGGCATTGAATGACACAATTTCATACTATTAAACTTTCAGTTTCTAAACAAGGGTTGTTGCATACAAGCTACTTATTACCAAATGGTTCCTGGCCCACAAAAACTTCTGAAATGTGTTCAGGAAATCTTTGGGATAGGACTAGTTGACTTCTGTCAAAATCACGTCAGGACCATACTAACAACTTTACAGTATAGACAATTAAGTACTAATACTTGGGAACATTCCTAGCATGATTTCTGAAATATGCATAGCCTCACTGACTTCGTAGCATATTGTTCTATTTACAACTGTTTCTGCTTATGGGTGTTTCTCCTCATAATTTTTGTAGTTTATTATACCTATTTCATTTTCTAAAATGTTGTACCTGTTCATTATTACTTTTTTTCATCTTTTTTTATATCAGGCAATTTAACTGCAAAATTATGTACTAAAACCATAAATATTTTATTTCTTGAAAATCTAAGAGGCAAAGTAGAATTACTAACAAAAAATATTTAACCTTTTAACAGGAACTCTATGTTATGTAGCATTTTTCTAAGAGCCTAATTTGTCAGATTATAAATCAGAGAAATTTTACAGAGATTCACTTCTGAGGCCATCTTTTTTTTGCATTTAAACATTTTCTAAAAATAAACATACTTTTTAGTAAATAATTCCATAGGTATTCATATAAATTACATACACAGATATGAAAAAATGCTTTTTAAGAATTAGATACCTATCCTTCTATTTGTCACTGAGACTACTTCAATAATACTTATTAGAAGAGAGCCAAGTACCTTTAGTATCATTCAGAAGACGACACAGAGAAACTTAATTAGAAACCTGCCTTAAAATAATTATCTTTAAAAAGACTTTAGCTGAATCATAAAACCATACTTCAAATAAATTTTGTCAGTGAGTTGTGTGTGTGAATAGGACCTTCACTCACGTTTCACAGTTGGTGCATCCAGCCAGCCAGTGTTCAGAACAGTAGGTTGTTTTTAAAGATTGGACAAGAACTTATTATTCGGCAAAATAACCAGAGGACTAACCCACTTTCCCCAAAGTGGAATGGCTACATTTCTGTCTCAAATAATAGCACCCTATTCATAAAGGTATTGGGTATCTTAGATAAAGGAACTTCATCTGATCTTTTGAAATTGGTCTGCTCTGCAGGCAGGAAAGCAAATGTGCAAGGTCGAACTGAGATCAAGTGAAAGAAAACTCACATGATCATTCAGGTGTAACATAAGGCTCAGGAAGCTTCTTGGCTACTAATTGATAGCAACTCAGAGATTGTACCGTTGAAATGGTTGTCCTATACTTTTCATGTTTCACATACTTTCCCATCGGCATTAGTTTGTGCCTACTCTTAGAGGATGAACTGTGGATTAGTTGGCAGAACCCAATGTATAGTTTTTCTATTAGAATAACTTTTAAGCTATTTATGTGAGAGAGGAGAAAGTTGTGGTTCCTATCACTGTTCCCTGGGTATCTTCTGTTTATACCCAATGGCAGTCTGACTGCCAAAACGTGCATCTATTTCTCCAGACTAAAGGGGTTCTAACTGGGCACCTAGAGACTTACATATTTTAAAACATTTTCTGTTGTTTTTAGATACCTTCTGGAATTAGTTAGAGATTCAGAGGAGAGGAATTCAATCACTACATGAAACCACCCCCCTCTTGCGGTTTTCTGTGGTGGTCTGAATTTTATTATCCATGTGTACATTTTAGCTCAAACTTTTACACAAGTCTGGGGAAACTTTCAGTTCCCTGAGAGAGAAACTAAGGCACAGGCTGTCCTATTGACAGGGTGGACAAAGCACGTTTAAAATACTGGATTCAAGCCTGAACATAAAGCAACAAAACATAGCACAGAAGTACCTTACAGTACCACTTTGGATTAATTAAGTATATTTTTCTCAGACAAAGTCTACCCTAAAGTATATATGAACATTTTAATACAATTTGCATACAAAGGCTAGAGATGAGAATCTGGTCTTCGTGACCCCTGAGAAACTTTCTCTCTTTAGACACACGCAGTAAATGTCACACTGAACATCTTACTATGGGTGTAAGGACATGAAAAGACAAGAGCTTAATATTAGTCTAATTAAAACAGTGTCTATTCCAAACACGACTATTATTATTATTGATACAGTTACAAAAGTCTAAATTATCTATTTATTACAGAAAAACATCACTAATAACACAGTTAAGACTGCCATACATAAACTCTCAGGTAGGTACTCCTTCTTTTTGGTGTTATGCTCCTCCTTTCAGTTCTTATCTAGGTCCTAAGGTTCACAACTGCTTTCTCAAGCAGAATAAAGGGGATTTAGTGTCCTGAGTTCTTTGCCATGAAGAGTGTCCCTAGGTAGTCAGTACTGAAAAGAAAAAATAAAGAGGGACAAAAAGGAAAAAAAATTTATGAAAGTTCAAGCTAGCTGAGGATGTTCTGCAACTGGCAAACTTTAGTTGGGAGCCCATGAGAAGGAAACAAATGATGAAAACTTAAAAATACACCCAGATTTGACAACTAAGGAGAAAGAGACCACGACCACCACCTTTGAATTCCTCCTGGTGAAGAGCTTGGGATGCTGGTAGATACCCTACCACCCTTCTACTTGAGAAAAGCTAGTGCTGCTGAACTGAAGTCCCAGAGATACTTTTATTAGAAGGGTGAATATAACACCAAAGAAAGAGGTTGATTTTTTTTTTTTTAAACTAACAAATTTAAGGGCATTTTTAATGTGGTCTTCAAAGCCAAATATGTATTACATAAAGGGATGGTGCCTGTTACTCAGTGACTGCATAGGCTTGTTAGGACTCTTACCATACATAATATTCACAGGGCTAAACTAAAATAAGCTACACATCTGAACTCTAGAAAAATCACAGACCTAACAAGGCAAAATCAACTTTGACTAAGCAAGAACATAAAGATCCCAAGGCTGATGACAGTAAGTCAGAATCTATGAAAAGGTTTATTAAGTAACTTAGGTGCTCTTGATGAATACATGTGGTGATATTTAATGCAAAAGTATAAAGAAAATCTGGGACTGATACAGCAATGTGATTAAGCAGAAATTTTTAATAAACACATGATCTACAGAGGACATCAGTGCTGAAGTTGTATTTTACCAAGTCAAAATCCCAGGTAGGCCAAACCATCAAATTTTGTGTGTTCTACTTTACAGTAGCTCTCACATGATCTGACATGTTACAGTTAGTTAATTCATTGAACTAGACCCAAAATTCAGTACGATGTTAATTTCAAAACCTTAGACTGTATTTCAGCAGTTAACAGGAAAGACCTGTAGATCTTGGTTAATAGCTCAAAACAACAGGTAACAAAAACTATGGTTGTTGCTATGGTGTTAGATTATGAAACTTCCTGGCTTTTACTCTCTTCAACTCATTTGTATATTGCAGTTCAGTGGTACCAGTGGATCAATGATGAGAGCTCTGAAATAGAAGACAATTCTAGAATACATCTGATTAATATGCAGCCCTATCTAAGAGCTAGCAATGAGGGGTTTGAGAGCTATACTTTTAGAAAGATCAGACATTTTAACACTTGTATTAACTTTGCCATGCTGTGGAACTCTTTTCCATGGGATACCGCAGAAGCTTAATGTTCGCTAAAGTTCAAAAAACAATCAAAGATGTTCCTTGAAGAATAATCTTTCAGGGGCTATTAAATACAAAGTCACAGTCTCAGGTTGAGAGATCCTCTCAAGCTGCTCAACTGTTTTGTGCTTGTTCTTATTCTTGTATTCTTCCTCACACATCTGTTGTTGGGTATCATTAGTCATGAAATTTTGTCTGATCTAGTTTGGCAGTTATCATTTAATACTTTTATATAGTTGAAGAATTGAGCTCAGCTAAGACAGAAGTGAAGCAGAAAAATCATGGCTTAGTTAACAAAAGAATCATTACTGCTTAGTTAAAGGAAATTTTCAGTATACAAGTCTAAGAAATAATCCATTCTATTAGGGAAAAGAACAGTTGCTCTGATTAGGAAAAAGAATTGCAAGTCTGATGTACTTTAGTATATGAGGAAATTATAACATAATTTGAGAGTTAGATAATAAATTTTTACCTTACCATTTTGAATACACAGCAAGATTGACTGATTATATCAAGGTTAACCTAGCCAGCTTATCAACTGCCAATCTATTGCTCTTGTTTAGCCAAGTTGTATTCACAGTTTTATAGATGCTCATTCTCTAAACAAGCACTAATGAAGAGTGCCTCAAAAATCTTGGGTTTCCACTTACAGATTGTAGGTCATTGAGATAAACTTATATTTGCAGCAAGAATGTTTATAACACTGTCATTTTGTGTCAGTTTGGCTGCTATAGCCAGTAAAGTACAAGAGAGCTATTTGGTTCAAATGGTTCTGGAAAACACAAAATATTTGCCTGTTTTCAGCTTCATATTCTTTGTTCTTGGCAGCAGCCTTTCTCCCATAATGTATTGTTAATGGCAAATCAGGGAATGCAAAATTTCCTGGATATTGGAAAATGCATTCATTAGGGCAAAAATGTTGTAAATTGAGAGAGGATTATATGCTAGCATTGGATAAAGAAACTGATACAGTGTTGTTGACAGGCAGCAGATGAAACCACTCCTTCAGGATAAGAAGTACTCATCGGACATGGAAAAACAACAGAGATAACTCCAAGGTTAAAGCTAGGAAGCACTTACTATGGATACATGCTAACCATACCAATATCGTTTCTTTATTTTCAAAACTGTTATTGTAAAGCCATTTCACACTATGTTAATGTGTTGAAAATGTTACAGAGCTATTGTACCATTCCTTTAGCTATAGAAGTATGTAATCCAATTTTACAGCTTGGTATTAATGAATGATGGTTGCGGTTTTTTTTGTTGTTGTTCCCCCTACCCATCACCCAGTGATAGTGCATATATTCTTTGGCAGTTCTTTTAGATTAAACATGTATGGCCTGGGAACTGACAATATATATAAAAAATATACACTCAGATTATGGGGCAGTGTTTGGTATTCACTGACAGTAATCTGCTGCTTTTCAGTGACAGATTTTTGTGTGAATTATTTATATGGATCATATACACACAAAATCATGTAGCTTGGAAGGGACATCCAGAGGTCATCTTGTCTAGCCTCCTGCTTAGGTATCATCCATTTCGTGCAAGACGTTTAGAATATTTTTAGTATCCCCAAGGATGGGGATTAGACATCCTCCTTGGGCAACCTGTTCCAGTGTTTGACTATCTTAATGATAAAATTTTATTTCCTTATGTTGAGTTGGAATTTCCCGTATCGCAACATGTCATCATTGCCTCCTCCCTTCCTACTTCCACTTTACATTGTTGAAAGCACCTGGCTTTGTCTTTTCTCTACTCTCCCATTAGGAAATTATAGATAGCAGTCTCTCCTTGGCTTGGTCTTCTCAACATTGAACAAGCCCAGCTATCTTAGCTTCTCATATGTCATGTGCTCTAGCTCCCTGAGCATTTGGTGGCCTTCGCTGGACTTGCTTCAGTACATCCAGTCTTTCTGGTTATAAGTGCCCAAAACTGGATGCAGTACTCCAAATGCAGTCCCAACAAAGTCAAAGAGAGGGGGATGAATCAATTTATCTTTGCTGATTTTAATGAGATTTTTCAGCCCATTTTTCCCACTTGTTGAGGTCTCCTCACACAGCAACCCTGCTGTTCAGTGTATCAATCTCTCCTCCCAATTTAATATATTCCATGAACTCACAGAGGGTGTACTCTGTCTACTCTATCTCGTCATTAATAAACACATTAGATGAGATATATTTATATAGATCCCTGATCACATAGATCCCTAAGGGACACCATGAGTAATTGACTGCTAGGTGGACTTTGTGCTGCTGATCACTACAATTTCAGCCTGACAGTCCAGCTAATTTTCTACTCACCTTAGCCAGTTGGTATTTTGTCAATTTCACTATAAGGTGTATGTGTCAAAGACCTTGCTAAAGACAATCCAGTGGGCCAAGTGCACGTTATGCACATCCTTTTCCCTAAAGATAAGCAGTTAACTTTGGAGTTTTCGGTTAGATGAAATTTAACTACCATAACAATCATGGTAGTTATCATTCTTTAAAAACAGCTACATGTAATGTATGTAATGGTCAGTGAGTCCAGATGAAAATGGTTTGAGAATTGATTCAATGATCAAGGAAAGAGCGATTTAGGTCTTTTGCTAGCACACTTATAAATGTGGTCTAAAAAACTACAACACAAGAGTTCCTCTCATTTTGATACAAATACAAGATGGTGGCTATCAGAAGATGCTATATTGGTGCATGTCTTAAGTATTCATCTTCACCTGCCAGAAAATATTATTTCCTATGTCTAAGCTTTTCAGGAGGAATGGATCATATTTTCCAATAGTAATTTAACAATTACCAATAATTTACCATAATTTAGCAATTCCTTGAGAGCTAACTTGGATATATTAGACCTCCTTGTGTAAGAATAAAAATAAGAAGCATTTATGGCACACAGAGGTGTAAGGAGTCCAAATTTTGTTTTATCAGGAGCTCCAAGAGTTTCTTATAAATGTATATTTGAACTGGACTTAAATGAAGATTTTTCTCTGTAGAAGCTGAGAAGCAGCATTTGGGCTCCCAAATAATTAAATAATCTGTCATCTATCACCCTTTTGCTTTAAGTCTTACACTAGGAAAGATAGCCAAATCTCTGAAGTGTTTCAATGGTAACTACACATATGTCAAAAAAGCAAGAAAATTGTGTAAAATTTTCAGATGTAATTATCACATGTCCACTTCTTTTTTCCTTTATTTTCAATAAAATTGCCGAATAATTCTTACTTCCCTTTTTCAGCTAACAATCATTTCCCTTTGCCTCATAAGAAAATCATTGCTGCTTATCGACCCAGTGATGCCAACAGGGTCTTCTAACCATTGAAAAAAAGAATTAAAAAAAGACACAAATAAACTACTGATAACATTTATATAGGTTCCCCTTTCAATTATTCTTCTTAGAAGTATGCTATAGAGAAGGACGGTGTATAAAGTCTTATGCATATTTAGCATAGTTCAGGGGAAATAAAATTGTGTCAGGTCTGAGATACTGCCAACTAAAAAATGTAAAATAAGGCCATAGAAATTAAGGGCAATTCTAGGCCTAAGGTAAAAATTCATAGATAGCACGTGGAGAACCCTCTTCTGTTCTGTTCCAAAAGAATCAGTTATTTGAGACAAAGTCAGAAGTGGATTAACTCTTGTCTGAGGAATAGACCCAAGGGAAGCAGGAACTCTTGAGTGCTTAGTGTTTCCTGATGATTCCCTTGCTGCTGCAGAAGTTACAACATAGTGCTTCCTACAACCCTTATAAGGATTGGCTTTTTTCCAGATTTGCCAAGTATGACTAATAAAGCAACACATTTACATGTACGTAGCCCACAGGGGTTTGAGGATTAATCCCTTATAAAGATATCTAGCCCTCAAGTGTAAAGAAAATTATTCTAGCAGGAGCAAGCAATTTCCCCTCAAGGTGAAACGAAGACTACAACTGTAAAGAGATTTGAGAGGAAGGAGATACAACAAATCTCTATCCAGTCCAGTCCTGCCAAAATAGGATGACATGGTAGATATTTAAAGGGTGTTAGTCTCCTGAAAGCTTGTTTGTTTCTTTTCAAGGAATATGATTTGGCATAATGATATATATCCTGTAGTCCTACAACTGTCTGTTGAACAGATGTTGACAGAAATAGTATGAAATCAGTATGAGGATGGCTAAAAAGTTAATTATACATAAAACAATATATTTTAAAATGTTTTACTTTGAACATCAAAGTAGGAGGTTGTTTTAAGTAAAAAAATCTTTTAGGTGTATTTGCAGTTAATAATGATATGTAAAAGATGGCATTCAGATCCATCTCCAAAAGTCATGTTATGGTTGCATTCTAATTACTGCTTCACAATTAATGCCTAAATACAGCAACTGGGATCCTCAAAATAGTTTTTAAACTGTTGTCTATAGCATAAGAATGACTTTTGAACATCAGGGAAAGAGAGAAAGAAGATAAAGTCAGCTGTCCAAGATTTCACAACAGGTTAGAATTATTATGTGTTGCCAGGTCTGAAATAGTAACATAACAGCAAAAGTATCGAAAAGTTTGTATTCTTTGGGATTATGGATGCTCATAACTGGCAAACGAACACCTATCTTTGCCTAAGAACATTTGCAAGGCAGAAAACAGGCTTTTGGACATTTAACCACCCCAAGAAGATTGATTTATCAGGTATGATGTAAGCTTGACTAATTCCCTTTAGTTCTGTGACGCAGTGTCAGCCTTGTTTATTGTACAATATTTCAGTGTTTAGGATACTCACCCAAGAAATAAATAAAATGCATAGGCCTTCTCTAATTTGATTCAAAATAACAATTTCATCATCCTAAAAAAGTCCTCTAAATACTCGCCTGCTGAGTATTATAAAAGAATACACATTCTATCCCTGACCTCAATCGTGGGCCACTGTGCAGACACTGCAAACTCCAAACAAGACTATTAGATGCTGGAATGAGGCTCAGTAGAGCTGCGATCAGACATACGGTTTTATGGTAAGGGGCCATCCTCGAATTTTTCAATCAATGACTTGATAATGTAAGATACTTAAACAGTGTAAGAAACAAAACCTCTGAACTTAACATTCACAGAGTAACCTAAATCCAAGGCTACAGAGTCAGTCATCCATGTTGTGGCCTTCTGTACTGGATCCATGGATTCTGCACATGTAGTATCCTACAGTTCAGTTTGAACTAGATGAGAGGGTAAATCAATAGATATATTTCTAGAAGATAATATAGATTATTTGTAAGCCAGGAAATCTTGTTTTGACTTTATGTAAGCCCTGATTCAGCAGGGTAATTAGATGACTGCTTAGTTTTATCATATGAGTATTGCTAAGGTATTGCCATCCACAAAGGCATTCCCTTGTTCAGAAGCAGGTACATATTAAGTCTCTTACTGAATCAAGTCTTCAGCTAACTAGCTTATTTTTATGTATGTCAATTAACCAAGTTCTCATTTTCTGACTTTTTCAATAGGTGCCTTTACAAGATCAACATGACTTTATAATTGTCAAGACTGCTGCCAACATTTTGTCTCTTATTGATGGGTTGTTTTAAAGCAGCTCAGCTATTTTAAACCCCCATTAATTTCATCTTTTTCCCAGTTATTAATTGGGAATTATTTTCCCACCAATATCTGTTGCTGGCCCACCTGATTTTCTCTAACCCTCTGACTGCATTACTTCACTCACCAGTTTGGTTGTTTTTCTCCCTATGAGGTATCAGTTTATTCCTATACAGGTATTCTTCATGTCTTATCACTTACTTTTAACCCTTAGCTCCTTAAATAGTATGTTTTGAACTCCTGCTATAAAGTAAAATTTCCCATTTTAAATGTGTCTACCTGCATGAGGATTGAAAAGAAGATAAACATTCACCTGCTAGAAGAGACAGGCTTCACATAGAAAGCTTAAGAAAATTATAAAATAACAGAGAAGATAAAATATTTCCTTAAAGTTCTTGGCCTCCAAATTTGGCAAATACATTAAATCAAAACAGTTTCTGACTTAGCAGACTTTGACACATCTTTAGCCAGATATTGTATATAATTCTACTGTACCTTTATGATGTGTGAGGAAGGGACAAGATTTGTATTTTACCTAATATTTGTTATTGACATTGTAGACATCTACCCTAGGAAGTGTTTGTTTGGGGTTTTTTTATCCAATGTCTATAAAATTTAGACAACTAGCTTAGAAGTTAACTCTATATGTTAGAGTTTTAAATGTGGTAGGATGAATTCCACCAGAATATTACTGCAATTCCAGTCACACCACTTTCTGCCCCAGATCTGTCTACCAGTGTCATCCTGTGAAGAGCTATTCACTTTAAAATTTTTGAAAAAAAATAATAATCTCAGAAAACACATCTTAGAGTATGCTGTATTTTACTTTGTTTAACATTAGGCTATGTTGGTTCTGAACTTCATACATTTTCTATCCTAAGGGATCAGTTTCCAAGTTCCTGATCCAAGTGTGTACCCAAAATTATTTTGGGCATATACTTGGGCATAGAAAAACCACATGCTGTATGTCCTCTCTCCCACATAGGAGAAACTGAGGCTCTTGTCCCAAACATAAACTGAAGCATCACAGGCTGTTAGACAGTAAGGGTGAGCCATGACCTTGTACATAAAGGAATTAATTAATACGTATGTGCAGGCATGCTCTTGAAAATCCTAACTGGCTTTTTCTGTTGAAGTGGGTTACCCTTGGCTAACAGCCAAACTCCTACCCAGCCACTCAACCTCTCCCTCACCCCCTTCAGCAGGATGTGGTGGGTCAAAGATAGGAAGAACAAGAATGAAAAAGCTCTTGCGTTGAGATAAAGACAGGGACATCTCTTAACAGTTACAGTCATGGGCAAAACAGACTCAGCTTGGGGAAAATTAATTTAGTGCTACTTAAAATAAAGATTTAATTACTCATTCAGGTAGTGTGAAGCAAAAAGTCAAACATTAAAGTAGCACCTTTCCTCCCCTGTTTCCCAGTCTCAACTTCACCCCTTCATTTCTGACCCCTTAGAGGAACAGCAGGGTTGTTTCTCACACTTTTTTCCCTCACTCCTCACACTGCTGTGTAGCATTTTGTCATTTTTTAAATACCTTTTCCCCGAGGCACCACCACCTTGGCCAAGGGGCTCAGTGGTGCCCTGCGGTGGGTGGGTTGGAGCTGGCTGGAACCGGCTGTGTCCGGCACGGGGCAGCCCCGGCCGCTCCTCACAAAGGCCACCCCTGCAAACCCCACTGCCGGTGCCTGGGCACCTGCACTCCATAAAACTCTTTTCTGTCTTCAAATCTTGACCACTTCCTCAGCTGCCTGTATTTTTAGGCATACAATGGAAGAAATATAAGTTATCCCAGCACTAAGGTTGGACCTCATTCAGGGTGATATGTCTCAAGTACTCACAATATCTAACAACCTCAGGAAAAAATGTTTTAAAATAACTGTTTGGCTATCAGTTTTGGCTGAGTTAAATTTGTACTGCAAATAAGCAAGTGAAATAATGAAATACACTAAGAATAAAACGCTCTAGGGCAGATACTTAAAGGAAAGATGACAGCAGAAAAAACTTGACAGAAAAGCTCTGTTTTCCCCAGCTTTCAATAATATTTTTTTCACTCCCTCTTTTTTCTCTTTACCCAGTGATGAAGATAACGCTCCTGCCAAATCCAGCTGCTGCCTCTTTGGATTATAATTTCTGTCAGCAGACAACTCATTTCAAAATCATCTACGAATTGATAATTTCTGTATCAGCGAAAGGTAGGACATGAAAGTATTACAGGACCTTAGGACAGTAACTGTTTTGAGATCCCAAATCTCTGAATATATAAATAGAAATATTCATGCAACAAACTATATTAATCTTTATTCTCTATACATTTCCATTAAAACCTTTAATGTGAATTGAATTTATACTCAGGCCTTTCAGACCTCCACAGAAATAATGGACTTGACAGGAATGCGTAATGAGAACAGCATAAATCCTGTTAGTCCTTAGTATTTTATCCGAGAATAAACTGTGTTGCTGGTCTGGTTTTGTGTCACTGAAGCTGGAAGTTTAACCACTGCTGTCATTTAAGATAGCATGAAGGAGCCCCTACATGCATGTGTGATAATAGACTGCAGAAGATCAAGGGCCTTCAACCAAAACACATAAATAAACATCTACCCAAGGTTAAAAATATTTCTTTCTGATCAT
The DNA here is from genome assembly GCF_949628215.1 of Phalacrocorax aristotelis. Classification (NCBI taxonomy): domain Eukaryota; kingdom Metazoa; phylum Chordata; class Aves; order Suliformes; family Phalacrocoracidae; genus Phalacrocorax; species Phalacrocorax aristotelis. Next base: position 40,780,035 of record NC_134276.1, read on the forward strand.
GCTTTATGTTTATGAGTTAAAGGATACAGACATGCCATGGAAAAAGACAGACGTAACCTCCAGGCCACACATAAAGGTGGACACTAGCTGTTAAAATAACCGTGAGAAAAATCTTCGCTGAAAATCTTCTGGGCTAAGTGAACTCTGAGCAAAAAAATTATCAACTGGTTTATTTCTGCTAGGTTCAGGGAAACAGTGTTTAATGTTTTTACATTGTTACATATATTTAATTTTACTGTGAAACGTGATTCTGAACTACTGAGAGCCGCTCAGGTAAAAGAAAAGTGTGTGTGTGGAAATAAATCCTAAAGGAGAATGAGCTATTTGATGATTTTGAAGCCAGATTCTGGTTTTTATGAATTCATTATTACCTTATTTCCTAAGTTATCGCTTGGAATTTTATGGCCAATTCATAAATCATGGTGTTACTCAGTTGAAAAGAAGATGATAAAACCTAGTTTATAGTAATTTTTATAAAAGCCTAACATATAAGAAATCCTTCCTGTTTTGCTTAGATTAAGTTTCAATGTAATACATTTACTACTTTGCTAAACACAAATTTGCTTCCTCATCTTCAGTATGAACGTTATTTTGTGAATTCTGTGAATATGTTAACATGAGTTCCCTGGACATCATCTGGGCCATGAAAAGCCCATTAACATGTTACTAAGTGCTGTGAAGCAATGTTAGAAGATTTATGGCTGGGGCGGTATTCAAAGGGGACATAATATGTTTTTCCATCTCAGGACTATTTCTGTACCAAATTAATTTTCTTTGTTTGTAAGATAACAAAATATTATTTAAAAACCAAATCTTACACTGAAATATGGTAGTAAATACATCCAATTTACATGACAGTGCATTTACTGAAAGGCAGCAAAAATATCTATTTCTCTCTTGCCTCTTTAATTACCATGTTCAAGATCCAGTGAAATTCTTTGCATTGTTGACTGTTTGTTTCATTCCCAAGGAAAAAAATGTATCTCAGAACTGATTAAGAAACACTATTGCTTTCAGAAGCCCACATTATTTCTGATTTTGAAGCATATGTGTCAGATTTTGATGCATCTTGTCAGGTTTAATCAATCAAGTTGATGCATGTGAGACATGATCCAATTTCACATGATCAGAATTACTTCATTTGACATACCACCATATGACATTTAAGGTCAAATTAAAACCGATAAACAAACAAAAACTTTGCACTAAATTAAAAGATTTTAAGAAAAAAAGAAATAAATTTTTAAATCCAGGTAAGGGATTCATGTTCAGTTATGAAACATCTGCATTTTAACTATTTGTGGTATTTTGGTAGCCAGATATTATTTGATATTATTTGATTTCCTAGTATTAAAATTTAACCAGAAGTGTAACTCAAAACAGAGCTGGAACCTCAACACTCTAAGAAAATTTTTTGGGGCTGATAATTCTCATATGGAGAATGAGAAAAAGTTTGCCTTTCTGTTTGTGAAGGATGCGTAGAGAAAGTACTAGAGTATAGTACAGTTTTTCTTATTCCAAAAGCATTCTCTGTCCTTACATGTATGTTTTTATGAAAAACAGGTTGCATAAAAGATTGACAATGGACTTATTTCTAAAAAAAACCACCCACCAAACAAAAAACCCCTTACTACTTATGGAACACAGAAAAGGGTGGGGTTTTACATATTAATTTATACAGTTAATATCTGATTTATAGCAAATAAACAAACAAAACAAAATCCCCCATACTTTTAAAGAGTAAAAATTAAAGGTAAAAATTATTGACTGGGTTATAGCCAATTTTGTTTCATATGTATGTGAATTCACTTGAATTAATGTGAATTATTTCCTCTGAATGAACTTACAGTATCCTCCATCTGTAGCGAAATCTACAACTTCACTTCCGGGTGTGATGTGCTAAACTAAAATTTTACCTTAAAAAGTTTCTGCAATACTTCGTGTCTCAAATTCTTTTTGAATATAATTTACTAATGTGCTTTTATGAAGTTCTTTATCAGGTGAAACTAAAGGTAGTGGTGGAACTTACTCTGCGCTACTGAGAAACTTGTTTTACTTGAACTGTCCTTCACTACGCTATCTTGTCCTTTACATATTTAGATAGTGAGAGAAATGTAGCAATTAGGTAATAAAGAATTTTTCAACCAAGTATTAGTCCGGGCCTAAAATAAACATCGAGTGCTCTATGGTGTTAGAGCAGGTATTCACTGCAGCCTGTGAAGGACCCGCACTAGACCAGATGGGTATTCCCTAAGGAACTGCACCTCTTGGGGAGCCCACACCCCAGGGCACACAGGGAAAGTGTGAGAAGTCTGGAGAAAATGCCTTAATTACCCCATAACCCTTAATTACCTCATAACCCCTGTCTTTATCTTAATCCATTAGCTTTCTCATCTCATTTTCTTCCCCGTCCCACTGAAGAGGGGGAATGAGTGAGCAGGTAGGTGGGTGTTTGGTTGTTTGTTAATGCTAACCCACCACACAATACCACAGGTTTTTTTTGTTAGGGTAAGACATACCAAACATAACTAGGGATAAATGGTAAGTCTTTCCTTTGCCAATGGCAGAAGTTTTGTGCATGAGAAATGAAAAAGGAGATGAAAGGATCATCTCATGTTAGCTGCACATTTACAAGGATAAACATTAATATGAGGAAGAAAAAGCTCAAATTTAAACACTTGTATAAAACCATCCTAAGCTGTAATAGAGATTTATGTCTGGAAAGAGTAAATAAAAGCTCCAAAGAGAGGCATCAACTCCTTTTTGAATTAACAACATTAGTTTCACAACTCTCAACTTGTCCATGCGTCTCTGGTTAGGCACAGGGTTCATGGCAGGACAATTTAGTTTGACATGACATGACACGATATGATATTATCACTCCAGAAGGGAAAGCTGCTCTGGAGGGAGATCTGCATAGGCTGGAAGAGTGAGCCAGAAAGAACCTTATGAAGCTCAACAAGGACAAGTATAAGGTCTTGCACCTGGGAAAACACAATCCAGGAGTGCAGCACAGACTGGGATCCACCTGGCTGGAGAGCAGCTCAGTGGAAAGGGACCTGGGGGTCCTAGTGGACAGAGAGCTCAACATGAGCGAACAGTGTGCTGCTGCGGCCAAGAAGACCAACAGGATGCTGGGTTGCATCAAAAAGGGCGTCGCCAGCAGAGACAAAGAAGTCATTATCCCACTCTGCTCGGCGCTTGTCAGGCCACACCTGGAGTGCTGTGTACAGTTCTGGTCCCCTCTATACAGAAAGGATGTGGACATGCTGGAAGGGGTCCATGGAAGGGCCACCAAGATGATCAGAGGACTGGGAAGCCTGCCATATGAGGCTAGGCTGGGAGACCTGGGTTTGTTCAGCCTCGAGAAGAGGAGGCTCAGAGGGGATCTCATCACCATGTACCAGTACTTGAGGGGTAGCTACAAAGAAGACGGAGACTCCCTTTTTACATGGAGTCCCATGGAGAGGACAAGGGGGAATGGACACAAGTTGCTCTTGGGGAGATTCTGATTGGACACCAGAGGGAGATTTTTCACAGTGAGGACAGTCACCCATTGGAATAATCTCCCCAGGGAAGTGGTTGACTCGGCCACGAGCCACGCTGGACACCTTTAAGAGTCGTCTGGACATGGTGCTGGGCCATCTTGTCTAGACTGTGCTCTTCCCAGGAAGGTTGGACTAGGTGATCCTTGAGGTCCCTTCCAACCTGTGATTCTGTGATTATATGATATTATTGCATTGCATTACATTAAATTACATCTATTATATTTATTATATTATAATGCATATGGGATCCTTACATAAATGTATATAAACATTAAAATATCTAACTTATTAAACATTCTAGATATTAAATAAATCTCACATCACATAAAAGGAGTTTAATCAGTGGGGAGCGCATTCAGATGCTGATCTTTAAAATTAGTAGCATAATACAATAATTTATCAACTAAAAATTAATAGATAAAAATCAAATCTTGCAACAGTCACGTTACTAGGCATAATTTTATGACCTAGTCCATCCTACTTGGGACTATAATATTATTAGCCTAGAGCTTGTAATAACAAAACAGTAATGATATTTTTATCAGTGAATATTCACAATTAAAATAATTAAATATTTTATTTCAAAATCTGTTGCTAAATTTAAACATGATTTTTTTTTCCTCCCAAATGCCATTTTCCAAAGTTGAGTAATATTTTTATTGCTTTAGTTACATAATTCAGTCCTTGAATAATAGCTAAAAGGTAGGTTATGCCACTTCCAGAATGCTCAAACGCAATTTAGGTAAACTGATGTATCTCCTCCTACAGATGTATATATCACAAGCAGATGTACATCTTTATAGAATGCAAGAGAAACAGAGAGTGATTCTCATATTTACAGAATATAGGAAAATAGTGCTGTGGTTTGTACTTTGGGAATAATTAAATCTGCTTCTGTTAAAGGCTTGTTGAGAATATGAGGTTTGATTTTTTATCTCCTGCTAGCTGAGGTCACTTCTGCAACCTGATGACAATGTTTTTACCAGTATAGTCTGAAACAAATTGAGGTCAGTGTACATTTTCTCACAGCCTTGCTCTCAGATTTCTTCCATGAACTGCAGAAGGTTTCAATTTACTGAAGCACTGAAGTAGGTAAGATCCAATCAAAGTAAAAGCAGAATCAATAAGTGCTAACCTCAGAGGGCTAAATAGTAGTGACATCAGTCAGGGGAAAAAGTTGTTCGCAGATCCAAAATACTATTGTTCTGTACCTAGAAGAAAATTATAATCCAGCTATGTGTTTTTATATTACTTGTTTACTGAGATGTATTTAAGGTGTTTGTCAAACAACAAGATGGATTTTCTATCTAGGATAGGAATGCACCTATGTGTTTTGGCAGACATTCAGAAAATATAGGCAATCCATAGAAGCCTGTTGGATGCCAAACCATCCAAATTCTGCTCAACTCTGTAATATATTTCCCATTGCTTTATCTCTTAGCATTTAATGGTTGATGAAAATGAATCATATATTTTTAAACATTATGATCAATAAAGCGTGCATAAAATATTCACAAAACCATTTATGTATTGAATCATCTGCACAAGTTTGGTAAAAATTAACTTTACATTTAAAGAACTCAGTTGTCTCTGCTATTTTTTTTTTCCCGGTAAACAAAATAATTATGTAATGGTGTATAAATAAGTGAAAAAAATAAATAATTTACTTTTGTGTCAACATTATTATACAGAATATATGATTTCAGAAGAATAAGTGTCTTCTGTAGCTATAGAATAGTTGTGTGTCTGTTTATATACACCTTTAAACTTGCTTTTGACAGAAATGTGATTTTATTTTTTAGCTGACTATCAGTCAAACTGCATTATGCTCAGTGCAGCTCTGTTGTGTCAGCTTTCATACAAATTTTTTCTCATTCTTTAGGAATTTTTATACATCAGCATTAACTGTGATTTGCTTTTTCAATCTCCATCAATTATACAAATCTTTTTTATCAAAGGTAAAAAATTTTTCTTACTCTCATTATTCTTCATTTTTGAAGAATAGACAAAATGTAACTTACCTGAATTATTTTCACTATAATATAAAAATCAGAAGGAAATTGGTTTATTTCTGAGGATATAGATGTCCTGTAAGATGATTTTTCAGTGGCCATGGCTTTGTTTACTTTTGTAAATAAAAATCCTAGTTCTGTATAAGGAAATCATGTGGCATGTTAGGTTTATTCATTTGTATTTTTATTAAAATATGAGTACAATTAATTAAACAAAAAAAAAAGTAACAAAAAAATAAATAACCCAACACAGGATCACAGAGGTCATAAATGAACAAGATATCATTTCAGTTACAGTAACTGAGAAACTGCATATATTTTTCTCTAAGATTATCCTGTTCCATTTAAAGAGCTAATCTGGCAAAAGTGCTGCCTGAAATGACTAAAATGGTCCTGCCTAAAATGTCTTTCACTGTGTCTGCTCAGAAAAATCATGGAACAAAGTGGTTTCTGTCAGGTGCTATGTGAATATGCAGTGATATCCTGACTTACCCTGGAGCCTGATTTTGGGATACAGATTCGGGGAAGCAAGGCCAAAAGTCCTTTGAAAATCTGGCATCTGGCCATGTTGGTTCAGAACAAAGGTACATCAAAATCAATATACTGTTTTAATAATTGTGCAGTAGTAGTTGTTTTCAGAAGAACATAAAATTAGGGCAAGCATATAGTGAGATTTCCCTGCATTCTCGTATATCTGAAATGTATTGCTCTAATTAGTCTGGTTAAGAAATACAAAATCTGGCATATGGAAATTTGTGCCTTGATATAGCATGATAAAAATATGGAGTATTGGTCCACAAAGATTTGCACCACAACTAAAATAACAACTGCATATTTGCTTTCTTTTTCTTCTTAATTTCTAGCTAAACCATAAAAATAATGTTCATAAATTATTTATTCATTTATATATTAACATAATTATTGCATATTTCCTATTGACTGAAGAAGGATGAAACAACTTGACTATAGATATAAGTAGAAGTAAATATCTATTCAGTTCTTTAAAAATGTATTCTAGAATATTTTTGTTAATCTGTTTACACAGTTCACTGCCTTTATTATAAAGAAATTTTTTTTTAATTTTTAAGGTAATCCTTTTCTTTTACCAACAGAATGAGGACACCTGGTTATTATCTTTTTCATAGTAGCCTTTTTAGTCTGCTAAGTAAAACAAAACCAACATCTTTGACCTTTGCTCCTTAGCTGTGTTTTCAAATTTTCTTCCATTCTTGTTTGCTCTCTGCTATTTTGACTCTAATTTTCTTTCAAAATGGGTCCAGATAAGACTGAAACTTAGGACAGAAAAATTAAAATTTGCATTTAAAGCATATGGCTTCCTAAACGAGTTTTTCCTTTTTCATAAGGAGAATCACATCTCCCCCACCACCAGTGGTGAATTTATGGACCACTGTGGGCCTCCATTTTTTAAGCAGTAATGTTGCTTAACTGCTTATTCTGCATCTTGTGTTAGTCAGTTTTACGTAACTGACCTGTAACACTGTACTACTGTTAAGCAATGTTTTTCTTGCTGATTTCAAAACATCTTTATAACTCTAAAATCCAATCACCTAATGTGTTTTCAACCCCTCTAATTTGATTTATCAGGTTTGTTGATGTAATCAACAATTTTTTGAATACGCTCTGTATTCTACCAGCTAACTCAATAAAGCCATTGAACAAAACTGGGTCCAAACCAAAACACTTACATACTAACCAATCAGAAAATTGACATCTATTCATTCAGTGTGATTTTCAGTCAGTCGTGTATCTAAGGGTTTAATCTAGTTATATTTCTCTGTTTTGATTTTAAGAATGTCATGTTAGACGCTAACAAAGCGTTTTTCAAAGCATTACGTAATCATTTCCACTGTTGCAATGTTATCTGCTAGGCTTGTTACCCTATCAAAGATTATTTGATAACTATGTCCTAATTTGCTACAGAAGCCCAATCTCTTTTTAACTGCATACTGCAAGTCAATTGTTAAAATAAAAGATATTGCAGGTAAAGACTTATGTATTCACAGTAATAAGTCTTGGTTCATACAATCTGCCTTTGTCTTGTCAGTGTCAGTTAAATATTGATAACTTCCAGCAGCAGAACACTGATTTAATTTTGCAAGCACAGACCAGGCAGCTAGCTCAGTGAACCTCTTTTATACGCTAAAATTCTACCTTTTTTTTTTTCTTTAAGATGTTCAGGTTTTGTATAGTCCTATAATAGGAATCCACAGAGACAGAGTGCACTTGATGTTTGTTCTATGCATGCAAATTGTGTTGGCTAGGTTAGACATGTTTAGCCAGTTCTATATATAAAAATGTACTCTGGACTGAGAATAAGTGCATCAAATTACTGTAAGGAAAAGACCAAATATAAATTTGTACTGCAGCATTTTTTTAGCTCTACTCATACATTTTACTACATGTATAGAGAGGAAAACATTTAAAAGTCAAAACATCAGTTGTATGCAACTATGCACAAGCAAAGAGGTACTGTATGCCTGTCACTTCCCTGTCTCTCTCTTTCTCTGAAATTACTTTCTTAATCAAAAATGTTAAAATAATTTCTGCTATGAAACGTTTGGCAAAATTCAGAATGATTTGTGCTAAAATTCTATTGGAGAGCTAAGGCAAACTTGATCCTAAAATTCACTCTTTATTATAATAGTAATTTTCTTACCACTTACATAATGGGCGTGAAAATAATGATTAGTGTTTTCTTTCACAAAACCTTTTCAGCTGCTAACCAGTTCAGTGATGTCCAATCAGCACTAACTGCATTTGTTACTTAATTTGACCTGTACAGTTTCGGTCTTCAAGGTTAGGAGGGACAGTCACATTATCTGCTTATATAATATGACATTAAACACAGAATAGAACTACTACATCCAGCATAAAGACTTATGGAAACTCAGGATCCTATTATTTAAATATAAGTAATATTTGGCACAAAAGATCATTTTATAGATTTATTAACATAAAAATCACAGGGTCCAATTCTCCACTACAATTGTATATATAAAAGATGAGATCTAGTCCCAAATCAGAAATGGTATCTGTTGTTGTACAAAAACATTATTTCCTGTTTAAAGAGATTAAAACTATGGTGTCCCCAATGTGCAGAAAGTCTAGATAAAATTTTAGTCCAATACAAAAAGTTGCACATGTATCAGGTATAAATACTGCACAGTGTATCAGGTTTTGGTTTGGTTTCTTTTCCTTTTCCTTTTCTTTTCTTCTTTTCTTTTCTTTTCTTTTCTTTTCTTTTCTTTTCTTTTCTTTTCTTTTCTTTTCTTTTCTTTTCTTTTCTTTTCTTTTCTTTTCTTTTCTTTTCTTTTCTTTTCTTTTCTTTTCTTTTCTTTTCTTTTCTTTTCTTTTCTTTTCTTTTCTTTTCTCTTCAGATTTTTTCAACAGTAGTCAGTTTGTTTGAATACAAGACTTCTAAGAATAAAATATGTCCAGATGTTGAAACATCATCTGGATATAAAGCAGAAAATGTTCAGCCAAATTGTGCTTTTTTCCAAGGGAATGAGCAGGGAGGGAAGATTTTGCAAGCATATGTATATTTCTGCAGTCATAAAGCCATTAGTGTCTTCCACTCTCTTTGCTGCAATTGTACTTTAGATTGTGCAGCAAGCATGGCGTGACAAGGGTACCTGAGGGTATAATCACTGTTATATACTGGGTTTCTGTTCAGTGAGGAGGTCTGCATCTAAAATGCAAAACTGGTAAATGAAAGAAGGCTTTGTGGAATGTAAACAACCAAACATAAAGCTAGTCAAAGGGTATTGATGGGAAGATTGGGTATGTCTGCTCAAGACTCTACTTAGCACAGCTTACTTTTTATCACTATGCAATTCATCAAGCATGAGTAATTTCATTTTTTTTCTCCTTTTTTTTCCTGTACAATAGAACCATAAATGCACAGTCATAAAAAAAGGAGATGATGCATTGTTGCTTAGATGTCAGCTAAGGCTGTTTGCCGTTGTATTAAAACCTTTTTTTCAGAAGTTCATAATATTCACCCCTGGGTTAAAACTCGAAGCACTATCATCTTACTTCAGTATAATTAAAATAAATCAGTTAATTTCTGCTTGATTAATGCCATATAGTTGTTCTGCAATGTCTCAAATAGGGGCAAATTAAATGTCTATTACACCTGAACAAAGTGAATTGCAAAACATTCTAAAAACAGTAGTTGCAAGGGTTGTGGATGCATAGTACTTATGGCATCTTGCTACACATCTACAGTTGTGAGTTGAGTCCTAGCTCTAGATTTGTGTCAAAACTGCACCTACGATATCTATCTATGGGTGAGAAAAGTCTTAGGGGAAAAAAAAATCTAAATGTAGTGCCAATACTATTACATTCACTTATGTTGCTGGTTATGGTCTGCTTCGTGCCGACCTTGACAGGCCAGAGATTGTCTCCTGAACACCTTCTGCTCCATGATGTGAACTTCTTACTACTTAGGAATTCCAGAGAGCACTGAAATTCCCATCTGACAATGTGTCTCTTTTCTAAGTATTTCTCTTAGTGATTTAAATTTACTACTGTCTGACAAACAAGTTACTTTAGTTTATCTACCAAGAACCTCTTCTGGCTAATGAGATGACTAGCCCTTTTCTCTCCAAGATTATAAGCACTTAGAGGTTTACTCTTCCTCTTATTATTCAAGATACATTCAAAGACTGTACCAGACAGTCATCATATTGCATTCCTTGAAATTTGCTGTTGAAACACCTGTTCTACAGGTAGTATAATAATTTTCTCCAGTTCATGTAGAGAATTTACCCATTCGTCACTACAGTACCTCATTTTTAGAACATGAGGGTGGCCACACTGAACCAGATCAGAATTTTGTCTCCTAAAATAGCCAAAAACAGATACCTATGGGATGGTAGAAAAAGAGCAAGTATTTATGACATTTCTCCCTAATACTTTCCCAGTGTCTTGCTGATGCAGCCCAGCAGGTACTTAGCTTCCATTGTTGCAGGAGCACACTCTTGACTTGTGTTCAACTTGTTGTCTCGACAAAAGACTTGTCTCTTTTCTATAAACCTACTTTCTAGCCAGTCAGCTTCCAGCCTGTAATGTTGTGTTATACCATCTAATGTACAGGGCTACTGAAACTCAAAATATTTTTATTCACCCATTCCTCCAGTCTGTCGAAAGCCTTTTCCATGGCAGCCAGTCCTTCAGTGTATCAGCTGTTCTCCTGTCCAGACACATGCTGGAAGTGCATTCTCCCTCGTCATGCAGACCATTAATGAGGATGTTGAACAGTATTGACCTCAGTATCAACCCTGAGGAATAGCTCAGGCTGATGTATAATATCTGGCTAACAGCTGGGTGTTGAACTGCTGACAACTGCTCTTTCAGCATGACAATTCAGTCAACTTTTCACCCAGCTTGTCATTCCATGTATCCAGACCATTTCTTGCCAGTAGAGCTACAAGAAGATGTGCTATAGGGCACCATATCAAAAATGTTGGTAATACTAGGGCAGCCACTTCTCTTCCTTTGCCCACCTGTCCTGGAGAGAGAGCGATGCCTCTCTGGCACCTGAAAATTAGAATCTGGTTTCATAAAAGACTGCCAATGCTGTGATTCACATCTAAAGTCACTTTCTTAAACATCAGTTAAGAAAAATAAAAACAGGAGGGAAGAAAAATTGCTCTTTTTTATCTTCTTGACTTCAAAGATGAAGTCAACTTTCTTGTAGGTCAAAACAATTCTTAAGCAGTAATGCTGGTGAATAATATTCCATTTACTCTCTCTTTCATTTGGTATAAAGAACAAAAGGGTAAGCAAAGGGTTATGTTTTGCCTTTTGCTCTTCACATGTTATAGCTACTAAGAAGAAATCAAGTAGTCTTTAAATAAATATATTTGCAAGCAAAATTATGCATGAAAAATCTAAATCATAGCTGTATTTCTGGTTTTACAATACAGAAGAGAATAAGACAAGCTCTTGGGAATGTCTCTTGAAAGGAATATCTTAATTCCTACATGAAAAAGAATACAGTAAAATATTTAAGGGGTTGAGTAGTGCAAGAAGGAATATTGTACCAACTCCTTATAAGTAGTTAGCCACTCAGCTCAAATACCAAAACGAGTACAGAGACAACAGGGTGTTTATATGACACCCTTGTTAATCAAAATCAGAAAAAAAGAAACCTTAAGAGGCATTTAAATAAGACCCAAACACAAAGCAGGTGCAAGTGACATATGCAGAAGTTGAAAGGTACAGAATCACTCTTGGTGAATCTTTTCCCAGGATACCTGGGTGTCTCCCACCCTGTGCACTTGGCCTTCTAGAAATCCAGTCCCTATTAGGAGAAAGAAAGAGTGAATTGCTGTTAAACTGGGAACCTACTACTGTGGTCAGTAGACATGACAGTTCCAGAAGCAGAGAACTGCAGAACATGTTTGCAAATAAAATTGAGTATTAATATCTATTAATCATTTTTTTATGTATATATTGCTAAATCCTCTCCCTATAATCTATTCACACTTTCCGTCTTTGAACAATCTTACCATCAGATAATATTGCAAATTAAATATAAAAGGGCATGCAGTTTGTCATTCTAGGACTGATTAATTCCTCCACCTGATGCGAAGGCATACACAAGAAGTGAACATGGTATTACAATACAAATGGAATTAAGTTATGATGAATATAAAAATAATAGATTGTCTTTACATAGATAGGTACATTGAGAGAATAACAAAAGTGTGGCTTCACAGATTTTTTAAGCTCATGTGTGCAATTCTATTGAAGGAGAGGGTCCCAACACACCCGTTCTACCTCCTCCCTTTGCCCATGCATGAACTTTGCCATTGCTTCTGTGATGTTGGCTGCAGCAATTCCTCAGTAAATCAGAACTTGTTGGTCTGCTGTAAGCTTTTTTTTTCTTTCCTGTGCAAGATTAGTTTCCAGTCAGATAACCAAGCTGATCTGACTTACTGTGCTGACCATCAATGCCAACACGATAGGATCAACAGGATTATGCAGCTAGAGTAACAGCATCCTATTTAGTGGCTGAGACAGCCGCAGCCACTTGTGAAAATTAGACATTGGTACAATGCTGATTACTTCAAAGCCAAAAGAAGACTGCACATTTGTTGTACTGAGTAGAATTAGCTGTCATCTAAAAAAGCCTTTGAAGAGATTGGATTGTTTTCCTTAGAACTAAAACAAATAGAATAATGTTAAGAGTGTCTAAAGTATTAACTTGTTCAGCAACACAGTAATTCATTTATTTCTGTCTTGTGGATGGGCAGAAAAACAAGGAGACATTTTGAAAAAGTCAGAAAATTAAAAAAGGATAAGAGAAAGTGCTTTTCCTTTGCATACAATGTCTCATTAATTCATGAAACTTGGTCATGAGAAGTCACTGAGCCAAACAGCTTAAATGTGCCTGTTTCGGATATCAGTAATGCTAAGAACTACTGCTTTATCCATTAACAAATAAAACGTATATAAAAATTTTAAATTAAGTGTGAACTATTTTTTCATAGTTCACAATATTTTCTAATAGTTTAAGATTGTTGTCTTGCCATCTAACAGATTAAGACGGCTTCTAATGTAAAGGTTTTTTTATTCACAATCAGCTTCTTTTGAGTTTCTGTTCCCTCAACACTCTACTAAAGATAATCTCAGATATCTCATTGATTTTTATCAATGTGAAATGCTTAATAAAGTGAAATAAAATAGACATTGCACCTGACCATGTGCATGTATATTTGTACACATATGTTTATAAATTAGTTAGGAAATTAAAGATTGCTGTGGTGGGAGTATTTAGACAATTGAAAAATCAGGGCAGTTTTAAACTGAAAGCTAAAAATCAAACAAATAAACACTTTATTAATTTATTTATTAACAACACACTTCATGCTAATGGTTAGTTCTTACACATTATTGTTCCTTGTCACGATATATATAAGTTTGTTCAGCTTTAATACCAATAGCTTAAATTAGTTGAGATTATGTAATACTAGGGAACTGATACCATATAGTTATCACTGGTGGCTGTGGTCCTTGGTGGCTTTATGTCACCAGGATCAGATTGAGCAGACTTAAGAAATATTTGGGCAAAAAAAGGCTACACTGAAATGACCTTGTCTTCTTTCTTTGCTGTTTTTCTTCATTTATGTCTAACAGGTTTTTATTGTTCCCCTCCCAAAAGTGGGGTATCTCATCTGCTGCTAATGAAATTTATTTTTTTTGTTGCTGGTTACGCCTCTTGTGTATTCAGAAGGATGCCCTGCCTGTTTAATGTCCTACTTCTCTTGTTCTTTCTTTGTTCTTCTATCACTTGAATGCCTTCTGGTCCAACAACTCCAATCTTTACCCATACAACTGTCACACTGTGCAAACATTGATGTAAAATCCTTTGTGTCTGGCTATGCCATCACAATGTTACAAAGTATTCGTATGCTATTGCAAGTTACACCATTTCAGTGTTATATTTGGGTTCAAGTTAAGCTAATATATCCAGACTATTGTACTTACAGTTTATAAATGTCACAGGATCCCCTTTAGCTACAGACAAAAGACAGAAGATAATTTGCCAGTATCCAGTAGTTACACCGAATTTTATTTTCCTCTATGTTTCTAAGTAAAAACAAATCTGTGTAAAAACTGATTTTTTCTTTTTGTTCAGGATTTTCTCTACTTGTTTGATGATCACTTTACAACTTGATAAAGCAAATGTAATGTGCTTTAATTTTAAAGCATCTTCAGCTGGAATTTTTTTTATTTTCAGTAAGTAGGAAATGTTTAAGTTTATAAACACTTTGTGTTAAAAAAGAAGAAAAAGTATGGTCTCTGTTGTGCTAGTAAGAAAAGTAAAACCTAAGGAATTTTAAAAATGAGACCTACATCACTCAGTAGATTAACTGCAAATTTAGTTAAGAACAGACACTTAACTTGCAATGGTCAGATGTTAAAATCTGATTAATTATTACCACCACCACCCCCAAAAAAAAAATGATGATCTAATAGCTTGCAATATTTCCCAGTCTTCAATCTAAGAAGCATTCTGTTCCTTTTTGTTTAAATAATACTTTTCTCTGCCATCATTATTTTCATTTTTTCCATTTATTTCAGCATTTTCCTCCATTAACTTAATATACACATAAAGAGCAATTAATGGTTTTCTGTTTGATTATTTTTACAATGTACATAGGAAACATTAAAATATGCTTTGGTGTACAGTGTGCTCATGTACTAATACAGGCTTTCTCACGTTGTTGTATTATCCCTTATCTTCATATTTTAAATGCCATTTTGTAGTTTCCATGTATGCAGTCTTAGAAAGGCAATAGTCTATATTTTTTAGAAACTGCATGCTCAGAAATAAATTATTACTCAAAATAATTGTCATTTGTCCTCTTTCTTTAGGTTAATTTCCTAGTTAGATAATTTATGGTTACATAAACTTCAAGTAATACCACATATACCATGTTTAGATCCAATGTTGAAATGCAATTCAGGCAAACAGGACCCAGATTTGTTGAGACATAGCCACAGGAAACTATTTTTGGCTTGCGTTTTGAAATACAGTCACATCATAGCCCTAGTGCTGTTTGGTCATCTGGGCATAGTTGAAATCTGCGGACTACAGTAAGCTGTTCTAAATTATATTATGAGTCTCTAGGGAATGTCAAAGGATAACCATTGTTTGCTTGGGAAAAGCAAACAAAAAAAATTTTCTCAACTCTTTTTCACACTATTCCAGTTACACTTATGTTAAGATTTTGTTATTATACATTTAGTTGAAAGAGATTACTTGGAATTTACTTGCAAATATTTTGGCTCTTCACACTCTAGGGTTCAGATGGGTTGGCAATTATTCTCACTATCCCTAGAAGAATAATTTGTATGCATTCAGACTGGAATGTTATCTTTTTAGAAATTTCTTTATGAATAAACATGATGGAAGTTTAGAGCAATAAATGTCTATTTCTAGGCTGACTTCTTGACATTGCTGTATGCTATTAATAGTGGTTATAAGCTTATTCTGTATTATGCTTCTAATTTTGCCTACACACAGAAGACAAAACTAGAAACTATCTACTATGCCATCCACAACTTGGGTCCATAAACAGAAAAGAACATAACAACAAAGAAGAAGCAATAAGTAGTGCTTTCACCTCCCACATACCAATGTCACAGTCTGTGGTCAGCTACCTGGGTGTATTAATATTCTGCAGCTAGTTTCTGTCTCTGAATGAAATGTCTGTCAAGTGAGCAGAGGGACAGTAAGTTATGGGCTCTTAACCAGCTGGATGTTGATTTCATTTTAATCTCCTTAGAGAATGATAAAAACAGTCCTTGTTGTTCTGTACTATGTCTATTCAGTTTAGATTGATTTGCATTTTCTCAGAATTTCCATAATTTCATCTTTTCTATGGTAGAAATGACACCTCATTTGTGACACAGGTGAGGTTTTTTTTTCAGTAATAGATGCAGTTGCCCCAAAGTCACCTGCATAAGTATTACACATAATTATCCATCAAGCAGGAAAAAAAAAATGTTTAATTAGATGACTCCATAAATACTTTACTGCCTGAAACTCTAATAGAAAACATGCCATGAATGTGTTTAAACCGTGGCTCGTGTAGACATAACACAGATAGTAAGAGATGGTGGGACACTTTGTTTGAATCCCCAGGGTTTACTTTAAAAGGTCATAGAGTCAATCTGCATATAATACAGGCATGGGTTTTACATATAAGTTAAGACACCTAAGATGTGTCAATTAAAAATACTGCATAGATGTCTGTAGGTGAACTCGCTGTCTGGACTCCCACTGTTGTGAATGGTGATCTAGTCAAAAGAAAGCACAGAATGTTATTCATATTGTCCTAGACATTTACACCTGCTTTGCTTTCTGTATACTCCCTTGATTGTACTGATGAAATATTTGTAACACCTACAGAGAGCTGGGTGTTACTACATAGGAAACTGCTTTCTTGCACAGAAGCTTGAGCCAGGCAAGATACGGTAAGGCATCTCAAATAATACTAGACGCTTATGTTAATGAACTGAAACAAGCTTCGGATCTCTACTAAATAAAAGACAAAACATATATAAATACTTGTATCTAAGCATAAAAAGTACCTCAAACTTTGAGGTACCTGAGCATTACAGTTCACCTCTGTGTGATCTATATGTCTGGTGCAGGAAGGACAAAAGCGTTTCAACAGACCTGATCATCTTGCACAAATAGAAATGGATGCCACAAAATTAATCTGAGTTACAGTCTGTTATCAGTTTTTAAACATATTGGCATGAACTTCCATATAAGATATATCATATAACCAAAACAGAAAAAAACAGGGCCAGTATTATTCTAGTTGTGGCTACTATGGGATTCCTGGGGGGAAAAAAAAAAAAAAAAAGAAGTAGAACAGAATGATCTAAAGAAAATGTTTATGCTACCGATGCAAAGCTATTAATTGCTAAAGTATACTATATGTACAATGAACCTTGTTTTCTGCCCGTAGCAGTTTGCTGGAAGAAAACCTTGTTATTTAAACCCATTATGATACCTAGGAAAGTGAGTAAAACTGCCCCTTTAACAGCATATAACAGTGCTATTGAATCTGTAAGATTTGTCTGAATTACTGTTTATCTTAGATCAGGAGTGTATTTCCAATTGTTCATATTTTCTTTGCATCATGCTTTTGTTTGCATTGTGAAATGGTCTCAGGATACATGGACTGTGGTGTTCCTTTCAGGTGAAATTAAACTAGAAGATACTGTCTAGGATTTCATTTAGTATTCTTCAGCCTCAGATACTCATTCTGTCAATGGCAACAGACTAGAGCTCACTCACATTAAAAAAAGAACCAAAGAAATTTCTGAGGTATATTTGCATCATAACCACATGAGCATGTCTTGCTGGCTTCTTGTATGACAAATTTACTGCATCTCATGCGAAACCAGTTTCTATAAACTGTTGATTTTTATTGGCTTCTGGATGAATGAAACAGTGATGTTGAGAGTAAGTTTCCTAGACACAAATCTAGAAGAAAGTGGCATTTACTCTTGGCTGTATACAAACACACTTATTTAGACAATGCTTTTTCCAACATGACAAAATATTCAAGAGTCAGTTCTGCCATCTGAGGTATCAGTAAAATACTGACATGGATGTATAACTATCAGAGTTATATTTAAGAGTCAGTATTAATATTTTCAGAATGTTTTGTTCATATCTTTATACTTTGATTGACATAGAGAAATACTTCTCTGTCTTTTCAGATCTACTGATTTTCCTTCACACCAGAATGCACCTTATCTTATTGACATGAATAATATTTTTCACAGTATATAACTACCGTGTTTTTGTATTGGTACTATTCCCAGGAAAATATTGAACATCACATGTTGCTTTATCAACCATGCATAAAATGAAAGCCAATAACTGCTCTATCCCAGTAGGATTTTAATTGTGTTTTCATTAAATCAGCTGGATCAGTAAGACAACATGCATTTTTACAGCATTTCTGTTTTGATGACCAATGTGTCTAGAATAATATTTGCCACTAGTTAATTTATATATTCTATTAATTTCATTACCTTTTGCAAAAAAGATGTGTCCAGACCATATCACACCTCAGATCTGTTATTAAAGGGCATTCAAATACAGGATAAAGAATCAGTCCCTGATCTAAAGATGTCTGTGTCAGATCAGGAGTAAATAAACCACAGTATCAATATTTAAGGTATCCGGCAGACCTGAAATCCTTTTCAAAAAGAAAGTTACCTGTAAGTAGACATAAATCTTAATTTATGTTTGTTATGTAGAAATTCTGATAGGCAGATTGAACTTTCATTGCTGGTAGAAAATAATTTGGAATAGAAAAAGAACATGTGACAATACCAACACCACCTGAAATACAAGGACTGAGAAGGAAAAAGGAAGTACATACTGACATGAAAAAAACCCAGACAAACAGGTTGCCTTTCAAATTGCTGAGTACAATTGTCTTTTGAATAAACTATTTGACAGTATTTTATAAATTGCTAACATGCTGGGTAATAGATACATTACCAATAGTATGATCTATTGCTAAAAGTCCTCTATTGTTGTTTCTTGAATTCATGCAAAGGGGGTAAATATGATAAATACTACTTGTTTAACAGGCTAGTTAGCAAAGAAAAAATATTGCTTGAATTACTGGAGAATAATGGTCTTTTGCTCCCTGGTATATTATGTATCAGTCTCTGAGGAGTAAAAGGTAGTTTCTGATGTTCTGTATCTCTGTGGAATTGGTACTTACAAGTTAGGCCTATAATGTGCATCCTCTTGTTCCTCCAGTATAACAACATCACTAAAGGAGTGATAATACTCTTCAGGATTTGAGAGTATTGCCACTGAGATTAGGGAAAAATTATGTTCTCCTGCTAAATATTCTCAGCTACTTGACTGGACTATCATTCATTTTTGAAGCCTCCCACAGGGGGCAACATACTAGTCTTAATGGGCCACCATTCAGATCTGCTACACTGCACTATAAAGCTCTAATACCTGGAACATAGACATAATGCTTCTGGTGAGCGAGTGTTAAAGGGTGAACCTCTTCAGAGCCTACTAAAACTAATCTTTGATTAGTATGAGGATTTGCTGCTTGAATAATGTAAAACAATTTCTTTTGCCCTGCTGCTCAGAGGCTAAAGAGGTTACCTCTACAACACCCACCACCTTTGTAAGGCATGCCTGGAAACCCAAATAAACCATGCAGAGCACATTACAGGTCAAGAAATGTCTAATTTCCACCTTTTATTTATCATGCTGGAACACATGTTGGAACTAGAGAAGCAATCACTGGAATTTAATAATAGAAGCCAGATTAGCCATTGTTCCAGTCTTCAGGAGATAGGGCAGAGAGAGGACAGATCAGAACTACATTCTCCTTCACAGCCTCATGTAGTCAGGGTGTTTAATTAAGGCCCTATATAAAGATAAACAAATATAAACCCATATATGACAGCAATATATGCATAACAACACGAAAAAATCAGCAGCTTGTAGGAAAGAGCTGGAGGTTAAACTGTCATGCACTGATTTAGAGCAAAAAGCCCATCTTTCCTATTGTGTCAAGCTTCCTTTTAATAAAGCAGTGGAGGGCCTGTTGTGAAATCAGTTGTAAGTTGTGACTCCCGGTGCATGTTAGTGCAGCTGGAAGCTGTTCTATCTCACACAAGATCCCTATCGTTCCTAAAGGGTCAGACACTAGACAGGGTTACCTAGAGTATAGCATATTCTAACTATGCCTTTTTCTACTCTTTTTCTGCACACTACATCACTACAGGTGTGGCTGCAGCCGGCTACCCTAACATGAGAAATTGTATTTTTTTTCTAATATCTTTAGCCCACATGATTCTAAAACACAAAAGTATCTGTGATATACTAAGTGTATGTGTTGAATGAATCCAAAAGGTATTTTCAGTTATACCTTCTTGCAATACTTCATCCAGAAGATAGCTGTATGCAAAACTGGCTGTAAAACTTTTCAAGCTTTTAAAGTTCTGAACTTCAGTGCATAATATGGGACTTTACTAGGATTTCTAAAATACCAAAATATTCTAAGGTACTGTTATAAAATTCAACATCTAGATCAGCAAAGGTGGAAAATAATAGCTTGAGTCTTGGCCAGCATCATCTTTTATATAAATGGCTGCCAAATTAATGCAGGGGAGTCTGAAAATGCATGCGTGCTGGGGGTATGATAAGAAGAAAGCAAGTAGGTAAAAAGCCCCCTCAATTATTCGAGATTAATAATTATACTAAATTGGTTGCAATTAAGGTAGGAAAAGGGGGAACTTGGAAGTGGTGCAGTGAATTGTGTACCTAGCCTTGCATTCTACTATTACTCTTTCAAGTCTGCTAAGGTCATGGATAAAACAGGCGCTGTTTCCCAGTAGATATTTACAACAACCCCCACCGTAAAACAATTAAGATTGTCTGCTCAGATTTGGGCTGCATAACAACTCATGACTCTGACTGCCAGAAATACATGGAAATGTATGCAATGCTCTTACCCATTCGACAGCAGGGCTAGTAACTTCTCTTTTCAATCATCAGTACATTATTTTTTAAATATTAAAAAGAAAGGGATAAACATGAAAGGCTATGCGTTATTTTTCTTACGAGTTATGTGAGACATCTTTGGAAGGTTGTATTATTTTTTTTGGTATTAACCTTTTTTTAGCCTTAGTAGTAGTTTTGGAGCAGGGTAGTGTTTTTATTGCATGAAACTAAAGGTATGAGCTGAATATCCTGGGGCATGGTATGAGAAAATGTAGAAGTTTTTTGAAGGAGTCCTCAGGGATAGTGCTGGAAGACAGTGTAAAATGGAGGAAACAGAATCTGGTGCAGATTCATCTATACTGCTTTTTTGGGAGCAGCCTCACAAGTAAATTATACCAGAACAATACCCAGAAATTGTCCTACCAATAGCTAAATGGAGTGGTCCAAAACAGAATCAGGGAATAAGCTAATGAATTGATAGTGCACAGCTCAGTTTTTGAAGTATGGTTCTTAGGCTCCCTTCCTGGTTATTTCTAATTTAGAAATAATCTGAGATCACAAAGGGAAAAGCAGAAAATATTATCTGAAGTGTAGAAGGCAGGGAAAAAGGAAATAAGGGATCTGAATGAACACCAAAAACTCATCAGTGTGAGGAAGACCAGACTCCATCGGTGAGGAGAAAGGGAAGCAAAGTGAAAATCAGACTGGAGGTGAAAGACTTAATTGTAGCTAAAAGCATGACAGTGAATAAAGGATAGCAGATCTGATTTAAATGGGGAAACAGGTTCACATGAAAAATTAGTTGAAACAGTAGAATGATGGAAGTTTCAGTGGGTCAGGGACTAAGGGGTCTGAGATATGTTGCTATCGGGAGCAGGAGTAATGAACTCACATAAAGCAAAAGACATTGGCTTTGGCTAGAAAAATGCTTCTTGAAAACAAATACCATTAAAATCAGAATATCCATTTGGTGGCATAAGAAGTACATCTGTGCTCCAGCCTTTATAACCGCCACCTTCAGTCAAACCTGAGCTGACTGCCTTACCCCTGTATCCTGAATAACTAAACGTTGATTTTGTTTCTGTCCCTTTGCCTCCTCTTTCTTCCCTTTCCCTTTCATGCCATCTCTCAGAAAAGTAATATCTGGTGTAAAACACTGACAGTTAATTTGCTGCAATTTAAACGAGACAGCGAGTTACACTTATTACTGTTTTCTAATTAAAGTTTTA
The DNA here is from genome assembly GCF_949628215.1 of Phalacrocorax aristotelis. Taxonomy (NCBI): domain Eukaryota; kingdom Metazoa; phylum Chordata; class Aves; order Suliformes; family Phalacrocoracidae; genus Phalacrocorax; species Phalacrocorax aristotelis. Next base: position 40,801,873 of record NC_134276.1, read on the forward strand.
AATTGTGATGATTCTGCTGTCCTTTATTAACATTAAAAGTGTGATAATGAATGATCAGAGTCTTCAGAATTGGCAAATTAAGGGGATTTCACTTTGAAGTTAATAAAGATATTAATGCTTGAGATTCTGATCCTACATAAAAAGGCAGAAGTACATAGACACACAGCAGTATATCATATAGTTTTGGAAAATCAACTGTAATCAAATAAAAAATAATTTTGCAAGCAGATTTTTTAATATGTTTTGCACATGAACATAAGATCAAAATGTATATAAGGAAGTACTTCACATTTCTGAGTGATGGTTTGATATTCAGATTGAAGAAAATATATAATCTTTAAAAATAACAGATAGAATACCTTTATATACTTTTCAAAAACTCTAAAAGGAGATAATTTTGATAGCCTATTCAAAAAGTGAAAGAAATACATTATAAAATAGACAAAAGATTAAGTATTAATGTTTATTGTCTTTTTGTCAAAACATCCAATTATGAATGCCTTACTTTTTAATATTATAGAGAAAACGTTATGTGTTTTTACTGTTTTGCCTGAGGTGTAAGCTTAAAAGAGTTTACAATCTTTCTATAATAATTTAAAATAAAATCAAGATCAAAAATTTTTTACTCTTTTATATGTTTTAGCCAATCAAAAGATGACATACAATTAAGGGTAAGTGTCATGGTTTAGCCCCAGTCAGCAATCAAGCACCACGCAGCCGCTCACTCGCTCACCCTGGTGGGACGCGGGAGAGAATCTGAAGAGTAAAAGTGAGGAAACTCATGGTTTGAGATAAAGGCAGTTTAATAGGTAAAGCAAAAGCTGCGCGCGGAAGCAAAGCAAAACAAGGAATTCGTTCACTCCTTCCCATCAGCAGGCAGGTGTTCAGCCATCGCCAGGAAAGCAGGGCTCCATCACGCGTAACGGTTACTTGGGAAGACAAACGCCATCATTCCAAACATCCCCCCCTTCCTTCTTCTTCCCCCACCTTTATATACTGAGCATGACGTCATATGGTATGGAATATCCCGTTGGTCAGTTTGGGTCAGCTGTCCTGGCTGTGCCCCCTCCCAGCTTCTTGTGCACCCGGCAGAGCACGGGGAGCTGAAAAAGTCCTTGACCAGTGTAAGTGCTACTTAGCAACAACTAAAACATCTCCACATTATCACCACTGTTTCCAGCAAAAATCCAAAACACAGCCCCATACTAGCTACTACGAAGAAATTTAACTCTATCCCAGCTGAAACCAGGACAGGAAGATACCAGACTTATTATAAAGTATTTGGCAGAATATTCAAAACTTCTGAAGAAGGAATCATAGAAAGGTGCTATACAGCATGAAATACAATTAGTCCTGTAAAAAAGCTGGATATAATAGAAAACTAACCACAATATGGATTCAGTTAAGGATAATGAATGGAAGCCAGCAGGATAGTGTTGATAGACCAAATTCTTCTGCTAACAAATAGACAACTTCTTTATATTCCAGATGTCTCTCTAATCATTGAACAATATTGGCTGTAGGATACTCTGTATTCATTTGAGAGAGGAAGTAAAGGTCCAGGGCAGTGTGAATAAATGGTAATATAATTCATATGATGAATAATAGCAAGGCGAAAATATAAGCTACTCTACTAGGCCCACCTGTAAAGCTCTAAGAAGTTCAAATGTCTCTGATGCTGTTTTCCGTATTTTGTGAGTGTCCTTAGGTGAAATACTTTCATCTTACTATCACTAGTGTTCGGAGGAAATCTTCTCACAGCTGATTCCTCAAGTAGAGCTTGAGTAGGATTTGAGTTTCCTGAGGAAAGGAAATTGTAAAGTTTCTACCCATGTGCAACACCCTTTTATTTCCTTACAACATCCAGTCATATACTTGGTTAGTTTGGTCCATAATTTTGGATAGATTTTTAGTGTATTGCCATTGCTAACACTGCACATAACAATATCTATCACTACTGTTCTCTATGTTTTATTGGAAAACAGGCAGTTTCACCTTGTACTAGAATGGAAAAATCTGGTTTTGATGATTATTCATGCTTTTTTTCCTTTTGCTGGTCTCTAACTTGGCCTATAACTTTAAGCAGCTCTGCAGCATTCCTTAGCACAAAATTTAATTTCTTACAAATAGAAAACGCCATGTCATGAGTCTTTTAGAAGTACAGGCTGGAGTAAACAGCTCAAATCCATGCAGAGGTCTGGTGTATCAATCCTAGATTTTGATCTCAGGGTCAGATCTGAACGCAGCCTTAGATTACTAGCACAGGATTTAAGTGAACCTCAAAAAATAAAGTCAAATTTATAGTTTAAATGCTCGCTGCAGCCTAACTCTGAAAGTAAATTCTTTAACTACAGAGGCATTTGGACTTGGATTTCTAAGCTATACATCTGCACCTAGAAGTTATGACACAGGATATAAGGTACACCAAGCACCTGTCTCAACAGATGGTTTTAAGCCACTGCAGATACACTGCAGCATCTCAAGTGCCATCAGGCATCTATGATTAGAAATTTGAATGAAGTCTTACCTCTTTATTGTGAATTCTGGGACATTAATCATGTGCATGGTGAGTAGACACATATGCACAGAAATCCATTTAGAGAAAGACACATTTGTTCTTGTCCTAGCCTAAATCCCACAGCTAGTATCATAATTTCTAGGAACTGTAATGTTTCTGGACTTTGCTTCAGTTCTTGATTTGGCCCTGTATTTAAGTTGAAATTCAGGTCTGGGCTTTAGGTGATTGCTACAGCAGGGCTAGAGAAAAAACATTATTTTGCCAAATTCTTTAACATGGACCCAAGCATATGAATGTGGGAAAGAGCATGCAAATGAATGTCCATAGATGTTCGGTCTCTCTCTGCCATAGTTCTTACACTGACATAATGGCAGCAAATCATCTTAGACAGTTTTTATTCCTAGGATGGTCAGTGCTGTATGCTACAAAAATTTATGAAATATATAAGCAGCTGAGCTACAAGTCATGATATACTTTTCCAGGTAACGTGGTAAATGACAGCTAAGTTGAGCTCAGGCATTTTAAGTCTCTTAATTATTCTAAGGGAAAAAAAAGACCAAAAATCATGGATGTTCTCAAATGTAGATAAAGTGGTTTTGTGAGCTGTATATTTAATCTGCTGCAGAAAAAAGTAGTACTAAATATCCTATATAGTTATTGATTAGATGGGTTTTATAAGCAAAGCTCTCATGTGGACCTAAATCATCATAAAGGAATTCTAAGTGTTTCTTTTTGTTGACTTTTTCAACCCTATTGTTCTACACAATAAAATAATTATATTCTTCTGCCCAAATTCATATACAAAATACGTCATGACAAAAAGGAAAGTCCATAGGATTGTCAGCAGACTTTTTAGTGGAAACTTGAAGTATGAAGTTGGTGCCATGATTCCTAAATATGTGTAATAACTTTTGAGATAATTTTGGTTGTGTTCTGTAAGAAACAAAAAAGGAAACTTTCCCCGCAATACACACACCCACACACTGAGTGAGATTTATGCAAAAACTCGGGTTGAGATGTTAGGGATACTTTGGAACCTGTCCTGTGAAGTGCTAATGGCTTTTCTCATTGATTGTAACAGGATGAGACGTGTTCCACTCAGACATTGAAAAGAGCCAGAATATTATTTAAATTACATTTCTTTATTATTCGTCTACACTGAAGTATACACACTAAAAGGCAGCAGTTCACTCTCCCTCACAATATCTTCTGTCGCCTATCTTAAAACTCTTGAAGTATATTTTGCTTCAGTGTGTGTTATATTCTGAAACATGTTTTCAAATATTCACATAACAGTGTCATTTGGTACTTCAGCATTTGAGCCCCAGTTTGTAACTTAAGGAACACTGTCAGAAGGCAGTGATATGATGGATTTATTTGGTATCTTCCAGGAAGACTCTGTGCCCTAACATTAGTAGCAAGGACTGTATAATTTGGAAGTGCATTCATCCTCTGAGAAATGGCCAGATATCATGTTTTATTTTTTCTGTTTTTCATGTCCATAACAAATTTCTGTGCTGGATTTACAAATTAAAATTTCTATTTTCAAACTGGTAGCTCTGGAAAGTTAGACAGCATTATTATTATTATTATTATTACTCCACCTCCCTCCTTTTCCCCACCAGCAATAAGCATACTGAAGGTCAAATTGGATCATAAGATACACCTGTGCAACCCCTCATCCTCTAACTACAATCCTGGTGACAGCAGGCAACTACACTGCCTTCCACTTCCTTGCTTAGATGTAACTAATCAGAATTTATTAAGGTGTTCTGTGATGATGGATAAATTGAAATAAGAGATCCTATAGCTCATGTGCCCTTAGGTGTGATGGCTTTACAGGGTTGATGCATGAGACTTTATCATTGCGCTGACTTTATCAATTGAAATTGATTGTTGAGTAGAATTTACCAGCCTTCCATGAAACGATTTTACAGCAGATGAATAAAGATTATTTTTGTTGTAAATTATTTTCCTCTAAATTTTTTTCTTCATTCCTTTCCGTGTGATAAAATTTAGGTACATTTGAGTTTTTAAGCACTATCCGAACTTCCCCATTGAAGGGCACTAAACTGCTATACATTTGTCAAATTAGTTATGAAATAAAGGATTTTGAGTTCTGCTAATAAATACTATGATATATATAAGTGCCTTTAGATGGCACATTTCCACTTGATGTGTCCCAAATTGCTTTGTGCCTTATCCTTATCTCACTCTTACTAGTGTACTAAATAGTCACTTCATTGAAATAACCAGTGTTACACCAGTGAACATCTAATATAAGCATAGATCTTTTAATAATAATGGAACATTAAAGCTTTTAAACTTACTACTTTTCTTTCTGCTGACACATATGATAAAAGCACTTTTCAGCAGATCGCAGAATAAGGTAGGTGGCAAATACTAAATCCAAAATAACAGTTGTTTGAGAAAGTTAGTTTCTCAAGTTGCCTGAAAATAAAGTAAATTCAATCCTGAAAGGATTTGAAGAATCATATGATTCTGGTTTCAAAATATGTGTGCATGCATCAAAATATCTGGCACATGTAATAATTTTTATATGACTTCAAATTATTCCTAGCTGTTGAAGAACAATTGGTTTTTTATAAAATTAGCAGCTAATGTAATATATAGGCACATTATGTTTATTTTAATTAAAGCACTGCATCTAAAACATCCAGAACAAGTAAACTTATTTCACAATTATTTGTACCTTCAACTACCTGAAAATATATTAGAACTAGTAGAAATATAATATTGGTACATATCCAATCTGAGGACAACACATTATATATTGCTTACCAGGCAGTTTTGTAAAGTTTTGACATTCCTAAATGGTAAAATTTGACTTAATACATCCTAACTTGTAGCTGAGATTTATGAGAGGTTGTGGTGGTTTAACCCCAGTCAGCAACAAAGCACGAAACAGCTGCTCCCCTCACGCCCTCTGGTTGGATGGGGGAGAGAATCAAAAGGGCAAAAGTAAGAAAAGCTGTGGGTTAAGATAAGAACGGTCTAATGATTAAAATTAAAAAATAAAAGAAAAGAAAATAAAAATAAAATAAAAAATAACACATTGTAATGAAAACAATTTAAAAAAGGGAGGGATAAAACCAGGAAAAAACCCAAGAGATACAACTGCTTACCACCCACAGACACCCCCAAGCAGCAATCACTGCCCTCTGGCCAACTTCCCCCAGCTTATATACTGAGCATTACCTCATATGGTATGGAATACCCCTTTGGTCAGTTTGGGTCAGCTGTCCTGGCTGTGTCCCTTCACAGCTTCTTGTGCACCTCCTCGCTGGCAGAGCATGGGAAGCTGAAAAAGTCCTTGAATTAGTATAAACACTGCTCAGCAATAACTAAAAGATCAGTGTGTTATCACCTTATTCTCAGGCTAAATCCAAAACACAGCACTATAGCAGCTACTAGGAGGAAAAATAACTCTATCCCTGCTGAAACCAGTATAGAAATAAAATTAACATATTATTTCAGTGCCAAAACTGAGTAACTGGTATATCAATGGCCACCAAAAATAGTAGAAGATCCATTATCTATAAAGTTAAGGGAGTCCATGCTCTGCTAGTCATATTCTTTGCTAAGAGTACTTCTTCTTCAAAAATACATATGTAATTACTGTGTTATTTATAAATATTTCTAAACTGTATTAACAAATCTTAGGCAATTTTTTCTTACTTTGTCTTTCACAATTACAGCAGGGGCCCTTAAATCCTAAGCAGTGTGAGTCATGTTGCAGGATGCCACATCATATATATAAAAATGAATATGTTCAAACTGATGTAACACAACATGATACATAAGGTCATGAATGTGGAAATTTAAAAGGCTTTTACTTCCTTGCTTCAAACAAAACACACCTGTCATTATTTTAATTAGTTTTCAAGAAGATGAACATCTTAAAATTTTGAGTAAGTGGGGTTTATAACTTACTTCAGACTTTAAATTTATTTAAATTGGCAAAGAAAATGCCAATGGTTGTAATATTTGTTAACTAATATTTGTGTAAGTTAATTATCAATATCATTGAACTGGTAACAAGGCAGTCAATATGTTAAAAAATGAATCCCACAAACTTGGGTTTTATTTTGCAGGTACCAGTGAAGATCTTGATTGGAAGTAGAATGGCTGGTTCCCCTCCCCTTTTTTAAAACATCAGAGATATTGCTTCTCACATATAATGTCAGTATATTAACAAGGTCATATTTTGAAAAAATTCTTACATCTGAAAAAAAATACAGCTACAAATTGACAGCACCTGCAGAATTATATATATAAAGTAGCAAAAGAAGATATACCAGCATGAAGATAAGTTTCTCCATTACTCTATCCTCAGCCAGTACTACACTATCAATGGAAACAGCTTGACTCTGTGAAAAGAAACAGCCTTACTCATAACAGATATAGGAGATTGGGTAGACATCGCTGCTGCTGCTGCTGCTCCTGTCCTTGTTGCTCTGCCTGCTGAACAAAGGAATCACTTGCTGTAATAACATACTATTTAAGGACATAGGTTTATCTATATTTTAGCAGTTTTCCTCATTCCTAGTCCAGTTATCTTCCAAACCGCTGTCGTATATGTCATGTCAGGCTTACTAATTTGTTTAAGAGAAATTTTTGTACAATTTGTCAGAGAAATGTCTTGTTTGTGGAATCTGTTTGCTTCCCTCCCCTCCCAGGAAGCTACAGATTCTTTTGTTTGCCTGTGTGTTAGAACTTAAATTCCTAGCCACAGCTGCATGAGAACTTATTCAGAACAACCTACAGGAGAGGTGTCTGTTACAGAGGAAACCATGAAAGGCAGCCTCACTTGGTTGATTCATACCTTGACTAGAGCCTCTTGACATTAGGGTCTTGGTTGGTGACTTGCCTTCTGAAATGTTTAACCAATTCTGCTGCTTCTACTGCTGTTTACCCCTTGTGATTTTGGAGCATAATTAGGTTTTCTGTACCCACATGGGGTGAAGTTTAGCCGCATGAGCAGTATCATTAACAAAAACTAGATTATTCATGTAAGAAGGCAATAACCTGAAAAAAAGGTGTCATATTTTTGCCTTTTTCTAGGAATATTCTTATGTCTCAACACAGCAGAACACATTTTCACATGAAGTTTCTAATGTGTAATAACAAGACCTATTTATAGTTAAGGTAGACTTAATTAGTCTCAGATATGAGAAGAATAAACACAGAAGAGTTTTCTTCTGACTCATTCTGAAACAGTGCTCCCACACTGAGACAAGTGGCAACGTTTCCTGCTGACCCTCTCAAGCAGACAGGCAAGGTAGCTGAAAGGATTTGGTAGTTGAGCAGAAAAAGAACTGCTGAACTACCATGATATTGAGAACGGAGTTTCAGGTCCAGCCTATCTTACTAAAGGTAAAAACTCAAAACAGGGTTTCTGGAGAAGACACTGAATAGGAATATCAAGTGGCTTGTGATTTAGAGGTGATTATTTAAAGAACAGATTAACAAAGTGAAGTGTTTAATGAGGCAGTAGACATATTTGTCATCTTGATAAGTAATAAGTCAATAAAATATTTTTTAAAATCTGAATTAGTAAATATAAATCTACATTGATCTCCTAACATAGATCTGACTTTGTATATAGGAAAACACATTTTATGTCTGTTAATATGTAAAAGTTGGGCATAAATATTATTTTTAAAGGCAAAAGCTATCCAAATTAAACATAGTGCGTGTAGCATAAAGTAGTATTTTTTATGCATATATAGATGAATTGAAAAAATCTGTAAACCATTCTGTAGATCTCCTAGTTCACACGGAGTTCAAGTAACTATTAAGTCAGAAATAGAGACTGGAAGTCTCCTAAAAACATTCTTATGTTTTCTTTTAATGTTCTTGATAGAGAATATTGCACTGATACTTAGTAGAAACAATTTAGGTTAAAAAAAAAAGGTGAGATACTGAGACATAGAGGTGTCAAGATAAAAGATTCTGGAGCAAATAAAAAAAGCAGGGGGAAAAAAAGGACAATTTTCTTATACACTTTGAAAACAAAAATATCTGTTTCAAACAAAAAATGTTAAATTAATATTAAAATATGGTTTATAGAAGAAGTGCACAGGATTGAATGTGTTATAGCACATTTTAAGAGAGGTCCAATCGACAAATTTATAGATTTGTGAGACTTTATTCAGCACTAGAAAAGTATTGAAAGATGAACCAAACAAGTAAAAAAATTATAAATCATCTAAAAAATCCCAACATGTCTTCAAAAGGAAATTCAATATATATGCATAGGTATATGTATATATGCATATACATATGCGTATGCATGTGCATATATGTGTATGTGTATATACTTCTGTTTGTGTGTGTATGTATTTGTGAAGGTATGTACAGAGAATGGTGAATACTCTTAATTATGTTTTTGAACATTTACTCATTTGTTTATTGGCATAAAGAAGGAGTGGGTTAGGAAGAAAACTGCATGGACAGATTTTTATATAAAAGGATTTTCGAAGTGTAAGTGAGCCTCTTAAGAGAAATATGAGGCTGGCATAGACAAGGATCTTTATTCTTAGATAGATACTGCTATGTAGTGGTGTGACAGTTATTTAGAATTCAGATTTATCTTCCCCTTTCAAAGCTTTTGCTGTGTCTGGATCCCAAACAATAAACTCTTTGCATAGCCAGAGCACAAACTTTCTATTACCATATAATACCTCTCTGTAAGCACGTTTATTTGTGAACAAAGTGAGGATTTAACTAACATTTTCAGTTCTGTGGACCAAAAGCCAGCTTGAAGACACCTCTGTGGATCCCATAAAGGAATACAATTCTAAGCATTCATGGGCTTAATTAAATGTTCATTGTCTTTTGTCTATCTTCAGCCTTGAACTGTGGAATCTGAGCATCCAGTTTGCTACTTTTACAGCTATCTTCATAGAGAACATCCTTTTCTTATAGGTGTGCACTGCTTTGCACCTGATGGGACAAAACAATGAAGGAGACAAAACACCTGTGTCTGAACAGACACAGTAGCATGGTAATTCTTCATTTGAATTCTACCTCAATTCCAGTCCCAGACTGATGTCACAATAAATTTTAGGTAGTCTTTCAAGGAGCAGGGAGTTGGACTCAATGATCCCTATGGGTCCCTTCCAACTCAAGGTATTTTATGTTTCTATTAAAAAAAATCATAATCTGGGAAAAAAAAAAATGGTCCATGAGATCAGTCTTGCTGCAGTTTTATACATTCTCTAGATCTCATTCTAATTAATTGACATTGAGGTAAAGTTCATCGTTGTCTTTAACACACATAAGAACAGGCAGTAATTACAGATCGAAATACGATACTTTCAAATTGACGCACAAACTCAGAACAGATTTTTTAGAACCCACAAAAATTCAGTATCTTATCTGAAGTGTTAACAATAGAAAATAGTGAAGCCTAGTACCCAAATATCTATGTTGCAGCAATGTCAAACCTGTTTGCCTGCATCTTTCTACATTCATAACTCTTACTCCTTTGCTTATTCATTTTTATCTGATATCCTATGCTCTCCTTTCAGAGGCATTTTCAGCTTGCTTCCTTATTGTTTCAGGCAAGAGTGTTTGTATGAGAGTTAACCTAAAAAAAAGAAAGAGAACATCTGTGATCCATATACCTGCACAGATTAATCAGTTAGAGTGACAATTCCACTGGAAATCAATACAGGGAAAACAAGAAAAAATTCCAAGGTTGTCAAGCAAATGGTTCGTGTGGGCAGAAACTTCAGAAAAATAGCCCAATTTATGACTGCTAGCCTTTCTGAGTGAACTACAGTATGATCAATTACAAGTATATCTTACACACCTTTCTTGATCAGCCATACATTTCTTCCCATTCTGTGCTCTGTGTGTTCTTACATTTTCAATCAAATAATGATTGGCAATGATCACAGGCTGAACTATGAATTAGGCCCATATGCAGCCATTTCAGCTCCTGAAAGTAATGCGTATCTATCAATAAAGTAATATATATCTATATTAACTGTCCAGTCTAACTTTTTAAGGTGGCCTGGATGTTGATAGGCTGGAAAACTGGGCAGAGAGGAATCTCATGAACTTCAACAGTGGAAAGTTATTATAATACTCTGAAGAAAATGAAAGAAAGTAAACTGATGGGGTCAGCAGACCCCATGAGTTATTCAATAGGTAATCGCAATCTTGAAAGACACTCATAATATTTAGGTAGCGTAAAACATGCAAAATGAACTCTACTAATATCAAGGTCTTACTCAATAGTGACATCACATGTTTAGTTATATTCACAAAAATTCTTTATCATAGACCTTTTTTGTCTTTTCTATGTTTACTATAAATATTAATATAAATTTAATACTTTTTAATAGAAATATATCCCTTTATCCAGAAATATTTTCTGAATTTTCAGCAAAGTCAGGAATGTTGTATGTATGTTTTTCACTCTCTCTCAGGACTAGGAATGGACAAATGTGGTTTGTGGAAGGTCAGGAGAACAACTATGTAGATTTGGGAGAGAATTTAATCATCTCCTACACTAAAACTGAAATAATCTGGAAAATTAAAAAATCAGCATACTAAAGATTCTTCTAGGACTTAAAATCATGAGAATAACTATCATGTAATGTGAAAAACAGAAAGGAGGCTTTCAGGACAGAAAGCCAATGGTTATTTTCTTAGCCTTCCATACTTCCATTGTTTCATGTTCTCATGTTATATTTCCAATATTATATACTATTTTGGGCAGGCTAATATCAGTTCTTTCCTTCTTAATGACAGTGTATCCTGTGCAAGACATAAATCCTGTCCCAAAAACACCAACTGAACTAAATGCTGATTCTTTTTATCAGTCTTGGAATATGTTTGGTTTATAATTTGTCATGAATTCAGTAACAGAAAACAAGGGGATTTTAGCAAGTTCCATATCAAAGATGCCTTCCTGTTACTAAACACCTCAAGCTGTGGTCTTCTGCACATCCATATGCCTTTTCATTTTGACAAGCCAGAGAACCTAATGTCCTAGCTTGTGTGGAAATTTCTCCCATGTTCTACATGTTCTTTTACCTCTGTTTTATTTGATCTCCTTAGTTGTCCACACCCTTTCCAAAGCTATTGAGAAAAAATAGCGTAACTAACCAGACTAACTACTAAACACAGAGTGAAGAGGGAGAAGGCCAAACACATTCTACTCCTGTTTAGTCTGCTGTTAACCTTGAATCTTTGGATGCTTTTTCTTTAGGCTTCTTTTACGTGGGCTCCAAAGGTCCTGGGAGTCTGAGTTCTGCACTCACTAGGAACTAGCCAACATTACTCCAGCTTACAAGAAGGGTGTGAGGGAAGACTCAGGAGATGACAGACCTCTTAGTTTAACCTCAGTACCTGAAAAAGTCATGGAGATGATCCTGGGTGCTGTTGAAAGGACAAGGACAAGGTTCTCAATGCTTTCTTCACCTCAGTTCTAGTTGGTAAGACTAGCCTTCAGGGATTCCAGGCCTCTGAGACAAAAAGGGAAGTCTGGAGCAAGGAAGACTTACCCTTGCTGGAGGAAGACAAGGTTAGGGAGTACTTGAAGTGGACACACATAAGTTAATGGGTTGCACCCACAAATTCTGTGGCAGCTAGTTGATGTCATTGCGAGGCTACTCAGAATCACAGAATCTCAGAATCACAGAATCACAGGTTGGAAGGGACCACAGGGATCACCTAGTCCAACCTTCCTGGGAAGAGCACAGTCTAGACAAGATGGCCCAGCACCATGTCCAGACGACTCTTAAAGGTGTCCAGCGTGGCTGAGTCAACCACTTCCTTGGGGAGATTATTCCAATGGGTGACTGTCCTCACTGTGAAAAATCTCCCTCTGGTGTCCAATCAGAATCTCCCCAAGAGCAACTTGTGTCCATTCCCCCTTGTCCTCTCCATGGGACTCCATGTAAAAAGGGAGTCTCCGTCTTCTTTGTAGCTACCCCTTAAGTACTGGTACATGGCGATGAGATCCCCTCTGAGCCTCCTCTTCTCGAGGCTGAACAAACCCAGGTCTCCCAGCCTATCCTCGTATGGCAGTCTTCCCAGTCCTCTGATCATCTTGGTGGCCCTTCCATGGACCCCTTCCAGCCTGTCCACATCCCTTTTGTATAGAGGGGACCAGAACTGTACACAGTACTCCAGGTGTGGCCTGACAAGCGCCGAGCAGAGTGGGATAATGACTTCTTTGTCTCTGCTGGCGACGCCCTTTTTGATGCAACCCAGCATCCTGTTGGTCTTCTTGGCCACAGCAGCACACTGTTCACTCATAGTGAGCTTCCTGTCCACCAGGACCCCCAGGTCCCTTTCCACTGAGCTGCTCTCCATCCAGGTGGATCCCAGTCTGTGCTGCACTCCCGGATTATGTTTTCCCAGGTGCATGATCTTACACTTGTCCTTGTTGAGCTTCATAAAGTTCTTGCTGGCCCACTCTTCCAGCCTATCCAGATCTCCCTGCAGATCAGCTCTCCCTTCTGGAGTGTCTACTTCCCCATTCAGCTTGGTGTCATCAGCAAACTTCATCAGGCTACACTTGATGCTGTTATCCAGATCTCTTATGAAGATGTTGAATACCATTGGGCCCAATATTGATCCCTGGGGGACTCCAATAGTGACAGGTTGCCAGTTTGAGAAAGAGCTATTTACCACCACTCCTTGGGTGCAGCCTGTCAGCCCGTTCCCCACTCATTGCACAGACCACTTGTCTAGGCCATAACACATCAATTTCTCCAGGAGGAGACTATGGGGGACTGTATCAAAGGCCTTGGAGAAGTCCAGGTAGGCAATGTCCACTGCCTGCCCCATGTCAACCAGGCAAGTCACTTTGTCATTGTACTCTGTACAATGCTTGAAAAGTTGTGGCAATCATGAGGGTCCTGAGGACTGGAAGAAAGCAAATGTCACTGATGTCTTCAAGAAGGGCAAGAAAGAACATCTGGGGAACTACAAGATGGTCAGCGTTGCCTCAGTCTCCCGGAAAGTGATGGAGAAACTAATCTTGGAAACAGTATGTTTCCAAGTGACCAGGAGTAGTCAGCATGGATTTATGAAGAAGAAATAATTGATAATTTTAAGTTTGCAGATGATACAAAATTAGGAGGAGGTGATGATACACCAGATGGGTATGCTGCCATTGTGTAGTACCATCTCTGTAATTGTGTGTGATATATTGACTCGGCTAGTCGGTTTTTTTTTTAACAAGGCAGCATACATCAATATTATTATCAGTTTGCTATCCGCAGAAGAACCTGTGATTAGGTAATGCAGAGGCAATCCCTCATTTCCAAAAGTAGGAACACAATTGGTTCTTTTATCAGATTAATTTGATGTTTCGTACTTTCTCATATAAATTTAGAGAAAATTCATGTCTTTTAAAAGTCTGTTACAATACTACAACTTATTTCAACACAACCAAGATTTTCTCTTTGCCAGTACTTAGGTGATGTGAGGCGGCTTTTCTCTAAAATCAATGTTTTGAAAGTTAGGGGATGAATTTATCCTTCTTTGCTTTGTCTACCCAAAAGTTTGCTTTTGTTGGTGGTTTATTATTTGGTTTTAGTTTGTGGGTTGTTTGTTGTTTTTTTTTTTCCTGAATTCTGAAAAATTTCATAAATATATGGACCATTCAAATTATTTGAAAAGGAGAATGTTTTAACATAAAAAGAAGTTAGTTTTAATCAAAACTTTCTGTCATAGGGATTAATTAAATCTGAGCTACAAACAAATCTATAAAATAATGATCAATTTCTATGGACTGAATACTGAAGGCATTCTATAGCTTTGTTTAAATGTTTTCAGATTTCAATGGGCATTTTTGCAAGTTTATGACATTGGAGTATCTAATAAGTATTATTTATAGGATTTATATTATCAACAAAAAGAAAATAAAGTGTATTTAGCTCAGACTTCATGTGTTTAAAGTAAAAATAAAATTTAGAAAAGTGTAAGAGATTAAGCTTTATATTGTTTATATAATTTCTGTTTATTTAGTTGTAATATGGGATACAAACGTATGTATTTTTACTGAGACAAAAAATCCTTGCTGTCATGAGCAGAAACAATGAAGTCAGTCTGACTGCTTGGGTGAAGAATGGTCACATATTGAAGGGCTGTGGCCTTACTGTCATGATATATTATCCCGTATTTCAGTCTCCTTGTGTTGTTAACTTCTAGTGTATTTCTAATTTTAAAAACATCCTTTATGTCCAGCACTTTATTTTGCTATTCTTGAAATTGTCAAGTGTATATGCTGAGAAATCACTTGTTCTTTAATATTCTGATTGGGATATTAAATAATATTCCACTTTAATGCACATGTAACAAAGCTTTTCTTAACCATATGAACTAGTAGATGAATATGCATTTGAATCTTTGGTCAGCTTTGCTGTCCTGACTTTCCGCAGATAAACAGATAGATACGCCATTGCATATGATGTGACATGAACTGAAGTGAAGGAAAACACGTTAAGGGAGGGAAGAGATTTTATTAAAATAGATAGATGTCATATTCAATATTGAGAAGTTTATTTCAAAAAAACATTCTGGATTTTCATCACAGAGCTACAGTAGTTTGTCAAGTTTACTTATGATACCTGAATTTTGTGGTTGAATAAACCAATAAAAAATGATGTTATGTAATGTCTGATATGTGCAAGGATTCATGCCATAGTTGCTTCTATGACTATCTAATTTTAAGGGTGTAACTGAGGTGTAAAAGTAAAAGTAAAGTGAGATTGTGCACAAAAGACTAAAGATCAGAACATAATATATTCTACGAATAGTCTAATCAAGACCATAACAAGAGCTCATTTTTTATTAAACTGTAGCTTTATCATAAACATTAAAAGTTCTGTTTCCATAGTTTACTTAATAAAGAAATACGACAAATTTCAATTGATTATACAAGTTGTTATTTTCTGAGATGAATTCACTGTTAAAAAATTGAATAGGTACTGGCAGCCAGGATGACACAAATTACAAACCAACTCTTGGCATGAGGCTTGATATAGAATGTGCCTTTTAATTTCTTGTTATTATTTCTGTCATACTACAACATAGTAAAGAACATTAAAACAGATCTCTTATTTAGTTGTCAATATTAGTTCACACGAATGTGCACTTTCCAGATTTGTTTGCCAGGCAAGCATTAATAGCAGAGGACTAATGTTAACTATACGCTAAAAAGATTATACATAAAAGTATTGAATTTAAAAGATTAATAATGGATCAAGCATTTCATGAAAAGAAAATAAACCAGAAAGTTGTGATGTTTGATAGATCACAAAAACAAAACAAAACAAAACAAACTAACCCCAAACCCATCACATCTTCAGTTATTGATTAATAACATTTATACCATTCAACCACAAGAAAGTTTGCTCTAAAAAGGAAATGAGGAACAAAATAATGTTTATAATCATGTTGCATGCTTTACCTTTTGTTCAGGTAATTACCCCCAAACACACAAATGTTACTGAAACGTAAGAGATGCCATACCAGACCCCATTAGCTGTCCGCCTGATGTCACACTGAATCTATCTGTGTTTGCTATCAAATTCATAGAATCATAAAATAATAGAATAGTTTAGGTTGGAAGGGACCTTTAGAGTTCATCTAATCCAAACCCCTGCAGTGAGCAAGGACATCTTCAACTAGATCAGGTTGCTCACAGCCGCGTCCAACCTGACCTTGAATGTTTCTGGGGTTGGGGCATCTACTACCTCTCCGGACAACCTGTTCCACTGTTTCACCACCCTCATAGTAAAAAACTTTCTTCCTTACATCTAGTCTAAATCTACCCTCTTTTAGATTAAAACCATTAACCCTTGTTCTATCTCTACAGGCCCTACCAAAAAGTTTGTCCCCAGCTTTCTTATAAACCCTCTTTCAGTACTGAAAGGCTGCAATAAGGTCTCCCCATAGCCTTCTCTTCTCCAGGCTGAACAACCCCAACTTTCTTAGCCTGTCCTCATCAGAGAGGTGTTCCAGCCCTCAGATCATTTTTGTGACCCTCCTCTGGACCCACTCCAACAGGCCCATGTCCTTCATGTGTTGAGGGCTCCAGAGCTGGACACAGTGTTCCAGAGCATAGATGGGCAGAATCACCTCCCTTGACCTGCTGGCTACACTTCTTTTGATGCAGCCCAGGATACGAGTGGCCTTCTGGGCTGCAAGTGCACATTGTTTTCTCATGTCCAGCTTTCCATCCACCAGTACCCCTAAGTCCTTCTCTGCAGGGCTGCTCTCAATGCCTTTATCCCCCAGCTTGTATTGATACCAGGGGTTGCCCTGACCTTGGCACTTGGCCTTGTTGAACATCATGAGGTTCACAGGAGCACACTTTTTGAGTTTGTTCAGGTTCCTGTGAATGGCATCCCTTCCCTCAGGCGTATCAACTGCACCACTCTGTTTGGTGTCATCTGCAAATTAATCATATTATGACCTGAAAAAATCCACTGAAGACAGACAGGAACAATTTAAAGTGTTTAAATAGATGCTAGATATCTTAAGCCCTGAAGGAAAGTTATGTTTTGTTTTCTGTTGATCCTTTCCAAGGTCTTCAGAAAAAAATTTAATTGACGATAATCTTCTGACCTGGTGTTTGAGCAAATTAGGTCTTTGAACAGAATCTAAGGTTCTTGGCTCATAAACACTTCCGTGCTGCCCTTCAGTCATTCAAGAAGATATTAACTCTACAAAAAATGATTGTCACTAGCTTTAAAGTATGACCTCTTTTCTTTTTCTTTTGAAAGTGTTTTGTCCGTAGATATAGAAAAGTCTATACATGGTTTTTTCATTTTTTTCTTTCTACAACAGAGACAAATTATCAGAACAACATTATGTGATGGAACAGTTCATCCCGGAGGTCATCTCCAGGCGTGTAGAGGAAAAGAAGGTTATCAGAAGTAGTCAACATGGTTTCACCAAGGGAAGCTAATGCTTGACCAACCTGATAGTCTTCTATGATGGAGTGAATGGCTGGGTCAATGAAGGGAGAGCAGTGTTTATCTCTACTTCAGTAAGGTGTTTGACACTGTCTCCCATAGCATCCTCACAGGCAAGCTAAGGAAGTGTGGGTTGGATGAGTGGACAGTGAGGTGGATAGAGAACTGGCTGAACGGCAGAGCTCAGAGTGTTGTGACCAATAGAGCAGAGTCTGGATGGAGGCCTGTCACTAGTGGTGTTCCCCAGGGGTCTGTGCTGGGCCCAGTTCTGTTCAACATATTCATCATATGAATGGATGGTGTGATATGAATGGATGATGTGATAGAGTGTAACCTCAGCAAGTTCGCTGACAATATCAAGCTGGGAGGAGTGGCTGATACACCAGAAGGCTGTGCTGCCATCCAGCGAGACCTGGACAGGCTGGAGAGCTGGGCTAAGGGGAACCTCATGAAATTCAACAAGAGCAAGTGCAAGGTCCTGCCCCTGGGGAGGAACGACCCCATGCACCGGTACAGGCTGGGGGCTGAACTACTGGAAAGTGGCTCTGTTGAGAAGGACCTGGGAGTGCTGGTGGACAACAAGCTGACCCTGAGCCAGCAATGTGCCCTTGTGGCCAAGAAGGCCAATGGAATCCTGGGGTGCATTAAAAGGCCAGCAGGTTGAAGGAGGTTATCCTCCCCCTCTACTCTGCCCCAGTGAGACCACATTTGGAGTACTGTGTCCAGTTTTGGGCCTCTCATTTTAAGAAGGACATGGAACTGCTTGAGTAAGTGCAGCAGAGAGGTACCAAGATGCTCAGGGGACTGGAGCATCGCCCTTATAGGGAAAGGCTGAGAGACCTGGGTTTGTTTAGCCTGGAGAAGAGAAGACTGAGGGGGATCTTATCAATGCCTATAAATATCTAAAGGGTGGGTGTCAAGAGGATGGGACTGGACTCTTTTCAGAGGTTCCCAATGACAGGGCAAGGGGCAATGGGCACAGGTGGAATACAGGAAGTTCCACATAAACGTATGAAATAACTTCTTTCCTGTGAGGGTGCCAGAGCAGTGGAACAGGCTGCCCAGGGAGGCTGTGGAGTCTCCTCTCCTGGAGACGTTCAAAACCCACCTGGACACTTTCCTGTGCCCCTGATCTAGGTGCCCCTGCTCAAGCAGAGAGGTTGGACAAGATGACCTCCAGAGGTCCCTTCCAACACCTACCATTCTGTGATTCTGCAATTCTATATGCAATTTCATGACCTTCCCTCTTGTCTTCCTCTTAGTTAAATAAATGAAGCTGTTATGAATCAACATAGCATCCCATCTTGTATATCATATGTTATTTTGTTTCTCTATTCCCTATTCACTATTACTAGCAGTCATATTACCAATATGCTTATTATAAATACCTCCATGTTTTTAAATCTGTGAAATTAATTTTTTTCTACACATGAGTGTAAATGCCTTCTCCTTTTCTGGATATTATCCTGTACATAATCCTGTACTTATCCTGTACTTAGCATCTATCAGCTCAGAAATTGCTTTCACAATAAGTTGCCTTTTGGTTTATCTTTGTATGTTTACTCACACTTCTGTTCCCTGCCATTAAATCTTAATATACAAATTCCATGGTCAGTCTCTGCTTCCACTTTGGAGACTACAGATAACCATGTTAAACATGTGTCCTTATGGTGGAATAGAGTTTTTACTTTCCCATTGATAAAATGTCTTTTTTTTTACCAAATAAAATATTTATCTCTTATATGACTGCCTACTTATTGGAGTAACTCAGATGAAAAGTCAAATTATTTTAAAATCTTAAAGAATATGTAAGTCGCATCATATTTCTTCTATTTTACTTATTAAGTTAAGGCAATCTAAAACATTACGTAACTCTTTCATAGGTCACTTTGTGAAGGTGAGCACCAATCACAAAACCAAAACTTTGAATTTGGATGTAGTAGCTTGTTTTTATTATTTCATTTATTATGGGGGAGTAAACAGAGGTTGGGCTGTATGAAAAATAAGCATTGCATCTGTCATTGCTATTATGGTCAATTTCAATGAAATTATTTTTGTCCAAGTAACAGAAAGCTTTTCCCTGTACTAGGAAACCTAGCTATGCAAGCAATCCCATTCTTTAATTATTTTCTTTCAGAAATTCTTTGAAAATGAAAACTCCGTATATTCATCTCAGTATTTGAGGAATAACCTTGTATTCATAATTGATACTTCAGTGTTGTGCATTGGTTTACATATGCTTGCTCCCTGACATACAAAAATATCTTCTTTAAAAATCATGTGATAGGTCCTTCATCTTCTCAGCACAGCAGGAGTCAGTAATGAATGCCTTATTATTACATTTAAATGATAAAGCATTAATAGAGAACATAAGTGTTACTGAAAGAACAATAAAATAATTTCCAGGTTTTAATATGTATGTCATAAATCATAAATATATATTATTGATAATTCACTCTGGGGAAAAAACACATAAAAATACCTGCATATTTCTAATTCTGAATTAAGTCCGTAGAAATTTAAATGGCATATGTAAATTTTAGACTCTGAATTTTCCAGTGACAGTTAATGATGCATCAAGAGACAAGAAAAGATTATGAAAACGGAGAATCAATGTTTAGTTTCTTAAAGCTGCGAATAAATTTAAATTTGAAACAGTGGAAAAGTGAACTGTACAGAAGAGAGTATCATAGACTCAAATATTCATATAACCAATATGATGTTAACTTTCACAGCACAGTGGGTATTAAAAGGAATGAAGAGTGAAAGTAATAAGCATACAGACAGATGGGAGTCATTTGGCTTAATGTATGATTGGAAAGATATTGGAAGCTATGAGAAGGAATGTGGAATCAAATGAGGATGGAGAGGAGAGGAGAGGAGAGGAGAGGAGAGGAGAGGAGAGGAGAGGAGAGGAGAGGAGAGGAGAGGAGAGGAGAGGAGAGGAGAGGAGAGGAGAGGAGAGGAGAGGAGAGGAGAGGAGAGGAGAGGAGAGGAGAGGAGAGGAGAGGAGAGGAGAGGAGAGGAGAGGAGAGGAGGGGAGAGGAGAGGAGGGGAGAGGAGAGGAGGGGAGAGGAGAGGAGGGGAGAGGAGAGGAGGGGAGAGGAGAGGAGGGGAGAGGAGAGGAGGGGAGAGGAGAGGAGGGGAGAGGAGAGGAGAGGAGAGGAGAGGAGAGGAGAGGAGAGGAGAGGAGAGGAGAGGAGAGGAGAGGAGAGGAGAGGAGAGGAGAGGAGAGGAGAGGAGAGGAGAGGAGAGGAGGGGAGAGGAGGGGAGGGGAGAGGAGAGGAGGGGAGAGGAGAGGAGAGGAGGGGAGAAGAGAGGAGAGGAGAGGAGAGGAGAGGAGAGGAGAGGAGGGGAGAGGAGAGGAGGGGAGAGGAGAGGAGGGGAGGGGAGAGGAGGGGAGAGGAGAGGAGGGGAGAGGAGGGGAGGGGAGGGGAGGGGAGGGGTGGGGAGGGGAGGACTAATGATGGAAGAAGGGGATGAAGAAAGCTAAAAACTGAATTTCCCCTTGAAAATGATCCTTATTGTTGGAAAGGGACAACACTGCGGCAGAAGATGGATCAGTTCTGTCTAGGCCCTATGATAATTTACTTCAGTGTATGCAGAGAATGTCTTACGTTGATGTAAATATTTTCATATAGTGGTATAAATAGTTAATCAACAGGAGCATGAAATTTTTGAAAGATATGGAAGTTAATACAAGAAAGGAAAAATGGGACCTGGTTTATTTTGAATACATATAAAAAATAAATTTTCTTCTTGACGAATATAGAAAAAGGACGGTCAAATTCAGTTGTTGCTCTTTGCAGGACTCCGTGTCATTTGGTGTGTACAAAGGACTAGACCTAGTCTCATGAATGCCAAAAGGATTTTGCAATTAACTTCACAGCATGATGAGGCCCTGGGTCTTTAAAAATAGATTTTTGGTATAACTCACAAAGTTCTCAGAAGTTTTGATCTTTTTTTTCTTTTTTTTCTGTCACATTGTTTTATAAAAAGACACAGACTAACACTTTGGCTATATATTTTTTAAAACCTAGGCATTTTAAAACATTTCATCCTATACATTTTTTTCCTCACCAATTATTCTACAATCTGTAGTGTGCTATTTTTCTTACTTTCATTTTTCTGACAGTTTCAGCTATAGTTCCAAAGAAACACAGCAAGACTGAGATTGAAAAATTTCTGTTATTATATTGGGTAACTGTTTTATTCAAGCAGAAAAATACAAAAGGCAAAAGTGTGCTTTAAATGTCAACTGAAAATAAAGCATGTTTGTTCTGCATGTATATCTGCCTTAAGAGAAGTAGAATAAAAAGGGGAAACTAGCAAATACATAACTTTTTGTTAAAGAGACTGTGTTATAGTGACTTCATGTAAATTAATAACCAAAATACAGACTCTATTAATACAGTATGATGCATTATAGATAGATATAGTCTTCACTGATGATATTATCTTTATGTTTTAATTGGTCCATTAATTATTTTGTTACATGCAGTGCATTATGACAATTACCCTTTTTTATATAGTTTAAAAAAATACTTTAGCAACGATTGATTGCAAATTGGTTAAGAATAAGAATATTTTTCAAAAGACATTCTTCCTTGATTACAGAAAAATACAAATTCCAGTTCAGTATTTGCTTAAAATGTATAACAAAGCCTTCAGTTGTAAAATGCTCCCAGCTTGTTTAAATGAATCATTGTGCTACTGAAACACAAAAAGAGCCCAGAAAGAGCATCTATTATAGGCCTTTTTCAACACTGATGTTTCTGAAATGATAGTGAACTATATTGCCTCTAGACATCGCTGCCCCAAATATAGTGAAGTTAGACCAAGCAAGTTTCAGTCACTGTACATTGTAAGCATGTGGATCATTATTTTGTAAGGACTAGTTAATCTAGTGAGGAAAATATTTAGTTAGGAAAAAGCAGTAAAGAAAATGAATTGATTTACCTGAAAAACAACTGAGAACTTGATAAATTATAGAATGCTGAAATGGGGAAGGGGGGAGGGGAGAGAGAGAGAAAAAAACAACCCACCCCAGAACCCCCAAAGCCCCCCACAAACCTAACCAAACTCCTCCAAATACCAGCATATGTTAGCTATCATTTTATAATTATCAAAGCTATCTGCTATTGAAAGGGTGGATGAAGGGGGACAACAAATCAAATTATCTTTTCAAATCCATATCCTCTATATCCAGCAGTCAAGTTTAAAATTTAATCTACAGAATGAGTGGGGTAAAGCAGACTGAAATGCAGGATAAAAAGTCTGAGTCCTTTTCCATCTGAAGCGCAAAGTAAACCCAGCTGGTTTTTTTTCATGTCTAAAACCACAAAAATACTGTTCAGAAGGTAAGCAGTACTGCCACCCTTCCTGCGTCTGGGTTTTGTGTCTGCATACGTGTGTGTGTAAGTGTGTATGGTTTGTGGTGTGCATGGTTTGTTTTTTTATTTTTTTTAATAAAGTGACTATGAATGCTTACCTTCAAGCAATGTTTGGTGTACTCAGAGGGTACCCTGCCTAGCAGGCTTTTTTGTTTACAAGGTTACCTAGTAAGTGGTAGATGATTCTTGAATTAAGTAATAATTTCAGTGAGCTTATTGCTGGAAATTTCCCTTGAATGTCAACATTTAAGTTTCTTCTTCAGCCCTATCTTAGAAAATGAAACGGGTGCATGTATCCTACTCTGATTCTAAGAGCAATTCCATAAGCAGTAAGGTACCATGTAACATGAATGAGAATATTGATATCTAACTTCATGTTAACAACTAGAATCTGCATAAAATGTGTCTTTTCTATTTGTATTAAGCTATTTAACCAAGTCCTCCATGTACTTAGGTGTCTTGTCTAACATGATAGAATTACCAGGTCAAAAGAAAGCATTTCCCAAAAGTCTGATCCAAACCTTATTGGAGTCAATGGAGAGAAACCCTCTGACTTGAGCGAGTTATGGTCAGGTTTAATATACCTCACAAAAATAATAGCCTGGCCTAGATTCTCCAACAATTACTGATGCCAGTAGTGATTTCTGACCTCCTGTTCAGTCTAACCACATATTGGTTCAAATCAGAGGTTCACCGTCATATTAAAAAGTAAGCAAATGAGACATTCCATCTGCCCAAAAAAATAATTTAGAATCTTTGTCACAACAAGCATGGTATGTAGAAAAAATTGACAAACTCAGGCATAAAAAGCCAGAAAACAAGACTAGATGAAATGTGGTCTTTGTTATCACTAGCTGGAAATAATTCTCTGAGAAGTACTGAGATTAGTAAAATGTGAATTTCAGTCCTCTTTTTTGGAACAAAAGTAAAAACTGTGCTCATGTACACTTTTAAAAAGCACAGTACTCTCAACATTTAATAACAAATATTAAAGTTGACCAGACTGAAATAAGTCCCTTACATGATTGTATCAAACTACACCAAAACTTCTTCCTTTACATATATTTTGTATTTCTTGAGTTATTAATATTGCCAGTCACCCTAAGTGCACTGTTCATAACACATTTCAAGCCAGATGAATCTTGAGAAAAAGTGGTGCTCGGATCTTTCATATTGTTGATACTGCATTTTGCTAGCTCAGTGTTTCTCTTTCTGAAAAGAGTTTTAATATAGGCAAAGCTGGTTCAAGGGAACATTAATAGAAAAAGGAAATGAAATAGTTTAATTTGTGTATAAAGTTTAAAAAATACTGAATGTGTTACAAGGTTCAAAGAACAATGAAAAACTGTTTTAATAAGAGAAAGGTATTTCAGCCAATCTGGGGACTTCAAGTGTAACTTTTGACATAAAATATTGGATTTATCTGACAAGGTTTAAGCTGCTTAAAAGTTAGACACTAGCTGAATTTGTCAAATAGGTTTCTTTTATAGTTAATAACCATCTTCCAAAACAGTGTCTTAAGATGGTATATAAAGAACATAGATAACAAGCTTAGTTAGCTTTAAAATGGCTAAATCCACAGAATTTATTAAATTAACCAAAACCTACTCCGGTTAAAAGCTTTAAAAAAAAAAAAAAAGGATGAAAAAACAACCCCAAAAACCACTGTCTGTTCTCTGTGCAACACTTGTGTCACTCTTCTACCTTTCCCTCACCTTGCCAGCTTGAAAGCTTACTTGTTAAATAAATCACTGTTTATTCTGGCCTCACCAGCATGACTTCACCTTGCATTTCTTCTGAGCATTTCTGAGCCAAGATTGTACTCCAGAACAAGTGGTTATTTATTCATTAAAACTTTAACTTACTGAGAAAGGACCCAGAAATTTCCAGTACTAAACGTTACAGGATATTCTACCCATTACTCAAAGGAAAGTGTAGAGATAATGATTATGTCTGTACTGCTCTACACCAACACCATTAACTCCCACAGCCTTCAGGTAGATTGCTGACCATTGCCATGGTGTAGACCAGGATCAACCTTCTATCAGCTGCAAGCAGGTCTGAAAATCAGTGACCCACAGCACTTTCCAACATGGCCTATATGTAGTACAGGGGCTGTATAAGCACCGTATTAAGCACTCTGCAGCTGGTTATTAAAAGCTGCCTCTCAGGCTTATGAAACTGTGCTATGCCTCAGCACCTCTGAGTGATTTCTTCCAATATCCAGTGGTGAAGGCACAGCGAACTTGTAAAAGCCCTCTCCAATGAGTGGTCCAGCTGTGCCATTAGAACTGCATGGTGCCTCAAGCAAGATGCCACATGGGCAAGAGAAATGATACATTGAACTGTCACTCTGAAAGTTTAATTGTAGCTCTTGCCTGTCCCATCAGCTTCTGATAATTACTGTGAGAGAGGTACTAGATTCAGCTGACAGGGTGGTGGGACACCGAAACAGGTTATCCAGAGAAGCTGTGGATGCCCCGAGTGTTCAAAGTGAGTCTGGCTGGGAGCTTTGATCAACCTGATCTAGTGAAAGATGTCCCTGCCCATGGCAGAGGGGTTGGACTAGATGACTTCTAAAGGTCTCTTCCAACCATTCTATGATTCCATGATTCTGTTCCCATTGTTCCTAGAGACTGAGGTAGGCAAAGAGTGACAAGTAGGTGCTTCAGAAAATTTTTGAGATACCATGTTGGAAGATTGAGAGGGGGTTACCATTCCACATAGTCTTTTCTGTGGGCTTCCATTGGGAATGACAAGACATTAGAGCCACCTCTTCAGATGAAAAGGAATATAGTGTCCCTCTCTGAATGGGAGGAAGAAGCAAGCACGCAGCATCATGTGCAAAACCCAGGAAGTGATTGGGTAGATCATCCAATCAAATAAGGAGAATCTGCTGTGTATGCAAAAGACAAAGGAAAATGTAGTCCAGAGAAAGTGTGTGGAAGAATCTCAGAAGGTTAGAAAGGTTCGTTGACTCTGAGTGTGACAGAGTCCCAAGAACTGCATTCCCAGTAATGGCCACAGCTTCCTTAGGGTCTCAGACCTGCTTAATGGCTGCTGTGCCTGCCTGACTTCAAGAGGAAAATGTCTACATGATAGACAATCGGGATATGTGATAAGGGCTGTCCCATTAAAACATTAAAAGAGCAGTGTATAAATAAACAAGAAATCAGCTAGAACTGGCAATTAGGCTTTGCCTACTGAGAAGCTTAGGCATAAGAACCCATCGCTTTCATTAAATGCACAATTAGATATTTTCTTAAGAAAGGTAACTTCATGATGAGGATACTATATTTTAACTGCCTGCTCTGCAACTCAAAGGAAACCCAGAGAAGTTGACTGCTTATTATCTTTAACCTTGACAGTCATTTTAATAACTTTCCAAATAAAATTAAAATTGTACTTAGATTTCTTGCACACCATCCATTCATAAAATGCATGACATTAGATTTTTCACCACAGGCTAGCATGTGCCTTTTGTCACATTGAATTTATCATTCTGTGACTGAAACCTTATTAAAAGTATTCACATTCTATATTCTCAGAAACACAGTTTTGATTCAATATCAACCTGACATGAATATGACCCATGTTAATTGTATAAGACATAGGAGATCAAATTTAATTTTTGATAATGTAACAAAAATCCAGAAAAATAGCAAAGGTCCCTCATGGTGTGCATTGTACTTCTCTAAGTTAATAATAAAGGAATTTTTGCATATACTAATTCTGTAACTTCTGAAGATCTGATGTGGTGGCTTGATACTTGGAGGAAACTAGTATGTATCTGATAATCTTATTATTTAAGATTTTACTCCAAAGATATAAGTATAGGAATGCAGAATGGGAGTCTGGAGGAGGTTGTTGAGTTAAAAAGACAAAATTGTGCACAAATCCTTGTTTTGAGGGATAATAATTCATATTTCTTGCACCTCATCCTTTCTAATTTCTACTTAAAACTGCACGCATATTTTTGTCCAAAGACAAAACCAGACACAGCTGTCACTTCTAATTAAATTTCATTAACTGAAGTTGAGTGTTTGTGATTTTGATTTAATTGTGTAGGCATTGTTTTCAGTAAATACTGAGGAAAGCCACCTTCTTTAGTATAACTGCAAATAGGAAAAAAATCCATAAAAATACCTTGAGGGGAAAAAAGGAAGTTTTGTTGTTGTTGTTGTGTTCGGTTTTTTTGAGGTTTTTGTTTTGGTTTTGGGTTTTTGGTTTTTGTTTTTTTTTTCCTGTGGGACTATATTGTCAAAGTGGAGCACAGTATCTTCTATTTAGGTTCAGAGGCTACTTTGACAAGCAGCTTTATTTGTTATAATTCATTCCTGCATTCAGTAACACACTACATAATACATGATAAAAGGAATAAAAGGTACCTCCCAGTTTTCAAAAAAAACCCCATGCAGAGTATGCACTTCTCCAAATCCATGTTTAATTGTTATTTCATATGTTCCTAAAGAGATAATGTAATGTCTGGTTTACAGTGTATTACTTTGCTTACTGAAGATCATATATAACATTGTGTAATCTATAACATATGCTTTGAATCTGATTTCTAAGAATGAAAGGTAAAATATAAAGAAAAAAAATCAGTATTTCTCTTGTTTTGTTTTAATTCTTATCTGATAACACATTTTATATTTTACATTGCAGTATCATATTCCTAGCAAGGTAATTCAACAGTCTTAATTATGCAAACAAGAAATATTTAAATGCTCCAACCACATGCAATTCCTCAGCTGTAAATTTTGAAAGGAAAACCTAAATATATGTGATAAACAATAGTGTGGCACTGTTGAAATCAATGGGACAGAAACATAACTTCAGTGAATTGTGGTATATTGAAATAATTCTCTAATGACTGTAGTTGTGATGCAATATTCCAAGAGAAGGATCTATTCAGCAACCTGAGGTACTGAAGTATTAAGTACTAAAATTCCCACTAATTAATTAATAGTATGACCGTGATAGTCTGACCCCATCACCTCAATCTCAAAGTCTTTCCTAAATCTTTCTTCTTTTTATTTTTAATTTTTTTTTTTTTAATGGGCTTGAAAGATTGTCTGGGACTGGAAGAAGAGTTATATTTGGTCTTGCTTGTGCTTTTCCTTAACTGGAAGGAGAACACCACCTGGGGCCCTAGGACCCTCCTCCTTATTCCTCCCTCTGTGCTACAGACACTTCCAATCTACTCAGGCAAATCTCCATAGCATACCAAGAGCAAAAAATCGGTAACATTCAGAAAACAGTTACAGAATTAAGCAAAGTCTTTAGCAAACTCCTTTATGTTTACCTGATTGAAGAAATATTATTTAAATTTCAGAGGCTAAAAGTGACTCACAAATAGTCTCCAAAAATGTCTGATCACATACAGATATGCATGTCTACACTGTACTTAGTCGCAAAAACTTGACTATCTTCTTATGATCATCTAAAATATGATTCATCTCATCTTAAGTAATCTACTTTTACACAGATGAATCTCATGGTAAAAATGCCTGATTTCCCTCTTCTGTTTATTAAAGGAGCCTGAGGTGACTAGTTTAAACTTAAATGAGTTAAATTTCTCCTTAAAAGGCTCAATTCAATTATCCAGACATCATTGTCAAATACCTTTATAAATGTCGTAGTATCTTCTACCTGACCTCCAGCTGGTGTTCCAGAATAATGTAGATTTTCTATAAATCCTGTGTCTTAGCTGATAAGCCTGTGTGGATATCGTGAATACCCTGAGGTATCTTAAATGGCACTACATGCCCTATGTTTAGACAGCTGAACTGAGCCTTAAATGTACATAGCGCTTTCTAGATTATGCTCACAATTTTCTGTGAGCATTAGCAACTGGATATATTTTCATTTGAAAGGTGAAGATCACTCAGCTAGATACAGCCAATCACAAACAGCCTCAAAATAGCCTGTCTAGATAGCTGCAAATCACAAAACAAAGGTAAATCTGGCATTACAAAAAATAATGTATTATTTGCATTTATTCTAACTCTTTGATAACATAAAACAGAGGTAATTTCAAAGATTATTTGCAATAAATAGAAGGAAATGCAAAGTGATGGTCAACTGTTCGTAGTGAGTATGACAAAACCTCTGACTAAATCAAAGAAACATATTATGCATGATTCCTCTGAGCCCTGGGAGATTGATGGGAGTCCAAAAAACAATTCAAGGGACTCAGACATATCTACAGCACCACATCAGCTCTTATCAAATCCCTAATATATATATACACACACACGCATACATATATGTACATGTATAAGAGAGAGATAAATTTATATATATACAAGGGTGGTATGCGTATATATACACACACACACCCCTTTGTTTATATGTATACAGAATCATAGAATAATTTAGGTTGGAACGCCTCCAGTTAGACCAGCTTGCCCAGGGACTTGGCCAGCTGAATCCTGAAAAGTTCCAGGAATGATGATTCCACAAACTCTCTGAGTAACCTGTTCCAGTATATCACCACCTGCACAGCAAAAACATAAAAATAAATTTAAAAATGAAAATAAAAATTATTCTACTCAGAAATTTC
The DNA here is from genome assembly GCF_949628215.1 of Phalacrocorax aristotelis. NCBI lineage: Eukaryota > Metazoa > Chordata > Aves > Suliformes > Phalacrocoracidae > Phalacrocorax > Phalacrocorax aristotelis. Next base: position 40,831,321 of record NC_134276.1, read on the forward strand.
TGTGTTCACAGCCTTTTGGCCTATCACTACTGTTATCATGGTGCATCTTTGAGAAGAATTTGGTTAAGTCTTTATTGTTCTTCCAGTCTTCTCCCAAAAAGTAGTTATAGACAACTACAAAATCTCCCCTTAACCTTCTGTTTCTAGGGCTGTTTCTAGGCCAGTCATCTCAGTAGTAGTAAATGCAGAGTTATTGAACATTTCATGTAGTTGTTGATAGTAAGGTCAAGCACTGCGTGAGAATTATCATGAAGTGCTGCTTTATATGTAGTCTGAGGTCTTCTGATGAGCCTGGGATCATACAGAGATTCCTTTGTTCACAGCCTTTGGTTGATAAGCAGACCAAATGGCTAGCAAAATGAAAATATGCAGTCTATTAGCCACATTAGTTTCCCTTAGATGGTGTGTAGCATAAATTCCAAGCATGGAAAAAAAACTATGATAGATTACTCTTAATCTGTATAACAGATTAGCAAAACTAAAAGTTTTGTTTATATCTCTTAACTTTAGAAATACCTAATTCAAACTTCTAAATCTGAATGTCACTCCTGTATACCTATACAATAAGTCATTAAAAACACCTATGTTCAGAGGGAAATTAATCTGAATGTGAAAGAATTATTGAAGAATAAAATAATTTAATCAGGATATATTTATTTTTCTCTGTTTATTTAAAAACACTACAAATCTGTTACTGAATATACTCTCCTACTGCATACTCTCCTAGGTGTAGATAACTGGGATAAGCCAGGTAGGTCTGAATGCACTAAATTGGAAATAAAGCTCACTATGCAAGGAAGAAAACACTAGTTTTGCTTGGTTTTCTTTCTTTGTGAGTTTGTATAAGACTGTGATTTACAACTGGAACAATTTATCAAAGTCTATAGTGAGATTCTACAGGCCTGAACAATTTCTTTTAATACAGATACTTTAAAAAATTGATTATATCTTCTGATATTTATATATATCAGAAACAAATAATTTATTGAAATGGCTCCTGTCTGTTATCCTTGTCATTTATTAAACCATCTAAACATGCACAAAGATGGATATTCTGAAAAAGTGTTTACTATTTGTGTACAAAAAAATAGGCAGATATTTCTCTGTCCACCTACATGCAAGGACTGTAATTATATTTTTCTTTTTATTATTTAGACCTTGAATTAATGTCAAAGCTATGATGCATATCTGAGTTACACCCACTCCCCTCCAAACTTTCCTACTTTAATCACATTTAGAGCTATACTGGGTGTGTGGTCCATATAAGGATGTTGTAAGCCATTTCTGATCTCTCAACTATTTCTAAGGGGAAAAAAATTGGATCCTGGTACTTGGTTTTTCAGTGTCACTTCTGAAGATTTTTTTTTATTACTGTCTGAACGTCAATAGACACAAAAGTGACTAATATCTGTTTCCAGTCTTAATAATACATTTTATGTGTGGATAAAAGATGCCTAAATTTAGTCTCCTAAACCCCAAAAGAGTGCTTGAACTGTAGTATGCTGAAATGGCTGGAAACCTTTTGAAATTACTGGAAATCTTACCATTGGTAACAATAGCTTTTGGATCAGGAACTGAGAAGCCTAAGCAGCTTCATTTTCAAAAGCTCTGTGTGTCTGTGTATTTTCATTGATGTCAAGGGATTAAAAGGAAAATAAATGACCAATCTTGTCTAAACACAGCAAATAAAACAAATAATAAGGCAAAGCACATCTGAGAAGGAGATCAATATTGACCTCTTTTTGAGCAACTTATGATTTTTTTGTTTTTCTGACATTGTTCTTTGAAGTTACTTGTATACATTTGTTCTCCTTTTCCCAGAACATCATATAAGCAAATAAAAAGTAGTGATATGGAAGCACAAGAAAAAAACCTGACCTGTCAGCAGCCATCTAGGACTTTAATGTTTTTTTTTCCTTCATAGAAAGAAGAAAGAAACCTCTATGTATGAAAACTTCATGGTAACAGCTGTAGACACCCTCAAATGCAGGAAACCTTTTATCTTGTAACTTGTCATACTGAATTTTACGGATTTCTACCTACTTACGCAAGTAGTAGGCTCTGCAGCTAAAACACATTTCTCTGCATAGCTATTAATTCTGTTGAAACAAATATTTACAGAGAGCCATAGGTATAATCTTTATGTCCAATTTTTATGAGGTCACCATTAAGATCAGCTATCCATGAACTTTATAAATATCCATATCCCTGGGCCTTTATGACCAAACTCTCACTGAAGTCTCACTGAACAAAGCAAAAACAACAAAGGCTTTGGAAGTTCCACTTTAAAGCTATCTGCATCCCTGTGCTCCTAGCTGTCCTTTGACAAGAAATCTTTCCCTGCTCTTTTCTGAGAGACTTTCAGATATAATAAAGATGGTTTTATGTGTCATCTTGGTGATACGGTAGAAAATGAGAAGGAAGGACAGGAAATCTTGCTATTCTGCTATTGCTATTTTTTAAACCTGTTCCTGTTTCAGGATGAAGCTTCACAAAACAGATGAGCCCATGCAGCTATGAGTCTAGTATGTATCCAAAGCAAGAAGTTATCCCATGTCTCCCTCCAGCTTTCCTCCCTCTATGTTCAACTTATTCACAATGCTTCTCTAGACCCAGCCAACTGTTATTCTAATTCCTCAATGAACTGGTTCAGTTCATTCAACCACAAAAAAGTGCAACCTGGGGGGAAAAAATAGCCCAAAATCACAGATAGATTTTTTGACCATGAAGGGATATGTAATGCTTCACCAAAGTCTATGGAGTGATGGAGTACACATGAGAGGGTGTTGTATCCTTGACTATGCAGCTGGGAACAAGAAGGGAAGGGGAAATGAGTAGATCTTGGAAACTGAGTTGTGAATTCAGCATAGATGCTTTGGGAAATTTCACTGAGAGAGACTAAGTTTAGATTTTTTTCATTCCATTATGCCTTCTCTGTCTCTAAAGACAAATATGTTACAAGTAATATATTTTGCCCATTAGTAAGGTAAATGAAATCCCCACCCAGGACAGAAGGCTAAAGAGGAAATGGAAAGAAATTAACTGCAGATCAGAAAGTACACCTACAGACAAAAAGACACATCAGAAACAGACTAGGTTTCACTTTTCTGAGGCATTCAAGAATTAGTCAAAGCCATACAAGTCCTGACATCTTGACCCAGTGTGTCAGAGTCACTCATTGAATGCATTTGATAAAGGCAACCAAAATTAACATAATTTCTGAGATGGTAAAGAAATGAGTTATTAAAAGATGAAAGATCAGGTAGGAAAGAGGCTATAGCTTGGTCTTGGGAAGCATCTTTTTAATGATTAACATAACCACAAAAGCTATGAGAATACCAAAATATTTACTGTGGACAAAAAGGTGGGAGACACTGTCACTTCAGAAGAATGTTGAGGAAAAGTGTGGAGGCTGACTGAGGAACTGAAGTTTAGAGATTCACAAAGCAGTGTATGGAGAAGGATGGAAAAGGCTAGACAGAGCATGTGGGCTATTTAGCTGTACAGTTTAAGCTGTGTAAGTGTGACGACACTGTCACAATCTGCTGCTTTCATTCTTTTTTGAGACAGAAATCTAAACTCTGCCTATAAACTACATTTATACATTTAAGGTCTGTTTATATACTCGCAATAACTGAAATGTATTATCTACCAGTCTTTCACAGAATCATAGAATCGTAGAACAGTTTGTATTGGAAGGGACCTTTAAAGGTCATCTAGTTTCAACCCCCCTGACATGGGCAGGGACACCTTCAATTAGACCAGGGTGCTCAAAGCCCCATCCAACCTGGCCTTGAACACTTCCACAGATGGGGCATCCACAAGTTCTCTGGGCAACCTGTTCCAGTGCCTCACCACCCTCACAGTGAAAAAATTTCTTCCTTATATTTAATCTAAATCTACCCTCTTTCAGGTTAAAGCCATCACCCCTTGACCTATCACTACATGCCCTTGTAAAAAGTCCCTCTGCAGCTTTCTTATAGGCCTCCTTCAGCTACTGAGAGGCTTCTATAAGATCTCCCCAGAGCCTTCTCTTCTCCAGGCTGAACAACCCCAACTCTCTCAGCCTGTCTTCACAGGAAAGGTGCTTCAGACTTCTCATCACCTTCGTGGCCCTCCTCTGGACTCATTCCAACAGGTCCACATCCTTCTCATATTGGGGCCCCAGAGATGAATGCAGTACTCCAGGTGGGGTCTCATGAGAGAAGAGAAGAGGGGTAGAATCACCTCCCTCGACCTGCTGGCCAAGCTCCTTTGGATGAAGCCCAGGATATGGTTCACTTTTGGGGCTACAAGCTCTCATTGCTGGGTTGTGTTGAGCTTCTCATCACCCAACACCCCCAAGTCCTTCTCCTCAGGGCTGCTTTCAATCAGTTCTCTGCCCAGCCTTTATTTCTGCTTGGTATTGCCCTGACCCATGTGTAGGACCTTGCAGTTGGCCTTGTTGAACTCCATGAGGTTCACACGGACCCACCTCTCAAGTCTATCAAGTTCCCTCTGGATGAGACCCCTTCCTTCCAGCACGTTGACCACACCACACAGTTTGGTGTCATCAGCAAACTTGCTGAGGGTGCATCTAATTTCACTGTCCATGTGTCCAACAAAAATGTTAAACATTTATCCCAATATTGACCCCTGAGGAACGTCACTTATCACTGGTCTCCACTTGTACATTGAACCATTGACCACAACCCTTTGAGTGCAACCATCCAGCCAATTCCTTATCCACCAATAAGGAATTTGACAGTCCATCCACCAAATCCATGTCTCTCCAACTTAGAGACAAGGATGTTGTGCAGGACAATATCAAGTGTTTTGCACAAGTCCAAGTAGTTGATGTCTGTTGCTCTTCCCTTACCCACCAATGCTGTAACCCTGTTGTAGAAGGCCACCAAATTTGTCAGGCATGATTTGCCCTTAGTGAAGCCATGTTGGCTGTCACCAATCACCTCCTTATTTTCCATGTGCCTTAGCGTAGTTTCCAGGAGGATCTGCTCCATGATCTTGCCAGGCACAGAGGTGAGACCAGTCGGCCTGCAGTTCCCTGGGCCTTCCTTTTTTTCCCTTTTTAAAAATGAGGGTTACGTTTCCCCTTTTCCGGTCAGTGGGAACTTCACTGGACTGACACGACTTCTCAAATATGACAGATAGTGGCTTAACAACCTCATCCACCTGTTCCCTCAGGACCTGTGGATGTATCTTAGCAGGTCCCATGGACTTGTGCACCATCACATTTCTTAGATGGTCTCAGACCTGATCTTCTCCTACAATGGGTGGTTCTTCATTCCCCCAGTCCCTGACTTTGCCTTCTGTGACTTGGGCAGTGTGGCTTGAGCACTTGCCGGTGAAGACTGAGGCAAAAAAGTCATTGAGTACCTCAGCCTTCTCCATATTCTGGGTAAACAGGTCTCCCGTTTCCTTCCAGAGAGCACCCACACATTCCTTAGTCTTCTTTTAATCACCGACATACCTACAGAAGCTTTTCTTGTTGCCCTTGACAACTCCGGACAGTTTTCATTCTATCAGGGCTTTAGCTTTCCTAACCTGATCCCTGGCTGCTTGGACAATTTCTGTGTATTCCTTCCAGGCTACCTGTGCTTCCTTCCACCCTCTGTAGGATTCCTTTTTGCATTTGAGTTTGTCCAGGAGCTCCTCATTCATCCATGTAGGCCTCCTGGTGTTTTTGTTTGACTTCTTCTTTGCTGGGACGCATCACTCCTGAGCTTGGAAGAGGTGATCCTTGAATATTAACCAGCTTTCTTGGGCCTGTCTTCCCTCCATGGCTTTATCCCTTCATACTTTACTAAGCAGATCCCTGAAGAGGCCAGTATTCTCTCCTGAAGTCCAGGGTACTGAGCTTGCTGTGCACCCTGCTCAGTGCCCTAAGGAACTTGAAATCCACCATTTCATGGTCACTGGCAGCTAAGGCTGCCCTTGAGCTTTACATTCCCCAACAGTGCATCCCTGTTGGTGATAACATGGTCCAGCATAGCGCCTCTCCTCATTGGCTCCTTTGTCACTTGGAGAAGGAAGTTATTATCAACGCATTCCAGGAATCTCCAGGATTGCCTAAGGCCTGCTGTGTTGTCCCTCCAACAGATATCAGGGCAGTTGAAGTTCTTCATGAGGAACAGGGGTTGTGAATGGCTTTATCTGTCTACAGAGGGCCTCATCTGCTCGGTCTTGCTGGTTGCATGGCTATTATGTCACCTGTCTCTGCCCTCCCTTTAATCCTGACCATAAGCCCTTGGTCAGCTCCTCATCATGCCCAGGTAGAGCTCCATGCACTCCAGCTGGTCATTGACATAGTGGATGACATCCCCTGCCTGTCCTTCCTAAAGAGCCTGTATCCTTCTGTTCCAACACTCAGTCATAGAAGCCATCTCACCATGTCTCTCTGATGCCAATAAGATTATAGCCTTTGTGCATGATGAGTATGTGCATGTCTCTAAGTCCTCTTGCTTATTTCCCATGCTATATGCATTTGCATAAAAGCATTTAAGTTGAGGCCCGATGAAGTTGACTTACTGGCTGGCATGGCTGGAATTCCTTTTTGCTGATCATCAGATGCTGTCCTGCTGACCTGTGATCCTTCTCCAGGCTCTGGTCATCTATTGCTGGCACTAGTATCAAACTGGTAGGAGTAGGATGGATCGATGTTCCCCTCCCCTGGCAACTTTAGTTTAAAGGCCTCTTCCATTAGGTCAGATGTGGTTCTAAATAAATGACAGAGAAACTGGTTGAAACAACTTGGCAGAGCACTGACTGATTTATGATGTGCCTGAATAATATTTTTTGCCTGTGTTCTGGATGTGAACTCTCATGTATTGTGTATACTGTAAGATATACATATAGGCTTTATTTCACTGGAGAGATTTCTTCAAACTCTAGAGGCCATTAGAAACCGTTAGATCTGGAGATCTAATTCGTCTCTTCATCTGGAGTTTAGACTGGAGATGGATAGCAGTAGTCCATTAGATTTGCTGCTAGAGATGCCATTTTGTGATTTTGTATGAAATGAGAAGGTATCTAAGTACCATAAAATGAAGAGTATGTCCAGGTGCCAGCGGCTGCAGATCTGAGACCAGCTACTGGATATCCTGAGTGTGTATGGCCAGTTACCAGTGCAATACATATTTTGCATATACATACATATATACTTACATATATTCCACTAACGGACTTCAGTCCTGATCAGTTAGAGTGAAGCAGCAGGACTGAGCCATCAGTGTTATTCACATTCATGTGAGTGCTGTTAGTATTTATGTGGGTGATTGCTGATGGTGAGATGAAAGGTGAGATGAAATTAAATTAGAATCACAGAATCATAGAATCCTAGAATAATACCTTGAGTTAGAAGGGACCCATAAGGATCATTGAGTCAAACTCCCTGCTCCATAAATCATATGACTAAGAACATCGTCCCGATGCTCTTAGAACTCTGACAGGTCTGGATTATGTCTCTGTGTTTTAATATTTGTTTTTCTCTACTGTCAAAGTGGATATTAAAGACACCAACCAGCGGTTTCCTTGATTATCTGTTGAGTATTTAGCAATTTTTTGTAATGTTTCATGTTTTCTTGTAAATTCACTCATTTCATATCTGAAATCCCTTAGCTCATTCACTAACATGTCATGGTAATAAGGTAATACTGTTTGCTTTCCTTAAAAAGAATTCTGAATATTACCATGAGATAAAGGAAAAGGCACTTCTATTTTTATTAGTTCTGTTTTACACTATCAGCATCTTTTCCGCAAATGTCATTATACAATATGATTTTATATTAACATCTTCATCTCCATCTTCTTTACTGTCTATGAAATATCTATGGATTGTGCCTTATGCTGGAATTATCAGTGTGCTATTTAATATGTAAAATCACTACTTTTTGTATTTATTTTCACTAAGATTTAATACATAATTCTTCAGCTACTGACTATTCTATTTATGTGATGCTTTGCTCTTCACGTCTTTATTCATTATGATCTGTAATTAGCCTTCCAACTGTTTGATCCTTCCTGCCATATTCCAGTCTTATGGAATTTGCCATTACTACAAATTGAAACCCATTAAATATGAACCACTTCAACCTGAGCAATGTGGAATTGCAGTAATGATCCTTACAGTCCATAAAAAATTGTATGGAGTTATTTTATATTAAAGCAACATCATACTGAAATCTATATTTCTGTTTAAGTTTTCCTTCATTCCAATACCAGTATATGTTGTACATATTTTTCTGTTAACAGGTTATAATTAAATATATTATATTCATTGATCTACTGGAAACAATGACAGAGAATTTGATCTTGTCATATTATTCACCTGAACCTCAATCACAGTATGACACAGAATATAATTTTATGGAAAAACAGCATATTTAGAAAAGGTAGTTTTATATCATCTAACTTCAGATCTCATCAAACTTAAGAATTATTTGCTGTGAGTTCCATGTTGCTACTGAATAGTTGTGTGTGGATGGATCCATACAACACAATCACAGAATAGCTGAGGTTTGAAGGAACGCTGGAGATTGTCTGGTCCAACCCCCCTGCTCAAGTAGGGCCACCTGGAGCCAGTTGCCCAGGACTGTGTCCAGATGGCTTTTGAGTTTCGCTGAGGAGGGAGACTCTACAACACCCCATGACAATGTGTGCTAGTGCTCAGTCACCTTCACAGTAAAAAAGTATTTCCTGATATTCACATGGAACCTCCTGTGTTTCAGGTTGTGCCCATTGCATCTTGCCCTGCCACTAGGCACCACTGAAAAGGGTTTGACTCCATCCTCTATGAACCCTTTCTTCAGATATTTATATATATTAATAAGATCCCCTTGAGTCTTCTTTTCTCCGTCCTCTCCTGGAGACATGCCTCAGTCCCTTCATGATCTTTGTGACCCTTTGGATTTGCCTCTAGTAAGTCCATGTCTCTCACACATAGCACTTGGACATACTCCAAGTGTGGCCTCACCAGGACTGAGTAGAGGAGAAGGTTCATGTATCTTGACCTGCTGGCAATATTTTGCCTAATGTACTCCATTAACTTTCTGTTGCAGCAAAGGCACATGGCTGGCACATGTTCAACTTGTTGTCCACCAGGACCACCAGGTCCTTTTCTGCCATTCTGCTTTCTAGCTGGACAGTGCCTGGCATATACTGGTGCCTGGGGTTGTTCTTCCCCAGGTGCAGGACTTCACACTTGTCCTTGTTGATCTTCATGAGGTTTCTCCCAGCCCATTTCTCCAGGCTGTCAAGGTACTTCTGGGTGGCAGCAAGACCCTCTGGCCTACCAGCCACTCCTCCCAGTTTTGTGTCTGATGACATATGCAAACTTGTTGAGGATGAACTCTGCCTCATCATCCAGATCATTGATTAAGATGTTGATCAGGATTGGATCCCTGGGGCACACAACTAGGCCTCCAGCTGGACTTTGTGTTACTGATCACCGCCCTCTGGGTCTGTCCATTCAGCCAGTTTTCTATCCACCACACTGTCTGCTCATCCAGCCCATATTTCATCAGCTTCTCTTTAAGGATCTTAGGGGAAAAAATGTCAAAAACCTTAATGAAGTTAAGGTAGACAACATTGAGTGTTGTCCTATCACCTACCAAGACAATCATTTAATCAAAGAAGGTTATCAGATTGGTTAAGCATGACTTTCTTTTGGTAAATCCATGCTGACTACCCTTGACTACCTAGTCCTTAATGTACTCGAAAGTGGTTTCCAGAATTAGTTGCTCACCTTCCTAGGGACTGCGGTGAGGCTGACCAGCCTGTAGTTCCCTGGGTCCTGCTTCTTGCCCTTTTTACAGATATAAACACAAAAATATCACTGTGTGTATAAACTGATGTATATTTATATTTAATATGTATATCAGTTAGGGAATCAGAGATTGCTGTGATGGGAGAGTTTACAAGGCTGGTGAATCAGGCTAGCTTCAAATTTCTAAACTGAACTGACCAGGTTGACACTCAGTAATGTATATTTCACATGGTAAGCCCTTAAGCATTATCAGTCACTATCATTATGCATAAAAAACCCAACTAATCGTTAACAAACTTATCTTAAATAAGCTGCGATTGCACAATAACACTTGGCAGAGGCTATACAGTTACCATTAACATTATAGTGCTGGATTGATCTTACCCACAGAGGCAGAGACGGAAGATCAAGAACTCTATAAGGAAGGAGGCTGGAACAGAAATTATCTGTATTCACCATTTTCCTTCTCATCTTTGGTATTTATAACCTTTGCATTCCCCAGAAGAAACAGGGGTGATCTCATCAGGTCCTGACACAGTTTGTCTTATTTTTATAATTGGATCTTAATGGGTTTCACTAAGCATCTTTCCTGCTTATTCAGCAGGATTGTTGGGGTTCCATCAGACATCTTTCCTGTTCATTATCAGTCTTGTAATATAGCAGATTTTACTACTTACACTTAGTTTCCTGTATGCTGTTTGTTCATCTGTACCACAATTTCCCTTTGCTCCTTTTCAGTTACCTACTATTTATACATTTATGTTTAGTTGTGTCACAAAATTCATGTTGCTGGTTATGCAATTAGTATTATTATAATGCTGGAAAATACTTCAGTATTACTGTGTTTCTGACGGGGTTGAAGACCAACAAATATTGGGAAGGAAAATGTAAAGCAGAATGCTTCCCCTTAATTGTTCCCCTCTTTGTAGACTGGATACAATATTTAAATCATTTATATTTAGAATCAAGAATATATGAGGTTAACTCAGTAAGTTTTCAGATGACACCAAGTTGGGTGGGTGTGTTATCTGCTTGAGGAAATGGAGGCTCTGCAGACGGATCTGGACAGGTGGGGTCAATGGGCTGAGGCCAACTGTATGAGGTTCAAGAAGGCCAAGTGCCTTGTCCTTCACTTGGGTCACAACAACCCCATGCAACACTACAGGCTTGGGGAAGAGTGGCTGGAAAGCTGCCTGGCAGAGAAGGACCTGGGGTGTTGTTTGACAGCTGTCTGAATATGAGCCAGCAGTGTGCCCAGGTGGCCAAGGCAGCCAAGAGCATCCTGGCTTGTGTCAGGAATAGTGTGACCACCAGGAATAGGTAAGTGGTTGTACCCCTGTACTTGGCATTGGTGAGGCCACACATCGAATACTGTGTTCAGTTTTGGGTCCCTCACTACAAGAGGGACATTGAGTTGCTGGAGCGTGTCCAAAGAAGGGCAACAAAGCTGGTGAAAGGCCTGGAGAACAAGTCTTATGAGGAGTGGCTGAGGGAACCGGGGTTGTTTAGACTTGAGAAAAGGAGGGTTAGGAATTATTCACTGAAAGGGTTGTCAAGCATTGAAACAGGCTGCCCAGGGAAGCGGCTGAGTCACCACGCCTGGAGGTATTTAAAAGGGATGTAGGTGTGGCATCTGGGGACAGGGTTTAATGGTGTTCTTGGCAGTGTTAGGTTAATGGTTGGACTTGATGATCTTAAATACTAACCTCCTTAGAAAAGGAGAAGGGCTTCCTGGTAGAAAACCACAGATCTTTATTCCTCTCTCTTCTATCACTGACTTACAAATCATATATTAGTTTTTTCTTAGATCAGGGTATCACTCATGGATGTTACATATTCTGATTGTCACACAAAGCTTTGCTAGGACAGTGACATGAAGCATAATCCAGCCTGCTTTCTATATAGCTGTTCTATACTCTTATGTTTCTTAATTGTACAAATCTCCTTTTGGCTTTAAGATCTCATTTTCCTCTGTTTTTAAGGACATTTTCTGAAAGTACAACTTGTAAAAAACTCAATCAATCAGGAACATTCTTTTAACAGAAAAGGTATTTTCAACTGTCCAAAAACACAGTTTTTGGAAAAAAAATCTAAAAACCATAAAACCTAAAAATTTTAAATTGTGACATCTTAGCCCCTTACCTAGTTCACTGCAGAATTAATTAATGTGTGAGTACCAAAACATGAAAGAAAAAAATGTTAATTTTAATATTTGATAACAACTACTTTCAACTCTTCCCTAGATTTGCTACCAGAACCATTAGTCCTTATAATGAGATGATTACAGCAAAAGCAAGCATATTAATTCAGTCAATCATAAGAACACTTTAGTTTTCACAATAAAATACAGCTGGAATACAACTAATTTATTTTTATAAACCAACTGTAAATCTCTTATGCATCTACAGTGATGAGTAACTTTGACATGAGTACTAGGGCTTAGAACAAATGAGCATGACTATAAGTCATTTTGTGTAACTGAGAAAGAAAACCAGTTTAATAGAACATTGTCATACAATCCAAGTTCCCTGCTATGGAACTAACCATATTACACAGCATTTGGAGAAGAACAGGAAACCACAAAACTATGACAATATTTCATTCTGTTGACAACATTTCCTCATTCCCTGATGGTATTGTGTTCATAATATGTTGTTTCATTCTTTAAATAAGAATTGAAACCATATTTTAATATTTAATTTTCTAACATATATCCCTGACTCATGTGTGGGCTGTTCGGTTTTTTGTTTTTTTTTTTTTTACTTTTCCACGCCAAGATGATTTATTTGTTTGCTTGTTTGTTTGTTTGTGTAATTAAACTGGAATTAATCACTGTTAGAAAACTAAAGAGCAAGTGTAGCAAAAAGGAGACCAAAGTAGGTGGTAGTTTAAGGGGTAATCAATGTCTTCAAAATGTATGGCAATTTCCCTTTCAGGCTGTGGTATTCCCACAGCTCACAGCCTCCCTACTCCCACAGCTTCACAGCTCTGCTAGAAATAGCAGTAAGTTAAATGCTGCGTTAGAAACTAACAAAAGATATTGTGACTATATGAGGCTTTGGGGATGTATTAATATTCTTTGGGTGTCTTCTACTTAAAATGATCTGAAGGGAATAAAATTTGAAGGTAGGAGCCAATCTGCTTCTCTTTTGTGACTACCTTGTACCACAGCTTACATAGCTGCATGGGTACCTGACTTTTGCTGTCTTTTTCTAACTCCCTCTGTTGTCTGGAGAGAAATAGGCACCTCAGGGGGCACCTCAATCTACCTAAATTAGATACCTACCTTAAAATAGGGTAACTTGTTCACTGGCAGTGTATTGACTGCAGAAATAATTGTGGTTGATTAGTTGTGTGCAGACAACTGAAACGAGGATTTAACTTATTTCTACTTTTAAAATCTAATGCTTCTTGCAGAATTGTAGAGGGAATGTCAATGATGAGACTTCAGGACTGGACTTCCTAACAGCTGAAAATTGGTGTGATAAATCTCAGCATTCTCTTGAACCAGCTCAGGTTCAAACTTAAGCTAGGTGCTGAAGTAAAGCATAACAGATCTTACTTTGAAAGCACTTTTTCTTTATTGTTTTAAATATCCCTGTTTCTATTTGACTTTACAGTACAACAAATAGCTTCCTTCCTTTGGTAGAGCTTTTGCCCAGAAAACTCAGAAATGAAGATGAGATAGTTAAGTGATGTTAAGAGCAGCTGCCTTACAGACACACGGAGACACAGACACAGACACACACAGAGCAGAAGGCTGGTCACACAGGCAGCCACAGGCAAGGCGCTGCCTCCAGCAGCACCCACACTGAGGACTCACACCAGACACAGGCACACACAGCCACGTCCCCTCCTCCTCTTGGGCTGGCAGAGGCAGAAGGTCACCAGTGCAGCGCACACACGACACTATCCAGGTTCACAGGCACACACACACTCCTAGATCCCCTGAGCACTGGCACGGCCACTCTGTCTGCCTGGCATCCCTTCCTGAACCCCAGCCCCTCTTACCTGCCCCATGAGTCCCTGAGTCGCCAGCTGGTCCAGCTGGGTGCTCACTGCAAACACATCTCACAGGCACCCCACACTTTGCAAGCCCCGCCAAATACCAGCACAGACCCTCTGCCTGCCTGATACCACTCCCTGGACCTTGGGCATCCTACTTGCCAGCTGGTCCAGCTTAGAGTTTGCCAGCAACTGCACATGCACTGCCCACACACACAGTATGGGGAAGGTACAGACACTCACATCCAGCAGCCAGCACCCAGCACACAGGCTGCGACCTGTGGTTCCACTCCAGCCTAGAGCCTCCCACTCACCTCACTCAGGCCTGTCCTCCCAGTATCTGTTTTTTGAGCTGAACACACACCGTTCCCACCCCAGTGGCTGGAGGTTAAAGACCTCACAGGCTCCAGTAGCTGACACCGCAGGAGAGGGGTCTGACCTCAGGAGCTGACACTCAGTCCCCTCACACCGGTCCCCATAGTAGCTGGCACTGAGCCCTTGCAGCACTGACACACGTGGGATAGGGAGTGAGATTACACTGAGAGATTGCTATGAGAAGATTTATTAAGGTAGGACAAACTGCAGTGATCAAGCATAGATAGGGCTCAGCCATACAAGCATACTGACAGGCCTCCTTTTGCATGTCGTCAACCACTTTTATACCACTTTCTGTCTACCCTTCTTTGCTCCTCTCTGTTACTCCTTCCCCTGCACATTGCTTTATGGGTCTGTACAGCTCTTTTGATACCCACATCCCTCCCAGTCTTGGGTGGAAGGGTCTGGAGAACATTTCTTCTGAGGAATGACTTAGGGAATTGGTGTTGTTTAGCTTGCAAAAAGGAGGCTGAGGGTAGACCTTATCACTCTCTACAGCTACCTGAAAGGAGGTTGTAGTGAGGTTGGGGTTGGTCTTTTCTCCCAAGTAATAAGAGATAAAACAGGAGGAAACAACCTCAAGTTGCGTCAGGGGAGGTTTATATAGAATATTAGGAAATATTACTTCACAGAAAGGGCATTGGGCATTGGAACAGGCTGCCCAGGAAAGTGGTTGAGTCACCATTCCTGAAGGTATTTAAAAGATGTTTAATGTGGTGCTTAGGGACAGTTTGGTGGTGGACTGGCAGTGTTAGATTTTGGTTGGGCTTGACGATCTTAGAGGTCTATTTCAACCTAAATTATTCTGTTTATCTCTGTATCATTTGTCCCTCAGGCTTGTGTTCCCATGTGTTCTTGTTTATTATCCCTTTTCTTATTATCTCTTTTTTGCATTGGAAAAGGCCCTGATCAGATAAGGAGGAGATGCTCTCTCCGTTCACCTGTCCTTACAGAGAACACTTTTGCATTAGCTACAGGGATTCTACTATTAAATCCACAGTAAAAAGCAAACGAACAAACAAACAAAAAAAACAAACACCCTCTTCCAAACCAAAACCACAAACATAGAAAAAATCTACCCCATAAAACAACTGTTACCTTGTTATCAGGCATTTGAGTATGACAGTGTATTGTAGAAGTCTCAGAAGTCCAGAAGTCAAACAAAGTAACTATCATCTCACCTGCTTTCAGAAAGATTGTTTGACATGCCTTAATTCTGGTAATGCTCTGTTCATCTGCAGAGTTTCAAGAATAGTCTCAAGATTCAACAACTAGAAAAAATTAATGACGTGTTCACTGAAACATATACAAATCTTTTCTAAGAACACAAAAGGCAAAAAAGATTTTGTTTTCATATACTAACTTTTACCAACTATTTGCATTCAGCTCAAAAAAAACAGCACTACTAAACTGTAAGGCAAATTCTTTGACATAAATTCCTGTGAGGATAAGCTTCTGAAACAAAGAGTTTCTCATTTTCAAAAAAAGATGTTTAACAGGAGTACAAATAAAAGGACTGAGTTTGTGATTTAATTTTGAAGAGTTGAATAAATTAACCTGTTTCATAAAAAGAAAAAAATAATAAGACACACACACACCAAAAAAGCCCCTCAAAAACAAGGATTCCTTACCCAAAGAATGGAAACTAAATAATGCAAAAATCTGCAGGAAGATAGCTTTGCTATTACTGAAATATTTCAAATTTGGTAGTGTTTCAAATTATGTATGTCTTGAAGTGTGGGATTTTGCAGACTAAGGCAAACTGTCAAGATTCCTATATAGTGATATATACCTTGTAAACACAGCCTTCTCTGGTAGCAAGAGAATACATTCAGCATAATAAGAAATAGTCAGCTGTTTTAAGTAAAAATGAAAGACAAGTGTATTTGAAAATTGTTACTCAGTCTTACAGATATATGGCATGGTTCTTTAAGATTTGAAGGTTCAATAAAATTTACTGAATTTATATATACTGAAAGTGGTTCTGTGGATGGAATTCTTTACATGTCATTTTAAAGTAAGGCTTAGGAGGGAAAAGCTGAGGGAATAAAGGTGCAATACTGCATTTGCTTTTTCTTTTCATGTTAGTATGAATTTTCAGGTAAGAATGACCCAGAAATGAGCAATAAAAAGCTTCTGTTGCATTTTGTGATCTTTCAGGATCCAAGATGCACATCATTTAAAAAAATAAAAATGAAGTCACATACAAGGAAGAAAAAGAAAAGCAAAAAAAATCTTTAAATTGCACCGATGTGTACTAATAAGTAGACGAACAGTAGTTTTGGTTGTCTCATTGTGATATATACAGAAAAAATGACAATCTTATAGCCCATGTTGTTCCACCAGGGCTTTTGGTGTACTATATATCATGTCTGTCTGCTATACACTGTCAGATATCCTCCTGCACTTTATTAAATAAAATGATGACGTCTGAACTATTGGCACACTTATTTCCTAGATTTCCTTTGTTCTTTTTGATTGTTAACAGACATACCCACTCTACTTTAAATTTGGGTTTACTTTTATATTTTGTTTGAAACTTTCAACAATCAGATCAATCAAAGATCAATAAAGTTGAAAATTATAATTTCCCTAGGATAATTTCAGTAACATGTCCCATGGAGCTTTGTCTTCCCACAAACTCATACATTTTTATTATTACTGGTTTTCCAATGCCTGGAAACACTGATGGATGTTTTATGGAAAAAATAGCATGAAAATACCCATAACTATTTACAGTATCTAGGAGCTTCCCACTGGAACGCAGAAGTAGAATATATAAGCAAAAGACAATGTGATGCTCACAATTTTCTTGGCATCCTCATTTGTGATCCTTCTGTCTATTTTGTACTTCTTTTATTTTGCCTCTCCTTTCAAAGTTTCTATTCCCAAGGCCCTCATGAGTTACCTGATAAAATTGTTTTGCATATCTTAAAGACAAGATAAGCTGTAGGAGGTTGAAAGTAATTTCACTCTCTTCTCCCCATTTGCAGTCAGCAGTGAGGGGCAAGGGTGCTCCACATCCCATATCTATACTGGCTTACCAACCTTAACCAAGATTTAAATTAGTGCATTAAACCTTACTACTGAGGAAGATTTAACATACATACATGGTCAGTTATGGTAATTCAGCTCATTGGCTCAGTATTCAGCAACGTAGTGAACTCAAACTTGCTGTTTCCTAATAGCTACACATGTAAAATGTCTCCAGTTTATTCTTCTGTTTCCTACTACATATTTATGGTATAGTCCATTCTCCTTCCACAAGGAGAAAGAGATAACAAAAAAAAAAACATAGCTAAAAAGGGTCCATCATAAAGGTAGCACCTTATGATTTGGAATTATCTATACATATTTATTTCCCCAAAGTTGCTATGACTTTCCCAAGATGGGGAAAGCTTATCCTGATGAATGAGCATGATAGATGATGAGTGATGGCACTAATCTTGTTTGGTTTTAGAATCGTAGAATCATCTAGGTTGGAAAAGATCCTTGAGATCATCAAGTCCAACCATAAACCTGACACTACTAAGTCCACCACTAAATCATGTCCCTGTCACTTCTACAAGCTAATAAGTCTCTAAAATACTTTAAGAGTGTTGCTGAAAACATCAACCACATATCTCATTGTTTACCTTTAAAAACATACTATTTTTGCTGTCTACCTACCTACATATAAACCAATGTACATCTGTCTTCATCTTACCTGGGATATCATCCTGATTAGTAATATGAATGACAATGTGTCAGAATTAATGATTGATTATTCCAAGTATCTCTTATTACCTAAAAATGTACACTATATTTTTACATCATTTTGAATACCATTTATTTCACCTAGCTTCAGATGCCTGAAGTTAGATGTCTGGTTCAATTCAGTTTTCTAGTCTTTTTCTATGCTCAGAGGATAATTCATTTCTTTCAGGGAAGAGAGTAAATCCTAACAGAAGTTTAAGATATGTGGAAAGAATTTTTGGCAACAACTATCATGACGATGTAAAAAAAAAAATTTGCTTCAGTTACAAAAAAGGTTTCTTATATTCCTGTAACAGTGTTATGAAATGTCTTAAGATTCCATAAACCCCCTCAGGATTTCTTTCACAAAACTCAGAGGAAATAATTTACACAACTTTGGTGTCAATGAGGCTGCTGAATCCCCTGTCCCACATATGCATTTTGGATGTAATTTAAAAGTAGCACTTTCTGTAACAGCATTACTTTAAAAACCCCACAGAAATGCACTGGGGCTTGAGATCAGCTGTGTTCTTGGTAAATGCTAGGGATCACAGCTGGCTCACACTCTGCAAATCCCTTAGCAATGTTTATTTCCTATATCTTAATACATATGGAGTAGGAAAAGATATTTAGATAGACAGTAGAGTGATGCTGACAGAAGACAGACAAGACATGCTGAGAGAAATAAATATTGAATATATCAGAAAACGTTAGAAATATATTTTTCTTACTACTTAATAAGACAATAGAGGAGGACCCTTCATGGCACAAAACTTTCAGAAGTTTATTTTAATATTATCAAGAATATTTTTAAAGCCTGGGCATGGTTTATTTTATGTAGTCCTTAGCCCTTCAAAACAGAGAAGAAGCAACTTTAATTCAATGTGTAAAAAGACCAAATGTATTTAATAGTAATGTCTACAATATTTTTTTTCATTTCCTGATGCTTCAAAGCAGTCCTTAGTTTCTTCAAAGTTACCGCAGTAATCATAAACCCTGTCATTTCTGTCATTGTTTTGACAATACAGATCAAATATTTATTTGAATGTTAATGGCAAAGATTTTCAATTCTTAAAATAATCCCATAAGGAATAAAATTATATTGGCTTTTTAAAGCAGCTTTTTAGATATTGATTATATAAAGATAGAAAAAGCAAAAAGATGGAATTCAAATTCCTTTTTTTTTTTTTTATTAACACATGTTCTTAGCCCTTGTATTCTAATAAGGGGAATTAATGATTAATACGATTGATTGATCAATTGATTGATTAACTGATTGATTTAAAATAAATTAAGAGGAACATTTAAAAGAGAGTATAGAAGAAAAAAGAATTAGTGCTTTAAGTTTTTCAGTTATTGGCAAGGAACGGAAATATTTAAATTAGCTTGATTGTTTTTTTAATTGTTTAATTGGTCTTTTACAACAAAGTTACACAAGGAACTGGAAATAGGGTTAAACTGGCCAGAAACCAGCATTACCTTCATTGAATATCTGGAAAATTATCATCTAATGGAGTTCCTGCTGCTCAAGTTATCTAGCAATGCCATGCTTGTACAAAATATGTATGCAGGGATCCTTGGCCATACCAGACTTTAGCAGGAACCTAGAGGTCTATAGAAGAAACATCTACATCTCAGTTAATTACTTTAGGTGACCTTAATAGTCAAGGAAGATAAATTAATTTTTAAGTCATTATTCTTGCAACCTGTTTTAGATATGTAAGTTAATATAAAACATATAAGCTGTTATCTATAGTACCTTAAGTTGGCATAAGAGGTATAACTCTCTCTATTGACTGTAAAGGAAAGCTATGGTGGCCAGCTCAGATGTCATGGAGGTCTATACTCTAGAACCAATGTGGATTGTTTAGATGAATCCGTGTGCCATCGCTTGCTGAGATCCACAACCTGTCTTCCCTCTGTCTTGGATCCTGTCCCTCAAAACTGATTCCAAGGTCACTTTTTAAGGAACTAGGTCCCTTCACAGCATCACAAACACTCTATGAATTATCAGTTCTGAGCTTATGAGAAGATAAAAAAATTTCAACCAAGCTAGCCAGTGAGAAGGATATGCCAGACTCATAAATACACATACTGTGATCTTCACAGCAAGACCTAAAAATCCAGGCCTTCTTTAATTACAAAATTAGAAAGTCTGGAGCTGTTCTGCTGTGTTTCTTAGGCACCAGATGTCCTGTAAAGGCAAAAGAGTTTAAAAGCAAGAATGTTTAAAATAAAGTATGAACAGGAAGAAAGTATATACTCACACATGGCTTATTAAGTCACATAAGACTCATTGTTCTGATGTTTCAAAATACAATCTTAATTTGAGATTTACAGTTAGTAACACAATTAACAAATGTTACAGTATCTTATTTTTTGTTAGTGTAGATCTTTATTCAAAACATATAAAAGTAAATTTAAAAATAGCTATTGCTTTCACTGGGTTTAAGATCAGATTATTTAAGCTGTATTTTTACATAAAAGTTTCTTATTCTTTATACATTATAGATTCTGATGAAAGAGCAAATGGAAATATTCAAAGAAGTAATATTTTCATAAGATTTCCGCCCCCCCCAGAGCCCATAGGATACTTTCTTTTCTCTTCTGCTCTGTGGTTTGAACTCATGCCCCCAAAATAAAAAGACTTTGTTTATTTGGGGAACTAGAAAATATGATGTTGTTCCTAGTGAAGTCATTTTATTGGCCTGACAAAGGCAGCCTTCAGGACTTGTCTGGCCTGACTGAGCCTGAGCCATTAGTTTTAACTGTTGTAGTAATTATCTGGGAGAAGGTGACTATTGCTTAATTTGGCTTGGCTTAACTCTGTGATTACTCTATATGGTAAAGGTCTGACAATCATATGTAGTCACTAAGAAAAAAAAATCGTTAGCCCTTTATAGTGTTTTGGGAAACTGTTATGCTGCTATAATTAATAGCTTAGTGGTGCAAACAGCTGAAGATTTCATGGAAACCAAGAGAAAAAAAAGAACAGGTAGGCAGGCTGTGCTAAGAAAATCTATAAAAACAACCCCAAGTGGACCCAAGACTGAGGTAAACTTCCACCTTGACCATCCTATTTTTCCTGGCAAAGACCTAATGGAGCTGATGACTCCTCTTTATCTCCCTCACTGCCATGCTTTGGGAGGAGTCAACCTGCAGCTATTATGACTCAGAGGTGCACCAGGGGTGAGCCTAATCCCAGGGAAAAGGGGTTGATACTAGGAAGCCCATGTCTTCTCTGTGTCAATGATTTGTGGGTGTTACTATCATTGTAATTAGACCAGTAATAACTGTTTGTTGTGTTTTAATTAGACTGTTAAGATTTTAACTAGACTAATAATAAATTATGGGACACATGTCAGTTATGCTCCAATTTGCCCATAGAAAACTTTTAAATGTAACTGTTTCAATAAATATGACATTACTCTGCCTAAATCTCAACAAAACCCTAATCTCCGCTTAGGTCATCTGGACTTGGTATTCATTTTCATGGTCATTGGATCAGCTGACTTGAGGAATGGCATATTCCTTTTGTCTGCCATATGTACTATTGTTATTAAACATTGGGGGTTTTTTCCTACTAAAAAGGTTGCTTTTTTTTCCCCCTTTGCTAAGGAATATACCTTTTGTTTAGGAATTTACTACTGCATAAGCACTGTGCAAGAGCACAAATGCTACATTTAGGCTAGTAAATTAAATGTGTCTACGACTGTTGTTTGGTGTTGAGGCCAGCTGGCATAGAACAGCTTGCATTCATATTATTAAATTCTCTTACTCTCCAAACAGTATGACCACATGTTAATTAAGAATCCTTCTTCTATGGTATCTCCAATAACATACTTGGGAATAACTGGGAAAAGTGTTACTTGACTCATGCAAAACTATGCCAAGGACTGTTCTTACAATTAAACAGAGAATTGATTTGTAGTGACTTGGAAGTGGTAATATAGATTTGGCTTACATATTTGATCCATCTATATACTTACATATTTCCTTCATTACAAACATAAATATTGTTCCATCATAATAAATGAACACCTCTCAATCACCTATGTAATTAGCTGCTTTGCATGGTAGAGAAGTGTATTTATACCCACTATATCTCAGTGATGGAGAACTAAGGCACAGAGGGTAAGATAAAGATCCAACCATATTCTAGACTACATTTACTTACCTGTTTGAACTTGATCCAGCAAACAATT
Organism: Phalacrocorax aristotelis; assembly: GCF_949628215.1. NCBI lineage: Eukaryota > Metazoa > Chordata > Aves > Suliformes > Phalacrocoracidae > Phalacrocorax > Phalacrocorax aristotelis. The sequence continues at coordinate 40,853,404 of NC_134276.1, forward strand.
CTGATTTATGCATGCTTTTAATTATATTAGATATGTTCATCAATGTTGTGGTTTAGCGGCAGCTCAGCCCCACACAGTCGCTCGCTCACTCCCCCACCGGTAGATGGGGGAGAGAATCAGAAGGGTAACGCTCGTGGGTTGGGATAAGAACAGTTTAATAATTAAAATTAAAAGAAACAAGAGTAGAAATGCAATGTAAAGGAGAACAACGAGAGGCGCAAAGCCCCGGGGGAGGGGGGAAGGGAGGGGAGAGGGGGAACGAACCGCTGGAACAAACCGCACGCGCCGCAGCCGCTCGCCGCCCGCTGACCCAACGCCGCGCCGCCCCCCCGCTGCCACTGCCCCCCCCCCAATATATTGGTCACGGTGTCACATGGTATGGAATGAACCTGCCATTGGCCAGTCGGGGTCAGCCGCCCCCACCATGGCCCTGCCCCTCCCAGCCCCCCCCCACCACGTGGCAGAGCGCGGGAAGCTGGAAAGGTAGCCGACCCCCACAGTGAGGAGAATTAACCCCTTCTCAGCCAAAACCAGCACATTCTCCACCCCTTATTCCATACCATTTACACCATGCTCAGGTCCCATATGATGCAATACAACCGTACCAACCACCACCCCTCCCCTTCCCATCCTTTAACATAATACACAGACATCATTCCCTTAGTTCATGGACCTTCCCTGTAAAATGTCCATTAAAATGTCCATTGAGTTCACCCAGTCCAGGACTCTGGGCTCCATCTGTTGTATCAGTCTTTCCGGGTGGGAGAGATGGTGTGTGGCGGTGGGTTGCTGCATACCGAGTCAGTCATCGTTCCATCACTGCTGCACGGCTGGTTTCACAGTTTATCTTCCATGGGTTGGGAGGCTCGTACTCTGATATCATTGATACAACACAGAGGTGACACACAATATTATATAGCAGTTCACATTGTGCCATTCAGTTCATTGACTGTTTTCACCCAAAATCAAATCCCCTTGAGGCACACATCGGATTTCTCCATCCTCCCGCATCACCCACCAAGTGCACCCAGGTCCTCGAGCAAAAGCAATCCCACAAATGGGTTTGCCTTTGCCGGAGGCAGGAAGAACCCAGACTGTTTTGCCCAGCATACTTTTTGTGTGCACTACAGGGACTCTATCCCCTTCCACAGTATGTAGGATTTCTGACTGGGCAGGGCCAGCTCGGTTGGCAGATCCCCTCGTGTTGACTAACCACGTGGCTTTTGTTAAATGTGTATCCCAGTGCTTGAATGTCCCACCCCCCATTGCTCTCAGTGTAGTTTTTAACAGTCCATTGTACCGTTCAATTTTCCCAGAGGCTGGTGTGTGATAGGGGATGTGATACACCCACTCAATGCCGTGCTCTTTGGCCCAGGTGTCTATGAGGCTATTTCGGAAATGAGTCCCGTTGCCTGACTCAATTCTCTCTGGGGTGCCATGTCGCCACAGGACTTGTTTCTCAAGACCCAGGATAGTGTTCCGGGCAGTGGCGTGGGGGAGAGGATACATTTCCAGCCAGCCGATGGTTGTTTCTACCATTGTAAGCACATGGCGCTTGCCTTGGCGGGTCTGTGGGAGTGAGATATAGTCAGTTTGCCAGGCCTCCCCATATTTATATTTCAGCCATCGTCCCCCATACCACAGAGGCTTTACCCGCTTCACTTGCTTGATTGCAGCGCATGTGTCACATTCGTGGATAACCTGTGCAATAGCATCCATGGTCAAGTCCACCCCTTGATCACAAGCCCACCTGTATGTTGCATCTCTCCCTTGATGGCCTGAGGTGTCATGGGCCCACCGAGCTAGAAATAGTTCACCCTTATGCTGCCAATCCAGATCCACCTCAGCCACTTCAGTCTTGGCAGCCTGATCTACCTGCTGGTTGTTTCGATGTTCTTCAGTGGCCCGACTCTTGGGGACGTGAGCATCCACATGCCGTACCTTTACAACCAGTTTCTCTCCCCGGGCAGCAATACCTTGCCACAATGTGGCAGCCCAGATGGGTTTGCCTCTGCGCTGCCAGTTGCTTTGCTTCCATTGCTGCAGCCAGCCCCACAGGGCATTTGCCACCATCCAGGAGTCAGGATAGAGATAGAGCACTGGCCACTTTTCCCGTTCAGCGATGTCTAAGGCCAGCTGGATGGCCTTTACCTCTGCAAACTGGCTCGATTCACCTTCTCCTTCAGCAGTTTCTGCTACTTGTCGTGTAGGACTCCATACAGCAGCCTTCCATCTCCGGTGCTTCCCCACAAGGCGACAGGACCCATCGGTGAACAGGGCATACTGCTTCTCATCTTCTGGCAGTTTGTTATACAGTGGGGCTTCTTCAGCACGTGTCACCTCCTCCTCTGGTGATAATCCAAAATCTTTGCCTTCTGGCCAGTCCATGATCACTTCCAAGATTCCTGGGCGACTGGGGTTTCCTACTCGAGCCCGCTGGGTGATCAGTGCAACCCATTTACTCCACGTAGCATCAGTTGCATGGTGTGTAGAGGGGATGTTTCCTTTGAACATCCAGCCCAGCACTGGCAGTCGGGGTGCCAGGAGCAGCTGTGCCTCAGTACCAACCACTCCTGAAGCAGCTTGAACCCCTTCACATGCTGCCAATATCTCTTTTTCAGTTGGAGTATAGCGGGCTTCGGACCCTCTGTATCCCTGACTCCAAAACCCTAGGGGTCGACCCCGGGTCTCCCCTGGTGCTTTCTGCCAGAGGCTCCAGGTAGGGCCATTCTCCCCGGCTGCAGTGTAGAGCACATTTTTTACATCTTGTCCTGCCCGGACTGGCCCAAGAGCTACTGCATGGACTGTTTCTCATTTAATCTGTTCAAAGGCTTGTTGTTGCTCAGGGCCCCATTTGAAATCATTCTTTTTCCGGGTCACTTGATAGAGAGGGCTCACGATCAGACTGTAATTTGGAATATGCGTTCTCCAAAAACCCACAATGCCCAAGAAAGCTTGTGTTTCCTTTTTGCTAGTTGGTGGAGACATGGCTGCTATTTTGTTGATCACATCCATTGGAATCTGACGATCACCATCTTGCCATTTGATTCCTAAGAACTGGATTTCTCATGCAGGTCCCTTCACCTTACTTTGTTTTATGGCAAAACCAGCTTTCAGAAGGTTTTGGACTATTTTCTCTCCTTTCTCAAAAACTTCTTCTGCTGTGTTGCCCCACACAATGATGTCATCAATGTATTGAAGGTGTTCTGGAGCTTCTCCCGGTTCTGGTACAGTCTGAATCAGTCCATGGCAAATGGTAGGACTGTGTTTCCACCCCTGGGGCAGTCGATTCCAGGTGTACTGGACGCCCCTCCATGTGAAAGCAAACTGTGGCCTGCACTCTGCTGCCAGAGGGACTGAGAAGAATGCATTAGCAATATCAATTGTGGCATACCACTTGGCCGCCTTTGACTCCAGTTCGTATTGAAGTTCTAGCATGTCTGGCACAGCAGCACTCAACGGTGGAGTGACTTCGTTCAGGCCACGGTAGTCTACTGTTAGTCTCCACTCTCCATTAGACTTCCGCACTGGCCATATGGGACTGTTAAAGGGTGAGTGGGTCTTACTGATGACTCCTTGGCTCCTCAGTTGGTGAATGAGTTTATGGATGGGGATCAGAGAGTCTCTGTTGGTGCGATATTGCCGCCGGTGCACTGTTGTGGTGGCGATTGGTACCTGTTGTTCTTTGACCTTCAGCAACCCCACCACAGAAGGGTCCTTTGAGAGACCGGGCAAGGTAGACAGCTGTTCAGTTTCCTCCGTCTCCAAGGCAGCTACACCAAAAGCCCACTTGTAACCTTTTGGGTCCTTGAAATACCCTCCCCTGAGATAGTCTATGCCAAGGATGCACGGAGCCTCTGGGCCAGTCACAATGGGGTGCTTCTGCCACTCATTGCCAGTTAGGCTCACTTCGGCCTCCAATACAGTTAGGTCTTGGGATCCCCCTGTCACTCCAGCAATGCTGATGGGTTCTGCCCCTATATAGTTTGATGGCATTAAGGTGCACTGTGCGCTGGTGTCCACTAAAGCTTTATACTCCTGTGGGTCGGACGTGCCAGGCCATCGGATCCACACAGTCCAGTAAGCCCGGTTATCCCTTTCCTCCACCCGGCTGGAGGCAGGGCCCCCCTAGTCCTGGTCATGGCAGTCACAACTCACTTCCTGTAAATGTGAATCAGGAGTCCCTCTATTACACTTAGAAATAAAATCTGCGCTTCTACTCCTCTGTCTGGGGACTTGCTCGCTGGACACTGGAGCAGCAGCTTTCCTGGAAGAGCCTCCCTGAGTGACTGTTCTTCCTTGCAGTTCATGTACTCGTGCCTGTAGGGTCGAAGTAGGCTTGCCATCCCACCTCATCATGTCCTCTCCGTGGTCACGCAGGTAGAACCATAGGGTGGCCCGTGGTGTGTATCCCCTTCTTTGAGCCAAAGGACGCTTATTCCTAACAGCTGAGACACTGCTCTGTCGAGGTGGGGAGTAGGACAGATCTTCTTTGAGTTGCTGGACCTCTTGGGATAGTTTCTCCAGAGCAGAGGCAAGCGAGGAAGAGATATTTGTGTCGTAATCCCGGAGTCTATCTATCACCTCTGCCACCGTTGGTGTCTCGTCATCTTTCCAGGACATCACTGCCAATGAGTTTGCATGCGAAGATGGTGCGCTCCGTACAAACTTCCGCCACATGGGTCGTGTGCACTCGGCTTCATCTGGATCTTTGGATGACCGTTGATCATCCAGGTCACCATAAATCACCTCAAACACAGCTAATTCCCTTAGATACTGGATGCCTTTCTCCATAGTTGTCCATTTTCCTGGGCGATATGTAACATCTTCTTTAAAGGGATACCTTTCCTTCACTCCGGACAGGAGTCGCCTCCAGAGGCTGAGGGCTTGTGGTTTTTTTCCAATTGCTTTGTCAACGCCCCCTTCCCCAGAAAGGGATCCCAATTGTTTGGCTTCTTTTCCCTCTAGTTCCAGGCTACTGGCCCCATTATCCCAGCATCGGAGCAGCCAGGTGACAATGTGCTCACCTGAACGACGGCTATAATCTTTTCACATATCTCGCAACTCGCTTAAGGACAGGGATCGGGTGGTCTCTATTTCATTTATTACTTCTCCCTCCTCTCCCCGTGATGGCCCTGGTTCTTCATCATCCCGTTCTAAACGAGTTGATGTCCGCTTCCAATATTTCGTCTTGTGTATGGGGGCAACTGATACTGGTACGGGTTTATTTTCTGAGCTAGCTCCAGTACTTGTTGTGGGGGTTTGAGTGGCTGCAGTGCCTGTTGTCAGGGCTGGAGTGTCTACAGTGCCAGCCACTTTGCATTTCAATCCAGAGACATTCTCTTCCCCCTGGGGGCACTGAATACTGTTGAGCAGGGCTCGGTATGCATGGGCCAGGCCCCAGCATGTTGCAGTTATCTGTGTCTCTCTGGAGTTCCCAGCATAGCAACATACTTTCTCCAAATATTCTACTAGTTTTTTAGGATTCTGCACTTGTTCGGGGGTGAAACTCCAAAACACTGGGGGTGCCCACTGCCCTAGGTATTTGCCCATGCTATCCCACATGCCCTGCCACTCGTAACTATCAAGCCTCGGGGCAGATTTCTGGGTGATATTCTTAAGTTGCTTAGTCAAAACCAAAACAACATGCCCAAAAACTAACAATAAGTGCACCTTAACCACCCAAGGATGTTCAAGATACAAAAACGTTGTTGTAACAAAGGCACAGACATCATAGAACAAAGTTGCAAAGGTATTATTCTGTATTTCCTCCATATAAAATCTCTCAGAGGAGGAGGTATAATTGCTAATTGCCTCAACAAGGTGGTATCCGAAGTACAGTAATGGTTTCAGCAAAAACCCCAAATACCAGATAAAGCTGAAAACGAGTGTTTGTATAACAAATCTTGTAGGCAAAACATTACTAATCACAGCAGAACACAGCAGACTCAACAAACCAACACCGATCTTTAACACCAACTGTAAAAAGGACAACATGGTGCTGTGACCAGCAGCTGTTGTTATCTCCAACCCTTGAGCCCCACGTTGGGCGCCAAAAAGACTGTTGTGGTTTAGCGGCAGCTCAGCCCCACACAGTCGCTCGCTCACTCCCCCACCGGTAGATGGGGGAGAGAATCAGAAGGGTAACGCTCGTGGGTTGGGATAAGAACAGTTTAATAATTAAAATTAAAAGAAACAACAGTAGAAATGCAATGTAAAGGAGAACAACAAGAGGCGCGAAGCCCCGGGAGAGGGGGAAGGGAGGGGAGGGGGGGGAATGAACCGCCGAAACAAACCACACGCGCCGCAGCCGCTCGCCGCCCGCCAACCCAACGCCGTGCCGCTCCCGAGCCGCAACTGCCCCCCCCCCCAATATATTGGTCATGGTGTCACATTGTATGGCATGAACCTGCCATTGGCCAGTCGGGGTCAGCCGTCCCCACCATGGCCCTGCCCCCCCCCCACCACGTGGCAGAGCGCGGGAAGCTGGAAAGGGAGCCGACCCCCACAGTGAGGAGAATTAACCCCTTCTCAGCCAAAACCAGCACAATCAAGTAATCTCTCATGTGTTTTATACTGAAGAGAAGTATTAAACCTTTATTTTTCAGAATAGTTAGAAGTAAAACAACACAGAATAACTCAAATATATGGAAACTGACACTGCTTCCCATCAACTTGAATCTACCTCTTCTAGAAACATGAAGAATTTTACAAATTTTAACACAGTTACATCTCAACAAATAGGCCAAGGTATGGGTAAATTGCTTCTAGATTAAAGAGTGTTTACATAAGAATAAAGGTGAGAAAAATAAAAGTTCTGTTTCTTAGAGGATGTCATTTCAAAAAAAAAGGCGAAGAACTTGACATAGAGTATTTGTCAAAATCATCTGTGGAATGAAATTACTGAGGAAATTTCATTTCAGAATTGTTTTCTTCAGACATTACATTTCCACGCTGAAAGTTATATTACTGCTTAAATTCCACTAAAAAATTGCTAGAATAAAAGGCATGGTAGAAATGTAGTGAGCAAAAATATTGGAAATAGCTATACATGTAAATGTCTATTTATCATAGAATTAGTATGACTTTCAAACTAGGATTAAGTATGCAATTATTAGGTTCAAGATTATAAGGGCCTATATGCCTACACTTGTGTAAAACACAGTGGCTGCATTTTTTTTTTTATTGAAAAGTTGTTACTTCCAGTGGCTTAGTAGCAATATACAGATTCATTGGTTCATACCCATACACATATTCATATGAACCTCAATTACGTGAAGCACTCAAGCATGTAATTGACTTAAATAAGGAATGTTGACAAGCATTAAGCTATTTTCTAAGTAGGAGTAGGATTATACACATTCTTAAAACTAAGAACATACTCAAGTGCATTGAATCAAGTCTGAAAAGGGGCCAGTACAATTTGCTGACTCATCACCAGCACTTACAGAAGTATTCAGAGTTTTGTTTCTTTTTCTTTTCTTTTTAAATGCTTTATTCAAAGGCTAATTAGGTTTAGTCCCTGATTTGTTTGCTGGAGTTTATAGCTGGAAGTTTTATTACAGCATATTCAGCCCAGTTCAGGTAAGAAAAATAATAGCTTTGAAATCTTTAAATCTGAATAGTCTTTAAACTGATTTATCACAGCCCTTTTTGTATGAGGATGGCCTATTCATACTGGCAAAGGGTTGTTTGTCTTGCCTACATTTCTCTACTTAAATAGAGTAACTTTCCTTCTCTGAGTTAAGATTTTAAAGAATGTCACCTATCCACATCTTGTAGCTGGCCATAAAGTAGAACTGATCTCAGAGTTTCCTTAGCAGATCTGTTCCCTCTCTCATAATTTACATAATTTACAATTCATAGGAAAGATACTCCCAATGAATGTATTACTCACAGCACTAGAGAGTCATTTTGACTCTCCCAGTCTCTCTCTCTCTGCCATTAAGTGTTGATAAAACAAAGCAGAACAGTTTTCTAAAGAAAACTGATAATGCAATTAATCCAAATTTGTTTGTTTCCTCTTTTTCACAAGGGACAAAATAGTCAGAAAATATGAGGTCTAAATTAAAGTCTGGGGTAGTGGGAATTCAGTCTCATCCATTAGTGTTTTCCTAGTCAGTAGCTTATTTATCAGGTCTCAAATTTTAATATTGGTTAGATTTTCTTCTGGAGAAGTTTGAGGCAAACAAAGTTCCTGAGTTTGTCCTTCAGCCGTGTTTACAGCATTGACAGATGCTTTCCATGTTTGTGTCCTCATTCGTGGGTATGGGTGAGCTTACATCTGAGCTGTGTCTGGATCCAGCTTCTTCCTGTTCCTCCTCAGATAGCTTGACTCTTTGAGAAGGAAACAAAGAAATCCTGGCATATAAGAAGCCATCATTCTAGTAAATTCCTCTCTGAATGTCTGAAGACCAGCACTGCAAGCAAAAATGTGGCAAACACCTGCCCCATACTTGGAACACAGCTAAGATGTGTACTCAGACAGGAAGATGACTGAGCGCACAGCAGACCAAACATCCTGCAGTGTAAGCACAGGTAGTCAGTGCCTAAATATCAGAACCAGCACCTAACATGGCAATTATAAAACCTAACACAATGATATAAGGGGTGCAGCTGCCTTAAAAGGCTGGGGGTTGCGTGTGTGTTTTTTTGTTGCTGTTGTTTCTGAATGAAATCCAGAAAATTGCTTTAGAGTACTACCTCTGTAAAAAGTGAATAAGGAAGTTAAGATTTTTTGGCTGTATGAAGAGCATCCAGTGCTTCTATGAATAGCAGAATCCTTGAAAGTATGTTCATTATGGTCACCTACTTAGAGAAATACAAGAAAAATGTGGAAAAAAGAATCCCAAAGAAATGAGTCTTTCTCTAGGTTTGGTGATTAACTCAAGGTTTCAGAATAGTGACCCAGTGACTGACTGCCGGTTACTGTATCCTTCCCAGAGTAGCTATATAAAAATTGTTTAAAAGAACTGAAAAATTATTTATCTTCAGAAAGCACAGCCAAAAAATAATCATTAATTATACTGTTTCTCACTTCTGTATGATAGCATACCAGTTAGAACCACTGTTTAGGAAGTGGATTACATTGATTCAATTCTTGCTTTATTTTGAGTTGAGATGATAAAAATTGCCTTTTCTAGGAGACTATTTTAATAACTAAACTATTTCTTGCAATTTTTCCCCCCCATCTTTTTGGCACTGTGTTATAGTGCAAAAAGTAGTTCTAGAGTCATTGGGCCATGGGAGAGGGAGAAAGAAGGAAGGAAAAAAAAGATTCTGGTACTTTAGGCTGATGACAAGGGCATTCACCTGAAAAATTTCCTATAGGTTTGGGTGTGTAATAATAATTAGCCTCTTGCTTGTCTTAAAAGGAAGAGAAATTTAGTCATGTAATCTTAATTTGTCAGACAAATCGGAGGTTATCTCTGATGGACCAAAGAGAAATTCCTCTCTGTTCTGGAATTTACTCTTTCAAATCATTATAACTGCCTAAAGGTTTGTTGTATTATACTCCATGTAACACACCTTCTGGGTGCCCAATATATTCTGGAGTAGCTTGATTAAGAGCAGGCTAGATGACAACACAGTGCAGGAATTTATGACAGCAGCATTAACCCAAGCAGAATGGAGCAGTTGTCCTCAAGACCTGAGGGGTTATCTCTAAAAGATAAGAAAGAGCAGCTGGATATAGCCTTAAGAGGGTCAGATTGCAATAAGTTATTTCTTACAGAAAGGGAAGAAATTTGGTCTAACTGCATTAACATGATAGAGTTCTTGATTCTTGGAGAAGTAAGGAAGGGGGTCAGCAAAACCACTACCCTGAACTTAAGAAGGCAGACTTTGGCTTGTTAAGGAGTCTGGTTAACAGAGTCCCTTGGGAGGCAGTCCTGAAGGGCAAAGGAGTCCAGGAAGGCTAGATGTTATTAAAGAAGGAAGTCTCAAAGGCGCAGGAGCAGGCCGTCCCCATGGGCCATAAGTCAAGCGGGCGGGGGAGAAGACCAGCTTGGCTGAATAGTGAGCTTTGGCTGGAACTCATGAGAAAAAGGAAAGCTTATCACCTTTGGAAGAAGGGGCAGGTGACCCAGGAGGACTATGGGGATGTTGTGAGGTTATGCAGGGAAAAGATTAGAAAGGCGAAGGCCCACTTGGAACTTAAACTGGCTGCCACCGTTAAAGATAATAAAAAATGTTTTTATAAATATATCAGTGACAAAAGGAAGGCCAGGGAGAATCTCCCTCCTTTGTTGGATGCAGAAGGTAACCTTGTCACAAAAGATGAGAAGAAGGCTGGGGTACTTAACACTTTCTTTGCCTCAGTCTCTAATAGTCAGACTGGTCATCCTCGGGGTTGTCATGCCCCTGTGCTGGAAGATGGAGCTAGTATGCAGAATGAAGTCCCAGTTGTTGAAGAGGTGACGGTCACCGACTTGCTCCTTCACCTGGATGTTCACAAGTGCATGGGGCCGGATGGGATCCACCCGAGGATACCGAGGGAGCTGGCAGACGAGCTCGCCAAGCTACTCTCCATCATTTATCAGCAGTCCTGGTCAACTGGGACTGGATGATTGGAAGCTAGCAAATGTGACACCCCTCTACCAGAAGGGTTGGAAGGAAGATCCGGGGAACAACAGGCCTGTCAGCCTGACCTTGGTGCTGGGAAAGGTCATGGAGCAAATCATCTGGAATACCATTACACAGCACATGCGGGACACCCAGGGGATCAGGCTCAGCCAGCATGGGTTTATGAAAGGGAGGTGCTGCCTCACTATCCTGGTCTCCTTCTATGATAAGGTGACCAGCTTAGTGGATGAGGAGAAGGCTGTGGATGTTGTCTACTTGGACTTTAGTAAGGCCTTTGACACTGTCTCCCACAGCATTCTCCTGGAGAGGCTGGCTGCCCATGGCTTGGACAAGTGCATTCTGCGCTGGGTTAAAAACTGGCTGGACGGCCGAGCCCAGAGAGTGGTGGTGAATGGAGTCAAATCCGGCTGGCGGCCAGTCACGAGTGGTGTTCCCCAGGGCTCAGTGTTGGGGCAGGTCCTGTTCAATATCTTCATTGATGATCTGGATGAGGGGAATGAGTGAATCCTCAGTAGGTTTGCAGATGACACCAAGCTGGGTGGAAGTGTCAATCTGCTGGAGGGCAGGAAGGCCCTACAGAGGGACCTGGACAGGCTGGATCGTTGGGCCAGAGCCAATGGTATGAGATTCAACAAGGCCAAGTGCCGGGTCCTGCCCTTCACTCACAACAACCCCATGCAACGCTACAGGCTTGGGAAAGAGTGGCTGGAGAGCTGCTTGGAGGAAAAGGACCTGGGGTGTTGGATAACAGCTGGCTGAACATGAGCCAGCAGTGTGCTCAGGCAACCAAGGCGGCCAACAGTATCCTGGCTTGTATCAGGAATAGTGTGGCGAGCAGGACCAGGGAAGTGATTGTGCCCCTGTACTCGGTACTGGTGAGGCCACACCTTGAATATTGTGTTCAGTTTTGGGCCTCTCACTACAAGAAGGAGATTGAGTTGCTGGAGCGTGTCCAGAGAAGAGCAACAAAGTTGGTGAAGGGTCTGGAGAACATTTCTTCTGAGGAGCGGCTAAGGGAGCTGGGGCTATTTAGCCTGGAGAAGAGCAGGCTGAGGGGAGACCTTATTGCTCTCTAGTATTACCTGAAAGGAGGTTGTAGCGAGGTGAGGGTTGGACTCTTCTCCCTAGTAACAAGCAATAGGACGAGCAGAAATGGCCTCAAGCTGTGCCAGGGGAAGTTTAGGTTGGCCATGAGAAAAAACTTCTTTACTGAAAGGGTTGTCAAGTGTTGGAACAGGCTGCCCAGGGAAGTGGTTGAGTCTCCATCCCTGGAGGTATTTAAAAGAAGGGTCGATGAGGTGCTTGAGGATACGGTTTAGTGGTGGACTTGGCAGTGATAGGTTAGCGGTTGGACCTGATGATCTTAAGGGTCTTTTCCAACCTTAACAATTCCATGATTCTATGATTCTATGAACAGCACAGCTAGGAAAGGAACAAAAGATGTGTTTTGACTAAAAATGATGGTTAAGGTGAAAAGAGTTTAAACTGTTAACTCTTTTTATGTTTTACAAAGCAGTAGATGGAAGAAAGGAGAAAAAATTTTTGTCATCTACTCATGAGTAAGGAAAATTCTAGAGCAAAATATATTGATATATATATCTGATACAAATTAATATATTTTCACTAAGGCTAATTTGTATTACCTGAGTTGTCCCGTGATAACATATATTAACTCAAAATTATATCTTCTGCTATCTGCCTGTATTATTTTAAATAACATATATGTGTTATTATTTTTTTTTTCATGATGTGGTAAAAATTAGCAATATGATCTAATGTATTTTTCAAAGGAAATAAAGATTGTTGTACAAGGTAGGAGAGGAATGGTGTTCACCAACTGACTTAAGTGTTGTAGGGAAGGGAAAATAAGGCATGAATACATACCAGAGCTTTCCATGAACAGATCTTAGGACTGTAGCTAAAATAGCGTGGTCTTTAAAACTGGGAAGAGAAGCAAAGAAACATCAAACAACTAGAAAACTTCTTGAGGAAATTGGACCATTTATCCAAATGTGGAATCTCTGAAGGACAAGAAATAAGCAGTGAAAGTATTCAGCTACTCTCTTCCTTGCAAGCTGAAGTATGCTCATACCATTCGTCGGGCAACCAAGTTTAGAGGCAGCTAATCCATGATGCCCATTCTACTGTGGGTTCGCTTTCCTATAGGACTTAATCCTTCCCCTGTCTGAGAGAACACGGCTTGCCATTGACTACTACTGGACCCAGAGTCCCCAGTAAGAAGTGCTAAACCATTACAACTAACTTACAGGGAATTTTTTTAAAGCATTGCAAGAAAGGTTAGAAGACTTCTATAAAAAGAGATCTCAACCCTTTAAGATAATAACTAACAGCTCTTTAGGAAGAATCATACCAGTCATCATCTAAATGCAGGTCAGATTTTTCCCTTCTTTCATCAGCAAACTTAACAGCTGGGGCCTCATACAGGACACACAACTGACAGATAAAGGACTCAGATGCCAAAGTCTAGAATAAATTTTTTAGCGCCAACATCTGTGTCTGTTGCAAAGCCCTTGGCTTATTTCTTGGCTGGCTGCTTGGCTGCCTCTGCTCTGTCTGTGGCTCCAGCGCTAGCTATGCTAATGGCCACGTAATGGCCCCTGGTGCCCTCTTGGGGAATTAAACTGCTGATAAACTTGCTGGCTTGCCTTGTCCCTGGGATCTTTTTTTAGCTTTGAGTGACCTGCAGCTAGAGGGGTTTGTTCCTTATTTGAGACAAAGGCCCCTGAACAAATGCTCACAAGTTCAGTATATGCAAGGCCAATTGATGCTGCCAAAGGAATATTTTGCAGTCTGCTGTAAAGTCACATTCTTTTTACATATAACATCTCCTCAAGCCACTGGAAATACTAAAGATGTCAGAAAGTGAAAATTCTGGAGAGCACAGACTGTGGACTCATAATTCACTTCAATGTTATGAATTTCATAACATAGGATTTGTTATCTTACAGAACATATAGAAAACTGTCTGGATTCCTGTTTTTCTAAAAAAGCAGTGCTGTTAAATGTCTCAGAATTGCTCAAGAAGATGAATATTTTTAGTCTTTTTTTTTTTTTGTTTTCCCCTTTTGTTGTATGGCATAGTTAATATAGTTGAAATGGGTGCAGCCTTCAGTTTTAACTTGCTAATCACCTCAACTTTTCCTAAAATGCTTAAGTTTGTCCTATGGAGAACTGTTTTCTAAATGGATGGTTGGCTCACCAGAAGGCAGGACAAGTAACTCATTATTGGCAAAAGTACAAGCTTATGCTTTTGTTTTTAATACAAAAACTCCTTAAACAGTTCCTAAACCCCGATGGATATTTGCATGTATTTGAACTTGTGTCCTGTGAACATTCTTCCATTCTCTGCCTGTAGTTACTCAGACTCTCTGGCTTTGCCACGGGCTCAGAATGACTATTCAACTGAATTTTGGTCAAAATACTAATGTGCAGTTTCTGCAGACTTACTTCTCAAATGCATTCTTGAAGATGAATAGTAAAGACAGGGTGATGCTCTTTGCCTAGGAGAAATCCTGCTCCCTTTGCACACAGAAATACAGTAACCCCTCAGGGCCTGATTGTTCAATTCCCTTGGGTTTCTTTATGCTTTTTGGTGATATAAAATGCTGGCAAATACAGTAAACATTGCCAACAGGGAATATTAGGGCATACGGAGCAGGTCAATGGAGTGGCTGAGAAAAGGGTGTGTGACTGAAAGCCTCAAGCTATTGGAAATAGAATGAAACAACAGTGTTCGCAGAGCTCTAATTTTCTCCAAGATTGGGCAAGCATGGTTTTGGCTTGCCTCAGAGTAGTTTCTTCCATAGAGGAGAAATAATAATAAAAAAAGAGGATTAAACTCAGTAACTTCATTGGGATGCTTTAAACTAGAAAAAAAAAAAAAAAAAAAAGAAAGAAAAAGAAAGATGTGGAGGGAAAAATACAAAACAAAAAAAAGCAGATTTGAATATCTAATTCTAATATCTGATACCTAATGGTATATGTCTGGTATATCTAATGCCAGACACAAAGGTGAGATTGGCTTAAGGCTGAGGCATCTAACTCTTAGGTGTCCCCTCACCTAGGTTAGATAACTGAGATATAGGCTAATAAAATCTATCAAATGCAAGAGAAGATTGATGCATCTAAGAAGATTCATAGATAACAATGACAGTTATAAAAACTCTGTAGATGTGGAGTGCCTATGTTGGACCACTCACAGAGAGTAGGGTTTTTCAAACAGGATTAGAGAGAAATAATGCTTTGTTCAGAATGACAGTCATATTCCAGACCTAATTGCTTAAGAGAAGTAAAATTTTTCCTTTTAGGAAGAACAAGAGGAAGGAAATATATTCAATATTTTATGAAGCAGTGTCGATCAAGACTCTCCCAAATGATCACCTAGTTATTAAACTTAAAAATCTGTCTAATACTTCTTGATACAGACTTTTATTTATTTAAATATTGTAGGTAAAATTAGATACTGTAGTGCATAAGACTAAAGAAAAATAATTTCAAAATACTGTATATTCATTTGTTATGATGCTCTCACAAGGGCTGAAAAATCTGAATATGTGATCTAAGCCAAGCAAAGTATGAGTTTGGATCTATAATGAGTCTCTTAGGTACTGAGATTTTGAACTGCCAGAGAAGACAGTGTAAACACTTTCTTTCTTCTTTTGTGTCAGACTAGGTCTATGCTGACAATGACTACTAGCTTCATATCCACAGGTGATACACTAGTACAGAATTGCAAAAAACCCTTAAGTGTTTAGAAGGACAATGAGCATCCTATTTTCTGAATATTTCTTGAGAAGTTTCTGCTGACACTCATATTACTGATATATAAAGAAGTGGGATAAATTATCTACTACACTATACATTGTTCGGCTTCTAATTTGTCTTCTTTAAATAGTATTCCCAGTAATTTCATGCACAAACAGAAGTATGGACTGGAAAGAAAATACCAGTTATCCATTCAGGAAAGGTCTTTCTTAAGATTGTTACAGATCAGATGATATTTTTTTTTGTTTCATTAAAACAGCTGAAGTTTCATCCAACAGGACAAATAGGAGGGATATCTCCTGGGATGTATAAAACAAGATCATATCAAGTGGTAGAAATATACTTTGAACAACTATCATATATTGATAAATTAGATTTAGGATTTAAATTTTAGATTTGTAAGTTTATCTTAAACCTACTAGTAAGTTCTCCACAGCCTCCCTGCATGATTCTGTTGTTTAATATTTTATTTATACTACAGCTATTTAGAAAACAGTTGACTTTTATAACAGCTGAGGCAGCAGTTTTGTTATGGGGGCACATTACTGTAGTATAGCAAGTGCCTAATAGCAACAATATGAGATTTTGAATACCAATATAAGATAACACCAATGTATTGATAATGAAAATCTCTAAAATCAAATAACAATATAAAAGAATGCCAAAAAAATACCAGTATGAAAGAAAAAGTGATTCTTTTAAAAAGAAAAGAGATTAAAAAATAATTTAGAAACTGTACAAATTTTAATGACAAATTGTAGCTGTTTTGCTGTCTCTTAAAAATGTGGTTTACTAAATTTCAGGAGACGTAATAAACATACAGTCAGAGAATCATTTAGGTTGGAAAAGACCTTTAAGATAACCAGTTCCAAATGCAAACTTAACACTCCAAGTCCACCACAAAATCATGTCCTTAAGCACCACATCTACACACCTTTTAAATACCTTCAGGGATGGAGACTCAACCACTTCCCTGGGCAGCCTGTTCCAGTGCCCAATGACCCTTTCCATGAAGTAATATTTCATAATATTCAGCCTAAACATCCCCTGATGCAACTTGAGGCTGTTTCCTCTCATCCTATTTCTAGTTATTAGGAGAAAAGACCGACCCCCACCTCACTACAACCTCCTTTCAGGTAGCTGTAGAGAGCGATAAGG
The DNA here is from genome assembly GCF_949628215.1 of Phalacrocorax aristotelis. NCBI lineage: Eukaryota > Metazoa > Chordata > Aves > Suliformes > Phalacrocoracidae > Phalacrocorax > Phalacrocorax aristotelis. The sequence goes on from NC_134276.1 coordinate 40,869,931, forward strand.
TCTACCCTCGGCCTCCTTTTTGCAAGCTAAACAACACCAATTCCCTAAGTCATTCCTCAGAAGAAATGTTCTCCAGACCCTTCACCAACTTTGTTGCCCTTCTTTGGACACACTCCAGCAACTCAATCTCCTTCTTGTAGTGAGAGGCCCAAAACTGAACACAATATTCAAGGTGTGGCCTCACCAGTACCAAGTACAGGGGCACAACCACTTCCCTAGTACTGCTGGCCACACTATTCCTGATACAAGCCAGGATGCTCTTGGCTGCCTTGGCTGCCTGAGCACACTGCTGGCTCATGTTCAGCCAGCTGTCATCCAACACCCCAGGTCCTCTGCCAGGCAGCTTTCCAGCCACTCTTCCCCAAACCTGTAGCATTGCATGGGGTTGTTGTGACCCAAGTGAAGGACACGGCACTTAGCCTTGTTGAACCCCATAAAGTCAGCTTCAGCTCATCCACCCCACCTGTCCAGACCTGTCTGCAGAGCATCCCTTCCATCAAGCAGATTAACAATCCCTGCCCACACGGTGTCATCTGCAAACATACTGAGGGTGCATTCGGTCCCCTCGTCCAGATAACTGATAAAGTTATTAAATAGAACCGTCTCCAACACTGAGCCCTGGAAGCCACCACTTGTGACTGGCTGCCAGTCGGATTTACCTCCATTCACCACCAGCCTTTGGTCCTGGCCATCCAGTTTTTTTTACCCAGCAAAGAGTACTCCCATCCATGGCATGAGAAGGCAGTTTTTCTAGGAGAATGCTGTGGGAAACACTGTCAGAAGCATTACTAAAGTCAAAGTAGGCAACATGTCACTAACCTTTTTTCCCTTGGATTATGGGGGCTCCATTTGGCTCCTCGCCCCCGTCTTCCAGCTCAGGGGACCAGCACCCAGAGAACGACTGGTCTTACTATTAAAGGCTGAGGCACAGAAGGCATCAAGTACCTCAGACTTCTCCTCATCCTTTGCCATTGTTTTCCTCCCACATCCATTAAAAGATGGAGATTCTTCTTAGCCCTCCTTTTGCTTCTAATGGATTTGATGAAACATTTTTTATTGTCTTTTATGGCAGTAGCCAGACCTAGTGTCAACAGATGAGGAGAAGGCTGAGGTACTCAACTTATTTCCTCTGTCTTCACTAGTAGCCTCTCTCCTCACCCTTCCCAAGCTGAGGACCACAGGTTGGAGAGCAGGGGGGATAAAGACCCTCCCACTCTAAGGGAAGATCACGTTCGGGACCGCCTGAGGAACCTGGATATACACAAGTCTATTGCACCTGATGAGATGCATCCCAGCGTCCTGAGGGAATTGGCTCATGTAGTTGACAACTCACTCTCCATGATATTTGAGTCATTATGGCAGTGAGGTGAAGTCCCTGGGAAACGGAAGAAGGGAAACATTGTGCCCATCTTAAAAAAGGGTAGAAAGAAGGACCTGGAGAGATATTGTCCTGTCAGTCTCACATCTGTGCCTGGGAAGATCATGGAACAGATCCTTCTAGAAGCTATATTAAAGTACTTGGAGGACAGGTAGGTGATTCAAGGGAGCCAGCATGGCTTCACCAAGGGCAAGTCTTGCCTGACCAACCTAGTGGCCTTCTGTGATGGAGTGACTACATCAGTGGACAACGGAAGAGCTATGGATGTCATCTACCTGGACTTCTGTAAGGCCTTTGACATGGTCCCCCACAACATCCTTCTTCCTAAACTGAGCAGGTACGGATTTGATGGGTGGACTGTTAGGTGATTAAGGAACTGGATGGATCATTGCATCCAGAGGGTAGTGGTCAATGGCTCGAAGTCCAGATGGAGGCTGGTGATGAGTGGTGTCCCTCAAGGGTCCATACTGGGAAGGTTAAAATTTAATATCTTCAGCAAGGAGAGACAGTGGGATCGAGTGCACCCTCAGAAACTTTGCAGATGACACCAAGCTGAGTGGTGCAGTTGACACGCCAGAAGTATGGGATGTCATCCAGAGAGACCTAGTCAAGCTGGAGAGGTGGGCCTGTGAGAACTTCGTATGATTCAACAAGGCCAAACGCAAGGTCCTGCACCTGGGTTCAGGCAACCCCTTGTATCAGTACAGGCTGGGGGATAAAGAGATTGAGAGCAGCCCTGCAGAGAAGGACTTTGGGGTACTGGTGGATCAAAAGCTGGACATAAGCAAACAATGTACACTCGCAGACCAGAAGGTCACCCATATTCTGGGCTGCATCAAGTGTGGCCAGCAGGTGGAGGGAGGTAATTCTGCCTCTCTACTCCACTCTGGTGAGACCCCACCTGGAGTGCTGTGTCCAGCTTTGGAGCCCTCGGCACAAGAAGGACATGGAACTGTTAGAGTAGATCAAGAGGAGGGCAACAAAAATGATCCAAGGACTAGAGCACCTCTCCTATGAAGAAAGGCTGAGAAAGTTGGGGTTGTTCAGTCTGGAGAAGAGAAGGCTGTGGGGAGACCTTATTGTGGCCTTTCAGTACTTAAAGGGGGACTATAGGAACGATGGGAGCAACCTCTTTAACAAGGCCTGTTGTGACAGGACAAGGGTTAATGGTTTTAAACTAAAGGAGGGTAGGTTCAGACTGGATATAAGGGAAAAAAATTTTATGGTGAGGGTGGTGAAACACTGGAACAGGTTGCCCAGAGAGCCTGTGGATGCCCCATCCCTAGTAACATTCAAGGTCAGGCTGGGGGGCTCTGAGCAACCTCATCTAGTTGAAGATGTCCCTGCTCACTGCAGGGCGTTTGGACTAGATGACCTCTGAAGGTCCTTTCCAACCCAAATCATTCTATGATTCTATGAACCTAAGTTATAGTTAGGCTTTGGCCCTTCTAATTTTCTGCCTGTGTAACCTCTCTACACCTTTGTAGTCCTCCTCGGTTACCTGCCCCTTCTTCCAAAGGTCATAAACTCTCCTTTTTTTTCTGAGTTCAACCCAAAGATCTCTCTTCACCCAGGCCAGTGTTCTTGCCTACTCAGTTGTCTTTCAGCACGTGGGGACAGCCTGCTCCTGCACTTTGAAAATTTCCTTCCTGAAGATTCTCCAGCTTTCCTGGACTCTCTTGCCCTTCAAGACTGCCTCCCAAGGGACTCTGTCAACAGGCACTATCTTCACCTGACAAATATTCAAGCAGTTAGAGCTAGACTGATTGTGACTAAGGTCAAGCAGCATCCTGTCAGTAGAAGATTTGGGGTTTAAAAGAAAGACATGGCAATCCTGATTTCTTGGCTCCCTGCTTATTGTTGTGTTATCTATTGATGTTGTGGTGCATTACACTGACTAAATGAGCCTTGTGATGTACCCTTCAGGATGGAGCTGTATTTTGAGAAGTTTCCCACATTCCCATGTGAGAAATTGAGCACAAATGTTAAGATATACAGGAATCAAATGCTAAAATCCAAACTCTTGCTAATCATAGGCTTATTAATATTTAAAGAAAATATGTAAGAAGAATAATTATTGATATGATTTTACTGTACATTAAATGAGAACATCAGCTCTTGTTCAAGACCAGATTCACCTTACATTGTCATGACAGGGTGGAAAGCTATGGACAGTTATTGTATTTTAGGTGAACTGTGGAGCAGAAGGAACTGTTTTGGCCAAATATTTTGGCACAGTCTGCTCAGCCATACATACTGCTAGCACCTTGCCTACCTCCACAGCATGCTCATGAAGGCAATAGTGAGCCACCCAAGCTATATCTGCCTTTATAACAGTTTGGGCAGTATGATGGCAATCTACAGAGGTGTTGCAGCCAGCAGTGGCTTTACAACAAGAGTTGACTTGATGGGCACACTGGGATCGAGCCCATTTCCTGGCCTTTGTTCCTAGCCAAGTCCTCAGTTACAAAAGCAAGAAAAACAAACAACCAAACAAATAAAAAAAAAAGACTGAAAGGTATAAACACCATATTTTGCACGAGGCATACTTCTAATCTCATTAAAAAAGATGTAGAACTGAAACTCTCTTTGTATAAGATACTCTAGTTTTGAAATACGTTGATGAGAATTTTTCCTATTGTACTGTGAGTAATGTAATTTGGAGACTGTATGTTAAAAGTCTCAGAGTGTAAGACATTTAGGACATATATTCACATTTTATTTAGTTCTAATTCACTTATTGTGCAACAAAGTACTTACTTATGATAATATTTGAGGTCTAAGTTAGTGAAAACTTTTATTATATTCAAGAGAACTAGTGTGTCAGCATATCAGTACAGCTACCTGCAACAGAAGATGATGCTTCAGATAATACCTTCTAACTCTAAGTTGGTAGAAGTACAAAAAGTCAATTATCGCTGGTTTACATGTTTGTGAATAAGGTGTGTGTATGTATGAAGTTTACTGCAATAGAAAAATTAAATTAATTCAGTGCCATGTTAACAACTTGATATACTGAAATTAAAACTTGTAGATTATTTTCCTGCTTTTAAGAGCGCCTGCATCCTTGTATATAACATTTTTTTTAAAATTACAATCCAAAGCTAAGCAATTAGAAATGTTTCTTCACAATTAATAGCTTGTATCCTTCATATGCATTATGACACAGCCTGTGTAATAAAAACACAAACTTTTCTTTCCTCTCACAGGGTCCCTTATTCAGTATCCAAGATGTATATAGTTTGGTTACCAAACAGATTTTTTTATATATATTAATCTAGCAAACTTTTTTCTTTTCTGCACAGTAATCAAATGTTTTTCCAAAGACAGAATTATTTATCTTCTTGTGAGCGTTTCCTCTGGGGAATGTGAGTGCATGATAAACACTAATTAATTTATTTTTGCAGCATCTCTGCAAGAGGGAGTGGTATTATTTTGCAGGCGATGAACACAGACATAGAGAAATTAAAGTAAAAGTTTTTTATATATTTTATCTTTCTGTATGAAATGCTTTTGAATTATTTGGTTTTGAGCACTAGGCTCATCCTTTCTACAAGTCACACCTCAGAGCTCTCAAGTCAGACAATGAGTAACTAAGGAAGATATATTTACAGGCCTTATGGGACCTTCAGTGAAGAAAGCCATCCACATACTGGACTGTATTAGCAAGAGTAGCCAGCATATCCGAGGTGGTCCAGGGAGAACCTTAGCCTATATGCAGCACTTGTGAAGCCACACCTGAAGTCCTGGATACACATTTGGACATTCTGGACCAAGACAGATATTAATACACTAGAGTGTGTGCAGCAGAGGCCACTGAGACAGTCAGGATGCTAGAGCACATGGTGAAGAAGTAGAATCTGGGTGTGATTAGTTCTAGAAAATAAATGTAAGGGGAGATCTTACTGTTCTTTTCAAATATCCATGGGAAAAGTATAGAGGAGCTAAAGCCAGACGACTTCTTGTCAGAACACATCAAAAGCGGGAGAACTCAAGCTGAACATGGAGAATTCTGGTAACATGATATAGGTGTCTCTTTTGCGCTTACATTCCATGAGAAATTCAACAGTTTTAACTAAGGATTACTATCTTGTTGTTCATTATTTCCACTAGTAAACTTCTTCCACAACACCCATGGAGAACCATGCAAGTGTACTGTGAACTGTGCAGATGATAGAATTAATCTTCATGTCTAAGTCAAGCCCCTCTTCTACAGTGAGAAAGGCAGAGTCCCACTTAATATCACTAAATACTCATTTTAATGACAAATGCTGTTGTGTATACTTACAGGTAGTAAGTATACCCTTGCTTGAGTAATATTAACTCATGTATTTCTTAATACAATCATACTTGATTTTACAAATTTGATATAAGTAGATATGGATGGATATAGATATAGATACAGATGATATAGATAGATATACAGAGAGAGCCTTCTTTTGTATTTCCTGACAACAAAGAAAAAACTAACTGAAATGTAAGTAATCAACACAAAAGAGAGATGATTGGATCGATCAGTTCTGATAAAATACTTTTGTACAGAACTTTACCTGTTTTATGAAAACTGATTTTTTACCTTTCATTTAGTACCCAACTTTGCTATCCAGCTCATACAGTTCAGGATATAGTCTCAGCCTATAGCTCTTCCAGCTGCACGTCTTTCAGGAAAACAATTGCTGACCCCAGCCTTTATTCTGCTCCAGTTGCTCATCACTACCCACTGTCAGATCTGCCCATTAAGCTCTTTGTCAAAGCTCTTTGGACCTTTTTTCAGGAAAAAACAAACCAAAGTTAATTTCAGCAGTTTAAATAGCAGGTATTTGCCAACAGAAGTGAAATGGTTTAGGGTGCAGGCATGCATCTAACAAATTGGAAGGGTGATGAGCATTCCTGGGGACTGGAGATGAGCATCTGGGGGAAGGAAGCTGCAGAACAAGCTTCTTCCATTCACACAGCTGCAGCTGGACCAGTTTTACTTTCCCTGACATTTTGCCTCCCTGTTTTATCTAGAACTTCCAATGGGGCTTTGCTATGCCTTGAGCTGTATGGAAGATATTAAGTAAAGGTGATGAAATTATACCAAAAATCAAGTCCAGAGAAATCTTACAGTGAGAGCTTTATGGACTAACCTCAAGCATCATGAAGTAAGAGCAAAACTCCCATTACCTCAGTAGCTAGTTAATCAGTAGATCTCAAATTCACACACACAGACACACACAGAATCCCAGGTTGGAAGGGACCTCGGGGATCATCTAGTCCAACTTTTCTAGGAAGAGCAGAGTCTAAACAAGATGGCCTAGCAGTAAAAATGCAGGTCTTTCATCATGGAAATAATCATGGAAATAATATAAAACAATGTTTATGTGTTTAAGTGTAATTAGCTTGGCTGCATAAGTGTTATTTGTGATTGCTGTCTTCAAACCTATTTATTATTAACATTACACAGGCTGAAATTCATGGCACTTTATTAGAAAGATTTATGGAGCACACAATAAAATGCCTGTCTTTAACCTTCACATATCCATCCTCTTGACTTTTACTTGTGTAATTTTAAAAGAACAGTCTCAGGTATTATAAGCATGTGCAATTTTTTTTATGTAAGATTAGTTCAAATAGATTGCTTATATCTTAACCCTCATCTGTTTTTGTTCTACAGATGGATAGTTAATATGGCTAGTATTTTGTTTGAAGAAAAGAGCTTTTACAGGGTGTAGGAATCATTTGGATGGCATCGCAGATTTCTGATGCCAAGGCCTGAAAAAGATTATTCCAAAGGCAGCATCTGGCTTCTTGGCATATCTAGTCTGTAGCTTCTCAGTGCCTCTAGGTCTGATGTATGGTTGGTCATATTTGAATGCTAATTTTAGTTCCTAACTTCTCAGAATAAAATAAACTTTTGTCATTTTGTAGAATGTATGTGTAAGCACATATATAGTGAACAACTTGTACTACTTCTGCAAAGTATTACTAGTTCTCTGCATCAATATGTATATTGATTGCTTGAATTCATACTCATGTGAATATCTGTACACATAACAGAATGCATACCTAAATAATTATAGGAGGATACTTTTTTTCACATGTTCAAACCATTATCATCTATGTTACACTGAACTCATCAGGGACTAGCTTTATTTCTTCATCCTTATCAAAATGAATGATTTGCAAGTGTTCACAGTAGTTTTCCACATTTTTTAACATCTATAGAAAAAAGCTTTCATTTGTGGTAAAGCCGCAAGTTTGCTTATATTCAGCTGGAGCATTTCTCATGTTTCAACTTTTTTCTTCCCCACCCTCCTTGTGTCTTAACATTCACTTCTCTGATCTGTTCACAAAAAACATCTACACAAATCACTTCTGTCTTTTGCCACTATCTCATTATAGCCAAACTGATCCCTTTCTTTTCCTTTTTATTCACCACAAGTCTGTCTTCATTCCCAAGATCTTACATCTTTCCTGCCTACATTAGATTTCTCCCTGTTCCTTATTCATCCTGACCCTAGTAATCACTTCTTCCCCTTTAATTTAGTTCTGGTTTAGTCCAAAGCTTGACCAAAATATAGCATCTAAGAAAAATAAATCCTATGTAGAAGTGAATCTTTAAATAATATATTCAGTCTACTCCATCAAATCCTTAATAAACTCCCTTTTCTTTGGAATTCAAAACACCATCTATTAGCCTGGTGGTAACTAAGACATCTAGGACAACTAAGGCTGGTGGTAGAAATTTCATTCACTGATTTGCAGAAACAAGAAACAGTAGGTTTATGTGAACTTACACAGAAATTGGAGATTTAATTGTTTCAAATTTTTTTTCTTTTTCTTAATGATTTCTTTAAGATCTATATCTTTAAGAATCTTAGTCTTTCATGCTGACAGCAGAAAAACACTTCAACTTGTGAGTCAACATATGCTGTTTTATCACTTGCCTTTAAATGAATCAAGAAGGGGTGGGATTTCTTAATAATAGGACATGTCATATTCAGACTCCAAGTTTTAAAATTCCCATAGGGCATCTTAAATTCACTCCAAAATCCAGTCCTTGACATAGAATTCAAATCTTCCTGATTCTGTCACATACCAGGGAATATAGACTGGAATGGTTTTTAATGGTATTATGGTAACGTATTTCAGAGCACTGACTTTAAGGGAATTAACTTTGTCACCTTGCAATTGGCAGACCTGGGACAGGAAGCTAAAGCCCAGGCAGACACTGTTCATTTTATCAACAAGGGCCCTGTCGCTGGTATAATGTTTTATAGATCATATATCACAGTTTTACATCTGCTAAACATCTTTTCACAGCAGACTTTTTTCACTTTTATGTTAGAACTAGTGGAAAATTATTCTGAACTAAAATTACGTCCTTTATGATGCCATATACAAATGCATATATTAATTGGCACATATGAGTTGGAAAGATTTCTTTTGGTGCAATGCCCCAGAAAAATAAAAAAGAAATAACAACATAGTCAGACACACTTACAGTACTGAAAGAAGTCTGAGACAGAACATTCTATTTTTCATATTTTTAAAAAAAAAAAATACCCTAGATATTTTCCTGACAAATTAAAGTGGTTCAGTCATTCTATTTATTTGTTTGTTCATTCATTCATTTTATCTGCACCAGAAAACAGTCCTAGAATAAGTGTGTTAGACCTCTGAATGGATTCAGGTTTAAGATACTTTAAGTCACCCTGGTCAGGAGTGGTTTAAATGATATGTTTGCTGGGATGGAATTTAGAACTGATGACAAATCAGCTCTACTAAATCATGAAGAACTTGCAGCCAGTCTGCAGGGAACTCTCTGAACAGTAAAATATAATCATGATGAGACTTCATTTATTTGTCATAAAAATTGCAGTCAACTCCAACTAAAGCAGAAGTGTTTCGTCTGCAGAGTTAAGCAAAAAATCCTTTCCTGCAAAAAAAAACCCAACAAATATTCTTATTTCTTCAGATGTGCTCTGGATGACTATAATTCCCTCATTCCAGGGTCACAGGATTATTTTAAAATATTGATACATATCATTTAAAGCATTATATCCCTTATTAAGTTTTTATACCTCCCTTTTTAACCAGAAGGCAAATCAAGAACCAGAGAAGTTAACTGAAGTATTCACAGCCTAAGGGGTCACAAATACTGAGTATATCAGTGGAAACTTAGTTACCCCTCCTAAAGTATAGATACTGTTAAAAAAATCATAATGAAATTTGGTCCTTGCTGATGGCATATAGCTCCTCAGGCTATATTATGTTTCAACACAGAAATGTAGATACTGAAGGTACTGATTCAGAATGCCAGCAATACACAAATATGTGTCTCAAATGTGGTGACTGATGAAATGTTGGCTTTCTGATTATTTTTCTTGTCAATAGGTGCTTCAGTTCTACCCAAGACTCCCTTTATGTAACAAAATTCAGCATCCTGACTCTTATAATCTTATTTCCTTTCTACTCTGTCCTAGAAGAAAACATGTTTTATTAAATAAAATATAACAACTCAAAGAAAAAATTGAGCACTGCCAGCATTAACTCATCTATCAGCAGATGATGAGGAGTTTCTTAGAAAAGGGTTTATATTTTTGATCTCATCAGCTTCTGAGTCTTCCCCCATATCTTAGGTTATTGTTCCATCTGTCAGGATATTGACTGATCTTAATCAGAAAGGGATTGAATAGATCCCACTGTTTTAATCTAGCCTGATGGTCAGCTGCAGTCTTCAGTGAAGCCACTCAGTTCTGGCCCAGGGTATCCAGCTTTCCCATCTTCTATTTCCTTGTCAGGATAAGACCCCTTTCCCCACCCAATGTATTTAAGTTTAGTGCAAGAACCCCTGCAGAACAGACAGCAGTTTTTTACTACATTTTGATTGTATAAATCTCAGAATCAACTGAAAAATGTAAAATTTATTGCAGATTATACCTTCCTAATTAATCAATGACCAGTATGTAAAGCTTGAATTAGGGCTGAACAGAATGACACGTTTTCTCCACAGCATAGAAACAAGCATTAACCTTCATTTTCTCATATAAAACCAGGGACCTAAAACCAGGAAAAAGTTCATAATCTCAAATATAGATAGGTTAGTCTTTGACTAATTTCTGCAGTGTCCAAAATCCTGTTTTCATTTGCATCGCAGTTACACCCAGATAACTTCTTGCTTAACTGGTTTCTGGAGATCCGAAAGCCAAAGTAGTTAAGTGAGGTTTCTTTGAGGTAGTAGAGGTAGCACAAGAATAAGTCCAATAAATCTGAATCATGATGTCACCATGAAAACAAATCCAGCTTCTATGTCAGCTCAAATCAACAGGAGTGTGCATGTTGGTCGTACTGGAGTTTGACTTAAACCTATGGACAACAAAGCAGCTACAAAAATCTCTTTCTACATTTTGTCTTGCCAAATCAGTATGGGAAAAAAAATGGTTTATTCAGAGAACAAACTTTTTTTTTGGAGTAATCAGAGTGCTCTTTTCCAAATGGCCATATGTTTTCCATATGAAACTACACATTTTCATCAATAAACCAGTAGTGCATGAGGAAACAAATAACAGAAAGATGTCTATGTTATATATTATTAGGAGGTGTTTAAAGTGCAAACTGACAGAGCATGTATTTTGTGGATAAAAAGAAAAAGACAAGGTCTTGTCTACCACATCTTATAGGCACTGCATAAATCACGATTTACTTCTTTTGGATAATTATTCCTAGATTTTCGTAAACTTATGGCAGATGTTTTTATGAAAAATTATGCCTGTCACAGAAAATTTGGAAAGAGTCCTGGGCTGCCCAATTACGCAAGAGTTATAGCTTATGTAAGGGACACCTACTGTTTTAAAGGGGAAAGTGGGAATTATAAATTTTCCACAAAGGAAGTTCTGTCTGGAAGATTTAATGGAGCTGAGACTTGAACAAAAGATGTTCAGTTAGGTTTTTTTGTTTTGTTTTGTTCTTTTCTGACACCCATTTTGTCAACAACAATTAATATTAAGTGCTGCAGTGGTTTGAATCCAAGCGTAAGCATTTTATTCACACTTGCTGTTTAATGCATGCTATATAAAGAAGAAACAGGCATATTACCAATGTTTTGGACTTTTATTCTCCTTTTGAAGGAATTTTTTGATACTCTGGGTACATGCTGCTAATACATGTATCCATATATTCCTTTAATTACCTAGTAAATATAAGGTATAAAATACAAATAACTTATAAAGAACTGCATTCATTACAGAGAATTATTTGTATAAAAGATTCGTAGAGTCTAAGGCCAGAAGTACCAATTATGTGTACTTAACTTGTCCTCATTTATTTTACGGGCTGGCATAGGACATCATCCACAAATTTATTCTGCAGGATTATATCTGGAGCTGTGTGTAAGATGGAAGTTCCATTTTATAAGAATTCTTGAGATTTCAAACACGTTCCATCTGCAGGAAAAGAGTAAAAAACAACAGTACCAAAAATTACTTTTCCACAACAGAAAATTCAGTTTAAAAATCAAAAAGATTGATGGGGGTGCGGGGCGGGGAGAGGAGGGCAGGAGGGGAGTGGGGAGAGAGAGACAGATAGAGGCAGGAAGAAAGGAAGGATTCACAAGTAAGCACTGATATACTACTGCAACAGGTATCTGCTTCAGGTAGAATAAGTAGGTCTCCTTTTGGCATAATAGTCTTTAGGAAGAGAATCATTCAGGAGGCAAAGTATGTGTGTTCTACAATACAGTCATTCAGGAATTGAACTATAAGTATTCTGCAATAGCAGAATCCCACAGGGTTTTCCACTAATTCCCTTAAAATACTCTATTGGCCAAGATGTGATTAAGACTCACAAATGACAGCTAATGGCAGTTAATTGTGCAGAAATTTTTTTAAAAAGAAAATCCAACTTTAACTAGATAAAGAGGTCTTTAGTTATCTGGATCATTAAAAGAATGTTTTCAGTGTCTTTGGTTGTAAACATAAAGGAAAACATAAAGGAAAACATCTAGAGGCCAAAGGTATTACTGAGAAATAGGACCTCTAAGTGGAGTATCTCTCCCCAAATGCATGTACTTACTTGAATTTCTGGACATGTTGATGCCATACCATAAAATTACAAGTGAGAAGGCTACTAGGAAACTAGTAACCATTATTTTGCATCCAAATGTATATGCAGACTTAGTAGTTATTTTTTCCTCTAACATCCAAAAGGTAGTAAACCTATTAATTTAGAACTGTTGGGGATTTTTTTATAAAGAACTTTGAAATAAACAAACCCACTTTGTGCGATTGATTATAAGCATTAATGCATATTCTAAATAACTAATTATTTTTTTAAAATACTTTTTATTTATAAAATCTACAAAAAAAAAACCAAAACAGGGAGCAAGGAAACAAAGATTTGAATCCTGTGTCCCAATCCAACTTTCCTTCAAATAAATGTGAATCTTTGCTTTGGTTTGAAAAGAAGCTGTAGTCTGGCTAAAATAAGCTACAGATAATTTTGAAGAACAGTGTGTGAAAACTTTTTGAGAAGTTCTAGTCTACAAGTTAGGATTGGTCACTTGCTAGTTCAGTGTATCTTCTAAGGCTTATATCTTTTGTAAATGCATTAGTATTATACTGCAAATATATAATATGTAATCGATTTAACTAATGACTTATTGTAACTTATTTTAATTATTACTATATTACTATTTACTATATATTTGGTTGTCAACAGTACAAATGGGTTTCTGGACATATTCATACATTTCTTTCACAAAGATAAGTTTTCTAAATATGCATTTACCAGAGTATTGATAGTACCATAAACTCAGTTGTCTGTATTTTTGTAAATATTCTAAATGTATTGTAACTACAGAAATATCATCAAGATTATAAAAAATTTAGTTTGCCTGAAAACAGCAATTTTCAGAGTTCTTAATGGTAGCCACTGGTTATCTAATGTATGATGTTCCATGTAACTTAATAATTTTTGTTACCAGTTAAACTACTTAAAAATTAACATTTTCTGTATTAATAGAATATGAATTTTACTTGACTTTTCTCTGTTTCTTTAGATGCATCTCAAGTATTTCCAGTTAAGTAATGGAGTGACATTTAAAAAATCTATTTTACGTTATAGATTCTCTAAAAGGAAAAGGTAATTCAAATGCCTGAAAAGTGAGATAAAGAACTGACATTTCATCAACACTTTTTATGAATATTTAAGATGTAGAAGGAAATACATTTTGAGAGGTACCGAGAAGTTATATTGGGGGCAGGGAGAAAGAGGAAGAGAGAAAGTCATGGAAGAAGTTGTGAGACACGATATCCTCTGAACAACCTCAACTAAGAGACCATAAAAGTAGTGTGATGGTGCCTCTCTAATGCTTCCTAATGCCTTGCAACTGCACAGTTCACCAAATGTATGGAACCCAGACTTAACTGTATTACCCAATTTTAAGCAGATTTGAACTTGGATTTCAGAAAAGCAAAAAAATATTCTACCTCTCCAGGTATAGAGTATTTTAATGTAGGCTTCCTGTAGTTCCTTATTTTGAAGCTGTTCTAAAATGGAACAGAGTACACCCTGGGATATAAAATTCCACATTTTAATTCTTTGAATACACACCTAAAAGGAGTTTTTATCTGTCCTAAATTTATTGTTTCAAGAAAACTTTATGTATCATTTAAAGACTGGGGGTTTTGGGGGTTTTGGCTTTTTTTTTTTTTTTTTTTTTTTGATCAGGGAAGGTATAATCTAAATAGTTGAAATTGCATTTAGGATGTTTACACTTTAGTTCCTGCTCCAACAATTATTAAAATATTTATACGAACTAGAATAGTTTCTGCAAGAACAGACTGGGAGAACTTCACTTAGAATACCACATAGCTCAGCATTTGAATACTGAATGATAGGAAATGACATAAAATCCATCAGATCAAAAACCTTATCTTGACTCAGAGAATTATTAATATTCTTGAATTTAAAGGGGATTGTGCATGGCTTTCAGTGAGAAAGAAAGATCTAATCTAGTTTGGGTGCTTTAGGATAAGATTAACATTTGGAATTCCAAATAAAAATATATATAAGGCATACCTCTTTAGATGTTGTCCTCATCTTTTATACTGTCATCGCTTCACTGTTACTTTCTTCACTGTGCTGGTATCTGTAAACCGTATTGCAAGACACTTAAACTTTTAGAGTGACACAATATCCTGGGAGTTGGGCATTGCAATGACAAATTTACCTATGTGCAAATACCCAGAATAAGCTGAGGAATTTATGTTTTATTTGTTAAGCCTCGCTATGCATGTTCAGGCTAGTGTGTATGTACTTTATTTGATTTCATAAAATCATAGAATATCTCAAGTTGGGAGGGACCCATAAGGGTCACTAAGTCCAACCCCCTGCTCCTCTCAGGACTACCTAAACATAAACCATATGACTACGAGTGTCATCCAGATGCTCCTTCAACTCTGACAGGCTTGGTGCCATGACCACTTCCCTGGGGAACCTGTTCCAATGACCAACCACCCTCTCAGTGAAGAATGTTTTCCTAATGTCCAATTTGAACTTCCCCTTATACAGCTTCATTCCATTTCCTCATGTCCTAAATTTATGTTAGTGTCTGTTCTGTAACAGGTATAGACTATTAACATCTGCTTATCATCTGAAAATCACTTGCCTTTGAAAAAGTAGAGGAGATGTTTATTCCTTTTTCAGTCTTATTACACGAACAGAAGTCAGCAGTGGTGTGAATGGTGATGGTTAGCCATACAAAAATACTTTGTTGGCAGGTGAGATACTCTTGACATCTGTAGTACTGATGTGACATTTTAGTTTGATCCAAGGTCACCTCAAGGTTGTTTTCAGTTGTTTTTGTCTGAGAGGCTTAACTGTAATTTCAGGGAAATCATTAAACTGGAGATGAGAACATAAAAATAATGGGTATGTTATATATCTAGCTCCCCCCTCACTTTCTTTTTTTTTCTCTTCTCCTTCCTACAATTTTGAAAGTCAATCCCAAAACATCCACTGATTTCAGTACCAACCAGCATGAATACACTAAGAACAGCAGAAGGCAAAGTCATTCTATGCCTGCCTTGCAGACTGTGTCTGCAATCTATAACAAGTGTACATTATTCTTCTAAGTAGAGACATGTAAAAGACAAAACAGAAATCAATTGGCTTTCAAAATCTAAATTACCTTGACAATTTCATGACACTTTTCAAGAATAAATGTAGGTACTTCTTAGGTTTCCAAAGGCTATACTATAAGAAGATAGTTAAAATGTTTACAATACATGGAAGCATACTTAAAGCCATGTCATTTTTGGAGAGTGCAGAAAACCATATAAGTAAAAAATGTTCCCTTAGCATAAATATGCAAGCTGTTTATGGTGAAAGAAGTAGTATTATAAATAGATATCTGAAATAAAGCTGAAAACATTTGATGAAGGATTTTAAATTCTTAATTCTTCATCATCAAAGTTATAATAATTCTTTGGTGAATCGTGTTGGTGTTCAATATGTTTTTTTGGTGTGTGTGTGTTAAATATTATAGATATGTTCTTATAAAACAGTTTATTCATAAGAGTCTTCTCTTGTATTTTATGTCTAACAGGGGCAATTATAGTCTTCTTATATGGTGCAGTCTTAGAATTTCTCTCTGTGATTCACGCTGAGTAATTTGCCATTAACTCCGGGGTACTATTTAGGAAGATGGCCAGTTGTAAATACTGCCACATATGGAGAATGCATAGTATTACTCAATGCATTAAATGTAGTTAAATGTTTGTTTACATCCACTCTAAAAGTGTAGTCTAACTTATCTTGTGCTGTAACTACAGTCAATATTAAACCTACTTTAACAACAATGGATTTAATGTCTGCTTTCAAATTTCTTTCAAATTAATTGACGATGATTTTTGTATTTTCATGGTCCACTCTGAGAAAGAAATAGTACAAAAAGGTTTTGAAGAAAAACTTAACTAGGGCTGCCGAAACTGAAGAAAAGCTAGCAATCTTTAAGAACTACAGCTATCTAAAGAAATCAGATAATTTATAGCACTGCTGGTTGCAAGTGTGTAGGAAATTTTTTTAACTGATCAAGACCAGGAGCTGGGAATTCAAGAATAATCTAAACACAAAGTTCTGTGTCAAGATGTGTTTTCAGAAAGGAAGACCCTTGCCAAAAGTGTTGCAGTTGGAGAATTCTTGTCCTTAAGCGTATTCAGAAGCAAGATCACCAACCCAAGAAGAGGATTTATTACATCAGTATCTTTCAAGGCTATGACATTTCTTCCTCCTATATATCAAATTTATTTGGAAACATTGCTATAAATCATAGTAATTCTACTAAGATGAGGGGTCAGTGACATTTACTGCCACCAAAGAATGTGGACCAACTATCTGTCTTTGATTTTCAGCAGTTATTTTGCAATTGGTAATTAAAATTTGTCCCACAGCTGTTCAAACTTTTTGGCTTAAGCAATGAGTAATATATTAGTTTACATTCTTTTAGTCATCTATTTCAAATTCCCATTCTACCACATTACTAAGTTACTATTATTTCTATACTTAGACTTCCTTTCTCTTCCTCTTTCTCTTATTCTGATCTGTCAGTCTAAGATTAGGTGAGTTTTAAGATTTGGACTGCTCTTGCAGACATTTAGACTACTCTTAAATCAGATAAGAAGCTATCGACCATGACTATTAAAGAAATAGAAGGAGATAGACCTTTTCTTAGCTAGTTCTGTATTAGTAAAACATGCCATATATGTGGCAGCGTAGCCTTTCAACTGAGAAAGCAGTTCTGCATTTATCCAGCTTTTAGCAGTGCTACTTACTTGATATTAACGCGAACACGTTTTATCTGATAAAGCTGAAATGCAAAAAGTAAGAACCACTGATGCAATATATTTAAATAGATTGTAAGAAACCATGGGAAGGTGTGGTTCAATCATATTCCTTCTTTCTAAAAGCCAGGACAGAGAAATCCAACTAATGTTTGTGTGAGAATAAGCAACATGCTTACATGGATGTGCATGTGGAACTAATTTATTACATTAGATACACATATCCCAATAATCTGACTCCAGTAAGGTTGATGATTTCTACACTTGTTCTGGGAAGCCTGCCCTTGCAAATAACATGATGTTTTTTGTACTACCTAGTGTTCATAAGATGAATAAGCAGTCTGTGCATATTCCATGCAGTGTCAATATACGCAGTGTTATTTTTTTAACATATTTACTTTTTCCTTTTTGTGTTTCTAGTATAAAAAATAACATACAGTTTTTACATCATTTTAGATAGAAAACACAGATAATTAGTCAAATGAAGTAGTGAGTTTATCATACACCTCTGACTCATTTTTAATCTGACTTTTAACAGTCAAACATTTCACATAAAAAATAAGATAAATTGAAAAAAGTTTACTTTTTGTTTGTACAGGGGAGCAGCATAGTTATCATTAAAATAAGGTGTTAATTTACTGGCAGTAAGTGGCTATAGGCTTTTATATAGTCCCCTGTGCTAAAGTAGTCTATTCTAAAATTTTGCATTATAACCTGGAGTGAACATAACAGAACATAGTGTAAAATCATAGAGCAGTTTGGGTTGGAAAGGACCTTTAAAAGTCATCTAGTCCACACCCCTGCAATGAGCAGAGACATCTTCAACTAGATCAGGTTACTCAGAGCCCCATCCTTGGAATTTCTCAAATTAATAGCAATAGCAACAGTAACAACAACAGGAAAAAAAAACATATGTAAATGTTGGGTCAATGTAAAATAAAGCAATTAAATTCTGGTTGGATTTTAGTGTACGTCACCTGGATTAACAATTGCATTCATGCTAAATGAACCTTTATAATCAATGCTAATGCTGCTCAGTAAATATATTTGTGTTCATCCTAAATTAATCTGGCTAGAGAACATACATAAGACTATTTATGTAAGTGCTCTATGTATGTATGTAAGAAACAGCTCATATTAGTTTCTGTTTATCAGAATGTCTTCAATAGTGTTCCTTCATGGCATCCCCCTCATTATCAGCAGTTGTCTTCTTTTTTTTTTCTGTGCAAATAATAATGCACCAAGGAAAGCATGAAAATCAACATAAGAGTTATTAAAACAGAATAAATTATCTTTTTTTTTTTTTCCTGTACTGGCTGACAATAATGCACTTCTGGATACTTTGCAAAAAGTGATGGGAATAGTTAAAATAATGACTCACTCTAAGCTTAAACACACATCCTGCTAGCTTAGAAATTCCAACAGGATGACAGGATGGTAGAGAATTGTGAGGGTTTTTATAAGTTTTGCATCTTATACAAAAATTATGTCTTGAACACCTTTTTTTTTCATTTTTCTCAAGATAAGTTAAAAACGTGAAAGATATGCTAATGCATTAACATAGAAAATACTGGAAGTACCATCCTTTTTTTCCTAGAGTACACCACAAGAATACTATGCTTAAAAGCCTTTAAAACTAAAACCAAGAACAGGAGAGAGTTCTCATGACTCAACCTACAGACATATGCTCAGTGCAGGTTCAGGCTAAAGAGTTCAAATGTTTCCTGAGATGTAGATCTTCACCTCACTGAGGAGCACAGATGTCTCTCCTGATTAGCATACACTGTTCACTTGAAAAATCATTGTACAGAAGGGTCTATAAAATAAAAGACACACTTAGAACATGAATTAAATGTTGTTTTAGGTAGGGAGAAAGGAGTAACCTCATTCAAGTAACAGTTAATCTTTACCATTTCTAAGAGTTGTGATCACTTGGTTTCTAGCAGATGATAGTGCCTAAACTCCAAACGTGCTTGGTGGCTTAGGCATTGTAAAATTGATTGAGAAACCTTTCTGACATCTAAATACCTTCCCTGACAGAGTTCACCATCTTTCCTTGGCTCACCAGAAGCCCAGCCCAAACACATGGTTCTGAGATTAAAAGGTATTCAGCTCTTAATTCTAAAAAAAATCAAGTTTATTTCTAGGAAAATTTACCAATTCATTCTGCAAAAAGAACGAAAATATATCACTCTGGGAAAAGAAAAACAAATGTGAACTGTAGGAAGTTGCAAATGAAGTGCAGAAATAGAGTTCAGTCTTATACTTCAGTTACACTGTGGGAATATGTTGGGGAAATGTGTCAATTGTGGCATTTTTCAGAGATACGCATATAACAGTAATTCCATGCACTTTTTGGAAAATCAAGACTAAAAATTCAAGTTAGACTTTCTCTTCAACATGAAATAATTTCTGAGAATACCAGCTGCACATAACATGCTCTCTGCAACATGTATTGGTAAGAACTTGAGTTCTAAATTCTAAATGAGGTGATGTTTTCTCAGGATATACTTATTTTCCCTTTCCAAGATTGACACATCTTTCAGTCATCACTAACTGTAGAGCTGTAATTACACCATCATAAAGCCATACTAAAGAAGATGTGGATAGTTACATCAAAGAATAAGACTGAATTATCTAAGAACACTACATAAGTTAAAAAAAAATTATGTGAAATAATTTTTATCAAAATATTTTAGAGGTATAATTTTTTTTTAAGAAACAAAGCTAAATAGCTCATTGAACATGGGACCTAGACATATTTACATTTCTCTAGGTGTTTCTCCCGTGTTTGATTTTCAGTAGAATGATAAGAAAATTTAGTCATATCTGTACTTACCCCTGACTTTTTCTATTGAATACCAGAAGAGGCACATTTTAGATAAAGAGGCAGATAATGATCCTTTCACAGCATCATATCTATCATCTACTTTTTATTTGCTCACTTCATATTTTTCTTCTAGTTTTATTGTTCATTTGCTCTTTTTTCCTTCCTTCATCATTTGTTAGCCTCCTTATTTGGAGCGGAAGTCAACTCGTTTAGAAAGGGATGATAAAGATGATGAAGAAGCAAGGCCATCACGAGGAGAAGAGGAGGAAGAAGTGCTCGGGCCTGGCCCATGCGTACTAAGCCCTGTTCAACAGTATTCAGTACTCCCAAGGGGAAGAGAAGGTCTCTGGATTGAAAGACAAAGCAACAGGCACTGTGGTCACTCCAACACCCAGAACTGGCACTGGAGCTGACTCAGAGAATCAACCCATGCCAGTACCAGTCCCCCACCATACACGAGAAGAAATCTTGGAAGAGGAAGTCAACTCATTTAGAAAGGGATGATGGAGCAGGGCCATCACGAGGAGAAGAGGAGGAAGAAGTTATAAATGAAACAGAGACCACCCGATCCCTGTCCTTGAGTGAGTTGCAAGATATGCGAAAAGATTTTGGCTGTCATCTAGGTGAGAAAATTGCCACCTGTGTGCTCCAATGCTGGGATAAGGGGGCCAACAGTCTGGAATTAGAGGGGAAGGAAGCTAAACAACTGGGACCCCTTTCTGGGGAAGGGGACATTGACAAAGCAATTGGAAAAGGGACACAAGCCCTCAGCCTCTGGAGGCAACTCCTGTCCGGAGTGAAGGAAAGGTATCCCTTCAAAGAAGATGTTACATATCGCCCAGGAAAATGGACAACTATGGAGAAAGGCATCCAGTATCTAAGGGAATTAGCTGTGCTTGAGGTGATTTATGGTGACCTGGATGATCAACAGTCATCCAAAGATCCAGATGAAGCCGAGTGCACACGACCCATGTGGCAGAATTTTATACAGGGCACACCATCCCTGTATGTAAACTCATTGGTAGTAACGTCCTGGAGAGATGACGAAGCACCAAGAGTGGCACACATGATTGACAGACTCTGGGGTACGAAGCAAATATTTCTTCCTCCCTCATCTCTTCTGTGGAGAAACTATCCAGACACGTCCAGTAGCTCAAAGAAGATATGTCCTACTCCCCATCTCTACGGAGTAGTGTCTCAGCTGTTAGGAATAAGCATCCTTTTGATCAAAGGCGGCCAAGTGGTATGCCACAATTGATATTGCTAATGCATTCTTCTCAATCCCTCTGGCAGCCAAGTACAGACCACAGTTTGCTTTCACTTGGAGGGACATCCAGTACACCTGGAATCAACTGCCCCAGGGGTGGAAACACAGTCCTACCATTTGCCATGGACTGATTCAGACTGTACTAGAACCGGGAGAAGCTCCAGAACACCTTCAATACATTGATGACATCTTCGTGTGGGGCAATAGAGCAGAAGAAGCTTTTGAGAAAGGAAAGAAAATAGTCCAAATCCTTCTGAAAGCTGGTTTTGCCATGAAACAAAGTAAGGTCAAGGGACCCACACAAAAGATCCAGTTCTTAGGAATCAAATGGCAAGATGGACGTCATCAGATCCCAATGGATGTGATCAACAAAATAGCAGCCATGTCTCCACCAACTAGCAAAAAGGAAACACAAGCTTTCTTGGGTGTTGTGGGTTTTTGGAGAATGCATATTCCAGATTAGAGTCTGAACGTAAGCCATCTGTGTCAAGTGACCTGGAAGAAGAATGATTTCAGATGGGACCCTGAGCAACGACAAGCCTTTGAACAGATTAAACAGGAGATGATAGTTCATGCAGTAGCTCTTGGGCCAGTCCGGGCAGGATAAGATGTAAAGAATGTGCTCTACACTGCAGCCGGGGAGAATGGCCCTACCTGGAGCCTCTGGCAGAAAGCACATGGGGAGACCCGGGGTCGACCCCTAGGGTTTTGGAGTCGGGGATACAGAGGGTCCGAAGCCCACTATACTCCAACTGAAAAAGAGATATTGGCAGCATATGAAGGGGTTTGAGCTGCTTCAGAAGTGGTTGGTACTGAAGCACAAACAGAGTCTCCTGGCACCCCGACTGCCAGTGCTGGGCTGGATGTTCAAAGGAAACATCCCCTCTACACACCATGCAACTGATGCTACGTGGAGTAAATGGGTTGCACTGATCACCCAGCGGGCTCGAGTAGGAAACCCCAGTCACCCAGGAATCTTGGAAGTGATTATGGACTGGCCAGAAGGCAAAGATTTTGGATTATCACCAGAGGAGGAGGTGACACGTGCTGAAGAAGCCCCACCCTATAACAAACTGCCAGAAGATGAGAAGCAGTATGCCCTGTTCACTGATGGGTCCTGTCGCCTTGTGGGAAAGCACCGGAGATGGAAGGCTGCTGTATGGAGTCCTACACGACAAGTAGCAGAAACTGCTGAAGGAGAAGGTGAATCAAGTCACTATGCAGAGGTAAAGGCCATCCAGCTGGCCTTAGACATCGCTGAATGGGAAAAGTGGCCAGTGCTCTATCTCTATACTGACTCCTGGATGGTGGCAAATGCCCTGTGGGGCTGGCTGCAGCAGTGGAAGCAAAGCAACTGGCAGCGCAGAGGTAAACCCATCTGGGCCGTCACATTGTGGCAAGGTATTGCTGCCCGGGTAGAGAAACTGGTTGTAAAGGTACATCATGTGGATGCTCACGTTCCGAAGAGTCGGGCCACTGAAGGTCATTGGAACAACCAGCAGGTGGATCAGGCTGCGAAGATTGAAGTGGCTGAGGTGGATCTGGACTGGCAGCATAAGGGTGAACTATTTCTAGCTCGGTGGGCCCATGACACCTCAGGCCATCTAGGGAGAGATGCAACATACAGGTGGGCTTGTGATCGAGGGGTGGACTTGACCATGGATATTATTGCACAGGTTATCCACGAATGTGACACATGCGCTGCAATCAAGCAAGCGAAGGGGGTAAAGCCTCTGTGGTATGGGGGACGATGGCTGAAATATAAATATGGGGAGGCCTGGCAAATTGACTATATC
The DNA here is from genome assembly GCF_949628215.1 of Phalacrocorax aristotelis. Taxonomy (NCBI): domain Eukaryota; kingdom Metazoa; phylum Chordata; class Aves; order Suliformes; family Phalacrocoracidae; genus Phalacrocorax; species Phalacrocorax aristotelis. The sequence goes on from NC_134276.1 coordinate 40,893,026, forward strand.
ACACTCCCACAGACCCGCCAAGGCAAGCGCCATGTGCTCACCATGGTAGAAACAACGACTGGCTGGCTGGAAACATATCCTGTCCCCCACGCCACTGCCCGGAACACTATCCTGGGTCTTGAAAAACAAGTGCTGTGGTGGCATGGCACCCCAGAGAGGATTGTGTCAGACAACAGGACTCACTTCTGAAATAGCCTCATAGACACCTGGGCCAAAGAGAATGGTATTGAGTGGGTGTATCACATCCCCTATCATGCACCAGCCTCCGGTAAAATTGAACGGTACAATGAAATTTTAAAAACCACATTGAGAGTAATGGGGGGTGGTACATTTAAATACTGGGATACACATTTAGCAAAAGCCACCTGGTTAGTCAACACTACAGGATCTGCCAATCAAGATCACCCTGCCCAATTGGAGCTCTTACATATTGTGGAGGGGATAAAGTCCCTGTAGTGCATGCAAAAAATGTGTTGGGGAAAACAGTCTGGGATATTCCTGCCTCGGGCAAAGGCAAACCCATTCATGGGATTGCTTTTGCTCAAGGACTGGGGTGCATTTGGTGGGTGATGCAGGAGGATGGAGAATTTTCAATGTGTGCCTCAAGGGGATTTGATTTTGGGTGAAAACAGCCAATGAACTGAATGACGTAATGCAAACTGCTGTATAATATTGTATGTCATCACTACTATGGTTGCTATATGCCCTATCAATTATACCATAGTACAAATCTCCCAATTCATGGAAGATTAACTTTTATGAGACAAGCAAAATGCAGCAGTGATGGAACAATGACTGACTTTGGTATTCAGTAATCCAGTACCACCACCCTATCTCTCGCACCCTGAAGGACTGATACGACAGATGGAGCCCAGAGTCATTGACTGGGGAAACTCAATGGACATTTTTATGGACATTTTACAGGGAAGGTCCACAAACTAAGGGAATGATGTCTGTGTATTATGTCAAAGGGTGGGGAGGGGAGGGGTGGTGTTTGGTGAGGTGGTATTGGATAGTATGCAACCTGGAATGGCATAAATGGTATGGAATAAGGGGTGGAGAATGTGCTGTTTTGGCTGGGATAGAGTAAATTCTCTTCACTGTAACGTCTGTAATAGTCAGGGCCCTTTCCAGCTTCCCGCGCTCTGCTACGTGGGCAAGAGGCTGGGAGGGGCGGGACCACAGCCAAGACAGCTGACCCGACTGGCCAATGGGATGTTCATTCCATACCATGTGACACTATGACCAGTACATTAACTGGGGGAGTTGGCGTGCAATGGTGCAGTTGTGACTCAGGGACTCGTCGTGTTGGGTCAGTGGGCGGTGAGTTGCCACATCACATGTTGTTTTGATTGTTCATTCCCACTTCTCCCCCAGCCCTGCCCTGGGTTTCACCTCTCTCATTATTATACTTTTCATTAAATTACTATTGTTTTTGTTGCTGTTTTATTTTAATTACTAAACTGTTCTGACTATGTTTCTTTTACATTCTTGGGAAAAGAATTTAGACTCAAAATGGATTCAAGTGCTAAGTCACTTTACTTGGCCAACAAGTATGCAAGAGAAAATGAGAGAAAGAGAGAAAAAAGTGAGAAAGGGAGAGAGAGATAGTTGTGATAGCTACCACCACGGATCTGTGCCATCCCATCAGTACCTTTGAATCTGGTGGGAGGACATTCCTCTTTCTTCCCTTCCCTTCCCTTCCCTTCCCTTCCCTTCCCTCCCCTTCCCTTCCCTCCCCTTCCCTTCCCTTCCCTTCCCTTCCCTTCCCTTCCCTTCCCTTCCCTTCCCTTCCCTTCCCTTCCCTTCCCTTCCCTTCCCTTCCCTTCCCTTCCCTTCCCTTCCCTTCCCTTCCCTTCCCTGCTGCTTTCTGCTAGTTTTGCTTTTAATAGTGTTGTTCTCAGAAGTATTTTGCATACCCACACCTCCCATTCAGCATGGGGACGAATTCCCAGTACCATCACTAGAGGGTCTAGAGGGTCCGAGTCCCCCATATGTGGTCAGTTGACCCTGGGCCCAGGTGTACGCACAGAGGACTAGGGCTATGTGCTCTGAGGCAACAGGATGCATATGTGTTCCTGTCAAGTCAAATTGTCCTGGTTGCTGTGGTGATGAGGTTTCAGCGGTTAGACTGTCCTGCTTTGTCACCGTGGTGGTTAAACCGTCCTCCTCGGTTGCCATGGTGATTAAAACTGTCCTAGGTGCTGTGGTGGCTAAAACTGTCCTGCCAACAATGTTGAGACAAGTTTCTAGTCCCTTACAATTCCCAACTTGGCTTTATTATATTCTAATTTCTCCATATTCCAGTCTTTCTTTGAAAATGTTCAAGGTGTTAAAAATTTGTTCAAATCAGTTGTTTTCTTTTCTATAAGAGATCCACTTGCTAAATATAAACCTAGTCATTATTCTGGAAAAAAAGAAGTGTTTAGGGAGTGTCTCAAGTTTTACCTCCACCTCTAACAAAACAAATTTCATTAAACAATAATATTATATAAACAACCAAGTATTATCCAATCTTAGTCAAGAATCTTGAATGCTACACCAGATTACCCTGCTGCTACACTTTTTTATTTCATTACCATTGTGTCATCACCCAAGGGACAATATATGGACAATTTCATTGTAATTAACTAAGCAAAAGACAAAAAAAAAAAAGTCTTTAGCAGTGTTCTTGGGAAAAATAAAGCCTTACTCTCTATTGAGAAAATCTTTATGAGTTTTCCCAGTACTTCTAGGAACGTTAAGTATTTTGGAATATACACTAATTTCAGAAATGTTATTGAACCTGGCAAAGGAAAATATGAACAAACACAGCCACATAAGTATGCAAGGACTAAGATTTTATTTGCTTTCTTTTTGTAAGAAGAAAGGCTAACCACTCTTTTGTAAAGAAAATTGTCTTCTAAACATTTACAAAGAGAAAGAAGCTATAGTATTTCTCATTAAGGAAAAAAAACCCCACACTTTGTTGTTCTGGTATTATTTTAATTCCTGAAACTGTTTCTATTTTCTTGGATGTAGAAGGGTTTTACTGCAAGTCTTATAAAAGTTGAATGCGTTCTGCTTTCAGTTTCATTTTTTTTGTCAAAAGCAGTGGAAAATATTTTTAAAAGTTGATTAAAGTCTCCAGAAATAATTGATATTTTTGTTGTTGTTGTTGTTGTTTCAAAACATCTATAGTAATGGATTGTCAGTAAGGGAAGAAGGGTCTTATTTCTTGCTGGTGAAAAGTATTTGTGCTTTACTCCATTTCAGATGTGTCATTTCAAGTTCACTTACTAAATATTCTCCAACAGTACACTTTTTACTGCACTAGCACACCTTTTATTGGGTGCTAATGTATAGTTTGTGTACTGGTGTTTATCTAGATATTTACAAATAATGCTTTTATACTTGACTGAGAAATTGGTCCCTAAGGAATTTTCAAGACAAAAAGTTTTAATGACACTGGTACAGATTTGTAATATTATTCCACAACTGGAAGGTCTTCCAGCTTTGTGACAAGAATATTTTAATCCTGTGAAAGGACAATTTGATTAAGAGGTAGAAACAAATTGTAATGATTGTCTTTGTATTGCCACTAATTCTGTTTTTTTTTCTGTTTGTTTTTGTTTTCAGTAGCAAATTGTAATCAAAGTAGATCAATGCCTTATATTAATTTTCTGGCAGATGTCACTGTTGGTTGGTTTGCCAGTGCTCTATGTGAATTACTTTGTTGAATTGTTCAGAATAACTTTATATTGTATTGTAATGCACACTAACTACAGGAGATGATTTCCCACATCCAGTCTGATTAAACCCAGTCTAAACTCTTCCATTTGAGTACTGACAAAAAATAGCATCTGAGCAAGCACATGAGTGTAGAGCAACTCCAGGTTAGGAATAGGATTGGGAATAGCCCTGCAGTCAGCTGTGTCTTTGACTGCAAAAGTAATTTAGCAGGTTTGAATTTCTGCAGATCTTCAGACAGGATATGGCTGGTTGACCTCCTTTTTTTTGTGAGTAAATCAAGTTATAGGTTTCTTTGTTGAAGTTCTTATGGCTTCTTCAAGCAAACAAACAAAAGACCTAACTGTTCTTTTACTAAAATGGCATATTACTTGTCAGTCCAATATCAAAGCACGTATCAAAAGCTTCTGCCAGAGGCAAAGAATGATTTTCTAGAAATATCTGCAGCTCTTTCATCTTACAAAACTTGAAGTGGGATGGACCTCTCGCTCCCAGAATGTACTGAAAAATGTATGCTATGAGCTTCTCTAAGTGAAGTATGTAAATGGCCGGCTGTTCTTCTGGTAACCTTAAGAAACAAATGACAAACTGAATACATGCAGCTGCCACCTCTTCTGCTACCTAAACTTGTAATAAATGTGTTTCAGGCAGTATATAGTAATAAAAAATGCTGTTTCAGCATGTGGCCACTGAGTCTAGAACTGTACATGGTTAAATAATACTGGAAAGGCTATTTTTCAAAATAGTTTGTGTATTTAATTTTCATACTGTCAGCCATGAAGAATGCTTAAGTACAATGTTGAGCAAAATGACTTAGTGGTTCAAAGGGCTTTCTCAGGCTTTGACTTTCCCTATGGATGAGGTGCACAAAATGAGACATGTTGCAAACAGTCCTACAATGGCCCTTAAGAAATTGAGGTATTCTCATTCTTCATATATGCAACTTTTTCTGTGTCAGACACAGTAACAGTTCAACATGAAACTCTAAAGTGCTAAAAAGCCTGCATGATTTTAGTGACAGATTGCATTAAGAAGCTACAACATCATCAATTTATTGTGTTTTATTAGTAAGCAATTAAAATTTTATGAAAAATGTGATTTTTATAGAAGTCTTGAAATTTCTTCGAGAAAATTAAGTTTGTAAGAAATATCATGTCCCAATTAACAGTACAAATGAAGAAACAAAACTAAATAAAAAGGTGGGGGGGAAGTAGGCAAATATAAGAGAGAAAAGGCAAAATTTTTTGGATTGTTCTAGAAATATGTTCTGGTCTATAATGCATTATACCTCCAACAGCACTGAAGTTAGGACTATGTCACCTATGCATGAGATAAATAAATTTCAGAAAATTATAAAATTTAAGTTTGGGCAGATAGTTTGCAGTTAGATGAAAGTCAGAAATTCCTACCAGAAATGTTTCATTCCAATTAAAAACCTGTACCAGTAACAGGAGAAACTGTTGAAAGGACTTGAATAACTGACAGAAAATAAAAAGCTTTTTAAAATAAAATTATAAGAATGAAAATAATGTTCATTGAAATAGTTTTTATAGAAACTTTATTTCTTCTGCTTTTATTATATTTTTGGATCTTACCGGACTAAAAAAATTATTATTTTACAATTTCACATAGATAAGTGCCCTCCAGGTCTGACCAGCTGTGTCCTCCTTAAGAAAAGTCAACTCAACATAAGCCTGAAAAGGCTTAGTATCTCCTTCAGAGTTTTGAGTATCATCAATACTCACTGAAACAGAAATGAATCATAACTGTGAATGTTCATCACCTTTCAGGAAAAGGCCTATAAATATTAATGCTGTGTATTAGAAGCCTTGCATTCTGGAATTTATATACAGTGTGCATAAATCATAAGGGGTCTTTAGCTATCAGCAGATAGATTCAATGATTCAATACTTCACAGATGGAAGAACAGTCATGAAACACATTTGAAACCTCTGAAAGGAACAAGAACTAAGGCAGTGAATGAAAGAAGAAAAAATATCCATGATTAACTAACATTCAGGAAAATATTCACTCTTTTGCTTCTATAGAGGAATGAAAAAATGGCTAGTAAGGAGAAAACTTAATGTTCTGGAAAAATTTCTAGTGAGATTACCAAAAATGGCTGTACTGATAGTCATGAGAATTACCTCTCGGAAGTATGGAGATACTTTGAAAAAGGTACAGAAAAGTATGTGTACTCAACCTCAGCCTTCTGTCTGTTGAACTTCTCATTTCAAGAAAGGTATAAGCCAACTGAAAGTAGGTCAAAAGAGATTAATAGGCATTATCAACATCTTTTTTTTCTGTGAATAAATGATTTGGTTATTCTACAGAGCATGAGGAGGGGATGGCAGTATGAAAATAGTTTTCAGTTATGCGATAGGTTGCAAAGTTGTAGGTACTTGTCTGTTCTCTGTTCCATGAGGGGCAGGATAGGACAGGGTAAGATAAAAGAATAGAAGATAAGAAAATAAATAAAATTTTAAAAAACTTTAAATTGCAGAAAGGAAGGCATTGGATTAACTTTAGAAAAAAAATAATATAAGCATTAAACTAGAATAATGGTGAAACGGAATGCCTGTGAAAACTGTGGAGTCTACTATGACTAGAGAGAAACAGAGAAAGTGAATGTCTTCCAAGACGGAAACTGAAGTAGATGGCCTGGCATCACATCTAGGTATATTTTTATAGGTCTATGACTCCTACCCCATGAACTAGTTCGTTTCTGATGGTAACATTGAAATTTTCAGTCAGAAATAGTGAAAGGGCATAGCTTGAGAAAACATAAGAAACAGTCATTACAACTGTCTTAAAAAACTCTTTGTTACTGAAATACTGCTGATATAAACACTAAAGAAGGAAATGGGTAGGTCAGAGACTCAACTATCCTAAGTTGTCTACTAAAGGACAAAAGCAGGCAAGTCCATGTAGGGAATACAAACAAACAGCCCTTTTCTTCCCTCTCTAATTTATGAAAAAATTAACTCTGCTTCTTTCAATGAAATCAGAAACAGAAATTGAGAAGAAACAATAGCTTTATATTTACCTCTTCAGCCTGGAAAAGAAGAAAATTTCACTTTTTGCATGAGCAGAATCAAGATTATAAAGCTATGGCCTCATCTGGATTTTCAATAATGGTTTATTGCCTAAGTGATTTGGAAAAGCTCTGTTTAACTGGGCTGGTTCCAGCTGGCTCAGTCTAACAGCAGAGGTTTCTCAATAACTCACTCAAACTCTGTCTCAGAAGTTCAGTATTTGGAACTGTAATCTTCAATACCACACTTCAAAATCAGTTCTTTTTCAGTCTACCATGAGAGACACCCAACATTTTAAAATTTTACTTAGGGACATGAGAAGCCAGTTGATGGCATCTAAGTTGTGATATGTAATGCAAAGACTAGCGCTTAAAAAAAAATCAGTGGGAATAGCAACTTGGTGAAAAATTATGACAATAGTCAGTAAGTGGCCAGAAGAACATGCCAAAGTCTTCCAGCAGTACAGTGGCAACCAGAAAAAACTTGGGGAATAAGACCTGTGAGTTTCATTCATTCTCTTGAATACATCATCTCAGCTGTAAACAGAAGACAGTTATTTCCATACCACTGTCTATAGTAGCAGTAGTAGTAGTAGTAATAGTTGTAGAAGTAACAAACCAAACCAGAATATACCAGAATATATAATAATAATAACAATAATATAACAAACCCAAAATAAATTTAAAAATCTCTTTGTCTACTCTATTTAGGATATAAAAATGCTAGCTATTTTGTGGGTTGAAAACACCAGTACATTTCTTGGACTTGCAAACCTTTTATTGAGAGGTTAACAATTTAACCTTTTGGATACAATACCAGAAGTCCAATACTGAACGTTTTAATAATTAATTACCCTTTGTCATTGTACAGTAGTGAGTGCAGCAGGAAGGGGAGGTTAATAAAGCATAAGCACCTGTAAGAATAAGTATCAGGAAAATAAAAAAACTGGAGCAAACTGAAACATGAATAATAAACTAAAGTAGCTGATGAAGTCATTCTGATTTTGAAAATGAGAAATTTCATTAAATCTTTCTGAGTTGATGAAAAAAGATTTCAGGGGATTCTATATAATTTAAGTTTTATATAAAAATATAATTTATTGAAGGATAATACAGTAACATTATTTTAACAAAAACATTTTGTACCTGGGACATTTTACCATTAATCCTCTAAGAATGTTGAATTGTGCTCTACTTAGCCCACCAATTTGTTTACACCATTTTTTTTTTCACTTTTGCAGACATCAGATAGGGTTGAACAAGTCTCAGTAAAACAAAAGGATTATTAATTATTTTAGGAAATTGATTGATATTCCATGGATCAGTCCTGTCACCCTGTCATCCTGAGACCCTTGGGAGGCACTCCTGAAGGGCAAAGGGTTCCAGGAGGGATGGGCATTCTTCAAGGAGGAGGTCTTAAAGACACAGGAGCAGGCTGTCCCCAAGTGTCATAAGACAAACCAGCAGGGAAGACGACCGGCCTGGCTGAACAGAGCACTTTAGGTGGAACTCAGGAAAAAAAAGGAGAGTTTACCACTTTTGGAAGAAGGGGCAGGCAACTCAAGAAGAGTACAGGCATCTCATTGGGTCATACAGAGAGAGAATTAGAAAGGCAAAAGCTCGTCTGGAACTCAATCTGGCCACTGTTGTAAAGGTTAACAGAAAATGTTTTTACAGCTACATTAACAACAAAAAAGAGAGCAAAGAAGAATTGTCATCCTTTATTGGATGCAGAGGGGAACATTGCCAACAAGGATGAGAGAACACTGAATTACTTTAATGCCTTCTTTGCCTCAGTCTTCAATACTCAGAGAAGTTATCCCCAGGGTATTCAGCCCCCTGAGCTGGAAGGCAAGGATGGATTGCAGAATAAATCCCCCATGATCCAGCAGGAAGCAGTTCATGACCTCTGAGCCACCTGGAATCTCACAAGTCTATGAGGCTGGATGGGATCCACCCAAGAGTACTGAGGGAGCTGGCAGAAGAGCTCACCAAATCACTCTCCATCATTTATCAGCAGTCCTGGTTGACAGGGAAGGTCCCAGATGACCAGAGGGTATCAAATGTGATGCCCATCTGCAAGAAGAGCAGGAAGGAGAATCTGGGAAACTACAGGCCAGTCAGCCTGACTTTGGTACCGGGGAAGATTATGGCGTGCTTCATCTTGAGTGTGTTCACCAGGCATGTGCAGGACAACCAGGGGATCAGACCCAGCCAGCATGGGTTCATGAAAGGTAGGTCCTGCCTGATCAACCTGATCTCCTTCCATAACCAGGTGACCAATCAAGTGGATGAGGGAAAGGCTGTGGATGTTGTCTACCTGGACTTTAGTAAAGCCTTTGACACTGTCTCCCACAACATCCTCCTAGAGAAGCTGGTGGCTGATGGCTTGGAAAGGTGTGCTTTTCACTGGGAAAAAGCTGTCTGGATGGCCGAGCCCAGAGAGTTGTGGTGAACCGAGCTAAATCCAGTTGGTGGCCAGTTGCAAGTGGTGTTTCCCAGGGCTCAGTGTTGGGGCCGGTCCTGTTCAATATCTTCATTGATGATCTGGATGAGGGGAATGAGTGAACCCTCAGTAAGTCTGCAGATGACACCAAGCTGGGTGGAAGTGTCAATCTGCTGGAGGGCAGGAAGGCCCTACAGAGGGACCTGGACAGGCTGGGCCAGAGCCAACAGTATGAGATTCAACAAGGCCAAGTGCTGGGTCCTGCACTTCACTCACAACAACCCCATGCAATGCTACAGGTTTGGGGACAAATGGCTGGAAAGCTGCCCAGAGGAAAAGGACGTGGTTGACAGCCACCTGAACAAGATCCAGCAGTGTTCTCAGATGGCCAAGAAGGCCAACCGCATCCTGGCTTGTATCAGGAATAAGGTGACCATCTGGAGTAGGGAAATTATTTGTGCCCCTGTACTTGGCACTGGTGAGGCCAAACCTTGAATACTGTGTTCAGTTTTGGGCCCCTCACTACAAGAAAGACGTTTAGTTGCTGGACTGTGCCCAGAGAAGGACAACAAAGCTGGTGAAGGGTCTGGAGCACAAGTCTTCTTAGGAGTGGTTGAGGGAACTGGGTTGTTTAGGTTGGAGAAGAGGAGGCTGAGGGGAGACCTTATTGCTCTGTAGAACTACCTGAAAGGAGGTTTAAATGAGGTGGGTGTTGGTCTCTTCTCCCATGTTACTTTGCTTAACATAAATTTTGAATATCACAGTAATGACACTGATTTATTAATATTAATTTACAAGGTGTGTAGCACTGTCAATAACATTTCCTTGTGCATTATTTCTTCTATAACTAATAAAATTGTGAATTACTTATTTGAAGGTGTCACCGTTTGATAAAACATGAACAAAGTGAAATTCAGACATTGCATTTCCTAAATGATAAGTATTAAATAAATCCTAAGATTTTGATTCATTCAAACCAGACTTGTACAAATCCTGACCTTTACAAAGAAAAATTAAAAAGAAAACACCACACCTCACTATGTGGGGATGTTTTCTATGTATGTCTGAGGATTGTCTCTTCTCATTGATTTTATTGCAATTTGGTGGTATTTGCTGTCACAAAGGAATGTACAGCTTACTGTGCTATGGAAGAAAGCCAAGAATCTCTTGATTTTACCAGTTGGTACTGATAGATTTTTACTTGCCTACATGATCCCACCTTTGTATGTGGCAGGAGAAATTTTCAAAATCATATTTCTGCTCATCATTGGGAAGTGTAAGGTCCTGCACCTGGGGTGGAACAACCCCATGCATTGGTAGAGGTTGGGGGCTGAACTACTGGAACGAGGCTCTGTTAAGAAGGACCTAGGAGTGCTGGTGGACAGCAAGCTGACCCTGAGCCAGCACTGTGTCCTTGTGGCCATAATGACTAACAGTATTCTGGGGTGCATTAAAAAGAGTGTGGCCAGCAGGTTGAGGGAGGTTATCCTCCCCCTCTGTTCCACCCTAGCGAGACTGCATTTGGAGTACTGAGTCCAGTTTTGGCCCCCCAATTTAAGGACAGGGGACTGCTTGAGCAGTCCAGCGGAGAGCTACAAAGATGATCAGGGGACTGGAGCATCTCTTTTATGAGGAAAGGCAGAGAGGCCTGGGTTTGTTTAGCCCAGAGGAGAGAAGACTGAGGTGGTATCTTATCAATACTTATAAATATCTGAAGGGTGAGTGTCAAGAGGATGGGACTGGACTCTTTTCATTAGTGCCCAATGACAGGACAAGGGGCAATGGGCACAAGTTGGAACATAAGAAGTTCCACCTCAATATGAGAAAAAACTTATTTCCTGTGAGGGTGCCAGAGCAGTGGAACAGGCTGCCCAGGGAGGTTGTTGAGTCTCCTTCCCTGGAGACATTCAAAACCCACCTGGACGCTTTCCTGTGCCCCCTGCTCTAGGTGCCCCTGTTCAAGCAGGAGGGCTGGACAAGATGATCTCCAGAGGTCCCTTCCAACCCCTACCATTCTGTGATTCTGTGATTATCTGAAGCCAATAGTATCTTTGCTATTTCTTTCAGGTACACCAGGAATTCTCTTACAATCTTTTAGAGCTTTGCCAAGTCTTATTACATGAATATTATCTCACTAACCAGACCAAATTTTGTTTCCATTTTTTCATTTTAAATTTTCTCTTGTTTGCAGAAAGAGCTCCTTGTTTTTCTTCTTCCAGGTCAGAAACATATTTCATTGGATATGATGGATCTTAGGACCAATACATTGCACATACTAAAATACAATAGAGGAATTAAATCACTTCAACCTTGGAAACCAACTTAACACATTTGAAGGTGATAGTGTCAGTGCTAAACCCACTGTAAGCATAAACTTAATGAATTCCTGGCACAAATATGTCTAGCATGCAAAACCATATTGGCTACAGTGTTCTCTCTTTAAATGCTTACTTTTCTAGAAAATATATGTCTACTTACAAAACAAATTTTACTCTTTTCATTCTTTTTTTTTTTTTTTTGTACTTTTCTAAGAAAAAAACCAAGAGATATTTTTATAGAGATGAAAAAAAAAACTTCTTAAAAAAGATCTCTGAAGACAGAAACCCCACAAAAATCCAAAAGTTACTTCAGTTCATCAGATCAACAGTCCTGTTCAAAATTATGCCTCAAGTAAAAGAGAATGTTAATTAGTTTGGGAAAAAGGTAAAAACCCTTAATGTGTGTGAGAAGAAACATCAGTTCATAGTGAAATTTTATTTTTGTAAAGGTTCAAATATTGTTTAAAATATGCTGTTACATATTGAATTTCCACCTTTTTTTCCAGTAATATAGAAATACTGTATTATGTATCACGTAAACTCATGCAATTTTTAAAATATTGTCTTTAGAATTTAACTGATATCTTATACTATGATAATCACAGAATCACACAGAATCACAGAATCACAGGTTGGAAGGGACCTCAGGGATCATCTAGTCCAACCTTTCTAGGAAAAGCAGAGTCTAGACAAGATGGCCCAGTACCCTGTCCAGCTGAAACTTGAAGGTGTCCAACGTGGCCAAGTCAACCACTTGAATTCAGTAGGTTAATTCTGTACATTGTTTTTCATCAGTTCAATGTACTTGCTTTTATTTACATTGAGTCATGTAACAATTAATAAAAAAATTCTAGTGTATCCTTATTCATAGTGATATTTGGTAAATTCTTTATTAAAGTTATCTGAAACACAAACTAACTTTTCATTCATTACTACAATTAACCATAGCTCAGAAATGTGTCTTAATAGCTAAAACTATTTATTTCTATTACAGACTTTCTTTCTTTTGGCATTCATGTAATACTTACATGTCTCTGTGTACCTTGCTAACCTTGTTTAGCATAGTTTCTTTAATATTCCCTAGCCTTATCATCTCAAATTCACATTGTCTAATGGAAACAGAGGAAAGACAAAATTTACCCCAATGCATGTGATGGGTCCAAAAGAAGAGCAGAGAAGGGAGGGGAAAAAGAAACCAAACCCCTTTTGATCTTTCATTCACACTTGCTGTAAGTAATAAGAGATGGCTAGAGCCAGATCCTCAACTCCTATCTGTAACATTATTCCAGGTATATTCCACAGACTTTGTTGCAGGTTTCTTGTTTCTGATAACTATGTACTGATTAGTTCAGTTGGTTCTCTGAAGTGGACACTTTTGCAATTTCTAAATTACATTATTACTTCAGACAGAAAAATTTACATTTTTTTTTTATTTAAGTTTTGAGTCATATCTGATTTGCTCAAATAACCCATGTACATTGAAGATATAATTATTTTCTCTTGTCTTTATGATTTTGGGGGAGAGGGGGTTGTTTGTTTCACTATATGCTTCCCATGCATCTGTTTTAATGTGTAGCATTCTCTCTCAAAAAAAAATAATCATTTAAATTTCCTTTTTCTTCCTATTGGAGATCTCAAGTATATGGAGATTTCATTTCTTTAGGTACTGATTATCATTACTTATTATAAATAGTAATCTCCTTTATACCAAAGAGACTGAAAATGTCTTTTTCATTTTCTTGTCTATTTTTTTAAATTAAGTAAAGAGTTGTAGTATGATTCTTAGTATTATTATTTCCAAGAGACTGCTAGGTAAGATTCTACAATGTTTACTACTATTTAGTGCTTTAATTCCAGTTACTGTAACCCTAGCCACCAATTTCTCTGGATTACTCAGGACTAAATGATTTAGTACTGTTTCACTTCCCTTGGGCTATTTTAGCAAATAGCTAAAGGGGTTGAGAAAATTGCTTAAGGGGTTGAAAAATGTCTTCTCAGAACTCTGTTGTACTCTGACATTATATCAGTTTGGATTTGAGTTGCTGTCATCACTTATTTAAAGATAATAAGCATTTCTAAAATCTAAACATGCAAGATCCAGACCACCAATTTTAAATGTCAAACATGGGTGTTATGGAAAATTTTTAAAACTGGGTTTGAAGAAAGCAGCCCAGATAGATAGTCTAAATTAGGTTCCCCATAGCAGTGTACATACAAACCAATTCTAAAGAGAAGTGCAGTACTGCTTTATCATAAGATGTAAGAATACTGGGCCAGCATTCACTGGCCTATGGAAGGTAGGCACAGTCACACAGGGCCCAAGCAGGAAGAAATTGAAGTGGTTCAAGACCAATTCAGGAAGCTTGTATGGTAGAGAGTGCAGTATTCATTTGGATTTTAGATGTTTGATTCAAGGCTACACGTAAGAACTAACATTCATATAGCTGAATTATAGCCACTTAGCTGAACCCACCCACTGACATCGTGCACTTTCTGTAGATGAGATAAGCAGATAGGCATCCAGAGAGCAATCCAAATCCCACGCTGGCACAGGTTAAAGCCTGCCTGAAACACTAATCAAATAAGTGAGACCTTGTAGCCGTCTGCCTACGTTGAATTCTTTAGATGATTCTACTATGCACTGGAAAAACAAAACAAACAGAAATACTTATTATGAGAAGGCCTAGCTCAAAGCACTACCAGCAAGGTCTGGACTGTGTACCTGCGCTGCACTGCTGGTTTAGCTGTGCAGGGTGTAGGGGCAAAAAACCCAAACAAGCACAGATGACCTGTTAACAACTTTACTTCCTTGTGACACAACTGTGGAGTGAGATCAGTGGGTAATAGAAATCCCAGTATCACCTTTTAGGAGTCTTTTAGATATGGAGAAAATCAAATAAGTTGGCCTGGAGTGATGTGATCAATGAGGTCATCTCCATCTAACTAATTTAGTAAAGCAATTAGTAGTGAAGATAATAGTGCCAGATTATGGAGAACATCCAATATGGGTATCCAACACCCTGTAGGTGTTTGATTTCATGGTAGAACTTCTTCACGACCTGACATGTTTCATGATAGCTAGAGAGTGTCCTCTCCCCTGGGTCCATGTTGCTAGTCATAGCCAAACACAGCTGGTCACAGGAGGGGATGAGGCTGTGATTAGTGCAAGTGTGAAGGGTATGAGTGTTGTAGAATAGCAGTCTTGAAAGAGAAATTGCTATCTGCCTGCTATATCCATCTCACTGAATAAATTTTAGCTTATATGCAGTTGAGAGGTATGGGACTTTCTTGTGGCTACCCTACCCTAAGTTCCAGGGTGATATCTGATTCCATGTGCTCACAGGTGGATAGGTGGATAGTACTCACCCTTTCAAAAACATTTCTGTATTAATGAATGACTTTTATGTAATTCCTAAACCTTTTGTACTGGTTTCAGGCTGAAGTGGAACAGTGGAACACTCAGACCTCCCCAAAACACCATAAATTCCAGGTCATGGAGTTGTCCAAGAAGGATAAAGTTTTCTTTTCTTATGGAAGCTGGACCACTGAATTCTGGAAATACTAGTCAGTGGACAAGTTGGCAAGAAGAAATTTTACTTTCACAGTGGATGTGACACAAAGTTGGGGGAAGCACTGCCCCAGTTTTGGGAGAGGAATTCCTGTAATTTCTTTGAGACTTGGTTGTTTCATTAAAAATAGCATTTATAAATATATAATATAAATAGGACAGATTAAATACACAGCATGAACAATAACTCACACCTTTCTTTTCCCAGCTGAAGGGTCTTGCTTAGAATTAGGAACCCTCATTTTCCCTTCCTTTGGTCTGCCTAATCTATTTGTATTTATCTTTAACAGAACTTTACCACAGCTTCTGTGGTTAAAATGATGAGGTAGAAACAAAGAGTGGAAGAACCTGATAGTTGTGATGGAATCTAAAATGTGAAAATTCTTCTTCAGCGTTGAACATATTTTTTGCCTGTCTTTTTCTATAAAGTGACATTTTTTGTATCAGAATGTATTGACACAGAAAAGCAGAGTGTTCAAAAATGGGCATTTAGAGTTGAGCATAAATATTATGAAAGAGCAGTTTTATAATAGATAATGCTCATTGAATCAGTCTGTAATGATTGGAGAGAATAAACTAGTTTCATGAAAACATCCAACTTGTGGTTGGATGACCAGCATCCTTTTTTGTCTGGCCTCTCTCTAGATTGTGAGCACATCATCTTATGTGAGCATACTGTCATCTTAAACACCTTTCAGTTAAATATCCAGGTTTTTCCCATACAGTTTACTTGAACCTCTTAATAGCCCATTCCCAGACCGCCCAGCTTCCATTGCTCTCCAGTTTATTAAACATTTTTCAGATTTCCTGGACAGGTCTTAGATTCATGATTTCTGGGTTTTCTGCTTCCTTGCTTAGGCCATTTCTTGCTTAGCCAGCATCATGGACTTCTCAAAAGGTTGTTTCAGGTTTTTCAATAAGTTGTTTCTGCAGTTGTCTGACCCAAACTAATTCAACCGTGTAAATGAATGGGACTAAAAGGCATTCAAAGTGGGTCTCCCTCTATGCTCAGCAGTGCCATATTAGTTAAAGTTTTAGTTTTCACAAAAAGATATTCTGGTTTTCAATATTTCTTCAAATACTTGACATTTAGCATTGGCGAGTCTTATGAAAGATCTTTTTTCTCTCTCTGCCCCCCTCACTTTCCTTTTCTTTCTGCCCCTCCTCTTCCACACTTTCATTATGTTATTATACCTGGCAGGAGCAGAACAAAAATCTCAACTGTCTCCAGCCAGCTCTATTATTTCTTCACCTCTCTAGAGCTGGTTCTTGCATTTTTGAAAATTAAAATGTTCAAAGGGCTGTAATCACCTTATTACATGAAAAGAATTTCTTCAGGTAGGCAATAATTATCATCCACTTCCAGTCTCGGATATCTGGTGCCCTTTACAGATACTTTATTCTTCTATTAAAGGCATGTCTCAACAGCAAAAGCTTGAGTGTTAGTGACAGCTTTAAATGCATGAGAAGAACTCTTTTCTTACACTGACCATATCCTTAAACTTCAGAAGACAATTATAAATAATTTCAAAGTTATTGTGATTCTTTGCAACTCACTACTTCTCCCTACAGAATTTGGCGATCTCATTTATCAGTGTCCTTCTGATAGACTTTCTGACTGACTAAATTCTACTTAAAATGTATTTTTAATTATCTACATTTATACATAATTGCCTCTCTTGCTTACTGAGCGTAGTCTTTAGTATGCTGAGCTTCACAGAACTTGTAATACAAAACTTTTCAGACGGAATTCACATTATGGACACAAGTTTTTTGATATATGTGTATGTTACATAGAGAGGAAGAAAGCTGTATGCAGAACTGTGATTAAAACCTTTAAATCATTTTCTCTGCCTCTCCTGATAACTAGCATTGCAATTTAGTGTTTATCTTGGTTAGGTTCCCAGCAGGTTATTAACAATTAATTAGCAATACATCTCAAATGTTCTCTGTGCTAGTGTACTGACTGCATGGCACCAGAATGGGAATCCACTTGGTAAATAAACTGTAGCCATAACCATTTGTTTCAGATGAGACATATACACAGTTTATGTATATTTTTCATGTTATATTCCAGCCTTTACTCAGAGTTACAGCCAGGAGGCATAAAGACTATTTATGAGCTTTGGGTGAAACTATTCATTTGTTACACAACAGATAAAAAAATGGAATAATTTTGCTTATGTCATATGCTCCTCTTATAATTCCCCTCAAGGTTTTGCTCTCTTTCATTCTCACTCTATATCAGGAATCTTGCTCTTTACTTTAACAAGGAAACAAGGAAAAGTGTCCTTCCAAACAATTGCTGGATGATTATAATACTGAAAGAAAACTGCAGATTCTGAGCAGGATCAAAGTTAAAAGACACTAGAAGTAAAGCAACCATTTATATATATATATATATAAAGTAAAAATACAATAAATGCTATATGTAAGTGTTCAACAATAGTTACACTGTAACACCCACCAAAAATAACATTTGATTTATGAGACATTGTATTACTGGGTGGCAATAGCACAAGAGAATAGACTTTTCTTTTCTTGTGAGACTGACAATCATCACTGTTTATATTTTCTTAGTCGTAAAAAAACACTTAATCTTCAGCTAGACCAATTTATGTCTCTTTAGGACCAAAAATGGTAGAAACAGATGCAAATAGTGTGCAGAATTAGATATACACAACTGATTGAAATCTGCATTCATTTAGATACCTCAGGATTTATATAAAAGCTGATGAGCTTGTGTCTGTATCTAGCTGGTAAACCAATTCTTAATCACTTGGGATAGAATATAGAAGCATCATAACAGAGTGGAAATACTCAAATAATGCTCACAAATCAGAACAACTTCTGAGTTTGTTTTTGCTAAACTACAATGCAGACCACAGAATTTTGCAAAAGTCCTACTTTTATCAACATTTAAATAGAAGAAAAGTTGAATATTCTCTGATTAAAAAAACCGAAACAAAACCTCTTGTAAATAGAAAAAATAAACAATTTATCTTTTGAAGAAATAATTAGGATCAACATGGAAATCATTAAAAATGCTGGTTTGGCCTGAGAACAGAATACAAACTACAGGAAAATTAACTTTGGTACATGTTTTGATGTCTGAAGTGAAGCGACTTGAATTTCTGTGGTGGATTAATCTTAGATGGCTGCCATATGCCCACCAAACTGCTCTGTTGACTCCACCCCCCCAGCAAGACAGGGGAAGCAAATAAGATGAAAAGCTTGTGGGTCAGGATACAGAGAGGGACATCACTCACCAATTACCAACATGGGCAACACAGACTCAACTTGGGGAAGATTACTTTAATTTATTGCCCATTAATTACAGAGTAGGATAGTAAGAAATAAAAAGAAAACTAAAAAAAACCCTTCCCTCTACCTCCTCCTTCTTCCCAAGCTCAGTTCCACTCATGACTCTTTTATCACCTCCCCAAGTGGCACAGGGTGATTGGGAATGGAGGGGTTTCAGTCAGTTCATAACACTTTGTTTCCGCCACTCCTTCCTCATGCTGTTACTCTGCTCCATTGTGGGTCCTTCCCACAGGCTCCAGTTCTGCAAGAACAGCTCCAGCATTGGTCTTTTCCATGGGGTGCAGTCCTTCAGGAATGGACGACTTCAGCATGGATCCTCCAGAGAGTCACAAGTCCTGCCAGAAGACCTGCTCCAGTGTGGGCTCCTCTCCAAGGTGCCACAGGTTGTGCCAGGAGCCTGCTCCAGCTACCCTGCAACCCTCACTCATCCACCCCCAACCTTGCCATATAAACATCAAAACAATCTCACTTAACTATATTTAGACTAGCTTGCTCTGTGACATGTTCTGCGGTGTAATTACAATGATCCAGATAACAGAATAACTTTACTTACTTGCAACCCAGCCAGTACTCAGCCTATGATGTAGTCAGTGGGGTCCCTATTATACTAAGCATAGTGCAACCCAGAACACTAGACTGTTCTTGTTCTTTAAAGCTACAAATGAGGAACAACAGGATCGTGTCAAGAAAATAAACAAGCTTGGGAAGTGTGAAGAGTTAAATCAACTGAATGGGAAAAATTAATTTTTAAATATTAGAATCATGTACAAAGGGAGAAAATGGAAAGGGAAGCAGATGATACATGGGTCAGAAGTGAAGGGACTGCACAAGTGGAGAAAGAGGGAGGTCGATGCAGTTATCCAGCTAACCCATCACAGAGAAAGTCCAGTCTATTTGGACCTTATGAATGCCCCTATCTTCCTCTGCACTTACTCTTAGCTACTGGAATTTCTGGCCTGCTTATCTGTTTTCTTACGAGGCTGGAGACAGAAAAGATGACATTTATGCGTGTAGAGAAAAGACAGGTGGGTATCTCCTATTCCGTATTTTCTATTGTTATATAAATTGAAGACAGTGATTGGACGTGGACTCTATTTAATATTTCTTCCTTATTGTTCCACTCTGTATGTTAGCTTTTCAGAAAGTATTCCTCCTGGATGGAGTCTATGGTGCCTTTTCTTTTCTATTTGTGTATGAATGTCATGGTTTTAGCTGGGATAGAGTTAATTTTCTTCACTCTAGCTGGTATAATGCTGTGCTTTAAACTTAGCATGAAAAAAAAAAAAATGTTGAGATAACACACTGACATTTGGGCTGTTGCTGGGTAGTGCTTATACTAGTCAAGGACACTTCTAGCTTCCCATGCTCTGCTGGGTGCACAAGAAGCTGGGAGGGGAGGGGGCACAGCTAAGAGAGCAGAATCAAACTGGCCAAAGGGATATTCCATATCATGTAATGTCATGCCCAGTATGTTACCTGGGAGGGGCTGGCTGGGGTGGGGAGGAAGCAATCGCGGCTCGGGGACGGGCAGCGTCAGTCGGCAGGTAGGGAGCGGTTGTATCGTTTGTGTTTCTGTGGGGTTTTTTTCTTTTTTTTCCTTTCCCTTCCTTTTCCATTTTATTATATTAACATTATTGTCATTATTATTATTATTATAATTATTATTATTTTATTGTAATTATTAAACTGTGCTTATCTCAAGTTCTTTTGCTCTTCCGATTCTCTTCCCCATCCCACAAGGTTGTGGGGGGGAAGTGAGCAAGTGGCTGCGTGGTGTTCAGTTGCCAGCTGAGGCTGAACCATGACAATGAATAAATATAGAATAAAGCTGTGCTTGTTTCTAAATCAGAAACATAGGACTTTACTTATGTTGTGGTTTCTGAAGGTTTTCACTTCCCTGTTGAACGAATAGAATTTTCAAGCATTCCAAGAACCAAACCTTTTGCCACCGTCACAGTTTGCAAGACAATAACAGTAGGTGTGAAAACTCCATACTTATTTAGATAGTGAAGCTGGTAAAATGAAGTAATGTTGATTTATGAGCATTAAGGAATATTTGCATGTAAGAAAAGAATACATCAGTTAAATCAACTACAGATAAAGCTGGACAGACAAATAAGAGTATCAGAGTCTATAGTAAAATAGATTAATACTGCTGCTGATGATGACAGTATCCTTAGTTCACTACCTTATATAAAGAATGTATTTCTTTTTCTTTCTCCTTTTTTATTGATCTTTCTTTTCTTTCTTTCTTTCTTTCTTTCTTTCTTTCTTTCTTTCTCTCTTTCTTTCTTTCTCTCTTTCTTTCTTTCTCTCTTTCTTTCTTTCTTTCTTTCTTTCTTTCTTTCTTTCTTTCTTTCTTTCTTTCTTTCTTTCTTTCTTTCTTTCTTTCTTTCTTTCTTTCTTTCTTTCTTCCTTTCTTTCTTCCTTCCTTCCTTTCTTTCTTCCTTCCTTTCTTTCTTTCTTCCTTTCTTTCTTTCTTCCTTTCTTTCTTCCTTTCTTCCTTTCTTTCTTCCTTTCTTTCTTCCTTTCTGCCTTTCTTCCTTCCTTCCTTCCTTCCTTCCTTCCTTCCTTCCTTCCTTCCTTCCTTCCTTCCTTCCTTCCTTCCTTCCTTCCTTCCTTCCTTCCTTCCTTCCTTCCTTCCTTCCTTCCTTCCTTCCTTCCTTCCTTCCTTCCTTCCTCCCTCCCTGACATTCAGAACCAGTTAACAAAGCCTGAGTCTATTCCCCAAAGTATCACTGCAATTTTTTTTTTCCGTTGACTTCAATGAGAATAGAACAGTGATTGTGAGAATGTTTGAAGACCCCAGCAAGGGTGGTACAACTTACATGGCCACAAAAAGCAACAAAACAGGTCATAAAGCCTTTTTTGGGACTAAATAAATTATCTTAGCTAAAGCATTTCCTCTTTGCTGAAAGAACCAGTAAGGTGCTTTGTATATTGCTCTTCTGTTAAGGTCATCTGGCCACAGGAAATCTGATCAGTTTAATATTACTAGGTTAAAAATATTGACCTGGTTTTGTTTCATTTATCATACATTTAGCCCATTATATTTTTGGCTATGATTGTTACATATTGATCACCTTTTATACATAAGTTTTGTCTTATATATATTGAATTAAATGGTATGTATTTCAGTGATAATAGTATCGAACCTTCATATCTTCAAAAGTTAATATTACTCAAGATATTTTGATAGCAAGAGTGAATAGGAAAAAATAAAAAACAACCCCAAACATTAACAGAAGTCTTAAAATATGCACTGTTTCTGAAAATTATATTATACATTCTTGAGTTTGTATACATAGGTGTGTGTATATATATACACACACATAGATAGATGTGTGCATATATATATATAAACTCAAAGACCATTTACTTTCTAGAGACTGTTACTATGTTGTTTGGAAGTTTCTGGAACATAAAAATACATAACTGAAATTAGTGTATACAGACGTATATTACAATATACTTTAAAAACTATATATGCTGACAAAAGAAAAATATTGGGCAGAAAACTTTGTAGACAGTGCTTCAATAATCACAATGCGATTCTAAGAAAATGGATGCTAATTTCTTGAAAATGTGGTTGATAATAAAAATAATGGAGAACTCTATAATAACCACAGAAGTAACAGCAGTTTTAGAAGCTCTGAATCAGATACTTTGCAAAGCACAGCTGGATTAGCAGCAAAAATTAAAGTGCATTCAATAAAAGAAATTATTTGACATGTATCTGCACCTACAGTAATAGATCATTATGTTCTATTTTCAAAGATATAATAGAAATTGAGGAAGTGATGGTATTTTATTCCAAGTGATCAAGTGACTAAAACAACTCCTTCTGGAAAAATCACGTTTATGTATAGAGAATAACAACTAAAATTTTTTCCCTTCTGGTGGCAAAGGGTGATTTTTTAAAAAAAAAGAAAGAAAAAAAGAAGAAAAAATATACATAAACAGTATTAGTCAGTCACAGTGCAGGTGTTTGGTTCCATCTGCTAGCTTACGTACTCATAGCATAGCTAAGTTTTGAAAGTGAGGACATGGAAAGATGATAGTCCCAAGCATTACTGAAGACAATGTTCTTACTTATAATTCTTTTATTTTTCTGTCTAGAACAAAACTGTTAACAGCATAATGTGTAGGCTGAAAATTCATGTTCTGCATGTTTCACTTCAATACAATGATTTTTTTTATTTACGCATCAAATATTTCTGCCAGAATATCTGTTTAGGGTTGAAAAAAAGACTGTGCTATCCATAATGAAGTATTCCATCTTCTTATTTATTTGTTTGTTTGTTTGTTTATTCATTAATTTATTTTTGTTTGTTCATTAATTAATTTATTTATAGCATATTTTTTTTCTAGATGTCTTGGAACAAAGATTAAAGTTTTTATAAGTGGTTGGATGTAAATTGCCAAATTTATGATCATTTGGAAAACTACATTTTTTGAGTAACAACTTGCTAAATTGCAATTCTCTGAATAGCTCACTACCACCTGTACTTCTATAAGCACCAGCAAGTTCTCTCATGCTCCTCACACTTCCACCTGAAAAATTAATGGTTGTTGATAATAAAAATGAGAGTTTGAAAAAAGGCAAAACAGCTGGATATGAGTGCTAATATTCCAGACCAAGTTAAACTGTGATAACTTGTAAGCTTCTACTAAAAACCCAAACCAATCCAGAACAAAATAACAAAACCACCCCACCCACCCATTAAAAAAAAAAACAAAAACCAAAAAACTACAACCCAGAAACCCCACAGATCTTATATGAAAATACAGACAAAGTTGACATCTAACTCCTTGGCATGAAATACAGGGAGCGCAAAGATTGCATTGTCTTTAATATCATGCAAAATGAAGCCAGCAGGAGAACAAATTCTGAGATTGTAAAAAAGCAAGATCTGGAAAGTAAACACTGGTTTCATCAGTAAAATTGAAATATCAAAGTGGACACAAAGAGTTATTTTAAGGTAAACATACCTAACTTGGGTGATTTGAAGGTGAGACCATACAGTTACAAGGGCATGTATTTTTAGACTTCAGAATAATGTCTGAAAAAAAGAATGGCACAAAAATTTACTGAGTTGTCATTGTGCACATTCTTGAGATCTTTTTATGAAGACAGTTGTATAACATTTGGAAAAACATCACTCATACCATTTCCCCTTTGTCAGGCTGCCATTTATAGAAAAAAAGGTAAGGGATGGATCTGCAAGCTAGCTGAAGGAATGGAAAACTCAAATTTAAAAAAATTGAGAGTTTGTGGTGGTGCATAGTAAAAAGAACCCAGAAATGTTGAGGGACATCATATTAGGATACACAGTATAATGATATTTTTTTGGAAGGCACAGTTCATGTCATAATATACATGGGAAGGATGGGTAGAAACAGTCCATGATCCAAGAAAGATGACTTATCATTTTAGTATTTCAATTTTAATACAGAAAAAATACTGAAAAAAACCCCAAGTGGGACTTTCAAGAAAGAAAAATTAAACAAGTGAATGCAACTGAAAAATATATGTTTGACTTCAGTAGTGAAGATGAGTAGAATGTGATATGGGGAACTTCATGTCATGAAACATAGAATTTCTACATTTCTATGATAAAAATAACAAATGTAGCAAGACAGAGAAAGACACATTTGCTGACCATAGTTTTGTCTTTTTATGTTATCACAGATTTATCAAAAGAATATGTGAATATACAACTAAGGAAAGCATAACAAAAGAAAAGAATGGAACAGCTTTAGAAGCCTCAGACTTTTGCCATGCAGTTTGACATTGTATGAAATTAGTTGTAATGAGTTAAATGAATAAAGACAAGTATTATGATCATTATACCTTAGAAAATTGTAAAGGCTGTCATATTAAAATTACAACTTTGGAGAGGTATAAAATGTAAAAGCTGAGAAATGTGATCCTGCAAATGTACAAATAACAGTCAAAAGTCTATTAAATAGAGTGATAGTGTCCAAGAGAAAGTGAGTTGTTTGCATTATAGAATAGTTATATAAATGAGACTTCAGATCTGTGCTGCTCTGATGACTAAAAGGAAGAAAAAGCAAATAGGAATGCTAATCAAATTAACTGTTTCCTTAATAAAGGGAAATCAACCTACATAAATGTAAAATTCCTGATTTTGCAGGTGCATATGAACAAGCAGGGCAATGCAGACTGATTCTTTTCACCAAGTGTTGGATCTTTTTATTTTCTGCTTTTACGGGAGTAATTTTTAATCATTCACTTTTCTCTTATAAAATGATCACAAACTGGTATTCCATTTTTTCCCCCAGAAAAAGAAAAAGATAAAAGAAGAAGAACTAGATCTAATATTCTTGAGGCTGGATAATGGACCTATTGACAAATCAAGTCTGTGGTTAAGGCCATTTAAATAGTAAACATATTCCATGGCTGCTGCTTACACATGTTTAATTATATCAACACCAGTTTGGCCCCTTATTATAGCTTTTTGAATTTTTCTGTAGCTTTCAGCTATGTAAGTGATGAAACTGGGGATCACAAAAGCAACACATGTGGTAAATGCTTCCTTTTTTTTAATATTAAGTGAGTCAGTAATCTCTACATCCAACTACTGCTGTTAGCCTTGTGTGAAGAGCTGTGTAAATGGGTTTCACACAACAATACTATCATAGATTAAAAAAAAAAAAATTGGAAATGTATGTTAAAAGTTAACTTGGAAAAAATAAGTCAGTCATCTCTCACGAATACTGCTAGCTAGCTTTTAATGTCATAAATACGCTTTTTATAGAAACCCAGTTCCTTTGTTATTTTCAGAGAAAATAAACTGTGACAAGTTTTGTAAGAAGTTTGTTCACTGTTGTAGAGGTTTACTCTTTCTGCTGGCCTGTTCTCTGTATTTAAAAGTTGAGGGTAATTAGTCATCTTTTTTATTGTTAATGGAAGATTTTAATTTCGATACTTATGCCTCAGACCTTTGACTTTCTAGCCAAGACTGTAGTTCTAGAAACAGTATAAGCCTTCTGCCCAAAGTACACAGAAAAGGATCAGCCACTTCAAATATGTTTGAAAGCCTTAGCACTCTAATTTATCCAGGAAAAAAAGAGCCTATCGGTGAACTGTTTTAAAGAGCCTACAGCATTTATGAATCTTCCTGCAAGACTTCCTAAAGATCAATAATACTTCAAATCTGTTAGAAGTAAATAAGACATACGTTTCTAAGTTTGATTACTTCAGCATAGCCTGTGAACCATATTGCTTATGACAGAAGTGTTTAAAGAAATCCAAAACATGCTAGTTTAGATAGAGCAAAATATAACTGTGGATGTTCAGTTTCCACTATTTTACTCCTGTCTTCAGCGACAACTATATCTAATAGCTCTACATATATATGAGAGTGCACATATTATGTGCACTACATGTAGATATTCCTATAGTCCTTTTGTAAATGCTCATTTATATCCATCACAGCTAAACACATGCCAAATATTAATGTCAACCTCTTTAAACCTTTGGTCTGGAAAATTATAATAAAATTGAATTAGGCAGCTCTATTTTTCTATAGTGGACTTTGAAAGGCCAAGGTAGTTACTAAGGAAAGAGGAAGTGATTGAAATTTCTGACTTATCAAGGAAGAAAATGATCACAGTCTGTGTTAGGCATTCTGTAAATGCTCAGGTGCAATTAAAAAAAATACATTTGAAAATAAGGGTGTGATTTTAATCCAGATTGATGACTTCACTTATTAACAAGATGCTTTAAACATAATTAAAAAATACCATTGATCTATTTATGCCCTCTGTGAAAGATGGAAAAAGATAAATACCTAGTCTTGGTGATCAATTAGTAATTTATGACAAAGTTAAAGGTTATTTATCTGTGTCATATACAAGAAAATAATTCTCATCTTAGTTTTTCATGATCAAATTAAGTCTTATTGGAAGCTTTCATATCAGTTAAAAGATTAACAAAGAATGAATACCAATTCTTCTCGAATGGACTAACTTTCAGAAACCCCAATATTTGTTGAGAAAAATTATCATTACATCCATGCAAAGACGTAATGAATATCAAAAAGGGTCCCGAATACATGCAGAAGCGTTAGGAGGTCAAATCTTTGAAGGTTTGCTTGAACAAGTAGAGGGGACAGTTTCAAGTACACAATGAAATGTAATACTTTTCAGCTGGTATTGGCTGATAAGGCTAAAAGAGAGGAACAATTACTGTTTATTGTTTAATAATAATGTTGCCAGAAGGATCAGCAAAGAAGGAAGCTCTCTAAAGGTGACAAGCAAGGAAAAAGATTATTCATGTTTGGATGCACACAATGTGAATCTTCAGGAAGCACTGGACAAGGCACAGATCTGTAACAATATCAGAAAGAATATTTAGCAGAATTGAGGAAACAAGCAAGGAAGAATGTATCGATATGTGTTATGTTCTTTACAGCTATCTAGGAAAGTCTAGAAAATCATTCTCTCAAAGGAAGCATTGCTTATATTAAACATTTCTACAGCGCCCAAACTTTTTTCTGTTACCACTTATTTTTGTGGATCGAGAATTTGCAAATTATAATGAGTACAGTCAGTGTTCTGAAAGAAAATAATTATCTGGAGATCCTGGAATATCCTGGAGTCATTAGACAGCCAGCCTACCTTCTAACTAGCAGAGTCTCCGGGAAGCATACGCAAATTGACCATTATGAGCCCCAATGTTGACAAACTAATTTGGAGACATGGAACAACAACAATCACATTCTGACACAAATGCAGCCATGGTACCATTTTGCCACGAAACTTTTTTCTGCACAGCCTTATGGATATCATACATTTTAATGAAGAGGAAAACAAATGTTTTTCTATAACTTGGAAAAAAAAAATGTTCCAGTCTTATGTAAGAATTTATTTACTTTTCTCTGAAATAAGTGCAGAGTTAAAATTTGTTGCTGAAAGTAGAAAAATTCATCCTGAGTTTGTGAAGTTATGATCTGTACTGGGTCTGGCTGTGATGGTGTTAATTTTTCTTCATAGCAGCACGTATGGTGCTATGTTTTGGATTCGTGACCAAAATAATGTTGATAATACACCAACGTTTTACCTGTTGCTGAAAAATATTTGCACAATCTGAAGGCTTTCTCCCACTGGTAGGTGTGGAAGTGAGCAGCTGTGCAGGGCTTAGCTTCCACCTATGATCAACCCACCACATGGTCTCGTAATGCAATATGTGAAGCACAATATTAGAGAGGCAATTAGGCCTCGTTTTAATTTTAAGGTTGACATCTTTTCTGAATACAACAGAAGTAAGTAGTGAAAAATAAATCCATAGAATATATCCTGTCTCCAGCAAAATTCTTTCATAGAAAGCTTGTCAGACTTTGTTAAACAAGACCTATTTTATTCTTATCGGAAGGCATCCATGATTAACACATTTTAAAGTTTTGCTTTGCATTGATAAACCTGGTGATCTTTCAGATAAAAAAAATATTCTGGAAAGGAATTGTAATTTTCCTTCAAAAAGAATATTATTCTATCATCTTCTCTGTTTTTGAAAATATAAAGTTTAAAATGTTACCTGTATCAGAAGAAATATCATGGGAAGTTTCTAAAGAAAAAATTAGCTTCATAGTAAAGAATAAAATTTGAAAACAACAATGAGCTAGGTTATAAACAAAAAGCTTTAAACCTACACCAGAATAGCAGAGTATATTGTACTTTCAACATTTAATGCATGGATTAGTAATGTCTTCATATGATGGAATCCAGTTAAACACTGACACTACCAAGTTCACAAAGAAATTCTAAAGTTTAATATATTAAAGAACCAACTAGTTTCTAGAAAAAAAAAGTTTTTAAATTGTTCCCAATTATTGCTTTTCTCTTTAACATGCGTTTTTTAATAATCCAAATTAGAAAAGCTTAGAACTTTTATTATAGACTTATGACTGTGAAATATTTAAACTCCATGCATCTCTCCAGGTTTATATATACGTTTAACATAAAACGATGACTCTTTTATAAAGCTTGTTGGTGTTTTTGTCTGGGTTTTGGTTTTTTTTTTTTTTCATTTTTGTGGATAATATTTAAATATGCTTTGCACTTGGAAATTAACAAGCATCTTGACAATCACTAAACCAGCTATTCAACAGATATTTTTTTTATGGATACCTTGTCAGAATTCTCTGCACAAATCAAACTGCTTAATTTTTTTACAAGTCTCTTGAGAATACGATTCATACTTCCATTTTTACAAACTGGTCTCATAAGAAGATCCATGGAAGTTCAATTCTGAAGTAATTTGAATAGTTTCATGCGTTAAAATCTGGCTCCACTAACTTCAAAGAGGACAGGATTTCACTTATAGGCTTTTCATCAGTTTTACAATGTCTAGTATTTTTTCTCTTTTGGCAGTTACATCACACATTTGCCACCTGTCCATAAGCAGAACACAGAAATCTCAAAGAAAACTAACATTCGGGGGTAATCTGTAATTGCTTTGCCAAGTTCCTCTAGGAAGCGACCATTCCTGACGTCATAATCGACATCCTGATGTAGCTTCCAAAACAGGCATGGATTAATGCTATTCCTTCCCTGCAGCTCATCCTTATTGTTTCTATATAATTCAAAAATCTTCTTTTACTTAATTTAGTAAAGTTATATGCTCAGTACATTCTTTACAATATTGCAATCACTTATGCAAGTAATTGCACTTGATGAAATTATTAAAGAAATATCAAAAAGTGGCCACTGATCAAGTTCCTAGAAGTCAAGTATGTGCACATTGTTTATGTGGAAGAACCTTTTGATCTCTAAGACAATCTGAAGTGGTGTTGAAAACCAATGCACTGTTACAAGTTGCATTTACATTTTGTTTAACTTACGTAGGAATTAAAAACTTGTTTTTTTCTCAATAATGGTTAATTTCCGTCTCTCATCAACTACTAGTATATATTAATGAGCTCATGACAGAACACAGTGGATGCAATTCTAAATTTATGGTAGTCAGGATGTTAAACAAGATGATGGAATGCATTATATCTGCCCTTAAATACAACAAATAAGCTTATATTTAGATCTATTAAGACTTCTGTTATGTCTAGCAGAGAAATTAGAAAATTTACAGATGATAGCCTTCTTAGAGAAAAATAGAAGTAAAAGTATTCTCCTTTCATCCAAAATTATTACCATAGCTCCACCCCTATATTACTATTTCTATTAATGGAATTTTTGGGGAAATTATAAGACATGCTGCTAATTCAACTTAATATTTTCTAACAGCATTAGTGAGGAAAGTTCTTTTTCTGGAGGGATAAAAGCAAGACTTCATTAAGGCTGAACACATCAGCAAAAATCTTTATTTGTTCTTATAGCTGTATTAAATTTCCTCTGGAAGTTATTATCTAAAAATTATAAGACCAGTCCCAATCATTTATGATACATTAATAATTCTGCTTAGAAGAATGCAAGGATGAAGCATAACAACTATTACAGCTTTTCCTAAGGTAATTGTTGTATTTTAATTTTAGCAAAGGGAAAGGAATGTCAGAATCTTTAATTTCATTGCTAGGTGTGTCAATTACTCCTCATGAATGTTCAGTGGGTCATAAACTTAAAATTATTAGGTTGGATACGTAAATATACGCATTTAAATCCACATCCAGACAGTGAATTAAGTGGCCAGCCACAGCAGCACCACATTTTCATATTAAAAGGAATAAGATTTACTGTCAGGTAGTTCTAAAAATGTTGTTGTTCAAAATGTTTCTTATTTTAATTAAGGGAAATAATTCCATAAACTCCAGGTGTAACAATAGAAGGATCAACAGTGTTGGCACTTAATCCTTTTTTCCTCATATTTCTAGATTACCAAAGCAACAAAACAGTTCTAGGAATACGGGACAGTTCCAGGCAGTAGACGAAAATTCAGGCTCAATTCAGTAGTCTAGACACACAGGTATACTGTCATTGGAGATGCATATCTCATAAGAGATATATACATGGAGCAGACAGGTAAGATGCAGGATCCATGAGAACTGTGTATGTCATAGACTGGTAGGTTAGCAGCAAAAATATAATGATCTGATTATATTAGAAAATTAAAACACATATTTAGTATCCTTTTAGATACAATGCAACATTGCCACTGTGGTCCACAGCCAGTATGGTCTTTAGTCACCTCTGTGACATCACTGTCTTAGCTGTGCCCCCTCCCCTCCGGGCTTCTTGTGCACCTGGCAGAGCACGGGAAGCTAAAAAAGTCCTTGACTAGTCTAAGCACTACCCAGCAACAACCCAAACATTGGTGTGTTATCAACATTGTTTTCATACTAAGTCCAAAGCACAGCACTATGCCAGCTACAGCAAAGAAAATTAACTCTATCCCAGATAAAACCATGACAGTATCCACCCCTTATTCCATATCATTTAGATCATGCTCAGGTCCCATATTACCCAAAACAATATCAATAACCCCTACCTGCCTTCTCATCCTTTAATAGAATATACAGATTTCATATATCATTCCCCTAGTCTATGGATCACCCCTGTAAAATGTCCGTGAAATGTCCATTGAGTAATCTGCTTTGGGTTCCATCCATTGTACGATTCTTTCAGAGAGGTGGAGCGTGTGGTGTTGGGTTGTTGCATGCTGAAGTCAGTCCTTGTTTCATCACCGCTGCACTGTTAGTCCTTGTTCTATCACTGCTGCACTTTGCCTGGTTCAATGAAAGTTCATTTTTTAATTAAATTGGGAGATTCCCACCATGATACCGTTGATATGGCATATAGCAACCATAGCAGTGATGACATACAACATTATACAGCAATTAACAGCATACCATTCTGTTCATTGGCTGTTTTCACCCAAAATCAAATCCCCTTGACATACACACCAGATTCCTCCATCCTCCTGCATCATCCACCAAATGCACCCCGGTCCTTTAGTAAAAGCAATCCCATGAATGGGTTTGCCTTTGCCCGAGGCAGGAATAACCCAGACTGTTTTCCCCAACATATTTTTTTATGTGCAGTACAGGGACTCTATCCCCTTCCACAGTACGTAAGGATTCTGATTGGGCAGGGCCAGCTGGATTTCTAGATCCCGTAGCATTGACTAACGAGGTGCCTTTTGCTAAATATGTATCCCAGTATTTAAATGTTCCACCCCACTTTGCTCTCAGTGTCGTCTTTAACAGTCCATTGTATCTTTCGATATTCCCAGAGGCTGGTGCGTGACAGGGGATGTGATACACCCACTCAATGCCGTGATCCTTGGCACAGCTGTCTATGAGGTTATTTCGGAAATGAGTCCCGTTGCCTGACTCAATTCTCTCTGGGGTGCCATGTTGCCACAGGACCTGTTTTTCGAGACCCAGGATAGTGTTCCGGGCAGTGGCGTGGGCGAGAGGATACATTTCCAGCCAGCCGATGGTTGTTTCTACCATGGTGAGCACATGGCGGGTTTGTGGGAGTGTGATATAGTCAATTTGCCAGGCCTCCCCATATTTATATTTCAGCCATCGTCCCCCATACCACAGAGGCTTTACCCGCTTCGCTTGCTTGATGGTAGCGCATGTGTCACATTCGTGGCTAACCTGTGCAATAACATCCATGGTCAAATCCACCCCTTGATCACGAGCCCACCTGTATGTTGCATCTCTCCCTAGATGGCCTGAGGTGTCATGGGCCCACCGAGCTAGAAATAGTTCACCCTTATATTGCCAGTCCAGATCCACCTCAGCCATGTCAATCTTGGCAGCCTGATCTACCTGCTGGTTGTTCCAATGTTCTTCAGTGGCCCAACTCTTTGGGACATGAGCATCCATGTGACGTACCTTTACAACCAGTGAAGAAAATTAACTGTACCCCACATAAACCCATGACACTTAGAAAGCTGTAGCCCAGGGGCTGGTACTGGCTCCAATACTGCTTAACAGCTTCATTAATGATCTGGATGATGTGGCAGAATACACCCTCAGCAAGTGTGCTGATAATACAAAACCGGGAGGAGTAGTTGATGCACCAGCTGGACCTCAGCAAGCTAAAGAAATGGGCATGAAAGAATGTCATGAAGTTCAGGAATCGGTAATACCAATTTCTGACCTTTGGGAAGAAATAACACCATGCACCGCTAAATGCAGGGGGCTTACCAGTTGAGGAGAAGCTTTGCAGGAAAGGACCTGGGGGTCCTGGTGGACAACAAGCTTATCATGAGTTAGCAAAATGCCCTTTACAGCAAAGATGACTAACAACCTCCAAGGCTGCATTAGGCAGAGTGTTGCCAGTAGGTCTAGGTAGGTGATCCTTCCCTCTACTCAGCCCTGGTGGGACACACCTCTGGTAATGGGTCAAGTGCTGAGCTCCCCAGCATAACAGAGACAGGGTTGTATTGCAATAAGTTCAGCTAACAATCATAGAGATAACTGAAACATCTGACATACAAGGAAATGCTGAGAGCAAGCTGAGATTTTTCAGCCTAGAGAAGAGAGGGCTGAGGGGATCTTATAATAGTGTATAAATGCGTGATGGAACAAGTAAAGAAGATGGAGTCAGACTCACCTCAGTGGTGTCCAGTGACAAAACAAGAGGTAATGGGCACAAGTTGAAACACAAGCAACTCTGTTTAAACATATCTTTTTTACAGTGAAGGCCATTGAACACTGGAGCAGGTTACCTGGAGTGGTTGTGGAGTCTTCATCCCTGGACATATTGGAAGCCTGACTGGACACTGCCCTGGGCAACCTGCTTTAGCTGACCCTGGTCTGAGCAAGGTTTTTGGATTGGGCAATCTCCAAACATCCCTTCCAGCCTCAACTATTCTATCATTCTACAAAATTTTAGGTTTATCTGTTTTACTCTCACTGCATTCTTAATCCTGAAATAATAGGAACAGAAACAGGATTTTTTTTTTTAAGTTCTTTTTCTAAGTTTCCTGTAATATGGGATGAATTACATATACAGAAAATTGAGGATTTGGGCATGTCATAGTTTTCATTTTGGTTATTGAACATTAAGAGCTTGTGTTTGGGATTCTATACATCCAAGACGTAGGCTATTGTAATGAATAGGTGACTTCTAGGTATACTTTTTGTAATACACTGTGAAGAGATAATGAAATTGTTGCATGAAAACAAGAATTTTAAAAAGAATATATATTATTTGAGGAATTTCGATAACGTTATTACCAGAAAATATATTCTGCAAATTCTACTTTGTCAGTCCTGAAAATGGTCAGATACCATTAAAATTATTTGTAAACTAAACCATTTACATATTTACCATTTACCATTTAATAAAATATATCACGCAAATTCAAGCCATAATGGGTATTTAAGAACTCTCACTACATTTTTCTGTATTTTAAGTTCTGTACAATGGTCCTTCTGTAGAAGAGATTATAATATTTTATTTATGGTAAAAAGCTCAATATAAGAGACCAAATACTCCCATTTCCCTGCATTGCACCAACATTCTCAAAGTTTTTAAACTGGCTTTTCTTCAATAATTCAAATACAGGATCTCATAGTTTCACTTTTTTGGAGATGTGTTATTTTGAGTCTGAACCTTAACGGTGTTATAGCTAGAAGCCAAAGTATAACTTTCTTAGTTTTTGACATCTTTATGAGCTCAACTGTTTTCTTTAGAGAGGAAAAAAACCAAAAGGTATGTGTTCTGTGAATAGAAAAGGCAGATTTCCTCTATTTGTTGCTGTCTCTCATGGGTCTAAAAATGAATGGACTGGGGTTTATAACATAGGTTTCTTGAGCATATATTCCTCTAAGGATGTAGACTTAAGTTTTTTTTAAATCAAATCGCAAGGGAAAAGTATGTCAGAGGATATTAAAAACAGCTGTTTAAGTGTTCACACTGGGTCTCCAAAATGAAAACAAAAAAAAAAAAAAAAAAAAAAAAAAGAAAAAAAACCCAAATCCAGTAAGCTTAAATGTCAGCCTTCTTGCTTTTCTTTTCTAGATAATATCTAGCATTCTACTTTTTTATCATAAAAGGTCAATGTATCTTGACATTTATCCTCTTCTGATTTATCCAGATAAAAATCAGGAGTAACCATCAGGATCAAAGTTCCTACCATAATAGAAGTATAGAAATATGACCATTATTTCAATTTGTTAGAACACACTGTAGAAGAGCAGAAGAATAATTGTTCACTGTCACTGTCAAATTTCTGTCTTTACAGACACACCAGTGTATGTTCTGCCAGCCTGAAAATGGAAGGGATTCACTAATTTGTTCAGACTTGGCAAGTCTTACTAGAATTTTGCATTTCTTTTATAAAAAGTGTATCATGCCGACAACTTCCAGTTCTGCTAGATTCCTTATGAAGAAGGCAATGAGGCACATACCTGTATCTGTCTTGCACTGCTGAAAATTTCAAAGACAATGAACTAGATAGCTTTCTAAGAGAGAGAGAGGAGTGTATCAAATCTTTAGGCTACCAGCTACACTGCAGGGCAATGTGTAATTTTGGTGCCAGTTGTCATTTATATTGTACTTCACAGATGTTAAGTACTTAGTATTTTATCTCAACTTCACAGGAAACCAAGGGAGAAAAGTTAATGTCTTGGCAATAAAGGACAGAGCATCAGAGATATGGCTTGAGTGCAGAAATTTGCTTTGTGTAATCTAATAAATCATGCTGTTCATATGCTGTTTAGATGCCAGTAGATCTTCTCAGAAAGGCACAGAGCTCAGCTGGACTTGGCTGTAACACTAGGGTTATCAGTGTCAGCCTTAGGATTATTGCCTCCCAAATCTATGAACCGATCTGGGGGACCTCCAAAATGCAAATCGATGTTTCTCAGTTTTTTCTTAGACCCTAAGGAACAGATCAAGGAAGTGTGGAAAAAAAAGAGCATGAGGAGGGAAGTGCAACAAATGTATGATCATCATAGAACAGAGATTTTGAACAGTGATGTTAATTTGAACGTTCAGCTTACCCTCACATGAAAGATGAGATAAGATGAGATTTTTCTTGACATTTCTAGGTCCTCAAAAATAATCACATACCAGAAAGAAACAAGAAAAGGGAAGAAAAAAGATGGTAATGAAGTATAGATTAGAATGCAAAATTGATCATTAATGTAGCCCTCACCTTTCAGTTCACAATATAATCATGTTTAGGCTTGGTATTTAAACTACCACACAATTAAAGTTTTAACTAGCATACATATTCATAATCAACACATACAACTTAAATTTACATAGAAAATATGTAAAGACATTGCTCACAAAGCGGTAGGAGTCTTATGTTAATAAGACTTTTATTTTTATCAAATATAGGAGCAACATATAAAGAGATGTTATAAACCAATTAAAAGTTAACTCCCACTCTCAAAATATTAAAAGAAAATACATTTCAAGATGCATTAACATTAAATTGTTTTGATTTTGTAATTGCGATTGGTTTTCCTCCCAGGCCTAGTCCTAACTGTAGTCCTGAATTCAGTTAGATGAATCCACATACATAGTGAAATTCACAACAGAAAGAGGAAAACTTAGGCCTTCATAAAATACAGTCATTCCTAAGGACTTTCACCAGGACCAGTAGTAATTAGTGAGGTACTTCTGAAATAATAAATTTAATACTTTAGAATTCATAAAACGTACCGGAAAAAAAGAAAGCACGTATCAGAGGTTATATTACAATCATTAGCACGGTATTTCTCTTACTATATAAATAATGTGCGTGATTGGGTGTTGTTATTAGATGAATGAGCTAATTTGTGATATAAGAAAAAGGAATCTTCCAATATGTTTTTTTTACAGGGAAATCTAAGCAGAACTTGAAACACATTTTCACTCTGCATATAGCTGCAAGATTAGTGTGATCACATTTAATAAATTAGGTTTCCAAATAAGGTTAAAGCTTCTTTAACCTATTAATTGTCAGTGAAGTAGAAAAAGAACATATATACTGAGGTCCAAATCATTCTTCTGGAACTGCAAAATGCAAGCTGCCATGTAAATATTTCTGCCAGCAGCTTAATAGTAACAAATGATGTTATTTCCCAAGGTCAGAAAAACATCCTTTGTAAAATTTGGATAGTGATCATATAATATGTTGTTTACTTTCCTCCTGTAAAATAAAACTATTTATTTTCATCAGTATTACCTGTATATTAATGAGTCTCATTCTACAAAAAAAAATTTCCAACAGTACATTCAATTTTTTTGTCAAGTTTAAGAAATTTTTTCATTAAGGTCAAGCACAACAATGCTTCCAGGAGGGAAAAAAAAGAAAACAAACAAACAAACAAACAAACAAACAAAAAAAAAAAAACCCCAAAAGTACAAACTCAGCATGAAATGTCAAATATACTTTTAGGAATCAGTTTCTCTGCTCAAAACTTAGGTATGACTTATATTTTATGTTTAAATCTGTAATTCCTAGATTCTAAATGCTGATGTCCTTACTGGATTTGGAGAATATCCTGCATGTTACATCTCTGAGATCAATGGAGACAGATACATAAGGGAATAAGGCTCCTGCTCCTTGATTGAAATCACATAATTCCCCCTTGTTTGAACTGTTGTGTATCTGAAATGAGGAATGTAGTCACTCTTCGGTTAATTTTTAGTCAGTGGCAAATCAAATCTGGACATGGAAAAATAAAGTTAGCAAATGGGTATACAACACAAAGCTGGAAACATACTTCGGACAAAATTCTCAAAATCACAGAATGGCTGAGGTGGGAAGGGACCTCTGGAGGTCACATGGTCCAACTACCCTGCTCAAACAGGGCCACCTAGAGCTGGTTGCCCCCAGTTGCCGAGGGCCACATCCAGACAACTTTCAATCATCTCCAGAGAATGAAACTCCACAGCATCCCTATGCAACCTATCCTCAGTTTACCTCAGTAAAAAAGTGTTTCCCAGCGTTCAGACAGAACCTTCTGTGTTTCAGGTTGTGCCCATTGCCTCTTTTTCTGTCGCTGGTCACCACTGAAAAGAGCCTGGCTCTGTCCTGTCAACCCTTTCTTCAAGTATTTATGTATATTGAAAATATTGCCCCTGAGCCTTCTCCTCTCTAGGCTGAACCATCCCAGCTCTCTCAGCCTTTCATTATAAGAGGGATGCTCCAGTCCCTTCGTCACCCTTGTGACTTTTGTCCATGTTTCTCTTGTACTGAGCAGCCCAGAACTGGACATAGCAGTCCAGGTGTGGCCACATCAGGGCAAAGTAGAGGGGAAGTATCATCTACCTTGACCTTTTGGCAACACTCCTCCTAATGCCCATTAACCTACTTTGTGGTAAGGGCACATGGTTGGCACATGTTCAACTTATTGTCCACTGGTACTGCCAGGTCCTTTCCTGCCAAGCTGCTCTCCAGCTGGGTGGTCCCAAACATATACTGGTGTTGGAGCTGTTTCTCCCCAGGTGCAGGACTTCTCACTTCCCCTTGTTGAATTATATGAGGTACCTGTCAGCCCATTTCTCCAGCCTGTCGAGGTCCCTCTGGGTGGCAATATCAGCTCTCCTCCCAGTTTTGTGTTATCAGCAAATTTGCTGAGGGTGAACTCTGCCCCACCATCCAGATCATTAATGAAAATGTTAAATAAGATTGGATGCAGTATTGACCCCTGGGGTACACCATACAATGCAGTGGCTAGAAGATAGCCTCCTAGTTTGAGATTCTGGGGTATTCAAGTCAGGCACACAGAAATGACAGATATGAGCGAGGATTTAAAGGATACCCTGCCCATTCTGTAGTATTGACTGAAAGTTGGACGAAATACCACTGATCACTTCAAATTACTCGAGACACTAATGTT
Organism: Phalacrocorax aristotelis; assembly: GCF_949628215.1. Lineage (NCBI taxonomy): Eukaryota > Metazoa > Chordata > Aves > Suliformes > Phalacrocoracidae > Phalacrocorax > Phalacrocorax aristotelis. The sequence goes on from NC_134276.1 coordinate 40,931,220, forward strand.
TGTGCAGCAAAGACCCAGTCTGGATGAAGATCCAGGCAGAAGACGTAAATTTTTTCATCTACAATTAAAAGTTAGTATGTGAGAGAAGTTTCTGAATTTCCATTATATTGAGTGATGGTCTAGGTGTGGATTCAGTTGCTTAAGCATAGGCATTGGTGCAACATTGTATGATTTAGTGTATTACATCTGGCACTCAGGTGCTTTACCAGAAGAGTGCACGTCTGCTGTAAGTCCTGGAAAGCTGAAATAGCACTTGCTGTTTACGTTTAGGCAATTGAATCTCACTTTATACATACACTGTGTATAGTAGGGCCTTAGATATTTGGCTTCCCTGTTAAACCTGTGTTAGGTTTAATTTGACAGCGGTACAGTCTGGAGCCTAATTTGGTTCCCCATGATGTTCATACTCCTCCTTAAAAATCTCACTCTTCCAGATAAGTTTGCATCTTAGGTTTACTCGATGATTTCCCTTTCATAGTATCTTTTGCATCAGGTTATTATACGGTGAAAGGCATAATTCATGTGCTAATGAAGGCGATGTGTTAATGAGAATTAGTATGAATTAGTGCATTTACCATTCATGGCAGTCTTAGGAGGCTATTGACAGAAGAGATGGTTGCTGAGATTGTGAGTTTATTCTGGGTTCCATGCACAGTATCTCTAACTTCATCAAACTAAAATATCCTATGTGTTTAGTTGGGCAAAATGCTTATGAAATGCTGCAAAAATATGGTCTCTATAAATTGGCTGAAATATTGAAAATGTAGCTGTTCTTCTACCCAAGTGTAAATTCATAAAGTTTTAATGTAAGTGCATCACATTAAGGATCCTCTGTGCTCAAGTGACTTCTCTTCACAAAATTCTGCATGCAAATATTGGAGGCTGGCTTTCAGCCCCTTTGAAATTCTGGTTGACTGAACTTCCACATTCTGAGTTGTCTTGCTTTTGCTGTTTAATAAAACACATGGATACATTGTTCCACAAGATAAATTCTGGTTTACAACTGAGTCCCCAAGAAATATTTTTTAAAAGTGTCTGGGGGAGAGTAAAATGAGACAGTAGCTGGATGAGTGACGGGGGTTCTCCACTTTTCTCTTTGTACTTGAGGATCTTTTATCCTCTCGCCACAGCAGGACTACAAATGTTTTTGTTCCTTTCACAGGGACTTTTATTTTCTGTCTCCTTGTACTGCCTATACATTACAACACTAGGCTGCTATGGAAAAATATAAAACCTAGAAACATCCCAGCAGGAAAGATCACTGCATACTACTTTCAATCATTAGGGGTATCTTAAAGAACATGATTTACTCATGGCAACTAACCATTCCCCAAGGGTGCTGCTTGACTGTATGAGGGAACTACACCTCTGAGGCAGCAGATTTTACAGTCATACTACTGATGAGAGTGTTTTTACCTATCAAAAGCAATGGAAGGTAGATCAGAGAAAAATGCTGATAATTTTGTCCGTTAATACTTAGAACAGAAAGTTCAAATGGAAAGTTAAAAGAGATTACACATGGAGTGTAATACATAAAATTCTGAAACAGAAAATGCCTAAGTGCGCTTTCAGCAAAACAGAAAGTAAAGCCTTATTAAAATATTATAAATAATGGAGAAAAAATAACATTAGGTCTTTGCCTTTTGGGTATAATATATTAATGAAGATAAAAGAAATCTGATGATGATCATTCTCTAGGTCTTGGTATTATAACTCAAAAAATATGAATTTTCAAATTTGAATGTTAGATTTTTAATCTGCAGTCGTCTGTACTTGCTTATGGAAACAAGGTCTGCTTAAAGCGTTTAAAGGTTTGTTTCTAATTTGTCTCTCTACTAATTGAAAAATTTGTGGGAATGGGTAAGGAAGGAGCCAAGCAAGGTGCTACTTTTTGGGACATTATACTTAAGATAGTTGGGCTTTAAAGATGAGATGTGAATGGAGAGATTTAGACTCATTGGTTATATTAATGCTGACAATCAACACAAGCCAGGGAACACACTCTTGTCCTGAGGTCAGATGGCACGGCACAGACTGTGTTCAAAGACATAAACTGTATTAACCTTCAGAAGAGTGCAAGGAAAAGTATTCCTTGGCCCATGTTATCTCTTGAAACATGTGTGGACATACCTAGGTGAGAACCATTTGGCACAATCCAGAGCTTAGTAACAGTATGGATAAGCATGAGGCAGGCCAGAAAATGAATCTAACCACTTGAGAAGAAATTTCCTTTCATTTCCTTTCTTTTTTTTTTTTTTTTTAAAGTAACAAGAATGGCAAAAAAAAAAAAAAGAATATTGCAGAGTGAGAGATAAGAATCAATGGGATTTCGTCTTGCCCCCTTCAAGAAGGGGGAAAGATGGTCCCCATCAATCTGCTGGCCAAGTATTGCAGTTCAATGATGGGTGGAGTAGCATTGCCTGTTATAGTAACAAGGAAGGGTCCATCTTTCAGCTGCATCAATGACACTATCACCTATGAGCAGCAAAATCCCCCATGCAATCTAAGATTCATTTAGCAGATCCAGAGCTACCTTCTGTCTCGATGTTTAAGATAATATGATTTTGAGGGTTCTGCCTGCACTTAATTCACAAAATCTGACTGTCCCAAGCCATTAGTCCACTGGTAAATGAATTGGTGTCTAGCACCATTACAGCATCTTTTGAACACTTATTTCTTCCTTTCCTAGACTCCCCAGAGACTGTTTTTCCTTCAGAACCTGTCATGTGCATTTGAACCAAGACGATACCATGTGTTGTGAGGACACTATTACTTGGCCTGGGAGCCTCATACATTCTTGGCACAGAAAATGTCTGCAGCATTTTCCACTTGTGGGGGGTGGGGAAAGGATGCATGTGTTCCTCAACACAGCAAAGGCAGATCATAAGCAAGGGTAGCTGCACCCTCTTCTTCTTGCTTGAAGGAAAAAAAAATTAGTTGTTCAGCTTTTCAGACCTCATGATGGTACATTCCACAGAGATTCAAAGGAGGGAAATGGGTGAGAGAGAGATCAATGCAGATGTGAGAAAGAGAACCAGGGAACGATCATTGTGTCCTGTCCTTGCTTGTGCATTGTGCAGATGTTTATTCATATTTACTTTCACATGCTGATGTACATTCAGCAGGCAATGAACATATAAGCCTAGATATTATTTTTTATATCGCTGTTGACCACCAATATATTTCTATTGCCTCATTACCACCAACCTAAACATAACTCAATTATTTCATGTGTGTATTTTTTCCCTTTTTAAGCTAATGTGGCTCTTCCAGGGATCTTTTCCCTGCCTTTACTTCTAAGGTTGAGAGGCAAGTACCAGATGTTCACTGTGGGTCTTTTACAAGTAGCAAACATCACTGATTAAATTTGTAATAATACAGTTTCATACTGAAAAGTAGTAAATTTAATCTACTTGATACATTTATTTAATTTTTTAAATGCCTTTAATCTTGTGATATTTAAAAGAAAGCATAATCACTCAATGTCTTTAATTTCTCTTTGTTACTTTGTTCTGCTTCTCTCTCAGATGTAGGAAAAATCTTTAACATGTCAATAACCACAGAATCACAAAATGGCTGAGGTTGGAAGGGACTTCTGGAGGTCACCTGGTCCAACCACCCTGCTCAAACAGAGCCACCTACAGCCAGTTGCCCAGGACCATGCCCAGATACCTTTTAAGTATGTCCAAAGAAGGAGACTCCACAACCTCCCTGGGCAACTAATACTCCGTCACCCTCAGAGTGAAAATACGTTTCCTGTTGTTCAGACAAAACCTTCTGTGTCTCAGGTTGTGCCCATTACCTCTTGCTTATTGTCCTGTCACTAACCTTGTCCTGACCAAATCTATATAAGGATATGCTTTTTCACTGCTCACCCATTCTCTTCAGGCAGAACTAAAGATATTTTTTTTTTAATCGCTTTGCTGTTCTATCTTCCGTTTATCCTGTTTGATTGTGTAAGGAAAGCCTTTGCATATGTGCACAAATGCAATTGCCAGAATATGACTTAATATAAAGCTCAAACAAGGAGGAGGGTCTTACACTATTCTCTGGTAGTTTTCAGAAGAGAGCATCATAGGCCTGATCACATTCAGCTTTATTAAAGGGAAGACACTCACTTTTAATGATAATATCCACAGTACGTAGATCTATATCTTAAATATTGAGAAGTTCCAGTCAAATTGTATAGTGAACACACAAAAAGCTGTTCCCTGAATGCACAGTCTCAGGTCCTTTGGACTTACAATAGCAGCATAGAACAATTTCATATTATCTCAGATCAAGTCTGCCTTCAATTCACTTTGGACCTACAATTCCTGTCAAATATGTCTCAAGGCAGTTGCTAAAAAACCAACATTTTTTAATAAATTTTCTTTGTATCCTTGTTTTTAAGATTTCTATTATTGTGCAGCTTACTAGCAATACTGAGACTGTGGCATGGAAGGCAGTTACCATCTCTGATACAGCAGTTCCAGTGTGTTACCAGCACTGAAAAGTGAGACATTTGAAATAAATGTGTAACTGTGTACACAGCTGCGCAGCGCTACCTATATTTTCTTCTCTGAAGTATAGCAGAAGCCTTTTTTTATTTGTCCTTTTTCGCCCCTTTTTTTGTTATTTCTTATTTTCATATTAGTGGCACAACATATCTGGTACTGTTATAGATGAAGTATTGTCCCAAATTAAAGGGTTAATTAATGAGGGAGAAGCATATTTTTTAGAAAGAAGCAAGGGAAAGGCTTAATGAAGTCTTTTTTCTAAATCAGATCATTCTCAACTCATTATTCCTGAAAGTAAGTGTTCAGAAATCAGAAGCAGGAAATATGAAGACAATGCTGAATAGTAACATTCTATTAAATGGAAAGTAGAAGTTTTTGTCAGTGCTATAATGACATTTGTGGTGATTCACTAATCTGCTCGAGAGGATTGCAAAAATCCCTCGATGTATCATAATTTCCTTGTAATGATTCCAGTTTTAACTGTGACAGGGCTCCTATAACATCCAAATCTGAGGCAAAAAACTTCAATTCCAAAGTATAAATGTGGTAAACAATGAAAAGAATTTTTCTTAGAATCAAAAATTATCTCATTTCTCCTCTGAGTTCTCAGTTTATGAACCTTTAGTTACTTACACTTTAGACATCTTTTAAATGTATATTTTAAGTAAAAATCCTTCTTTTTATAACTATTTATATGTGGAAACTCACAGAATGTCATTAATATTTTTGTCTTAAAATAAGAAGTGTTGAGAAAGTAAGAATGTCTCGTAAGTATATGCATTGACATTATCTTTGCTTCAGTTAACTCCTAGGCAGATAAAATGGGCTTTGCTGTTCTTTTCAGAATTCTAGCAAAATAAACTTCTTTGAGATTTAATCCATCATGTTGTTGCTACCTGTGACACTAAGAAGGATTTTTGTCCTCTTACTGAAAAACAGTGGGAGTTTTTGTAGCGAATTTCAATGGGGCCTACAGAGAAGCAGAATTTCTAGCTGGAAACTTCTAACATGTACATCTATTATTCAGCCAAAACCAACAGAGGTGAATGGAAACTTAAGCTTCCATAAGGCAAAGAAGAACAGAGGAACTTTCCTAATGAAATTTCAGAGAGAACATCCATTATGAGATATTGATGTTAACTAAATCTAAAACACTAAAAAATTGTTAAATTTGGGGAGAAGGTGTTGGTAATTACAGGTTGGTAATGTATTCTGTTATTTCTATAATAAATGGAATTCTGAGAAAAGATCTGCTGTGAGGCAAGATTATGGATTTATCATTCCTTTGTGTGTATTCAACTATGCACAGTTCTTATGATATATATTCCTTCAATAACATTTATTTCCTCTGTATATATGAGAACAGATCTGTGGGTCTCTGACATCCCTAGTGAGCATCTTTGCTCTAAAGGAACACTAATGAGCTATCTACTGAATCAGTAAATCTGATTGTTCATGCAAAATGGGTTGTTCATGTAAATTGATTAGGATAAGGGAGTTACTTCTATTTCTGCTCTATGAATGACAGCAGATATAAAAGGGTAATACTAAATACTCCATCCAAGAAACTAAGGTACAAGCTTACTGCAAATGAGATTGAGAACAATGTAAAATATAATTATATCATATTTCTGAATGTTAAGTTATCCAATATTTTTCATTATTCTAATCTTATTTCTGGAAGAAATATATTAGGTTTATCTGTATCATTTTTTGTCCATATGCAAACTGATGTTGAAAATCTAACCAGCAAGGTTAACATATGTTTTCATATCTAATATTGACACTGATTTCCATAATTAAATAATGAAAATGAGTTGTTCTTTTTGGAAGATTTGTAGGCAAGATCTTTTCAAATGCAACATATTCCAAAGGCCAATACATAACAAGTAATGCGCAATTTATATAAGTTTTTCAAACTGTGAGGGTCACAGTAACTATATATTTATTTCTCAGACAACAAAGTGGAGAGAATTCAAAGTGAGGTACTACAATGGTTGGCACTCTGACGTAAGAAGAAAAAATAAAAGAACAAAAAAGCAGTGAATTCTTGTCATAAGATGACTTTCTGCAAAGTAAAGATACACACCATTAACTCCATAGAAACCAATGGAAAGTGAAGTTACTTAATATTTTGTGAAATAAAGCCAGCCTTTCTCTGTAACAGAGTACTTTTCTGCATCACACTTTAGTTATGATAAAGCTATGACAATCTATATATTTCAGTGGTAAATGTTAGTGTATATATATTTCTGTAAGTTAGATGCAGAATTACATATCTTTGAGGATTATTTTAAACTAGTAAAGTAGTGATTTAGGGTCATCAGGATTCTGGGGATGTTGCTTAGGACAAAGAGTCTTCATCCATGATATAAACAGTTGCTGTTCTGCCAGAAAAGAAAGACCACAGATGCAGGAAAGGGAAATATGAATGGTACAATTGTTCCAATCAACTAAATTTGTAAATGTCAGAGGACTCTCAAACATAATATCATTTTTAGGCATAGTCATACTTTCCACCTGTGCTTAATATTGTAATTAAAATTGCTTGCACTGACTGAAAGGGGTTTTTGAACCAATGTTCAGCAACAACTTTCTTCTCAAATATCTTTGTGCTACCCTGATAGGGTACTCAGAACTGTTCTCATTCACTGAGAACTGATAGTGAGTTTTGATACATAATCTGTTGCCAGGTGTCCAAAAAGTGTGTAATTATGAAAGTTTTACCAGCGTGGTGAGATGGTGAGACAACAGATAGTCTTCAGCATTCAGCACGCTACACTTAAGAGGTCTAAGAATAGGTCATTTATTCAAGATCTGTGTTTGGAAGCCCTAGACATAGTCACAGATAAAATACAAACTAATAAATTCTATCTTCACAGATAATAGAGATGTTCTAGTTAGCAATATCCCCAAAGTAGGCTTTGAAAACTTCCTGAGGTTTCTGAAAAACTGCTTGATCTCTACGTGTGGGATATTCTACTTGTTATCGTTTGGACTATAGCCACAGTAGAAGTTGAAGCACACTAAGAAGACTTTAATATTAGCTTGTTTTGAACCCAAGCATAAGTGCACTGATAAAGCATAACTGGATAATCATTGGTAGTCCTAATGGCCTGTGCTAAAAATAGCCTTGGCCTACTGTTTAGCACATATGACTAGTATGTCATAGAAGCTATGCCACGCAGTTTAAGCATAGGCCTTGAAAATATGGGCACCGGTTGAAAACAGAGGCTCTGGTATAATAAACAAACTACTGATTAATATTTGTTGGTTACTGAAGAAGCAGAAGGTCAAGAACTGGGAAAAGATTGCTTTTGCTGTAAGAAAAGAAGGAGCTAACGAATTGGAGTAGCGGGGTGCAGCACCTGTTGGCCTGGGAAAATACCACTGCACAGTGCATAGTCCAGGGAAAGATCCAAAGGCTAGGAGTTGTAGAGATTAAATCATCTTATAAAAGGAGATCTTGAGTTCGGGGTAGGGGAAGAAAGAAGAAAGAAGATGCTGACTTTGGCTCCAGCTTCCTTGCACCAAGAGTTCTTTGGCGTGGTCACTTCAACCTACAACTAACAACAATCAAAGGCCGTGGTTGTTGACATTAACTTTAAGGCTCCATGCTATTGTACACTCACAACTAGTCTAGGTTAAAAGTCTTACAGATTCACTGCTTTGAGTAAGTAGTGACATGGAATATGAAACATAACCTGTAAGAAGTAACTGTTAATATAGATTGGGGTAATGAAGGTCTAGTAAAGTTTTGTTTTAGAAGTTGGAACTGGATTGATTTATCAGTCTTGTAAACACATCACAATGATCTATAATTCCCTAAGTGATATATGTATATCTGTTATATATTTTCCTACTTATTGTAGTTTATTGTTACTTGATTCTTGCTCAAAGGGAAGCCGTTGATAATTAACCTACTAGTAGCTATACATGAATTTCAGACAGGCTTCACATGGCGTCTGGAAACTTAGCACTAATTAGAAAGAGTTAAGAATAGTCATATATCTGAAACATGTATGCAAGAATTTACATGGTTTTGATCAGATCTATTAGGTTTAATAGGTTTGGAATCTCCTGCTCTAGAAATGGCTGAGGCCTAGGTTTACTTTAAAGAAGGTCTTGGAGACCTTTCTGGCCTTGGAGAACTATTTTTCTATGCTTTAGGCATTTCCATCAGAAACCAATTATCAAGACACATACAAAGTATAAAAGTTTTTTGTCTAATCAAGCCTTAATCTCCCAACCAGTTAAATTCACAAGCACATTATATTTCAAAAAATTAGTGGAAATGTATTTTCTGTTGAGTTTGGGTCGAGGTTTTTGGGTTTGGATTTTTATTTTCCTTCCTTCCTTCCTTCCTTCCTTTCTTTCTTTCTTTCTTTCTTTCTTTCTTTCTTTCTTTCTTTCTTTCTTTCTTTCTTTCTTTCTTTCTTTCTTTCTTTCTTTCTTTCTTTCTTTCTTTCTTTCTTTCTTTCTTTCTTTCTTTCTTTCTTTCTTTCTTTCTTTCTTTCTTTCTTCCTTCCTTCCTTCCTTCCTTCCTTCCTTCCTTCCTTCCTTCCTTCCTTCCTTCCTTCCTTCCTTCCTTCCTTCCTTCCTTCCTTCCTTCCTTCCTTCCTTCCTTCCTTCCTTCCTTCCTTCCTTCCTTCCTTCCTTCCTTTCTTCCTTCCTTCCTTTCTTCCTTTCTTTCCTTTCTTTCCTTTCTTTCCTTTCTTTCCTTTCTTTCCTTTCTTTTCTTTCTTTTCTTTCTTTCTTTTCTTTTTTTCCCCTCATTGTTTTCCATTTCATATGAGGGTACAGTGGACCTGGCTAAGAAACTGGAAAAAAAAAATCTGTGTTTAGAGCTGTTTCTGTGGTTTTATTCATTTTATCAGTCACATGGTCCAATAAGATATTATTTGCACACAAACATAATTCCTGAGTTGACTACAAATGGTAAAATATGGTTAAGAATGAAATCAGGTGTCATCTATCTTATTTTGTGCCATACAGGTTAACAAAATTTAGAGCTATTACTTTTGGCTAGAGCAAGCTCATATTGAAAGCCTATATCATCCTAATTTTCCAGATTTTTTTAAACTTAGAATGTCCTTACAGTCATTTTAATTGGAACAAATACACTGAAGTGTACTATAGAGTAAATGCAGTAATTTTAAATTCTTTTGATCATGTATTACAACTGCTGTGTATGTAGGGCCGTTATATGATTGCCTCGTTGTACTCATAAGGTTCATGTGAAACCCTGTGAATCAGCTCTTTAAACAACATTTAAGAATCAGGTCTCTGTGGTACATTGCATACAGTCAGCTCTGAACAACTACAGTCAGGACATTATGCATTTTCACAGTTACAGAATCTGACACAGAATGTAACTCTTCCTGCAGTACTGTCCTCTAGCACCATTTTTTTGAAAGCTAAGTTATTCATGAAATATTTTATTATTTTTTTATTTCCCTTTATTCCTCTTAAACATTGCCTCTTTTTGTATCAATTTCTTAAACTCTGTGTTCGGCAAAATAAAGTTTTTGCATTTTGCAGATATGTGAGGTGCATAGGCAATATATTAAGCAATACATAGATAATATATAAACACATTTAAATGTCTAGTTCTGTGTGCATATTTTACCTGAAGATCTGAAGGCATCTGTAAACAGAAGAATCTGAACATTCCAAAGTAATGGTGGATAACTACGCTTTTTTCCTGTATCAATGAATTAGTAATGTGTTAACAGATGAACACTTTTCAAAAGAAAAATATTCACTATAAAAATGAAATAAATGTAGCTTTAAAAAAACCCAACAAATTATTACACATGGATATTAAGAACTGCAGAAATAAAAATTGAGAAATATTTTTTGGAAATTCATGAAAAAATATTTTGGTGGTTTTTTTGTTCTTAATTTGTGCAGTTCTAAATATAATTGTTTATATGACACATTTTAATAATAAAAGGTTGTTGCACTCAAAATCTTGTTGTGGGCAAAAGGGAAACCACTTTGTGTTTGGAGAAACAAAATTACTGTTAGTCCTATTATTGTTTTAACAGTCTAATAATTCAAATAATCTAAATAATTCAGAAAAGCACCATTAATAACAAGTTTAAAATATTTACAAAATACTTTCCTGGCATCTAGCTATTTTTCCTGATGTTTTGTTCACCCTCACAAGATCTTTTCTTTGTTTATAAATATATACATTCACATAGGTGTTATGTCCCTATGTGTGTTTTGCACTGGAAAATTATTGTTTGCACCTATTAATGCAATGGTTTAGATTTTGTAATGTCACATAAAACTACTGTTATTTTAGCCAGAATCTTAAGGAAGGGTTGGTTTTCTCTTGGAGAATAGGATGAAATACTATGGATTTCCATAGGAAAATACTCCATGCAACTTTTTATTTTTTTTTATTTTTTTTTAAAAAAGGTAGTGGGGAAAGTGGATCAAGGAGGTTATTAATCAAGGTGTAATGATGCTGTGAAAAAAGGAACCTCCACATCCAAAATCCATGAACAGAAATAAAAACATTGATAAATACAGAGTGGGAGACAACTGGCTAAATACAGCGAACTAGTACTATTTCAGATTCCCACATGACCAACCGTTGCTCTTCTAGGAGAACACGAATGTACTCTACATCGTTTCTGCTACTCCCATGTGGATATCTCACATGCCATCAGACACCTTAGACGAAACTGCATGACTGTGTTAGGCAAATTGCTCTTGGAGAAAGTTTGAAATGCAGAAAGAAACACATTACTGTAATGGTTTCGACACGGGTGGACAAGACAACTAGGTTCCTAAGCTTTCAGTAACTGGCAGGTCTTATAAAAAGAGCTCATGTCAGAGAACTGTATCAGTAGTTCTAAAGAATTCAGGTTTACAGCTTTCAGAAAGAGAGTATTGATATTTCATTGAAAGATTGTGATTCAATCGTTTATTATCCATTTGTTACTGTCACTGCTGTTTTTTAAGTGCTGTATAAATACTGATAAATACTAAGTAATTATTTAACAGAATGGTTTTCTTTGCCCCTCCATCTTGTAGGGATTCACTCTTTGGGCCATCATTATATATCTGTGCTGTTTCTATATTAAAATGACACTGCCTCCCACCGCATTCTCCTAGAGAACCTGGTGGCTCATGGCTTAGACAGGTGTACTATTTGCTGGGTAAAAAACTGGCTGGATGTCCAAGCCCAGAGAGTTGTGGTGAACAGAGTAAATCCAATTGGTGGATGTCACAAACAGTGTTTCCCAGGGCTCAGTTTTGGGGCCAGTCTTGCTTAGTATCTTTATCAATGATCTGGATGAGGGTATTGAGTGCACCCTCAGTAAGTTTGCAGATGAAACCAAGTTGGGTGGGAGTGTTGATCTGTTTGAGGGTAGGAAGGCTCTGCAGAGGGATCTGGACAGGCTGGATCGATGGGCTGAGATCAAATTGTATGAGGTTTAACAAGGCCAAGTGCCAGGTATTGCACTTTGGTCACAACAACCCCATGTAATGCTACAGGCTTGGGGAGAAATGACTAGAAAGCTGCCTGGTGGCGAAGGACCTCAGGGCGTTGGTTGACATGAGCCAGCAGTGTGCCCAGGTGGCCAAGAAGACCAAGAGCATTCTGGCTTGTATCAGGAATAGTGTGGCCAGTGGGAGTAGGGAAGTGACTATCCCCTTGTATTTTGGCACTGGTGAAGCCACACCTCAAATAATGCGTTCAGTTTTGGGTCCCTCAGTAGAAGAAGGACATTTTGTTGCTGGAGCGTGTCCAGAGAAGGGCAACAAAGCTGGTGAAGGGTCTGGAGAGCAGGTCTTATGAGGAGAGGTTGAGGGAACTGGGGTTGTTTAGTCTGGAGAAGAGGAGGCTGAAGAGAGACCTTATCGCTCTCTACAACTGCCTGAAAAGAGGTTGTAATAAGGTGGGTGTTGGTCTCTTCTCCCAGGTTCCTAGCAATAGGACAAGAAGAAATAGCCTGAAGTTGTGTCAGGGGAGGTTTAGATGGGATATTAGGAAAAATTTCTTCACTGAAAGAGTGGTCAGGCATTGGAATGGGCTGCCCAGAGAGGTGGTAGAGTCACCATCCCTGGAGGTGTTCAAAAAATGTGTAGACATGTCGCTTCAGGGCATGTTTTAGGAGGCATTGTAGTGTTGGGTTGACAATTGGACTTGATGATCCGAGAGGTATTTTCCTATCTTAATGATTCTGTGCCTCTATGGTTCTATGATTCTATGATTCTAACTGCAGGGTAGGAAGCAACTAAGGCTGCTAATCAATGAAAAAAAAGGATTCAATTGACTGTAGCAGGAATCTTTGCCATAAGGTTTGTCTGAAATACTCCTTTCAAATTTACATATTTTTTTTTTTTTTTCAGATACCACACAGTGGGAGAGGTGAGGGGAAGAGTTGGGAAGGAGAAGAAGGAGTCAAGGAAGGGAAAGGAGAGAAGAAATTATATATTATGATGACATCAGAAGGAACAGACTCCATGCTGTCAATAAGCTTCAGCAGGTTAAAATTCACACTTGAATTCCCAGAAAAGGCCTCAACATATTAATATTTTTACTTTTCTTGCAATATTTGTGATAAAGAAAGTAACATTGGTCTTAATCAGCGCTGTTGGAAAAAACATACTGCCTTTTACATGGTGTTTCTACAAAGCAGATCTTGCTTAATTATTTCTTACATAATCTGAGATTAGTTTAAAAAGTGATTTAAAAAAACTCTAAAGAGAACATTTGTTGAAAATTAGTTATTTTGTGGAGCTTTGTGTATACTAATGATAGGATTTTTAACTGAGATATCTTCGCTTTAATGGGATAATATTTTTTTCTTAAGTTTACTTCAGTATGGTCACAAAATACAAATTACCAAAAAAGTAGTTTCCAGACTGTCATATTCTCTGAAATTTACTGTTGCAATAAATGTCTGGTACATCAGTTCAATTAAAATAAACTGTATGTAAAACTACAAGCAAGCAGAGAAAAAAAAATCCTGAATAATTCTGGAGCAAATGCTCCAGCCCTGACTACCTGGTGACCTGATTAACTCATTACAGTTGATCTGTGTCTTACATTGAGGATCCAGGAACTGAACCTGGCATCTTTAAGCAGTATAATGAGTACTGAGAGGAGGGTTCTGGATCAATTGGCTATGTTCCTGTTCATACAGCCCAGGGTGATTTTGGCCCTTGCTGCTGTAAGGGCACACTGCTGGCTTGCGTTCAGCTTGCTGTCTACCAAGACCCCAAGGACCTTCCCACAGAGCTGCTTCCCATCCTGGTCAGTCCCAGCTTTTATCTTTGCAAGGAATTACTCCTTCCCAGCTGCAGAAAATGTGCTCCAAGAGGACTAATTCTACAATTTTCCCAAGGACAAAAGTAAACCTGACCAACCTGTAGCTGCCCAGATCACATTTTTGACCTTTCTGGAAGTTAGGTGTATCATTAACCTTTACCCTGATCTCCATGATCTTTTGAAGATATTTAAGAGCAGCTCTGCCATACAGACACCTCTCTCAGAACCCTTAAATACAACCCAAAGGCTCTGATGGCTTTGTATGAGTCAGATTTTCTATAATAATACCTGACTTGATCCTCATTCACTGTTGGTAGTCTTCTACACTTTAAAGAATTTGGAGAAAAAAAAAAGCAAAGAAACTATGAGCTTAGCCTTGCTTGAGTCTGCTACCACTAGATCAGCCTCCACCTCCCACTCAATAACTTGCCCACGTATTTCTTGTTTGTTCCTTAACTAAATAATGGACCAGTATAAGCTCCTGTTACCATTCCTGAATATTTTAGCTGTAAGTGAGCTTTGTTTTCTCTAACATCACCCCTACATGCATGGGCAAGATTTCATTAGGTTCTTTAAAGACTTAATACACTTCTGTACTCTAATCAAGTGATCTGTAAAAAATGCCCACCATGATGTCACTTGTACTTACATCTCATCTGATTCTGAGATCCACAAACTGTCAACCAGCTAGTTGTCAATTCCACAGAAGAGCTCCATAATTAGAACTGCTGTTTCAGGAATATGGATCAGGTGGATCCTGTCTCTCCCCAGCACTCCTTCATCCTCACAGAGGGTCCCAGGATCACAAGCACTAAATCCCCATTGACAACATGAGCTGTGCAGCCATGAATTGACCTGTAGGATCCACCTCCTCCTCCCCAGGTCTTTCCTTTCACTAGCAGAACAGAGAAGAAACCACCTGGACCACCGTGCCCTCCTTCACTTTTATTCCCAGAGCTAAATAGTTGCTTTAGTTATACCAGAAGTCTCTCCAGGTATTATTATTGGTGCCTACATGGAAAAACTGCATTGGATGATAATACGAAGGCCAGATGAGCCTTAGGAGCTTCTCTACAACATCACCATCTTGAGTACCTGGGAAAAGCAGCAAACCACTAGGGACAAAAGACAAATTGGCAGACAGGGCTTTCTCCAACTAATTTCACAGAATCACAGAATGGTAGGGGTTGGAAGGGACCTCTGGAGATCATCTTGTCCAGCCCTCCTGCTTGAGCAGAGACACCTAGAGCAGAGTACACAGGAACGCATCCAGACAGGTTTTGAATGTTCCCAGGGAAAGAGACTCCACAGCCTCCCTGGGCAGCCTGTTCCACTGCTCTGGCACCCTCACAGGAAAGAAGTTTTTTCTCATGTTTAAGTGGAACTTCCAGTGTTCCAACTTGTGCCCATTGCTCCTTGGCCTGTCATTGGGCACTAATGAAAAGAGTCCAGTCCCATAGTCCTGGTACTAACCCTTCAGATATAAGTATTGACAAGATTCCCCCCTCAGTCTTCTCTTCCTCCCGCTGAACAAACCCAAGTCTCCCAGCCTTTCCTTGTAAGGGAGATGCTCCAGTCCCCTGAGCATCTTGGCAGGTCTCTGCTGGACTTGTTCAAGCAGTTCCATGTCCTTCTTAAACTGGGAGGCGCAAAACTGGACTCAGTACTCCAAATGCGGCCTCATTAGGGTGGAGTAAAGGGGGAGGATAACCTCCCTCGATCTGCTGACCACACTCCTTTTAATGCAGCCCAGGATACAGTTGGCCTTCTTGGCCACAAGGGCACATTGCTGGCTCAAATTTCAATTACCAGTTCTCATCTGACTCTTATTGCTGCTCAGACATAGCCTCTTGCCCCTCCTTTACTATGGCTCACAGAACCTTTGGAGCTAAATATCTGTAGCAGGAGAAGGCAGCTTTTCTCCTGTTGACAGAGGTCGTGATATTCTAGATTTCCTCCATCTCAGGAATTTCTATTTGATGCTTAATCTGGTCTTCCTCTTTTATACACAGGACCTCAGGACCTCGTCTCTGCAAGGTCTCTGTGAAACTATCATCAATTTTTTATTAATCTTCTGTGGTGCTGCTCAGTATAATATTTAAATCTTTTTATATATTTACCATTTTTTTCAGAAACAAACAAACACAGGTATATTGGAGCAGTAAATATATCAGAAAAAGTACAGTAAAAGTAAATTAGATGGTCATAGTATACAAGCCAGTTCCTATGAGATGAGGAAATGGAAGAATTTTAATACAGGGTTTAATATATTTCTTGTCAGTAGCAACAGGTTGAATAAATCTTCGATTAATGAACTCATCATGCTTCATCCTGTCATTACTGAGAAGTACAAATAAACCTCTAGACCCATCATGCTGTAGAGGAGATCACTATTCATTCGAAGTATCGACATAAATATTGTCTTTAGAGGAGACGATCAGCACAAGCGTCAGGTTTGCATGTAATTTCACAAAATAATCAACTTCACAGACAGAAATTAAAGAGATCCAATTAACATCATGCTACTCAACAGGTGTGGTAAACGTTCCAAAACTATATAATATTCAGTAGCATTTACATAAATATTATCATTGCCATTCTAAACTCTGCTAGATTAAAATCCAAGCTCTTGCAATGTCACAAGTCTTGTAGGGCAGAATAAATCACAAAAAAAAAAAAATTGGAGATGTCTATGGAATAACCATCTACATCTGAGTTAATTAACCTTGACTCCCTTCTCAGTTCTCTCAGGCTATGGAAATAGGTACTGTTGTGACATTGTTCATCTCACATAGTTTAATCATTTATTTTTGGGTGAGACAAATTGTGTCACAGAACTGCTTATTTCTCTCTATTTCCTGCAAAAAACCAACTGCATTTAGAATTCCTCTCATCTGGCTTCCACCATTTAAAAGTGAAATATCTGGTATAAAACAGTCTTCTGAACTCTCTGTTGCTTGAGTCTTCATCCAGAGTTTGATTCCTTTTGTCTGTTTTATACACTTATTTTAGGACTGGATGAATGACCCTGACTATATTTATGCTTCTTACATCTGGATGAAAACTAAGTAAATAACCTAGAATAAAACCCAAAAAATTTTTGGATCATAGTCCTTTTATCTAGTTAACCAGAAACTGAAAAAGATGGTACAATTCCCATGATTCTCCATTCGCTGCTAGAGCCGTAATCTCCAAATTACACTCATCTGTGACATGGTTATTTTTTAACTTCCTGCAGGAATATCATAACATTTCAGTGTGAAGTAAGAGAGATTCTCACTCATAATTCAGACAGTTTCTAGGAGAAAAACATTACTTTGAATCTCTGTATACTTAGGAAGATACCTAATCTATCTTTTTCTGCTCTCTGAATGTGTGATCTAATTACTGATCAACAGAGTAGATTACTCTCCATTTTTTTTTATTCTGTTAGAATAAATGCTGTTGTGTAGTAGACACATCTGAGACCATCTGCTGAGCTTGTCTACTCCAGGAATTTTAGCAACAGGATATTTCATTTAAGTACTATGCATTTTCTGCACTGGTAAATCTGCTCAGTTTTTTTTATTTTTCTACACAAGGCAGAAGCAATTTTGATCATTCTAGTAAGTTATTTTCCAGGCACCTGAAGAATTTAACAGGTGAAAATATTAGCTTCCATATGCCTTTTTGACTTTTGAAGCAAAAGTGAAAACTTTCGGATTGATTTACTTAGTTTAACATCTGAATTCCTCTTCAGAAAAGTATTAGGCATCAAAGGTCCATATTCAGTACAGTATTTAACAGCACTGGGAATGGAGGTAATTAGGGTCCCAAGCTGAAATTCATTCCATAGTAACTTCAGGCTGTTCAGTTACCACCAAAAGCAGCACGGTGGTTTTTAAGTCCCTTTTACTTTTCCCCTCTACTCAGCCCTGGAAAGGTCATACATGGAGTATTGTGTCCAGTTCTGGGCTTCTCAGTACAACAGAGACATTGACATATTGGAGAGAGTCCAACAAAGTGTCACAAAGATGATTAAGAATCTGGAGCATTCTTCCTATGAGGAGAGGTTGAGAGATCTGGGACCATTTAGCCTGGAGAACAGAAGGCTTGGTGTGGGGGTAGGGTGAAATCTTGTTACTGTATATAAATACCTGAAGGGAGAGTGCAAAGAGGATGGAGCCAGGCTCTTTTCAGTGATCCCAGTGACAGAACCAGAGGTAATGCACACAAACTGAAACATAGTAGGTTCCATCTGAACATCAGGAAACAACTTTTCACTGTGATTGAGCACCGGCACAGGTTGCCCAGGGAGGTTGTGCAATCTCATTCCATGGATATATTTACAATTTGTCTGGATGATCTCAGTGTCCCTTCTTCAGCAAGCTGGTTGGACCAGGTGACCTCCAGAGGTCCCTTTCAACTTCAGCCATTCTGTGATTGTGTGTTTCTTGTCAGTTAAATACTCCAGCATTACCAATAGCTGATACAGACCACCTATGACCTTAATGACTTATTAGAATAATCTGTCTCTATACAGGAAGCTTAAGATAATGACACCTGAACCTAATGTGTCTAAAGCTGGTGGGTGGAACACAGATTCACTCTAAAGAAGTAGTCAGATAAGCTTTATTAGCCTGGTAAATAAAGCATGATAGTTTTATCCCAAACAGAGGTCCTCAAGGGAAGCAGGAGAGAAAAAACAGAGGAGCAACCCAAGTATGAGAAGACAACAGACCAATTATTGAGACTGAAAGACAGCTACAATCAACCAATACTTCATGTGCATGGTGCCTTCCTGAAAGTAAAGGAGCAATCCATAACTGTCAAAAATAGAGTTTGGATGAGATTTTGGATAAAATTTCTTCATGGCTGTCTTCAAGCAAAAGCTGTCACGGGTTGTGGGCAGTGAAGTGAAAACTATAAGTAAAAAGTAGGAGAATATATACAAGGGAATAGAACAAAAAATTACTTTCAAAGGATGATCTTGGGAGAAGATTCCCAGACCTGGAACTGATCTGGTCCAAAATCATCTCTGTGGTTGATAGTCTATCTATTACATAGTAGAACTTCTGACTATTGAGAGGGAAAAACAACAGAAAAGCTGTTTTGCTGACATTTTGTAATATTCTTACACACACAGCACATATTTTTTGCTTTAATGTGGAAAAATATATTGCAGAAAGCCATTGTTCACAAATTTTCCTAATAAAAATTGTCGTAGCTCACAAAATAAATCAAGTTCCTATCATCTTACAGTTCTGCATCTTTGTATTTCCTCAGCTTTCCTCATACTGTCACCAAAATCAAGTATATTCAGCTGTCACCCATGGAGAACTGTTACATTGTGAACAGCTTTAGTAACTTCATTGTTAACTCTGATGTATTTCACTAGTCAAACGCAATGGTTACAAAGGTTTATATTTTTCTGTAGACCACAGGGCTTAACTGAGGGAGACAGAGTTTCATTCCTCCTGCTCTGAGCAACATATATTATTGGACTAATTAATTAGAAATATAAACCTACATAAATAAATACTTTCTGAGTTTTCCTTCACCAAATTAGGGGACTGAACACCAGTTCCTGTTGTACAGATTGTTTTACACTCAGAAAAGGTCTTGGATTTGTAGCTTTGGAATAATCCCTCGCAAAGAAGGGTAGCATGGATTGTTTGTGAATAGGGAAGACATATGCTTTTTACCAAAAAAATACTATGTAACAATAAAATCATGGATGCAGATAGTACCTCCTTACTGTGTACAACTCATAGCATGGGTAATTACATATACCAGTAAACCAAAATTAAATTTCTGTTCAACAATCACATAACTTTGAAGAAGTTTAGGGTCTCTAGACTTCACCAGTAAAGTCTCAAGACCCCTTAACAATCCTTAACAAAATATATATGTTCAGTTTTCTACCTTTTCCATGTTTTAGTTCAGTGGCTAGAGGATTACCCAGGATTTCAGTATCCCAGATTCAGTTCTCTGTCTGAGAGACATATATCACATATGACTGCTCTCTCCATCCTCTGAAAGTGTTGCATCTTGTAGGAAGCAAGCAATGGGGTGAGAACATAAATCTGATCTTGCAGTGTGTTTTTCATGTTACTTACCTGCTAAGGTGAGATCTGAGCTTTAGTTACAGCTCCAGTGAGTATACTACTACACATAGTACAGTGCAAAATGCCCAAAGATTCTCAAGGAAGAAATAAAAAATAATTATATTCTGTTCCAATGAAATTTGAACAAATGTCTCCAGAAGAGCTAATGTTAAACAAAAGTAATTGCATGTTGTCAGGAGAATAAGATACATTAATGTTCTTATGAGGGGGTTTATAAGACACTTTTAAAAGCCCGGGAAAGACAAAAGGTCAGCTAGGGAGAAATAAGAACTACTAGTGTATGAGGGGAGACCAGTGGCTGATATTTTAAGCAAGAATTTTAAATCTTCACAAAACCATATAGACAGAAAAGAGTCTTAAACAATGGACCGAAGATCACAGTGAGAGATATTGGTTTCAAAGAGAATGTAAAATGTTACTTGGTAATGTTCACGCATATAAATGTGTTACAGGTACAATAATTCCTCTCTATCCTGGCCTCCAAATATTTATAGACCTATCATAACCTGACTGGGTGATCAGTTAGTCAATCAGTAGATATTTATCTTTTTTAATCTTTCCTTGTAAATCACTTCTTATGATACTTTGATCTTTTTATTGCTCTTGTCTGAATCCTTTCCAGTTTATCAGAATGTTTCCAGGAAGGCTGAACTCAAACTGACACATGTTCCAGATCTGTACGTGAAAGGAATCACTGAAGCAAAGCTAGTTGGAGCGGGGTGGGGGGGAGTGAACCTCTGCGGATGAGTTGGGTTAGATGTGTCAGAGAGTTTCCAAAGGTGAAGTGATTGGACTGGGAGCCTTATAACTGAGCAACTGATCATGTTTATGCTTAAGCAGACAGATTAACTGAGAGGAAAGGTATTATCCAGTATCTAACCTTCGTGAATGAAATTACAGATGTGAAGACTAGAGATTAAGTAAGATGAGCTCACTTGAAAGAAAAAATAAGGGAGAAGAGAAATTGAAGGGGAAAATGCAGTAAATCAAGTTTGTCACATAAGTGTTATAATAAAAGACTGCAAAGGAGGTAAACAAAATTATCAATGAGCAGAAAGATGTTGGCAAACTACAAAAAAAAAAAAAAGATCTGGCTTCCTAGAGATCTGAGGGACTACCTGCTGCCTGTGCCAGCTGGATTTAGAGACTGTGTAAGCTCTTCACCATAAATTCTTTCTTAGTTCCTTTCTCTCTACTTGGAGGGCATCATATTTTGCGTGTTTGAGTGTTCTTAGAAGAAGAAAAATACTACAGTCTGTTTCCAAGAATTTTTGCCTGGATTATCTGGTTTGCAGGTTATCTGTGTGTTTAAAAGAGGCTATGAACCCCATGTGGAACTGAAAAGTAGAAATAAATAAAAGAAGAATGAGGAAATAAAGGGAAGGAAAAGAATGTTTTATGGGAATTTAGTTAGAGCAAACGATCACAGAAAGCAAAAATAATTTCTTTTTCAGGGTAATCATGACAAGAAAACCCCATAACTTGTGACAACAAAAATTCAGTGACCTGAAAAAAATAGTCCTTGTGGGTTAATTCTAGGCTCTCTCTTTCAAGGAGAGAAAAGAAACTGAGGTTTATTGGCATCAAAAGAAAATTACTTCATAGCTGTAATCTATTTTCACACTACATAATTAATCCAGAGTATAAACTAGTGTCCAAGATTCAAGGCAAAACACAGGGCTGGAAACAGTACCTCTGCTGTCTTAGGATGTTGAGTTCAAACTAACACATAACTGTGAAGACATTCCAGATATTGTTAAACTACCTTTGTGGATCAGAGGGATTTTGCATATTCTGGTGCCTCTGTACATAACCTGTCCTCAGTACATGAAGGCAGCACCAAATTCCAGCCAAGCGTTTTGCAGCAGGACTCCTAAACAGTTGTATTCTTTATGCACGGGGTTTTGGGAAGCCCATGTTAAATAAAGCATGACATGTACTGAAGACTAACCTGAATATGGTAGCATGCCTACACTTAATAAGCCATCACAGAACCCGGAACATTGGCAAACACAGCCAATGAGTTTTGCAAGGGCTTGTAGCCAAAATAGTAAACCATAAACTAATAATGGGCTCATTAGAACATAATTAATATTACTCTATCTTGAGCCCTACTGTAAGCATAAAGAAAGAATACAACTGGCAGCCGTAAAAAAGTATTATAATATATTGTAGCAGTATAGCTAAATTTAACACAAGCATTTTACACAAAAATGTGAGATATGTTCCCACCAAAGGGGACTAAGAAAGCTATGTGTAGTTGCATGCAGCAGTCATGGAAAAACATGTGAAGAGAGAAAAATGTAAGAAAAATTGTAAGATTAATTACAAACAAGATAATCACAAATGACTGCAAAAAAAAACCATCTTACTGAATACATTAGAAATTACTGTTGAAGCTGTGTGCAAAAAATATGTAAGAATAAGGAAGAAACAACTATAGACATGAAGCGTTAAGGAATTACTTCAGTGAAGTTTTGTGCAAAAGTTAAAAATTAACACGACTTGTCAGTCTTCTAACAAACACTTCCATCACAGTCATCTCTAGTTATTCTCTCCTTGTAATTGCTATTCTATGATTTCAATTATTTTTGTTAAAGGTCCTTGTTTCAGTTTGCTTGAAAGCACTCCAGAAATTTTCAGTAGAATCACTTGGTGTGGTCAGAACAATAAGTTTATTGTCCTGCTACAGGTGGCCATGATCTAGTGCACAGCTGCCCATCAGATATCTGGAAAAGCTCCAAAACTGGTTCTTCTAGTCATTGTCAGCAGCTCCAGTAAGACAGCATTACATTTTCACTATCTTTTGGTGCCCTTCTCACAAAAGGAATTCACAGTACCTCCCTTTCAATATCTGTAGTGCCCATTAGTTTCTCCTCTTGCTCAGGAAATTAGATGAATTTCATAAAGTCATATTTGAGATAAGAAACAATATTTTATGCAAAATAATAGCTGCTTCAGTTTTAAGACTGTCAAGTGGAAGTGATATGAACTTTCTCAGCTTTATCTCCTGTATGGAGAACAAAATGTTTTTAAAGTCTTTTCCTACTAAATGGTAACATTTTCCCAAGAATTAGATAAACAGCTCTAAATAGATATAAACTTCACAACTAAAATATAGTCACAAAAGACTATTGTACTTAATTGCATTGCTTCTTTTTTCATTAGCTGTCATGCAAAGAGTTTTTACTATTATTGTGATTAAAAATTCCAACAGCATTTTAAGATATATTTTTTTCCCACAGAAATCAGTTATATATGCCATTCTTGAACTATGGCAATTAACATTATCTGTAATAAATTAATAAACAACTTATAAAAATAAAGCAAAACTCTACAGTAAAGAAACAACAGTTAGAAATAATAGAGGCTTTCTGAGAATATGGAATAATTTTTAAGTGTCGTTGTGAAAAGTTCTGATAAGCTATGACTGTAAAGCTATCTACGTATTCTCAGGATGTGATAGTACTACTTTTCTGATTATAATAATATTCTGAACCTTAATAATTCAGTGCACTGATGAGTAATTGTAATGGGAAATTGGAAATAGCCTAAAGCTGAATTAATTATGTTTTTTATATGTGCATGTTAAGGATATGTCCATATAGGTATGTAGTTAAAAGAATACAAAAGTTTGAAAATTAATTATTTAGATGTCTAGGAAATGTGAGAATAAAGGTTACACCTGCAAATGTAATTCAGCCCCCAGGCAGATAAACATCATGGAATGTGGCATAATTATACCTTTAGAAGCTTTTCTTTCCTATAGGAAAAGCAACCTTTAATTCTGTTTTTCCTTACTCTTTGATTGCGTTGTAACTTTAATATTCACTAATGTATCATTTTAATGCATAAAAAATAGGGGAAAATATCATAATATAGAAAAATAGCAGTCTCCCCCTGAAGTCATCAAGAGGCTCGAGATCTCTACAAGAATTCCAGTCCCCTTACCATATGAACTAATTGAGTAATGTATAGCAGTAAGGTAGCTGTTAACATCTCCATTAGCCTAGCATTACAGAAGGGTGAAGACACTGAAAGTTTTAAATTGGTTTCACAGATATTTTTTTTCGAATGGAAAGGGAACATTGAATTCAGGAATAATATTTTCCACCTGACAGTCTGGAGAGAAGCTTGTCTGATGTGATAGGCTGCCACTCGACTAATTACTGTCATCTGCCTTTCTTCTGACACTATCTTTCTATTCTCAGAGCTCATTCCTGGTTTTCTTTTTTATTGCTCTTCCCACAATCTCATGCTTGGTCTGTCTACTTCCTGGGTTCTATTACATATTTGCTATCTCCTGCCTATGCCTAATTTGGTGCCTGCATGTCTCCTCCACTGCTATACTTGAGCATCCTCTTCCACAACCAACTCCTCTCTCTACTAAACTTTGCCATTCACCCTCTCCGCTCTTATTCCTCTCTGGTCTTTTTTCCTGATCTTCCCTACCACACAGGCCCACACTTCTCCCTTATTATAGTTACCCTCTAACACTTGTTCAAAAATCTCTATTACTTAGTAAGAATCTTTTCTTTTTAATCAATCTATTTTTCAGCTATCAAGCCAACTTTAAAATATTTCTGCTGAACACAGATGAATGGCAGATTTTTAGAGATCAAATTCAAGACATAATTTTAGTTTTTTTCTTAAAGCCTAAACTAACTCTTAAAAAACAAGCATGAATATATTTCAAATACGCAGAACAAAATCTTTTCCTCAAACTCCATTCTAAGGAAAAGACACACTCGCTGATATATCATAAGGCAAATATCTAAGATCGGAATTTTGAGTATAAACGGCTTAAAAACGGCAAAACTACAAGGAACTGAATGCATGATTTTCCTACAGACAGCATCTAGGAAGCTTAGCTGTCTACACTGCCTATAAATGGAGGAAGATCGCCGTCAGGTAATGAAATAAATTTTGTTTAGAATAAGAGAATTATTGACAGATTTAAACTGGAAGGGATAGGTGAAGGTTATCTAATCCAACCTCTTGCTCAAAGTAGGACTAATTTCAGAGTTAGATCAAGTTGCCCAGCACCTTATCTGGCTGACTTATAAAAACCTCCAAGGGTGGAGATTTCACAGCCCTTCTGGGCAATCTCTTCCAATGTTCAGCCTCTTTCACTGCAGAAAATGTTCTTGTCAGGGTCAGCCAGAATTTCCTTATTGCATTGTGTTGCTTACTGTCGTTCTTGTACCTCACAGGAGAATCTCTTTCTATTACAGCCCTGATTTATGTAACTGAAGACAGTAGGTCAATCCCCTCCTTTATCTTTTTCTTCAGTTCAATCAGACACAGTTCTCTTAGGCCTTTCGTTACACTGTTTTTGGTTTCTCGACATCTGTCTTGTACTGTAACATCAAAAATAGGACGCAGTTTTCCAACCATGTTGCAGTATTCCAGCCTCATAAGTACCAGGACAAAGGGAATAAGCACTTTCCTTCACATACTTGCTGTATTATATCCTTCTGAAAGTGGCCCAATATGTGGTTAGCTGTCACCTCTGCAAGTGCACAATGCTGGCAGTGAATACAACCATGAAACACGTGTACTTTTAACTTACAGAGTTTGCAGGGTTCTGCTTCAGTTACACTAAAAACATATATAATTATTTTAATTTATTCTTCTTGTATTTACAATTTATAAAAAGTGTATCATTCAAGAGTTTTGGCCAATTTTCCATTATTAAGTATAAAATTATTTTCACAGATTAAATAATATGTATCACAACACTGTGAAACTTTCTTTTTTATTTTATTTATTATTAAATCAATGAATAAATAGTATTTGTTATTTCCAACTATTTTTTGAAAAACCTGTAGTTTTGTCTGCAAGGAGTAGAGATTTTGGAACATGCAGGTGTTCTGTGCTAGCTGAAGACAATGTTTCAAGGTTGGTACCTGCATGGAACCAGTTATAGGTTCACTGCTCTATTTGACAGACATTTCTGTACTGCAGATGTCGCAGCAGTTGATGGCCTGTTGTGGTTTAACCCCATTAGGCAACGAAGCACCACACAGCCTCTTGCTCACTCCCCCCTGGTGGGATGGAGAAGAGAATCGGAAGGGTAAGAGCGAGAAAACCCATGGGTTAAGATAAAGACAGCTTAATCAGTAAAGCAAAAGCTGCATGCACAAGCAGAAGAAAACAAGGAAATAGTTCACTTCTTCCCATCAGCAGGCAGGTGTTCAGCCATCTCCAGGAAAGCAGGGCTCCATCACAAGTGATGGTTACTTGGGGAGACAAAACCTCATAACTCTGAACGTCCTCCCTTCCTGCTTTTTCCTCCAGGTTTATATGCTGAGCATGATGTCATACGGTATGGAATATCCCTTTGGTCAGCTGGGGTCAGCTGTCCTATCTGTGTGCCCTCCCAACCCTTTGTGCACTCCCAGCCCACTCACTGGTGGAACAGTGTAAGAAGCAGAAAAGGCCTTGATGCTGTGTAAGCACTGCTCAGCAATAGCTAACACTGGTGTGTTGCCAACACTGTTTTGGTCACAAATCCAAAACACAGCACCATACGGGCTGCTATGAAGAAAATTAACTCTATCCCAGGCTAAACCAGTGCAGGGACACAAATTAGAATCCAGAGGAGGTCTCTTTCCTTGTCTGATTTTATTTCAATAAGGTTTTATCTATCATAGACAAGGAATTCATTGTCAATCATAATTATAATATTATATCAGAGTGTTGAGAATACTTTGATTCTCCCTCAGCTTGCAGGATAAATGTCTGCTCCTCTTTTTGAATAAAAGAAATCTAGGGAAGATTCTGGCTAGCTCAGTAACAGATGCTGTTGTTGACTCTGACCCAGCTGTTGGCACTGCCTTCCCTTCCCCCTGTTACCACAACAAGAGAAAAAAAAAAAGAAAAGTTTAATTTAGCTCTTAACCTTCAGCCCCTCTGAGGAACGTGTCATCATTTCCACGTGTTATGCCAATTGATTTCATACGCATTATTTTACTTTCATCCCTAAAGTGGTTTTGCCACATTTAAAGAAGTTAAAGCAAATGGAAAATAGACTTGTAGAAATATGAATGGAAACTTTGACTTCAGGGAATAGGTAATGATATGCCTTGGGGCAGGATCCGGTGAGAACAGAGGTACCTGAAGCAGGACTTAAGTGGCATTTATTTGTATCTCAGGCTTCAGTTCTCTGTTTGCCTGTTCAACAGCTATCTGCTTATTCTTACTTGACCTTTGTGCAGTTTTAACAGGCCTAAGGATCTTAATGCTAAGATATATTCAAATCTATTAAAAATTATACTTCTACCTGAGTCCTGTGAGGCTCCTTATCAAGATCCTTGTGAAATACAGAGAAGGCTGTCACTTAAAAAATGCATATGTATATGTATATGTAGCAGATGTGGTGATCAGATCTCACTGAGCAAACAGAAAGCCTGCATTCAGTTCTT
Source organism: Phalacrocorax aristotelis (assembly GCF_949628215.1). Lineage (NCBI taxonomy): Eukaryota > Metazoa > Chordata > Aves > Suliformes > Phalacrocoracidae > Phalacrocorax > Phalacrocorax aristotelis. The sequence goes on from NC_134276.1 coordinate 40,958,548, forward strand.
TCCTCTGCTGCTGGAGGTTTAACCCTCCAGAGGCAGTTCTCAGGAACTGGGAGCACTTCCACCTATTTAACTGAGGCTATGGTGTTGTGCAGAAGTTTTACAAAGGCCAAAAAGAAAGAGGGAGAGCATGTTATTCTACAGTCTATTTGTTACGGAATTACCTGGCGTAAAGAAATCCTGATTTACAGTAACCTCCTGCTAGGTCTTCTTATATATACACCTAGCATATTAAACTAAAAGTCTCTGGAATAGCTATGTATAAGCCTCTATTCTTACTTTCCTTCAAAACCTCTCCTTCCCTTTCTGGTCCAGTAAGAAATACTCTTAATCTAGTCCAGTGAATTCTTTATCCTTAGGAATCATCCTTGGTGTGTTTCCTCATATGTAGTGTGAACTGTGACCCAAGATAGGTGGATGTGTTTTATGAATTGTGGATGCTTTGGATAGCATTTTAGAGGACACATGGACACTTTCACTCAGCACCTATCCCATGCTGGTCAGACATGATCTAATAGCTTTATTAGCATGGTATACCTCCTCAGGATAATACTCTGAAAACAAAGAGTAAAATGAAGTGAACCTACTTTGTCTTGAAGTATGTAGCTTTTCCTAGGCATCAAATATAAAATCCTATGCACTTAATTAAGCCCATGCATCCAACACAGATCAAGGATTCCTCTGTAGTGTCAAACATCCATACAATGATATGTCTTGACACCTCACTTCTAGATACTCATCTTTTGGATTTGCTCATTACTCTTTTTTACTATTTTAAGACTAACACTTTTCCTCTGTATCATTTCTATTAATAAAGTATATGCTAAAAAAGAAAAAGCTGTGATGTTTATGAAAACAGTAGTGGGAAGGTGTTTTCTCAGAGATACATAGGTTCAATCCACTACTTTAAAATCACTTCTTAGAACTCACTTGTAAAGGCAATTCTGTTGCAGTGCCTGTTGTGGGGATATGAGTGGCCGCAGCACCTGTTGCTAGGGTTTGAGTGGCTACAGTGCCTGTCTGGGTTTTTTTTTTTTCTTTTTTTTTTTTTTTTTTTTGGTCTTTAGATACAGAGGCCTTTTCTTCCCCTTGGGGGTACTGAATGGTGTTGAACAGGGCTCAGTAGGCCGTGGGCCGGGCCACAACGCATTGCAGTAATTTATGTCTCACTGGAACTGCCGGGGTGACAACATGCTTTCTCCAAATATTCTACCAGTTTTTCAGGATTCTGCACTTGTTCAGGGGTGAAGTTCCAAAACACTGTAGGTGCCCACTATCCTAGGTATTTGTCCCTGCTATCCCACATATCCTGCCACTCATAACTATCAAGCCTTGGGGCAGATCTCTGGATGATATTCTTAAACTGCTTACTGACCTTAGACAAAAACCAAAATAGTATTCCCAAGAAATATCAATAGATATAACTTAACTACCCAAGTGTGTTCAAGATACTGAAAAGTTATTGTAATGAAGGAGGAAACATGACAGAAGAAGGTAGCGAAGGTGCCGTTCTGTATTCCTCCATAAAAATCCTCTCAGAGGAGGAGGTATAATTGCTAATTGTCTCCATGAGATGGTATCCGAAGTACAGTAACAGCTTCATTACAAATTTGAAATACCATATAAAACTCAAGACCAGTGTTTTAATAACAAATCTCCCAGTCAAAACATTACTAATCACTTCCAAATGTTTAATGTACTTCTTCAAGGAATATATTTTATGTATTATGCCTTATTTACACATATAATGTTTAAACTTGTTATGTGAATGTTCTAAAGTCATATACTAGTCATCAGCTCATGTCACGCTTTGAGTCACAGTCTAAGGGCTCTCCTCACTTACTGAAAATCACCTCCTGTGCAGAAATGAATCTAAGATCACAGAGAGGAAAAACACTGTGCTCTGATTTTTTATTACACCAATGGGTACTGTGAGAAATACTGTAAAATGTGGTTGTTAACTCAGTTGATATTGCTAAGCATGCATTTTGTCTAATGAATTTCTAATAACTAGTATATGTACAATACAAGGAAAACAGATCAGAACCCAGTATCACTTATGTTCAGTCCCTCAGAAATCTGTTTAGGTGCCCCAGTACACAGACTGAACGCAATTTATTGTGGTATTTTCAGAGACCTTCGTGAGTAGCTTCCACTGAAATCAACAAAATCTCAAAGAATAATAATAATAATTATAATAATAATAACAACAACAACAACAACAAAATATTGTGCTTGTGGTTTTAATTGGTTAGTTATGAATATTACAAAATAATTATTGCTTTGCCAGAGTTCATTAGAACACCATAGGTTAATTCCTATTTAATTACAGTGAGAGTATTACCATTTACTACCTGTAATTTAGGTTTTAAATACTGTATCATAAAACAATGATTATTTCATATAAGTTTATTAGGAACGACATATTAGTTATAGATACTGGCATTTGTAAAGCTGCAAAAACAATTCTAATCCCAGTTTTCAAATTAATATTATTAGAACATTAGAGTTCAAATATTACTCTTTCTTCATCCATATGATTGTTAGTATTCATCATTTCCTTACTATTAAACTTAAAAAAAGGTTGCAAGCATAATTAGTGTAATAATGTTGATTAAATAATTCAACATTTATGTAGCAGGAAGACAAATGCTATGCATACATTAAAGGCAGATAAATCTGGGGTTGCTTTTCTTTCCCTTTTTGCCTCCAGAAAGAAAATAAGCTAGAAATAAGGCACAGACCTAAATGCCTTCTAACTCAGCTCTGTAAAAATATATATTCATTCTATCAACTAAATATTATTCTATGAAAGTTCCTCTGGTTTGTGAGGAATAAAATGAAATGTTAAATTTGGAGATTTAACTTCTTCTTGACATTCTTATCGTTCCACTCACAAAACACCATATATACGAAACCTAGAATTAATCGATTGTCTAGTTAATGATTTAATAGTCTAATAATCCTCATTGCCCAATTAATTCAGAAAAGTCTCATTAAAATGAGTTAAGCAGGTTTGGGAGTTTTTTCTGTTTGTTTGTTTGTTGTTTTCTTTTCTTGTTTTTTTTTTCCCCCACCCCCTACAAAGTGTCTCTCAATTATCCATTCCTTTTCCCTGGTGTTAGGCTCACTTTCTAAGTGTTCCACCTAAGAGTGATAACTGCAGGGTCTCTCTAGAAGAAGTGGGCAGGATTCAGTTGTCACCACTCTGAGTTCTTTGCCAGGCTTGTGATAATCTTTCCTTACCCTCAGCCTTAGGCACATCTGGATTTAGTTTTATATTTTCTTATCACGGTGTGTTTGCTTCTCCATCACACAACTGTTCATATCGACTAGATCCAGGCAGAAGTTCCCTTATGGTGTATGAAGAGATACTTATCTGACAAATGCCAAGCATACATACATTGCAGGAGCATGGGTCAGTAACCAATACTCCTGACCAGAAATCTGTCTCAGTTACTGCAGTAGGTAGCTGGAAGAGAGTCTTGTTACGGGATTCCCTTAGAGTGCAGCAAGAAATGCCTAATCATGAACGGTTACAAGACCTGAAGGCCCGTAACAGCAACCCAGGGAGTTTTTTCTTTTTATCTGGTTCAGTTGCTGCAGTTATTGACAAGAAGTGAGCTTAGACTATTTCTTTTCATTTTGTTTTGGTTTGGTTTTGGGTTTTTTTTTCCCTTGGAGCTGCAGACAGCACAAAAGAGAACCTTGCATGTTGTTTTCACACAGTATTAGAGTAGAGGAGACAGACAACGTTCCCTCAAAAAACAAAAAAAACAGTAAAAAATGTTATAAATAAATAAACACACACGCACACATACAGACCACATCTGAGAATGTACTGGAATGTTTGCAGAACTGGTATTTCCAGACTTAATAAATTTAAAACAACTTTGGCAGCCTTTCCTATCACAACTGCAGCAATTGCAGCAACATGGTATTCTTCAGTATTCTTCTTCATCTTGGTTGCTTATATGGCTACTGAATAAAAGGAAGTTCGGCAAAAAAGTTGCTCCTTCACAAATTTGTAATATTAAACTAATAATTAAAAAAAATTATTTTAGTAATTGCCCTCCACCTTCATGAACTAGCATATCTCAGAAACTCAGAAAACTTTATTCTTTATATTCGTCGCATATTTTATATAAAACTACTCAAAGTATAAAGTGAGGTTTCATTTCTGTTGGGTTTGAAAGTCTGTTTCAAATCTTAGTGGTTTTATAGAACTTCAGAAGACCTATAAAAACAAACACATTTTCTAATACACATACTGAAATATACTGTAATTTCGATAATTTTATAAGCATTGCATTTTGTATCCTGCATTTTGACAGGGACAATTTATTCTTTTGCAAAGTGTACAAGTGCCTCTATAACATTGTTTTGAACCCAGAAATATCCTACCACATATGCAAATATCATACTCATATTCTATTATGCATTTTATATATTAAAACTATTATATTTTTCATAGTTCTCTGATCATGACCATATGATAAAAAATAACTCAGAAGCAACTAGAAGTCTAGAATGCTGAACTAGAGGCAGATCCCCAGGCATCCAAGAAAAAGGACCTATCCTAATAACTGGAAACCTCAGAACACATAAGCAACAGATAGAAAATCAAGCAGCAGGTATGTTCTAAGATTTGGATGAGCCCTGAAGACTTTTGGTTTACCACCAGTGAATCATACATTATCAATGTGGAGCAGACCAAGAGATATGTGGGCTGCATTTCTGGCATCCTGAAACAGGGAAGTCCCTCAGGATTACCTGTGCTCCATTGTTGGACCTGTTGACGTTCTTGAATGGTACCAGACAACTGATTTTTCTTTTGTATTGGAAATAAATATCTTTATCACCAGCTGCAATATAAGACATATGCTTGGGTCATCCTTGCAAATTATTTGAGACCAACATAGGAAAAATGTTATGCAATCCATGAGCACTGGTATTTGTCATTAAATTAATAATTAGGTGATACCTTTGTGCTACTTATTCTTTGGTGTAACTTCTTTATACTCACTGGATGCTTTTTCTACTTAACTCTGTTAATTTATATGGTCTTTTCTAGACACAGAATTAAGATCCTTTTTAATTTTCTGATCTTCATGTCATCCCTGGTTGAGACTATCAGCTAAATTTCTGCCACAACAGGTGATTTTGATATCAACTTTCTATCAGTATACAGCTTTACATTTCCATTTTACCAAACCTTAACAATGTGATTTTCTCATAAACTTAGTCTCTGGTAAAGAGCTAAAGAAAGGCTGTTTCCTGTAAGCACAAATTATCAAACAATTGGATACTGAGAAAACAAAATATTATAAAATATTGTCATAAGCAGTTATTGTTTCTTCTATTAAGGAGTCCTTTCAGGAGAACCATAAAAGTGCAATGTGGCAGGGGAGTACTATCATTATCATTATTATTTTTGTTTGATCAATAGATTTTCTGAAGGGTGAAGTGACCAGAAATACTTCCAGTCATCATTGGCTAGATGGAAAACAATACAGATTTCCTTCAGCAGCAGATATCATGATATTTTTCATTTGCTGTTGTATTGTTTTTATACAATTTACTTTGGAATGCTTTTACTTAGTAGAATAGTGGAAATGATAGCTTGTGGAATTTTTTTTAAGAAAAAAATCAAGAACTGAAAATCAGTTTCGTATGGTTAATTTTTTTTACCATCTTTCAGTTTAAATTCAGGTGCTGTTTTTTAGACCAAATTTAGTTCTTTTGTACTTATTTCACACTGTAGTTTTAGTCATGAAAGAAAATTATGTTGTAACTTGTGAATTAGAGCTCAAGACAACCTGCATCCTCCTTTCTTTCCTTAAAGGAAAGATCCCTCTAAGCCATAGTTCTACCAGTACATGATTAATATTCCAGTCTTTTTCTGTTTTAGGCCCTTGATATATATACACGATTGCTGGTCCTCAGCTCAATAGTCACATGAATCTCAGCTATAAGAGATGAAGTGGTTGCTTATAAGACAGAATCTCACTATTCAGTCTGTTATGATTTACTATGTTAATGCATCAAATTGCTCATGGTTATTTCAGTGACATACAATATAATTAATAACAATGAAAGTAAATGAAAAAGAGCAGAACTGACTGATTAGGATTATGACATAGACTTTTAGCAGAAATATATCTGAAATGGGAAAAAATGTGTTTATGAGGTCCTCACATGATTCTGTAGGAGAGCTGTCCTCTAACTTCATCATCCATCATCACAGAACTGTAGCATCACTCAGGTTTGAAAGGACTTCTGAAGGTCACTTGGTCCAACTCCTGATTTGGTAGGGCCAGCTCTGAATGTAGATGAGATGAGATGGTTCTTGATTTTGCCCCAGCTGAATTTTGAACATTTCCAAGGATGGAGATTCTATAACCTCTCTAGTTGACTTTCCAACTTTTGATGAGCCTCAGCGGATTTTTTTTTTTTTTCCTAGTATCTAATCAGAATTTCCTTCACGATAATTTGTCCTTTATTCTTCATCCTGTGTCTGTTCACCTCTGAAATATGTCTGTTTCTCTTTGGGAGCTGGTGCCCCCAGACATAGAGAAGCCCATTTCCTGCAGTCATAGGCCTGAACAGGTTGTACTGTCTCTAGCAATCCCATGCTGTCTAAGCAGCTCCTTTAGGCTCTCTTCTATGCATCCTCATGTGTTTACTGTCAAAGCTTATTTTGTTTATCCTGGTTGCCACAGTCATTGTCAGTCCACAGCAGTAGTTAAATAGTTATCCCTTACAGCTGTTGAATAAAAGCCTGGCATTGCCTAATCAATCAGCAGGTAAAGCTGAAATTGTAGCCACACCTTTATCAGGAAACAGCAGCAGAAGAAACCTAGCTTTGTTTTCAACTAACAAATAGCTTTCACAGAATCATAGAATAATCATAGAATAGTTTGGGTTGGAAGGGATTTTTAAAGATCATCCAGTTCCAACGCCCCTGCCATAGGCCAGGACACCTACTAAATTAGGTTCTCAAAATCTGGTCCAACCTGATCTTGAACGTCTCCAGGGATGGGGTATCGCCTTATTCTCTGGGCAATATTTTCCAGTGTCTCAGCACCGTCATAGTAAATAAATTCTTCCTTCATCCTACCTGCGAAGGCCCAGCTTACAGGCCCTATTCACCATGCTCCTCATCAGCAAAACATGGGCTAATTTTAATACCATCTATTTCTTTTGCAGCCATGGACAACTGCAAACAAAACTGGACAGAATATTTAGACTGAGTTTTCATAGTGATAGCTTTTCTAGATAAACACCAGTAAAAGATGATGAAAAAAAGTGATTTACTGTATTGATTTACTAGATATGCTTCTCTATTACCCTTGTTCTAAAATTCTAGTTTTATTGAGTTCAACAACACTGCTGTTGACTTATATTATGTTAAGGAACACAAGATTCAGGATGTCCAACTGTTAATCCTGAGAGCTTGCTATTGAAACAATGAGAAATAAGAACATCACAAAGCAAAATTTTAAAATACAATTTTCTTTTCTATAACAAGCTCAATTTAGAGTAGTACATGATCATTTAATATTTTATTTATTTTTTTCAATGTAGACTGCATGCTTCCTGATTTTATTTTTCTTTTTAAATTTCTTGACAAATAATGGCTTTATCCAAGTATAGATTTTACCCAATTGTTGCAATTTCAAGTACACAAAAAACCCATTGCTTTACTGATGTTGTAGATATCCATGCATAAGTACTTTTAATAGAACAAGATTCTAGAATTACTGTGAGTCCTTGAATTGTTAGTATGTTTGGTGAATAATGAATGATTTTTCATTTGCAACACTGCAAACTCTTACGAGAGAATTTTTATCTTTGCTCAGTGGGCTGATAATCTGCTAAATTGTGATTCACTTTCTTAACTCAGCCTTGGCATCATTGTCTTTCTGAAGCTGTTGGCACGGATATTCTAAGAAATTGCCTGTGCATTAAGTTTAAATTAGCTTGTCATTATTATTCAGAAAATAATGAGAGTGAGAGCAAATCATGTCATTAGCAACAGCTTTTGCATCAGTATCATATTTTCTACTCTGTTTACTGCTAAATGTACAGTTTACCTAAAGAGGAAGTAAATGAAGAAATACTGATAAAGGGATTAGGAGTGAACATGTAAAATGTTTAGAATATTACTTTGCTATAGCATAAGCTGTAGCATAGAATGTGTTGTTTTAGAAATAGGGTACATGTCCTTGTATGTAAAGTACTTTTCAAAGCTTAAAGCAGGGTAGTGCTTCATGTATAGATATCTGACACTTTTCCTAGGAAAGAAATGTCAATATTTTATAAAACACAGTAGAGGCCTCCACACAATAAAACATAGCTGAATTTACAAATAAGGAATGAAGAGGGCTTTGTCTCTTTTCCCTGAAAATATCTCTCAACTCAGTGTATGCCTCATACCTCAAAGAAATCTGTCAAAGTGCTAAAGGTGCAAAGCCTTCCTTCTGTAGTCAGATTTTAATATCTTTTCTTGATGAATAGGTGGACATGAAAGAAAACTTGAATTTAAGCACAGTATATTTTTTACTCTTTATCACAGAGTCCAAATACAAAGAGACCTTTAGCAATTAGGAAAAAAAAAAAAAAATTAGTAGTTGGAGACAAATTACGACTTCAAGGACTCTATTAATCTCACCTATATAAAAGTGTATAGTTGGCTAATATTAACCATAAAAGTGTCCTGTTTCTATCTACTAGTTATAAAGAAGGTTTAAGAATTATTTTAGATGTAATGTCAATATTTGAGATACATCAGTGAAGAGCAGAAGGACAAGATGAATTCATCAAAAAAAGACCTCAACAGTAGGCAGTTTGGGAAAAAAACCTTAACAAAAGGAACCCAAATATAGAGTGGGATCTAGCAAGGACAGTAAGCTTGGAAACAGAGAAATTATAAAAGGAAACAGCCTTGCAGTAGTGGAACTCAGAAGGACTGTAAATAAAAATTAGTACTAATGTGAGATCAAAGTGTAAAAGAAAAAAAAAGACATTTAATGTAAAAATGTATGTACAATTATTCCTGTTTAAATCAGTAAAAGTACTATTTCTGATATAAGTGCAGCATTTGCTTTAAATAAGATGTCTGCATGTCGTGGTTTAGCAGCAGCTCAGCCCCACACAGTCGCTCGCTCACTCCCCCACCGGTAGATGGGGGAGAGAATCAGAAGGGTAACGCTCGTGGGTTGGGATAAGAACAGTTTAATAATTAAAATTAAAAGAAACAACAGTAGAAATGCAATGTAAAGGAGAACAACGAGAGGCGCAAAGCCCCGGGGGAGGGGGAAGGGAGGGGAGAGGGGGAACGCACCGCCGAAACAAACCGCACGCGCCGCAGCCGCTCGCCGCCCGCTGACCCAACGCCGCGCCGCCCCCCCGCTGCCACTGCCCCCCCTCAATATATTGGTCATGGTGTCACATGGTATGGCATGAACCTGCCATTGGCCAGTCGGGGTCAGCCGTCCCCACCATGTCCCTGCCCCTCCCAGCCCCCCCCACCACGCGGCAGAGCGCGGGAAGCTGGAAAGGTAGCCGACCCCCACAGTGAGGAGAATTAACCCCTTCTCAGCCAAAACCAGCACATTCTCCACCCCTTATTCCATACCATTTACACCATGCCCAGGTCCCATATGATGCAATACAACCGTACCAACCACCACCCCTCCCCTTCCCATCCTTTAACATAATACACAGACATCATTCCCTTAGTTCATGGACCTTCCCTGTAAAATGTCCATTAAAATGTCCATTGAGTTCACCCAGTCCAGGACTCTGGGCTCCATCTGTTGTATCAGTCTTTCCGGGTGGGAGAGATGGTGTGTGGCGGTGGGTTGCTGCATACCGAGTCAGTCATCGTTCCATCACTGCTGCACGGCTGGTTTCATAGTTTATCTTCCATGGGTTGGGAGGCTCGTACTCTGATATCATTGATACAACACAGAGGTGACACACAGTATTATATAGCAGTTCACATTGTGCCATTCAGTTCATTGACTGTTTTCACCCAAAATCAAATCCCCTTGAGGCACACATCGGATTTCTCCATCCTCCCGCATCACCCACCAAGTGCACCCAGGTCCTCGAGCAAAAGCAATCCCACAAATGGGTTTGCCTTTGCCGGAGGCAGGAAGAACCCAGACTGTTTTGCCCAGCACACTTTTTGTGTGCACTACAGGGACTCTATCCCCTTCCACAGTATGTAGGATTTCTGACTGGGCAGGGCCAGCTCGGTTGGCAGATCCCCTCGTGTTGACTAACCACGTGGCTTTTGCTAAATGTGTATCCCAGTGCTTGAATGTCCCACCCCCCATTGCTCTCAGTGTAGTTTTTAACAGTATATTGTACCGTTCAATTTTCCCAGAGGCTGGTGCGTGATAGGGGATGTGATACACCCACCCAATGCCGTGCTCTTTGGCCCAGGTGTCTATGAGGCTATTTCGGAAATGAGTCCCGTTGCCTGACTCAATTCTCTCTGGGGTGCCATGTCGCCACAGGACTTGTTTCTCAAGACCCAGGATAGTGTTCCGGGCAGTGGCGTGGGGGAGAGGATACATTTCCAGCCAGCCGATGGTTGTTTCTACCATGGTGAGCACATGGCGCTTGCCTTGGCGGGTCTGTGGGAGTGTGATATAGGCAGTTTGCCAGGCCTCCCCATATTTATATTTCAGCCATCGTCCCCCATACCACAGAGGCTTTACCCGCTTCGCTTGCTTGATTGCAGCGCATGTGTCACATTCGTGGATAACCTGTGCAATAATATCCATGGTCAAGTCCACCCCTCAATCACGAGCCCACCTGTATGTTGCATCTCTCCCTTGATGGCCTGAGGTGTCATGGGCCCACCGAGCTAAAAATAGTTCACCCTTATGTTGCCAGTCCAGATCCACCTCAGCCACTTCAATCTTCGCAGCCTGATCTACCTGCTGGTTGTTTCGATGTTCTTCAGTGGCCCGACTCTTGGGGACGTGAGCATCCACATGCCGTACCTTTACAACCAGTTTCTCTCCCCGGGCAGCAATATCTTGCCACAATGTGGCAGCCCAGATGGGTTTGCCTCTGCGCTGCCAGTTGCTTTGCTTCCATTGCTGCAGCCAGCCCCACAAGGCATTTGCCACCATCCAGGAGTCAGTATAGAGATAGAGCACTGGCCACTTTTCCCGTTCAGCAATGTCTAAGGCCAGCTGGATGGCCTTTACCTCTGCAAACTGGCTCGATTCACCTTCTCCTTCAGCAGTTTCTGCGACTTGTCGTGTAGGACTCCATACAGCAGCCTTCCATCTCCGGTGCTTTCCCACAAGGCGACAGGACCCATCAGTGAACAGGGCATACTGCTTCTCATCTTCTGGCAGTTTGTTATACAGTGGGGCTTCTTCAGCACGTGTCACCTCCTCCTCTGGTGATAATCCAAAATCTTTGCCTTCTGGCCAGTCCATAATCACTTCCAAGATTCCTGGGTGACTGGGGTTTCCTACTTCAGCCCGCTGGGTGATCAGTGCAACCCATTTACTCCACGTAGCATCAGTTGCATGGTGTGTAGAGGGGATGTTTCCTTTGAACATCCAGCCCAGCACTGGCAGTCGGGGTGCCAGGAGCAGTAACAACCACTTCTGAAGCAGCTTGAACCCCTTCATATGCTGCCAATATCTCTTTTTCAGTTGGAGCATAGCGGGCTTCGGACCCTCTATATCCCCGACTCCAAAACCCTAGGAGTCAACCTCAGGTCTCCCCATGTGCTTTCTGCCAGAGGCTCCAGGTAGGGCCATTCTCCCCGGCTGCAGTGTAGAGCACATTTTTTACATCTTGTCCTGCCCGGACTGGCCCAAGAGCTACTGCATGGACTGTTTCTCATTTAATCTGTTCAAAGGCTTGTTGTTGCTCAGGGCCCCATTTGAAATCATTCTTTTTCCGGGTCACTTGATAGAGAGGGCTTACGATCAGACTGTAATTTGGAATATGCATTCTCCAAAAACCCACAATGCCCAAGAAAGCTTGTGTTTCCTTTTTGCTAGTTGGTGGAGACATGGCTGCTATTTTGTTGATCACATCCATTGGGATCTGATGACGTCCATCTTGCCATTTGATTCCTAAGAACTGGATCTTTTGTGTGGGTCCCTTGACCTTACTTTGTTTCATGGCAAAACCAGCTTTCAGAAGGATTTGGACTATTTTCTCACCTTTCTCAAAAACTACTTCTGCTGTGTTGCCCCACACAGTGATGTCATTAATGTATTGAAGGTGTTCTGGAGCTTCTCCCTGTTCCAGTACAGTCTGAATCAGTCCATGGCAAATGGTAGGACTGTGTTTCCACCCCTGGGGCAGTCGATTCCAGGTGTACTGGACGCCCCTCCATGTGAAAGCAAACTGTGGCCTGCACTCTGCTGCCAGAGGGACTGAGAAGAATGCATTAGCAATATCAATTGTGGCATACCACTTGGCCGCCTTTGACTCCAGTTCGTATTGAAGTTCTAGCATGTCTGGCACAGCAGCACTCAACGGTGGAGTGACTTCATTCAGGCCACGATAGTCTACTGTTAGTCTCCCCTCTCCATTAGACTTCCGGACTGGCCATATGGGACTGTTAAAGGGTGAGTGGGTCTTACTGATGACTCCTTGGCTCCTCAGTTGGTGAATGAGTTTATGGATGGGGATCAGAGAGTCTCTGTTGGTGCGATATTGCCGCCGGTGCACTGTTGTGGTGGCGATTGGCACCTGTTGTTCTTTGACCTTCAGCAACCCCACCACAGAAGGGTCCTTTGAGAGACCGGGCAAGGTAGACAGCTGTTCAGTTTCCTCCGTCTCCAAGGCAGCTACACCAAAAGCCCACTTGTAACCTTTTGGGTCCTTGAAATACCCTCCCCTGAGGTAGTCTATGCCAAGGATGCACGGAGCCTCTGGGCCAGTCACAATGGGGTGCTTCTGCCACTCATTGCCAGTTAGGCTCACTTCGGCCTCCAATACAGTTAGGTCTTGGGATCCCCCTGTCACTCCAGCAATGCTGATGGGTTCTGCCCCTATATAGTTTGATGGCATTAAGGTGCACTGTGCGCTGGTGTCCACTAAAGCTTTATACTCCTGTGGGTCGGACGTGCCAGGCCATCGGATCCACACAATCCAGTAAGCCCGGTTATCCCTTTCCTCCACCCGGCCGGAGGCAGGGCCCCTCTAGTCCTGGTCATGGCAGTCACAACTCACTTCCTGTAAATGTGAATCAGGAGTCCCTCTATTACACTTAGAAATAAAATCTGCGCTTCTACTCCTCTGTCTGGGGACTTGCTCGCTGGACACTGGAGCAGCAGCTTTCCTGGAAGAGCCTCCCTGAGTGACTGTTCTTCCTTGCATTTCATGTACTCGCGCCTGTAGGGTCGAAGTAGGCTTGCCATCCCACCTCATCATGTCCTCTCTGTGGTCACGCAGGTAGAACCATAGGGTGGCCCGTGGTGTGTATCCCCTTCTTTGAGCCAAAGGACACTTATTCCTAACAGCCGAGACACTGCTCTGTCGAGGTGGGGAGTAGGACAGGTCTTCTCTGAGTTGCTGGACCTCTTGGGATAGTTTCTCCAGAGCAGAGACAAGCGAGGAAGAGATATTTGTGTCGTAATCCCGGAGTCTATCTATCACCTCTGCCACCGTTGGTGTCTCGTCATCTTTCCAGGACATCACTGCCAATGAGTTTGCATGCGAAGATGGTGCGCTCCGTACAAACTTCCGCCACATGGGTCATGTGCACTCGGCTTCATCTGGATCTTTGGATGACCGTTGATCGTCCAGGTCACCATAAATCACCTCAAACACAGCTAATTCCCTTAGATACTGGATGCCTTTCTCCATAGTTGTCCATTTTCCTGGGCGATATGTAACATCTTCTTTAAAGGAATACCTTTCCTTCACTCCAGACAGGAATCGCCTCCAGAGACTGAGGGCTTGTGTTTTTTTTCCAATTGCTTTGTCAACGCCCCCTTCCCCAGAAAGGGATCCCAATTGTTTGGCTTCTTTTCCCTCTAGTTCCAGGCTACTGGCCCCATTATCCCAGCATCGGAGCAGCCAGGTGACAATGCGTTCACCTGAAGATGGCTATAATATTTTTGCATATCTCGCAACTCGCTTAAGGACAGGGATCGGGTGGTCTCTATTTCATTTATTACTTCTCCCTCCTCTCCCCGCGATGGCCCTGGTTCTTCATCATCCCGTTCCAAACGAGTTGACGTCCGCTTCCAATATTTCGTCTTGTGTATGGGGGCAACTGATACTGGTACGGGTTTATTTTCTGAGCTAGCTCCGGTACTTGTTGTGGGGGTTTGAGTGGCTGCAGTGCCTGTTGTCAGGGCTGGAGTGTCTACAGTGCCAGTCACTTTGCATTTCAATCCAGAGACATTCTCTTCCCCCTAGGGGCACTGAATACTGTTGAGCAGGGCTCGGTATGCATGGGCCAGGCCCCAGCATGTTGCAGTTATCTGTGTCTCTCTGGAGTTGCCAGCGTAACAACATACTTTCTCCAAATATTCTACTAGTCTTTTAGGATTCTGCACTTGTTCGGGGGTGAAACTCCAAAACACTGGGGGTGCCCACTGCCCTAGGTATTTGCCCATGCTATCCCACATGCCCTGCCACTCGTAACTATCAAGCCTCGGGGCAGATTTCTGGGTGATATTCTTAAGTTGCTTAGTCAAAACCAAAACAACATGCCCAAAAACTAACAATAAGTGCACCTTAACCACCCAAGGATGTTCAAGATACAAAAACGTTGTTGTAACAAAGGCACAGACATCATAGAACAAAGTTGCAAAGGTATTATTCTGTATTTCCTCCATATAAAATCTCTCAGAGGAGGAGGTATAATTGCTAATTGCCTCAACAAGGTGGTATCCGAAGTACAGTAACGGTTTCAGCAAAAACCCCAAATACCAGATAAAGCTGAAAACGAGTGTTTGTATAACAAATCTTGTAGGCAAAACATTACTAATCACAGCAGAACACAGCAGACTCAACAAACCAACACCGATTTTTAACACCAACTGCAAAAAGGACAACATGGTGCTGTGACCAGCAGCTGTTGTTATCTCCAACCCTTGAGCCCCACGTTGGGCGCCAAAATGACTGTCGTGGTTTAGCTGGCAGCTCAGCCCCACACAGCCGCTCGCTCACTCCCCACCGGTAGATGGGGGAGAGAATCAGAAGGGTAACGCTCGTGGGTTGGGATAAGAACAGTTTAATAATTAAAATTAAAAGACAGAACAGTAGAAATGCAATGTAAAGGAGAACAACGAGAGGCGCAAAGCCCCGGGGGAGGGGGAAGGGAGGGGAGAGGGGGAACGAACCGCCGAAATAAACCGCACGCGCCGCAGCCGCTCGCCGCCCGCCGACCCGACGCCGCGCCGCCTCCGCACTGCCACTGCCCCCCCTCAATATATTGGTCATGGTGTCACATGGTATGGCATGAACCTGCCATTGGCCAGTCGGGGTCAGCCGTCCCCACCATGTCCCTGCCCCTCCCAGCCCCGCCCCCCACCACGCGGCAGAGTGGGGGAAGCTGGAAAGGTAGCCGACCCCCACAGTGAGGAGAATTAACCCCTTCTCAGCCAAAACCAGCACACTGCATTAAAATGTGAGATGTTTGTAAGAAATATCTCATTTTGGACTCTTTTTTAAATTTTCTGCAGATAACACACAGTTCCAAACCTGAAAAATTATGTAGCTATATATTAAAAAGAAAAACAATGACATACTGATTTATTCCTTAAGGAAAAATGGAGTAACTATAATCCTTTAATTGTAATACATTTTGCATTTTAGGTAAAGAACTAACAACAGAAATTCCCGTAGTCTGACTTACAGTTATTCTTAGTTTCCTATGGTCTATCATTCTACCAGCCATTCCAGTATTTCTCTCTACCATTAAAGCCTGAATCTGAAAATGTAAAGGTTACCTTTCCTGCTACCTGCATGAAATGTCTACATTTTTAAAACTACTGAACAGGACATATTTTCAGTGATACTTCTACTGCAGCACTGTCCTAAGTTCCAGTGATACATGGCTCAGGTAGAAACTAGACTAGTATTAAAAGCACATACCTCTACTGCTTAAAATGAAGCAAAAGGAGGTTAGCCTCTAGTCTTCGACATCTAAATTAGATGTTTAAAGGTAGTCGCAATTGGATTATAAACACAAATAAACATCTGGAAGTCATTTGAAGCTGCCTAGCCTAAGACATCTGTATGTCAGGCAGATGAGAACATAGGAGAGACCTGTGTCCTGACACAGCTCCAGCTGGAGATCGGCCATAACAGTATGGAATATTGGAAAAGTCATCAGATAACTAAAAATGGGAAAATGAGTCAAGGCCATCTTGTAGCTATAAAGTTAGTTCACATAGTTCCTCTATATTTCTGAATTTCCTTTCTGAAAATTACAAATAATTTTTAAAAGTACAAACTGTGTTATGGATCTGACTCAGTTTCAGATTTACCTCTAGTTAGACAGTTACAGATGGAGGTCTTCACATGAAGCAGGGATCTTAACCCTCACTGTGGATCTATTTGGTACAGTCAAGGATATCTATGGAGCAATTTAGTTCAATCTTATTAGGCATTTAGAAATCAGTTCAGCTACCTGAACACAGTACTTTTGAGACATCTTAGGTTATCTGAAAGGTTCAGAGACAGTTGGCAGATATGACTGGGGGAGACAGGAACCTTTCTGAAGTGGCAGCTGGAAGCCAAGTGGGATACTTTAGGACATCTCAAATGACATTTGGTAGGAAATACATGGGCAACTGAACTGAGACCGTAATGTCTGTATTGCTTTTCTTTAGTTGCCTTTTATTTTAGCACATTGAAACTATGTATGTAATTAAAACAAACAAAAAAAAACTTGTGATATTGTTACAAATCCTTCTGAACATTTACAATATTATAATATTGAGACTCTCTTTTCATACACACAATATCCAATTTTTTAAAGTTGGTTAATAAATCTAAAGAGAAGAATAATGTTAGAGGGTGGGATAAAAACTAAGAACAGTCAAAGGAGAAAAGATGTGTTTGAAATGTAAAATGAGATGGTAAGCTGATGAAGCAGAGAGGCAAAGAAAGGTTGTTCCAAATGGCAGTAGCTACAAAGCCTCTAATACCTGTAATAATAAGTGCAGATTGGAGAATATAAGCAGAGTAGATTGCTATTGAAGGAAAAAAGAGAAAGTCAAAAAGCACACATTGGAGAAGTCTGATAGAGATCTTTAAAACACTGGCAGCAGATTATAAGTGAGATAAAGTAGAGATAAATTGGATTGAATTCAGGAACAATGATCTTTTCATGCAGATGACTGATTACTGTTCCTTACATATGTGAGAAAAGAGACAATAGTTTTCTTCATTTTTTTATATTAGAAGTTTGATCAATTTAGAAAGTCATGGGAAGAAGAGATTATAATAAAGAGCAGAGAAAATTATGAGCCTATGATAGTCCAGGGATTTACTTACACCAAAAATAGAAAAGGAAAATATAAATAAAGACTGTACAGTTCTTAGACATGCTTATAACTGGCAGTGGTGAATTAGGAGAACTGTGTTCTGGAGTGTGAATGAAACTTGAATGGAAAACATTTCAACTGTAATTTCACCTCTGAAATTCAGAGCATTCTGTATTTAAGACACATCTATTTCCCTCTTCCCAGATATATATGAGAACCAGATTTGAATCTACCCATCAATTAATCTTCCTATGAAACAAGGATTTGGGTTATCTGATCATAAGCACAGTTAGTTGAGTAATTATGCAAAAATTATACAGTAATTATGTAACTTCACTTTAACAAAACCTCCATAAATGGTTAGAGGACATATCTTTCATATGTGCTCCTTTCTTACATTCTTCCCAAGATACCCTGTACCATACTGGACTAGATGGACCTTTGGTTGACTAAGGAGAGATAGTCTTCTGTTCTTTGTCATAGTAGCCAAGAAATGTATTGAGTTATGTTAAACTCCAGATGACCTAAAATAACTTTTCCTTCATGCAGGAAGCCCTAGCAACATAGTCATAGTCATAATCATAATTTGTACATGATCATCTTCTGTTTGTACAATACACAGATATCTAAATTTATTTTGGTCCCAACAAGAAAGACGATATAAACTTAACTGTATGAATAATGCAAAAATATTTAATTGAGAACACTGAATCTTCTGGCAGTTAAAGTACTTTTTTGGCAAATGGGCGATGTGGATGCAAGGGGGACATGCAGATGCATCCTCAGGATGTGGAAACTCTTCAACCAGATCTGTTCCGTATGTAACGCTGGATAAATATAAAACTGAGATATGAAATGCAATTACTGTATACTCAAATCATATGTTTCTTAGTGTAAGTAGTGTCTAAAACTTAGGCTTGTCCAAAATATAGGTGTTGATCAGGTAACCAAATAATTAAGCAGTGTACTATAGCTCTATAGTTCAATCTAGAGCAGCCCCATTTAGAATTTCAGAAGTCTGACTATTAAAAAATAAAAAAAAAACCCCAACAAACAAACCAACCACAAAACAACAACAAAAAACAAAACAACATGTGGTCCTGGAGGACAAATCCCACATCTGTTAGTTCAAAATGTTCTTTGCTAACAACATTGCTTTGCAAAAATGGAATTTAGAATGATGCCAGAGCAAGATGTGAAAGCGGAAGTAATATTATCTGGGAAATTTACCATAGGAACAATTAGTTATTTGATGCTCATCTAGTGTTAAAAGAAATGTGAAGGAGAACTAGAACAGGACAATTAGATCTAGACCAAAGAATACTTTGGTCTTTGGCTCAAAAAAAATGTGTACCTACAACGAAACCTCAGCTGTTCCTGTTATTTCTGACACACCAGTGCTGGAAATAAATGCTCTTGAATTACTTAAGATTTTTACAGATTACAGTTAGTCTAATATACTAATTGTGAAACCATATTATGATTTGCGAGTCCTGCACCACATGGAAAAGGAATAAGTGTCGGGTATCCTTTTTATTTATTTTTTTTTTTAAGTGTTAGGTGTAGGATAGTTAAAACCATAGATTTGGTAAGTGATGAAAGCTTTAAAAGCCAGTAATGCAATTTTGGGAAAGTGATTAAAACCTTTAGAAAATCATAAATTTGTAGCAACAGTCCTTGATAAAAGTCTAAAAAGGAAATATTACATAACCTGGCACAAGTTGAAAATTATGAAAGAGAAAGAATATTTTGATACTTTGGGTATCACAGAGAATCCAAAATGCTAGACAAAAAGAAGCAGAAATGCATGCAGATGTTACAGCCAGAGTCCGGTGAAAACAATCACAGAGCTGCATGCAATACATAATAGAGTCAAATCAAACCAAACCAAAAATATCAACAGTCTGAGAAATGTGCAACATACAGAAAAAGTTGCAAGTAATGTAAGAAGTCACATCACTGCATGAGCATGAAAAGCTACAGATAATACCAGCAGAAGGATACAGAGGCAGATTCCTTACCTCAGCTGATTTCTCCACAAAATACATAACTAAAATGTCCTAAAATATTTGGACACTCTTCCTGAAAGGATATAGGGTGTGAATTAGCTTTAAGCAGGTTATGAGTGTTCTCTGTCATTCTATCAATAAAGATATCAGCAAAAAGGAGCCATAAAAAAAAAAAGTGCACTCATGATTATGTAAATTTACAACAGTGTATCTTGCATAAATATATGTATATATCTCAAATCAGAAAAAAATGTTGCTGTGAAAAGAATCAAATAAAAAAAAAAGATAACCAATAACATTTAAAAGGCAAGATGGTCTTAGTGTATTGACAAGGGCATAATACTTGGAGGCAGGAAAGAAGTGATGTGTGAAAGTGGTAAGAGTTGCAAAACCATCTGAGCGATAGTGGGGATGTGACATTGGATTAAGGCTAGTTAAATCCAGATTTTTTGCAAATTATACTTACAGGAAATTATGATTGTATGATAAATAAGGCTGAAAAAAAGGGGCTGGATAGTTTCATTTTCCAGTTCGCCTGGTCCATATGGCAGTTTTAGGAAAAATTATGAGACACTTTGTTTATGAAGAAACTGACATGATCAAATATACAAAAAAAAGTTAATATCTTGCACTACTTACCAGCAGAGAAAACTCTGTGGAAATGGCAAAACATGTTTCTTAAGTTTAATGGTATTTTTACAGGTACTTTTGGAAAAACAGTCCATATATCTCCTAGAGGACTGTTTCTTCAGACAGCCATATGGGATTTGTTTATCATCCAAACCATTCCACAAGAAAATAAAAAACATTCAGTGTATAGACAGTTGTATACATAGAATACTTGTTAAAAATGGTGTGTGGAAGGTGAAAGGAAGAAGTTTCTAAACAAGAACATTAAGAAATCTTAGAGTGCAGCTCTGTAAAGCAAAAACCCTAATGGGAGTAGCATGCATAAGAGAAAAAAGAGATACGGCAAAATTTGCACAGCTTAAGAAATACTGAGTAAATAACCCTTAGGAAAAAAAATCTTAAAAAATTGAGGGAACTAGTTCTTGAAATCCTTATCTAGAGACAATACTGCACCATACCCAATTGTTTGTCTGTGTCTGTCTTCTGGGACCGTATTATTCCTCAACTACTACAACTCCATGATCAAAATGTCAGATTGCTATTTCGTACATTGATGGAATTGACAAAAATTTGGCTGGGATTCTTATCTTAGGCATTTGCACTAAACAGAAGCAGGAAATTCTGGTGTATGAGTTATTTTAGTAAATAAAGATGATACTTTAGGGTGAGGTAAATTTACATTGAGAAATGTCTATTGACTATACAGACTGTCTAAGCTTACTAAGTCAAAGCAGACACCTATATTTAGGACAAAGAAATACCACACTGTGTATCTAGATGCTTATATTTAGAAGGATGATTTTCTTTATAATAAATATATACCGTTTTCCGTGCTTATTTCTTTATGTGTAACAATTACTGTGAAGGAAAAGTCACCATATTAACTAAAAAGACAAAGTAAAAAACCTTCTAAATATTGAGGGTATTTTTTCTTTTATTTTCCAGGTATAAATTTACAATCCTCTAATATAATCTGAAACCATATAGGAATTTGGAAAAAAAAATGTGGTTGTAGGTATATCATCCAGGTATTCGACAATATCTGCATTTCTTTATTCCAGCACATTAACAGTCAGTGAATTCTTCCAGATTTACAAGTGTAAAATGCTCAGGGTTTTGCTTTTCCCATTTTGCTATGTATTTCAGCTCCCAGATTATGGGTTTCTTCATTTAAAACAATTTTCTACTTTGTCATGTTAAACAGCAAACATCAGATAAATGTTGATATTTTCTTTCATTTGTTAGTTTTCCTTCTGTCTTAAGGTGCCTGATTTTCTTTTAGCAACTGCTACTTTAGAGGGCAATCTTGAAGAATGAGTATAACCACAAATATAACAGATGTCTCATAAAATTAACTTCAATTGCTTCTATATGACCTCTGTCAAGGAAGTAAGACTCAAATTGAAGTCAGCAAGAGCAGCTGTAGATTCTGCTGTTAGATAAGTGTGACCTGCATTCCCAAGGGTAGTGCCCATAAATAAGAGAATTGTGGTCCTGCAAACAATAAATGTGATTAATGCCATAATAACTTAGCAAACATAGCTTCAGCCACATAGTGATGTGACATCTTGGGTCAGAAAGAATAGATTCAGTAACAATTAAAAGACATCCACTAGGTAAGCAAATCTCAGCTGGACTCAGGAGAGAACCATATACTGAGTTTAATGCTATTGTCATTTTATCATCTTTGTTTTGTTTTTGGTTGTGTTTTTTTTTTTTCTTCCCCTCCACTTCTTACATGCTCTACCTCTGTGTCTTATTTTGTATAAGTATCTTCTATAAGTATCTATATATTTAAGCAACGTATATCTATCTATCTATACGTATCAGTTTTGGTACCTAATGAATAATCTAAAGGTAAAAAAGGTGTGAGAACAGATCTTTTGGCTTTACATCTCTTATTACAGACTTGAATCTAGAAGGGATGAGAGAAAGCAGAGGCAGATACTATAGAAAACACTAGAGAGCATACTGATAAATATAACCATGCAAAATGGATCTGGCATTGGCTAAGGATGCAAGTATTTACTCAGCTTCTTGAGCAGGCTGCGAAGCTCTCAAAGAGTTATTTACTTTTTTCATTATATGTCTCAATATATGTGCATATTTTGTGAGGTGACTGAAGATTAGAAATGCTTAGACTTTTGAGGCCAGAGTACTTATGAGAATACAAGGGCAACACCGATATAACTACAAGATTCAGTTGAAGTGATATATCAAGACTGCTATCTTCCTTTTGATATTTCTCAATCAATTCAGTTCTCAGGATTTTTTTTAGGTGTGGGGAAGCGAGACACATTGTACACTAGGAATGTCTTCCTGACTCTATCCTATTGCATGACTAGATTTTGCACAAATACTTAGAAATGTACCTTTTACAGCAGCACAGGTCAAAACTGCTTCATCCATACACTGATTTACATTTCCACTTTCACAATTACTTTATATGTGGGCCAGTTTCCAAAACTGATTAGGTACAGTTACAGATTCACCAAGTGTTTTCCAGATCTCTTGAAGTCCTACTATTATTTTTCTAAACTAGCACCAACTCCTTTCATATAAAATCATCTACTAGTGTCAGATACAAACAGCTTCACAAAATATGGAGCAGTCCTCAAATCTTACTAGTAATCATATTTTTATTTAACAATGAAAACCACTAGTACACATCCATTCTGTTTTAATTCAGTTTCTCATCACCATTTTACTGATTGCTGGCAATTCTCAGTCTTTCTTTGGGTTAAAAGAGAATGTGGACTAACTCTTGGAAGGACCATGGTCAGTTATCTTAAAGAATTGAGGCAGATTAAGTCTCCCAAGACAGACTATTTAACATAAGAACCTGCCATGTTTCAAATTACTCCAAGGAATTTTAAGGTACCGCGGCTTTATTGTGAATTTAGACTGACTCTGCCATATATCTATATGTCCTCCAGCAACAAAAATTATCATATAATTAATAACTTTTGAAAAATAATTACATTATTGCTTTAAAATTTGTCATGCAAAAATAAAAGATCCACATCTCTATAATAGATGGTATAAACCAAAACCATATAATGCTAGTATATACTAAATCCAACTTTAATTCATAAGCAACTACATCAGACATATGATGGAAGAAATTGTCAGAGAGCACAAGGAAGGAGTAAAGTGTAGCCCTATAGTCTGCTAAGTATAATACTGTCACTACTAGTGACAGATTTTTTATTAACGCAAGCAAGATTTCTGGATTTGCAAACTTCTATATGAACTTACGTTGGCTTGTTTGCCATTTGTTTTAGCTTGCTTAATTGTAACAACTATCTAATGACCAGGTGGTTAAAACATAATTTGTCTAATTTTTGCTTAGCTTTCTATAATTGGGTGCCCTAACATCTCTTATTAATAATTTTGATACAAATACAGAAAAAACCCAAGTACTTAGGCTGTGTAGAACCAACTATCTGTAACCCTAGAATAACGATGCTCAGCAAAGAAGTACAAGCATGGGATGACAGAATAGGCTTCAAATATCTGGGCATAGGATGATGTGGGAAGTCACAGAATCACAGAATCACAGAATGATAGCAGTTGGAAGTGACCTCTGGAGATCACCTCATCCAACGACCCTGCTTGAGCAGGGATACCTAAAGCAGGGGGCACAGGAACACATCCAGGCAGGTTTTGAATGTATCCAGAGAAGGAGGCTCCACAACCTCTCTGGGCAGCCTGTTCCATTGCTCTGGCAACCTCACAGGAAAGAATCCCATGATTAAGCGGAATTTCCCGTGTTCCATCTTGTGCCTATTGTCCCTTGTCCTGTCATTGGGCATATCTGAAAAGAGCCTAGTCCCATCCTCTTGACACCTACTCTTTAGATATTTATAGACATCAATAAGATCCCTCCTCAGTCTTCTCTTCTCCAGGCTGAACAAACCCAAGTCTCTCAGCCTTTCCTCATAAGAGAGATCCTCCAGTACTCTGACCATCTTCATAGTTCTCCACTAGACTTGCTCAAGCAGTTCCATGTCCTTCTTAAACTGGGGGCCCAGAACTGGACACAGTACTCCAGATGTGGCCTAACTAAGGCAGAGCAGAGGGGGAGGATAACCTCCCTCAATCTGCTGGCCACACTCCTTTTAATGGCACCCCAGGATACCATTGGCCTTCTTGGCCACAAGGGCACAGTGCTGGCTCAGGGTCAATCTGCTCTCCACCAACACTTCCAGGTCCTTCTCAACAGAGCTGCTTTCCAGTAGTTCAGCCCCCAGCCTGTACCGGTGCATAGGGCTGTTCCTCCCCAGGGGCAGGACCTTACGCTTACTTTTGTTTAATTTCTTGAGGTTCCCCTCAGCCCAGCTCTCCAGCCTGTCCAGGTCTCACTGGATGGCAGCACAGCCTTCTGGTGTATCAGCCACTCCTCCCAATTCTGTATCATCAGCAAACTTGCTGAGGTTACGCTCTGTCCCTTAGCCCAGGTCACTGATGAATATATTGAAGAGGGCTGGACGCAGTACAGACCCCTAGAGAACACTGCTAGTTACAGGCATCCTACCAGACTCGTCCCTCTTAATCATGACCCTCTGAGTTCTGTTGTTGAGCCAGTTCGCTGTCCACCTCACTGTCCACTCATCCAACCCACACTTCCTTTGCTTGCCTGTGAGGATATTATGGGAGACAGTGTTGAACGCCTTACTGAAGTCAAGATAAACAACATCCACTCCTGTTCTCCCTTCATCTACCCAGCCAGTCATGCCATCATAGCAGGCTATCAAGTTGGTCAAGCATGATCTTCCCTTGGTGAATCCATCTTGACCACTTCTGATAACATTCTTTTCCTCTAGATGGCCAGAGATGACCTCCAGAATGAACAGTTACATCACATTTTCAGGGATGGAGGTGAGGCTGACTGGCCTATAGTTTCCTGGATCGTCCTCCTTGCCCTTTGTGAAGATTGGAGTGACATTGGCTACCCTCCAATCCTTGGACACCTCCTTTGTCCTCTATGACCTTTCAAAGTTGATGGAGAGTGACTTAGCAAGAGCATCCACCAGCTCCCTCAGCAAAAGTGGTTGCATCCCATTGGGGCCCATGGATTTGTAAGGATCCAGTTTGCCTAGGTGATCTCTGACCCAATCCTTCTCAACCAAGGAGAAGTCTTCCTTTCTCCAGATATTTTTTCTCTCTTCTCTGGGGGAGGGGATGCCTGAGGCCCGGGATGCCTGAGGGCCAGCCTTAGCAGTGAAGACTGAAGCAAATGAGGCATTCAGTAACTCTATGTCCTCTGGACCTTGTGTCACCAGGGCACCCACCCTGTTCAGCAGTGGGACCACAGTTTCCTCAGTCTTCCTTAATGCTAGTAATTTGAAGAAGCCCTTCCTGTTATCCTTGACATCCCCTGTAAGATTTAGTTCCAGGTAGGTCTTCCACGTCCCAGGTCTGTCAATAACTCAACAGTGCTCAGTTAGCAGCAGTAACACAAACTTAATAATTGGGTGAAAACTCATTTCAGGGATTATGAAAAGTGCAAATATAAAGCAGCCAATATCTAGCATGCACCATATATAGTAAATAAGATGTAAAATGAAGTTGCAGACTGATGAAGAAATAGTAAAGTGTAAAGAAATTTAGAAAACACGTAGAAAAAACCCCAAGTAAATTCAGCCTGAAGATTAATGAAAAACCCAAACCAATCAAACAAAAAGACCAACAACATAGAAACTGTGCTTCTTTTGGCAAAAAGAATATAGAAAATCATATTGTTGACATCACACTGATCTTTAGGAAGAGCTCGTGGTGATGCTAACCTGATATTCCCTGCACTGTATCTAAAACTATGAACCACAGGATTTAGAGCAATAATGAGAAACACAAGAAAGGAGACTTTTCATCCATAACAATTTTAACTGCAGCATTGTTATTATTTGTTTTGGGTTTTTGTATCAAAATTAGGTAATTTTGGGATGCAAGTCCTAATGTGCTATACCTGGATTAACAGTATCAATTATTTGCTGTTTTTTTCATTGCACAGTTAATTTTCTTAATTAGGCTAACAATAAATTCTTGGTTTCACATATAAGGTGTGTTTCTTATTTCTTCATAACATGATTTTGAGTGTAGCAAAAGTGAGAGATTAGGAAAGACTCTCACAAAATAAAGAGAAAAATCAGATATAATTAATAGAAATAATAAAAAGATTAATCAGGAAAAAAAACCAATGGACTACAGTTTTAAAACTATGTTTGGTGTATGTATGACAGTGATGCTGAGTGTATATGGATATCTACAATTTCTAATATCCTGAGTTCCAATTTAAAGTATTGTACCGGACATTCTCTGATTTTTTTCAGAAAATATTTTGAGGTAAGGAAGAACTAAAAATATTTTTTTCAGCCAACTCAATAAAGCTCTTTGTTTCCATTCTAAGAAATGCTGCATAATTATCTATTCATTAAGATCTCTGGCAAACACACAGGTTAAATTCCATTCCAGCAGCAAAGTATCCTAGAGTAACCAATTTTAAAGTACAACTAGACTATGAGTAGTTATTGTGCAATGTGTTTATGCTTAAACAAAAATATTTGTTATAACTGGCAAATATAAGTTTGTAGTTTTTGCAGAGTTGAAAAAGTTTATGTGATACCACTTTTCTTTCTATAAAAATGTAGATGGGTAATATTGTTTAGAATATTCCACAGGTAAACTGTAAATTCCTTTTTCAGTTTGCAAGACTAACACCTGAGAAATACAAAGTCTACACCAGCATAAGCTACACCTCATCATACAGTGGAATTATTATTATTTTTTGTAAGTCCACTTTTGCCTTTCCCAGTTCTAAAGATGTTATTTTTTCTCTGCCTTTTTATCAGTTTCTTTCCTATCTTATTGATAAATCTATCCATACAAAACAATATAACTGCTTTGGTCTAACTTTACATGTATTTAGAATATTGTTCTGTGGGTCAGCGAAGAGAAAGGAGTAATTTTTCTTCTCTGTGGTCTCTTTCATTTCTGTACTTCAAAGCTATGACTCAAGAACAGTGGTTATTAACGTTTGTCTACCTTTCATCATGTAAATTAAAATATGCTGTAAAATGGTGTTTTAAAGTGTATGAACTAACCCTTTAAATTTTTCAGTATTTTTCACCGCAAAAATCTTACCTGGGATTATACTAATATAGTTTTACTGATTTATGTGATATTAAAAACTCATTATCATGTATACAAGGATTAATTAACTGCATTTTAGATGTTTTCCACAGTCTCCAATGAGATTTATATATTCATCTGTTAAAGGAATAGAAAAAAATCAGAAACTAATTAAAATAATGTAAGTTATAAGGTGTACGCATCTACTTTCACTAATTACCTTTTTATTAGTGTAAATGAAATCTCATATGTTAACAAAAGATAGTATTTTGTTTTTTTCCTTCTTTCATTTTCCTGAATTCATCTATCCTAAACTTGTTCTGGTTTCTCTGCCAGGTATATCTTACAAGTGATTTTCTACATACACATTTCTGTTGTTGTTTTTAGATAAAAAATATGTGTATGTTTTATGTTGATATTTGGCTGTCCAGGTTGTGGCTTTATACATTCAAAATATTGTTTAAAAAAACTGTACAATAATATTTATATACTTCTCTATGCTTAAAGTCATTAAATTCTATGAGGATATGTGCACAAGTCTAAACTGAATGCCTGCTGATTTCAGAAATTAAAGTGCACAGTAAATTGTATCTTCAAAGGTGTTTGCTTTTTATGTATGCCTATCTAAACTGAACTTCAGCATTTTTGAAATAAATGTCTGAAAATGCAACATTTCAAAGTAATTTTCAACATTAAGCAGCTTTAATCGTAATTGTACAATATATCCAGGTTGATATTTTAACTGTTGTCTCCCCATTCAGAATGTCTGGCAAGTAATGATTTTATTTTTATAACATATTTTAATGTTTTATTCATGTTTGGGGATGAAGTTGTAAAAATGTCAAATGACAATTATTACAATATTGCTTTTCAAAGTCTGTACATTGCTGTAATTATTTATAAGCTAAAAAGTATGGCTACTGCAGCCTAAAAAGGATAACAAAGGGAATGTAATATTTTGTGAGAATTCTGAAACCAATCTAGGTGAAATACACTTAGAAAACAGCAGAGCCCTGACAAACAGTTTTCCAACTAGTATGACGCAAACTTGGCTTAAAATGGAAAACTGTATTCTGTAAAATTACATACAGTCTCTAACACAAGAAGTGCATTATCATCCTGGAAGCACCTAAGACCATTCAACAGGCCCACCACAGGGCACAGCTGAGCCCCTCAGCCAAGGTGATGGTACCTTGGGGAAAAGGTAGTTAAGAAAGGATAAAAACGCTGTGCAGGCAGTAAGGAGTGAGGAAAAGTGAGAGTATGTTTAGCATGTTAGTAGTGCGTTAGCCAAGGAAATGCAGAACATAACTCACAGTGACTTCACTGGTATAGGAATTATGTCTAGAAACTGCATATGCCATCTCTTTGGACCACTAGCTTCAGGCACTCTGTGAGACAGTTTGTTAGGAGAAGTAACGCTTTCTATTAACATCTTGTGCAATATATGAAAAACTATCTACTATAAAACTCAGTGTGAATAAATTTTTGGAAAGGGAGACCCAAACATCTGAAAACTTCCATTTGCATATTCTGATTTAGTTTTGAGATAACAGTGGCAAAAAAATAGTAAGCACCCAAGTAAACCATTGGTTTAAGGACAGCTTCTGCAGTTCCTAATCAGGACATCATTTGTGTACTGCATGACGTAGGCTGCACAACCAAAGCTGAATTAACTTTCCCTCATTCTAAAGTCCATTAGTATCATCAATATGCATTTATCTTCCAAAATAATCCTCCTAGACAGAGGCATGGAATAAGGACTGTTTTCTCTATAACTTGAGGAAGACATTGGAATCCATTCCTGATTGCATGCATTTTGGCTTTTTGTGGGATCTTCATTGATAAGGATACAGAAAAGGTTATTTGTTTGGTATTTTCCAAATTTAAAACCATTCGCTTCCGGGGAAAAAAAAAAAAAAAGTTTGGAAATTTCTACAAGCCTCAGAAAACAATCCATTTCTATCTTGAGAGTGAGAGGTGTCCATCTTCCAATGGCCTCTCACACTTCCTTCATAAAGACTGAGTATGGCCCCATGTACAGTTCCTGGTAGACTTATTCAGAATGCTATGAAAAAAAGCCAACTGTTTTGAGTACGATACCAATGAAAACACAAAGAACTAATCTAAACTACAGCACCACCAAGGATGGAAGCTCAGTTATTGTTGTCCTGTAGAGAGGCAGCAGTTGGTACTCTACCTTCAGAGCACAGCATGTTGCTCTTTTCATATGTATTACACTATGAGATGATCCATTCTAGGAGAACAGAACCTACTGCATGAGAAATGAGGCAGATGTCCTGACTTCTTCTCTCTTTTTTACTATATTTCTGTCTTGTTGCCTTTTCTCAGTGGCTTCTCCAACAACAATGCTGAACACCGGTTAGATGTTTCTTGATCTCAACCTTGAACAGATATTGCCAGAGCAATAAGAGATGAGCTACTTAGTCGTCTGGGGGAAGATGACTCAACTGGGGAGGATGATAGGGGAAGATGACCAGGGATAGCACATTCTACATTTACTGCCTATTATCTAAAGCTAATGAAGATAACTACCTAATGTAACTACTATGTTTGGTTTGAGTAGCTAGTGTTACAGACAAAAATATATGTAGAATATTAATTTTAAATATAATGTGAACTTCATACATTACCTTGTAATCAAAAAATGGGTTAATAAACTAAATTAAATAAATCTCATTGGAAGTTGGACATATTTTTATCAGCTTGAAGCTTTGCTTGAAAGACACTGACTGGACTGAGGTTTTGATGATGCCTGATGCAAGATGTAGGAAAATGACCCTGACAAGTACGTGAATTTGCTTTACTCATGCTAAGTCCTAATTTTGCACTTTTCTTTTTAATCCCCCTGGAGGGTCCCTGTGTCTGGTTATAATTCTTACCAGTGGGACACAACATAGGCAAAAGACTCTCTACTTGTGAATCCTAGTGCTTGATTAGTGCATAAAATTTTTGCAAAGCACTTTGCGTGTGTGTGAAGAAATAAATTTTGAACACTAAACAAGCTAATATGTTTTACAGGCCTTAGTTTCTCTGAACTGATACCTCAAAAAATATGAGTGTACCTTAGTGAGGAAAAAGATAAGTATTATACATTTTCTAGTCTTTGTACTTCTACTGAGACCGAAAGACTTATTTCTCTGTAACACTCTGCTGGCTTTAAGAATTGTGGATGATCCTTGGGGAATAACAGTATCTGACGTATCTGGCAAAAAAATCAGAGTACAATTCTGATAAGGGATCTGTCCAATGAAAGATCAATAACCAATTAAATAATAATAATAAATAAAATGCAAACTATTACCAGATTAAAACATATCAGTGGAATTTTAATATGGTTTGTTAATTATTGAATGCAATTATGCAGTTTCATTTTTTTGCTAATGTTACATGACATCCATGAGAACTTCTTAATAACACACATTATTGGTCAGCATGAAACCCAATGCATGGGAAAGAAAATACAGACAAAGGAAAACCACATCACTATCTATGAGTGTTGATTACCTATGATGAGTGCTACAGAGGAAGACAGAAGATAATATGCAGGGAGCAAAGATGGCATGATATAACTGGAAAGGAAAAAACCACAAAGGATTAAAAAGCTAAATTTGGGAAAGTTTATTCCTAAATCCGGAGGATTTGCAATCGGTTCATTAACAGAGACATGAATGTTTATAGTCCTAATACATTTTTTCAGTTTCTTTACAGTAATTCTACATATTGTCCTCACTTATATAAATGTATTGCCTTTACTTGAGCATTGAGAGCCCTTACATTTAATTATGCATTATGCATAAAATTTCTCTTTGAGTACAGATATAACACTTTTTTGTATAATATGCCTAAATATTCTGGACAGCAGTCAGATTTATCAGCAGAAGTGTTTATGTAAAATTATAATTTTGAGGAAATGCTGTGGATATATATATATCTGGAAAGATGTTTTGATTTGTTAAGTCAAACATTTGCAGTATACATCTTTAAAGTATGTGAAGAGGAAATAAGGTGCAATTAAGAGTGGGATTAATCTTACTTATAGGCAGCTATATAGAAGTTACATTGGTAGTGCATACTGGTCATGCAATTACTGATGAACCACCTGCAGGAAGTGATTCACCCCTCCTCTCTTTGTCACTTATGTTTAGAGAAAATGTAACCTTTTGCAAGATGCCTCTTTCCATTGACTGTAGAGGACATCTAGATAAATAGCTTACATTATGTGCCTCAGATTTTAGACAGCATCTTGGTAGATGAATGTCACTTTACTCATCTAATCAATATTAAACATTCTCAATTACTATGTATTTATGAACTAATGCTTGATACTGTCAGATGCTTTGAAACCTAAGCGTGCTGACAGGAAAGTCTCAAAGGGTGTGAAACACTCAGTTCTTGCCAGAATGTTTGTCAGAGTTGTGGTACCATCACATAAATTACCTTGTAAAAATAAGGGCAAACCAATCGAACTGTATTTTGTTGTATAGTTCTGACTTATATAAAACAAATTTTTTTAAAAGATCATATACAAGGCATCGTTCATTCAAAATTCAGGATAAATTTATATTAATATCTCTCAAATACATATCTGTTTATACAGCTTTTAATAGCTGTAAAGATATTATGCCATGACTTGAGAATATAGATATGCAATAATTTTATGAACTAAATATGTGATCAGGACAGTAGACTAAAGCTATTTTTGTGTTTGGCGTAAGATTTAAATTATAGATTAACAAAATTTAGCTTGATAAAATCCTGTGGGGAAGACAAAATAAAACAAAAAGCCAGCAACATTGATACTAGAGTAACACACTCTGAAACCCTGATGAAAAGTCACAAGGTGTGATGAGTTGACCATGGCCTACAACTAAACGCCCACCCAGCCTCTTGCTCACTCCCCTCTCTTTCTGGACAGGGAAGAATAGAAGGAAGGAGAGAAGCCTTGTGGACTGAGATAATGATAGTTAAATAGGGAAATCAAAAGCTGCATGTGCAAAGAAAGAAAAACAAAGGATTTATTCACTATGTCCCATTGACAAGCGGAGGTTTAGCCACTTCCTGGAAAGCAAAACCTCAACACTTGTAATGGTTGCTTGGGAAGGCAAATGTCATATCCATGAACATACGCCTTCTTCTTCCTTTCCTAGAGCTTTTACTGCTGAGGACAATGTCATACAGTATGGAATATCCTTTTGGTCAGTTGGGGTCAGTTGTCTCAGCTATGTTCCTCCCAACTTCTTCCCCAGCCCACTCACTGGATGCCATGCACACAGTGAATACTGCTGTGCTACCAACTCTGTTTTAACCACAAATGCAAAGTGCAGCACCAAGTAGCAGGTTATTGAAGAAAGTTAATTTTATCCTAGCCAGATCCTGTATACAACGCAACGGAGGGAACGCAAGATCTACATACTGCATTCAAAAAGGACAGAGAAACTGAATTTCAAAAGAAAAATAAGAATTTAAAGGTGCTTTTCTTTGTAGGAAAGGGTGAAGGAGTTAAAGAAACTATAGGTCAGCTATGAACTTGTTGAGAACTTTCAGCAGAAACCTGACAGAAACTAGATTGATATCTGTGCACTATATTTTATTTTGATGTATATTTTCCTTTAAATAGATAGATTTCGTTCTGTAAAAATTAATCATTTCCTTATAGAGACAGCTTGTTAATTTTTTGTAAGTGTCATTGTGTCATTGTTCCAAGGGGAAGAGGAGGAGTAAGAACTGAAAAGGTATATTTACAGTGAGAACCATGAATGGCAGAGGGAGAACTGCCACTCAAGGCACAGTATCACACTGAAAACACTAGAGCAATTCTGCTACACATTGAGGACAAAGACTGCATAAGATCTGAGAAATGTTTTTCATCACGGCCATGCAAAGTCAGACCTGTGGTTAACATGGGCCATATCTGTACCTATTCTGGAAAGTATAACAGTTTTGCACAATTAAGGAGAAAAAAAATAATAAGAGAAATAGTACTTAAATAAATAGTGAATACTGATGATTGCTGCTAATTCATATGCAGAAATTTATTCTAAAAACCTAGGTTTTATTTTATAAAAAGTTCTTTTTAAGAGTGACCAAGCAAGAATCCCAGCCTATATCAATGTATTTAACCTTACTGAATGAAGACAATTAATTTAATTTTACCTCATTTTCCCATTTTGATCCAGAGTCTGATTATGAATGATTTGTGATTACAAAAAACAACAACAAAAAAGCTTTATTTATACATATAACCATAGCTACACAGCATATGTGTTGAGGGTTATTCTCAGACCAGGAATTTTTCAATAACATTATCCATCAGACATTTTCAAATTTATTCTATCATAATTGTATGGTTGTCATGTGGAATTCAAGTAAAGAGGTAAAATATATCAAATAAAGTATTCACTTCAAACTACTCAGTTATATGTAATTTAAACACTAGAGAAACAATTAGTGAAAATTAGCTCTGTAGCTTTTAAAATAAAAACAGCTTTTCCCATTTCACATTTTCCATTTAAACAACCTCAATAAAAGCCAAGTAGCAAGGAAAATGGTATACAATATACACGTATTTTAAAACATTAATCTATGATACTGAGTTAGAAGAAAATATTTATTATTATCTTTGTGAAATGGCTTATATGTGAGCTCAAACTCTGATATTTTAAGTAAAGCAGTTTTCTCCTTGCTCCTAAAATTGAATGAGTTAATAACCTAACAAAAAGAAAGGGCTCTATCAGTAAGATGTGCCATTTGCTTGACAAAGAGAAGTTGTGGTTTGTTATTGTTCAGTACTGCTTTCATTACACATTTGAAAAAAGCCCTGTAACACAAAAAAACACCCACAAACTAAAACCCCCCTTTAGTTCTCTTTTGTATCTTTTCTAAAATATTGTTTCTGAAAAAAAAGTTAGAAACATACAAAATTTAACAGTATAGTCTGGCCTTCCAATAACGTTTTCTTTTGAAGGCATGTAGTCACCACATGTTTTATTTCCTTTTCATCTCTACAATAAAGTTGTATTATTTTCCCCAAAAAAAGTCAAAGTCATTAATGAGCAGAAGACTGAAGTATTGAGAAGTTATTTTGAAGAAAGTAGATGCATAAACCCAGACTTTCTATACACTATTGTTATTAAAATTATTGTTACTGTTATCATCATTTAGATTTATGTGGCAATAAGAAAAAGTAATAAAAAAATTTTCTGGTGTTTTAAAACCAATTAAACTTTCAATCATAATGATAACCATATAGTAGCACTAAGTACTCACATAAAAGTAAAATTAATTCAAACAACAAACAAATAAGGAAAAAAAACCTGCCTTCACACAGAAGTGTATCTTCAAATTTATCCAAAAGAAATAGTTCATCATTGTACTGCAAATGGGTATTTAGCAGACAAAATTATATATTTTGATAATAACACATGAAGAGAATCAGTACCAAAAAAATGACTGAGGTCTAAATCTCCCCCAAAATTTGTTATTTAGTGTTTGTTTAGAGTCCTCACATGTAAAACTGAGATTTGAAGAACTCCTATTCATACGTCACTAATTTACTACATACCTAAATCTTTGCTAGCAACCTCTCCTAAAGTTTTTCAGACAAGTCTAGAACTTGATAAATAACAGTATCCAAGGTTAAACCTAAAGGAGCTTTTAATATTCTAAACACTGCATTATTTAGGTACTTTTGTCTTTTGTCCCTTTTCTGTATGCATTTTCCCTATAGAGTCATGGGAATGATTCAGTAAATTAGCAGAGAATCTCACAAAGTCACTAAGCTAAGTTACAATACGATCAACAAATACCGAGGAAAGTGCTTGTGTTGAGGTATTCAGAGATTTTTTTCTTTGGGAATCCTAACTGGAACCCAATCAAGAAAACTACATATTTAATTTGAAATAACGGGACACAGATCACTATTATCTTTCGAAATTTGTAGTGAAAAGAACTAGCTAAGAAGGCACTGGTTTTCTACTACACAATATCTCATCCACTGAACACACAGAAAGGAAATGTGAGCTCAGTGAAAGATTAAAATTTATTGAAACTACATTTTTATCTCTTTATAGAATTTCTGAACCATCAGGTTATTATTAGAAGGTATGCATGGGGGTGGAGGAGCCTCCACCAAAGCAGTTTGCTTGAACAGCAGAAAAGGTGGGTGCTCATGTCTTACTTCTCATGTTGCCCTGCTGAGATAGAAGTCTGGGGAGAGAGTGAAGCTACTGTTGTCTCTCAAAATATTATAAAAACTAACTTACTTTTTCCTGTCTTAACATAACAGTACCAAAACAGCAATATATTCAAAACACAGTAGATTTTTTTTTCCTTTTTAATTTGAATGTGCAGC
Source organism: Phalacrocorax aristotelis (assembly GCF_949628215.1). Taxonomy (NCBI): domain Eukaryota; kingdom Metazoa; phylum Chordata; class Aves; order Suliformes; family Phalacrocoracidae; genus Phalacrocorax; species Phalacrocorax aristotelis. Next base: position 40,994,190 of record NC_134276.1, read on the forward strand.
CCAAGAATGAAAAAAAGACCCTCATAGCCTGCCAAGATGAAAGCAGCATTGTTTTTTGACATTTGTAACTGACTGATCAAATAATTCAATCAAAGTATTCTGGGAAAGGAGTTAAACAACTGGCTCTGAACTCATCTCCGTAGCAATATTTTAGCAAATGCCATTTGCTCTTGATTATCTCATTCCATTTCCTTGTATTGGTGTTTGGAGACAAAATCTTATTTCCCTTTTATTTATGTGCTTGTTTTCTTTCCCTCTTCCACAACTTCAGTATCAACAGGGTGAACACTTATGCAAAGAAACCAGGCAAGTCTTCAGGGCAGTGAAAAATGATCTGACATACAGAATAACCACAACTTAGAAGACGATATATTCATTACTTTCTGTCATCTGATGGTTCTTCTGCTGGCAGGAAGAAATGACCCTCAGTTATGGAGATCTATGGGAATTTTACTTTTCAGTTAAACTTGAGTAATTGTTTCCAGAATTATCTCATTCTACACCCCTGTTCACTTATGGAGCAGTAGGAAACATAGTAGTGCGAATAATATAAATAGCTTGATAAAGGATTGGAATATGTGAAATGAAGAAGTTAAAAGCCTAAATAAAAACTGGCAGACTTTTGTTCCTCTAAAACAGAAAAGAGCATGTTTACTGCCATGCCACTTGCTACAGCTAGCCAGCAGCCTGACAAGATTTTATAGTGGATCTTTTGAAAACATACCAACATAGATTTTCATTAAAGCATTGTGTCTTGCCTAGCATCACTTTTCAGATATGAACAGTCTATCAAATATAGTTCATTTTGTAGCAGTAGGGTATTAAATGTAAGAAAGCAATGCAAAACTTCTTTTATTTTAATGTAAATATGTGTTCCAGAAAGCTAAGGAATAAAAAAGACAGTTTTTCAGTTTTACAAATATCGATCATTATGTTTGCTTCCTAACTTGAATATCTATATCTATTCCTTGTCCAAACATCCTCATGGGCTACTGAAAACATATGAATTTAATCCAGTGATCTCACTCATTATTAAGCCAACTAATGCAGTGTACCGAACACATTTGCTCACCAGTATTGTAACATATCCTGTAGTCTTTAATTACCACATTTGCCTATCTTTTTCTGAAAGTAGTAAAACATACAGTAATCACTCATATCTAATTAGAGTAATTCATAAGGCTATACATGAAAAAACACTAAATGATCTAACATACTCATCACTCATACTTTGAAGGATGTGTCTTGCATAACAAATAAAAAAATATTAAAATTAAATTACTGGAAATTTTGTGACTAACCTGAAAGACAGCAAAATATGGCAACATTGTTCTTTCAGGCAAACACAACTTGGAATCCACTTTAAATTTTGAACTTTTGGACAAATAATAATAGGCACAGATTTAGCTGTAATGTAGTTGCCTGTCTCTCATATCTATCAAAATCACTGTAATACTGTAACCGATTTTTGTGGGATTTAGATAAGAAATTTTCCAAAACTTTCCCAGCTGTGATGTATCTCTAACAGTCTATCAATTAAAAGTTAGTGAATTCATTTAATTCCTGAAATACTGTAAAAATAATAGGATACACTATTTTAAAACGTAAACCTATGCCCCGAAAACATCTGCTCAAAATCTGACCATTTACAGGTTGTTTTTATAGTTTCCAAATGGTTACAGAGTCACAAAGAAGATAACAATCCCTATCATTGAGAACGAGGCTGGGAAAGAAAAAATATAAACGGCTCTATAAAAGACTTAAAGAGTTTATTTTGGTGATACAGAAAAGAATCCTGAAAGTTGTTGCCCATCAGAAACATCCAAAACAACACTAAGGACATGCTGAAGATTCAAAAGCTCAACAAGATCTCAATATAAGATCAATATGAGATGGTGGACTGGATCTGACAAAGGGCTAAATAAAAAGAAAAGCAAGGCAAGAAGTAGCCACTTTAGAATGTAAGTGATATAGGCATGAATTATCCTAACTTTCAAGCTTCCATTTAAGCCTGACCAATATAATTACTTGAACCCTGCATAAAGTAACTGCGAAAATAGGGATATCTAAACATCTGCAAAAACTAAGTCTAAATATCCCTCTTCCAGCTGAGATTATAGGGAATTACCTTGGACAATACAGGGTACATCTTTGAACAACTGAAGTTAAACATATTGGACATTTTTAGATGAAGATGAGTACCTATATCAATTCAGGTATCTGTTCTTTCAGGGTCAGAAACCTTGGAAAGTAGGCGGAGAGTGACAGCTTTCCAAGTCTTTCCTGATTTTCAGTTATCAGCATCACATGTTAGTCACACAGTCACAACTGAAGGGAAAGTGTTGGGTCTCTTAGACTGAGGTAGCCACTTACAGAACACCTTCTACAGTAGTGTGAAAAGGTTGAGTAACTTTTAGAGGTAAAGGCTATTTCCACTCAAGAGGCAAGATTAAAGGAAGCATTTTGTTGTTTTGTTTTCTATTTTGGATGCATTAATCATAGCACATCATGATTTGATTAATTGTCATACAGCAGTCATCAAAGAACACAAACACATAAGAAAATGGGAGTCTGAAGTAGAACAACAAATAAAAATGTAGCCAATGTGATGTTGTTTTGGGTGTATGATAATATCACCTGTTCACATAATAATACACATTTTTCTAACATGTACCCCTATACCCTGGAAATATCACATGAAGTTTTAAGTTATTATGGTTCTGCCTCTCTTGCCACTATTTGTAGAGTACATATTACTGGGGCAGGGGGGTGGGTGAGTGGGTGGGGTGAACACACAAACTGGTTTCAAACAAACAAACAAACAAACACCCCTAAAAAACACAACCAACTCAAAAAACCCCACAAACCCACTTTTTCTAAAATTAGGATAATTTAATATTGGAACACCTTGTGTGAGAAAATCTTGCTCTCACCAGGACTGGGGGTCCTTGCAGTCAGATATTTTCATTACTTTAATAAGGGACCCGGAGAATAAATCATAGAATTATATAATCAGAGAATTGCTTAGGTTAGAAAAAACCTTTGAGATTGTCACGTCCGAATACAAACCTAGCACTGCCAAGTCCACTACTAAATCATGTCCCTAAGTACCATGTCTACACATCTTTTAAATACCTCCAGGGATGGTGGGTCAACCACTTCCCTGGGCAGCCTGTTACAATGCCTGACAACCCTCTCAATGAAGAAGTTTTTCCTAATATCCAATCTAAACCTCCCCTGGTGCTACTTGAGGCTGTTTCCTCTTGTCCTAACACTTCTTACTTGGGAGAAAAGATGATCACCCACCTCACTACAACCTCGCATAAGGTAGTTGTAGAGAGTGTTAAGGTCTCCCCTCAGCCTCCTTTTCTGCAGGCTAAACAATCCTAGTTCCCTCACCCTCTCCTCAGACGACTTGCTCTCCAGACCCTTCACCAGCTTTGTTGTCCTTCTCTGGACACGCTCCAGCAACAAAATATCTTTCTTGCAGTGAGGGGCCCAAAACTGTTCACCGTAGTCAAGGTGTGGCCTCACCAGTGCCGAGTACAGGGGGACAATCACTTCCCTACTCCCGCTGGCCACACTATTCCTGATACAAGCCAGGATACTACTGGCCTTCTTGGCCACCTGGGCACACTGCTGGCTCATGTTCAGCTGGCTGTCAACCAACACCCCCAGGTCCTTTTACACTGGGCAGCTCCCCAGCCACTCCTCCCCAAGCCTGTGGAGTTGCATGTGATTCTTATGACTGAATTGCAGGACCTGGCACTTGGCCCTGTTGAATCTCATACAGTTGGCCTTGACCCATTGATCCAGCCTGTCCAAGCCCCTCTGCAGAGCCTTTCTACCCTCAAGCAGATCAACACTCCCACCTAACTTGGTGTCATCTGCAAACTTACTGAGGGTGCGCTTGATCCCCTCATCAAGACCATTGATACAGTTACTAAACAAGACTGGTCCCAAAACTGAACCTCGGCATCACCACTTTTGGCCAGCCACCAACTGGATTTAACTCCATTCACTACCAGTCTGTGTGCCCACCATCCAGCCAGTTTTTAAACCCAGTGAATGTTATACATGTCCAAGCTACGAGCAGCCAGTTTTTCCAGAAGAATGCTTTTGAAAACAGTGCCAAAGGCTTTACAAATCATACACAACCTATGCATTGCTGACTTTATATTAGTTAATCACTCTCTATACAATCTAGGGAAAGCTTCTACTTGTAAAGAAATGTACATATAATGCTAGACCTAGAGAAATAATTTTGTCCAGGAATTTGAATTGTGCTGATACTGTCACAAATGCAGGTTTGTCGACATGGCCAACTGCACCAAATTGTCACAAATACAACCTTGTGTATCCTGCCTACTACACCAAAATTGTCACAAATGCAAGTTTGTGAATATGGCTGACTACACCAAATTGTCGGGAATATGTCTGGTTACACAGCTGTAGTTAGCAATTTAAGGTTTATTAATATTTTTGAGATAGATCACAAATTTAGGTTTTATAATTCTTAACAGCATCAGCCAATTTTAAATAGCAATTTGATGGAATTTCTTACAATTAACATAGCAACTTAGTTAAAGGTTTGAGAATGGCAAGGTTCACTCTATTACTTACAGAGAAGATGTGCACAAAGTAAAATTGAGGTATGCTCAAGTTAAAACGATTCAGAGGGATTGTGGATGCAGGGGATAAGGAGGTCCCTCCCACTGAGTCATGAGGTTCGGAATAGACCACTTTGCTTTCTAAACTTCTTTCAGAGAGAAGTCTAGGTGCAACTAGGTCTGATCTTAGTCTCAGACTTAGTCAATGGTTTATGTGAATAGTGATAATAAATATATATATACACATATTGCACACACACCAAGGTTAACCTGTGAATAAAATTTCTCTTCTCATGAGTTTCATAAATTACTCACTTTTATGTGCTGATGTTCCTCAGAGAACAGCCTGCAAAACTCAAGAAATCAGGCCTTTGATTCTTCATGAATTTGTCAGCAGATGACCTTTCAATCTTCATGAATTCTACCCTGAGAGGCATCCCAGCCCAGGGGGAGATACAGGATCACACAGCCCACTGCGGTCCCAGAGAGCTCGAAGGGTCTCCCTCCTGGGTTGCCATTTATAGGGTCGAAACGAATGGCTTTGGTCAATATTTTACATTCTGGCCACAATTCTAGTACACAGGTCAGGGAACAGATGGCCCAGGGGTGGACAGAGATTGCCTGGCACCCAAGTCATTATGACTAAGATAACAACACAATAAGGGTCATTCTGGGATACCAGAGTGGCCCGGGGGGCTGCAGCACCACAGATACCCACATGATTTGTCAGCAAGGCCAAGTCTTTGGATCCACCTCAAAGATCTTTGCTTCTTGAACTACCAAAAGAACTGATGACAGTTGCAAACCATCTCACAAGCTTGCTCCTGCTTCAGTCTTTGTCATCCCTACCCTTATCCATGCCTTTTGTTTCTGACTGTTGTTTTCTTTCTCATTTTACCCCTCTGCACTTCCCACTGAAGCTTTAATTCTATTTTCTGATTTGTCATTCATAATCAGAGATCCCAACTGCTACTGCCTTCCAAAAGTTATATCCCAGACTACTCCCTAAACTTGCACTGATTTCCATTTCCCACCTCCCTTTGCACTAAACATTTTTTCATGTCATTCTTCCAAAACTTGTTTGTTACCTACCTGCCTATCCCTTCCTGAACCTCTTTCAGTTACCCACTTTGGGTTCTGACTTCTATTCCATTCTTCAGTCTGGCTCTAAAGTTGCTGTGGTCTGAAAGTGAATGATATATAGTTCTCTAGAGAAGCTGTCAAGTCACTGAGAACTTTTATGTACAGAAACAGAGTCTGTGACACAGGAGAACAGATGCAGAAATATGTACCTAGGTAAATAAAAGTTTATGTCAGAACCCTCCTACTGTCCTCTGTGTTGCCATAAGTAGTTTTGAACTACAAAGTAACTCACGCCATTACTCTGCATGTGGAATTATAAGAAATTCATTACCAAAAATAAGGACATCTTCACTTTCCGTTCAAATTCCATTTGAGTAGTCAGTCACTTTTTCTTCATTTGCTTGTATTACATAAATAATGAAGTGATACAGTAACTATCACAATCTAAAATAACTGTGAAGGTGTTACTGAACAATTACTGTAACTCTTACTGAGGTGGTAATCTTAACTCAATAAGTGACCTTCTCCTAAATTGTGTAATATGTTACAAATATTTTTCAAAAAGAAAAATAAATGAAGGGGACATTCTGTCACCTAAATGTAAGTGCCTAGCACAATCTGAGTTGCACTACAGTATCCCTCTGGACCTCCAGTTGCTTCTCCAGACATACATGTGTCACTCTCAGATCCTGTGTTACACCTGCCAGAGTGGCTGTCCAAGATTTACCAGGATATTCCAAATGCCGGTAGATAGGTATCATGCATTCAGTTGCATGCTGGCAACTGAATCACTACCAAATTACCCATTTGGTATTTGTTAGCTAGGGAAGGTTTATACAAAACTTGAATAGACATCCCATTAGCCACGCTGTGTACCTGTTGTGTAGTCCTCAAAGTGGGATTCCATACACAGAGCTGTCTGTAGAACTGCATTCTCAAAAGGGCTATAAAATTAGGTTTTTCTCTTCTTGCCATGGAAGTATATGTAGTAAAACCCATTGGATCCACTAGACTGGTAAGACTCATTCAGACAATATCACACATTCTTTTGTGAACATTAGCTTAATTATTGTAGGTAGATTTGTGCCACAGAATGTGATCGGGCTTCAATATTTATAAAGCACTTGAAAATATATTTAGATATAAATGGCAATAGAGATGAAAATCATACTTTTAGCTAGTGAGCTTGTTGATCTATCTAGTCGCTATATAAAAATAAATATGAAGGACACTTGATAATTGTATTCTTCATAACCGAAATGATTGCCAACAACATATTTCTGGTATTAGATATATGTTAACACCATCTGGCTTGCAGATTTTTTTTTATTACTGACAGCATAAGCTATATTTTGAATCTTTTTTTTCTGGGTGTTAAAGATGAGTGTAGTTTTAAGCAAGTAATAGCTCACTGAGTTTTTAAGTTAGTAATAACTCATACTAGATAAGCATAATCTGTACACTAATGTATAATATATACGTATAAGTGTATTGCAGATATATATACACAGATGCTTATATATCTACAGTATAGATCTTGTATATCTATATATACTACTTACCTACTGTAGCTACTATATACGATATATAGTATAGTGTATATATACACACAGTATAACTACTATATCTATATATACTACTACTTATATATCTAGGGTAGGACCTATATATCTATAGGTACTTTTATATATTAGTATATATACGTATAAGTGTATATATATACTTAATTGTATATATACACATATAAGATAAGCAATATGTTTCTAGATAAGTAGGTGTATCCCTTTATCTTTGGGGGTATGTAAAATCCCCTCCAGATAAATACAGTGCTGTTATAAGAAATAAGCAACAAACTGGTTTCCATGTTGTTGCATGAACATCTATCTGACATACCTTTCAAATGATCACAAGCATTTATTTATTAATGGACATCTACCAACTAGCATACTGTTGAGTTTTGAAAACAGAAGTCATCTATCATCTTTTGCAATAAATCAAATAAATGAAACAGTTATACACAAGATTCCTGGGAACACGATCAAACAAAGTGAGACTTTTAATAGCAGGTGTAGTACAATGGGTAGTTACATAATAAAGATACCGACTTTTTTAAAAAAAGTTGGCTGGGTGTTGCTTAGAGTGTATAATACTAGACTGAACAAGAGGAGCCTTCATCAGCTAAACACTACACCTGCATATGATAAATATTCACAATGCCTTTACTACTGTCCCCTACTTAATGTTACACACAGTATTTGGAAGCAAGATTGAATGTCATTGTTTGTCTTACTTATTGGGAAGAAAGCCTTTATTTCCAGATGAACATATAAAATGACAACAGCCTTAAAAAAAAGACGAAAACAGAAGACCACTCACATGTTGAAGAGTGCTCTTTGTTTAGGGTTAAAACTAGCATTAGAATCTTGCAGTCAAATAACTGTAAAATAAGAGAAAGAAACTATGTGTTATTTAAATCCTCTTAGGTGTTCGTTTTGGGGTTGGGGTTTGTTTGGGGTTTTTTTTGTTTTCTTTTCTTTTTTAAAAAAATTTAGGGTAAAATGCATGAGTGCCTCCTGTTCTAGCTGATGAACATGATAAACTGTTAGAACCATCTGTTACTTAATAAAACACCATAGTGGAGTCAAGAAGTAATTCTGGCTAACAACATATTCCTCTAGAAATAAAAAACCTTAAATTACTGTTGTAGAAACTGAAGACAATGATTCTTAAAGCTATGTGAAAGATTGCTTGTGTGTTCACTCCTTTCAGATAACATCTTCTCCCCTTTTCCCCTCCTCTCCTCCCTACCATTCTTCTTTGTCAATTTTCAGTTTGATTCAAGTAACACTGATATGAATGGTGTTAGAAAACCATCAGTAATTTCTACAGGAGAACAGACAGATGTGAACAGACCTGTGGGTCAAGAGACAGACAAGTTGGATAGACTCTGAAGAATAGGGAATGCTCAGAGAGATAGAACACTGAGTGAAAATATATAAGCAAGAAAATCTACAGAATTTCAAGGCATAAAGCAGTAATGGTGATTGTTCTCCCCTTCTCTTTTCCTCATAACATAAAATATTTTTTTACTATTTTAATGTTACATTTTATAATCATGCATCAAATAATTTCAGATTACTTAAAGCTAATATCATTACCTTTCCAAATACGCATTTCCAGTGTATCACATATTGACCACACAGGACTGGGGAACAGACTGCTGTTTTATTATTGTTGTTTTTTCCCTGCCATTCAGTTGATATCCCTTAGAAAGTTCTAATTTCTTTAAAAAGATACACTGTCTACAGTAGCCATGAGAATTACAGAGACATAGAGTTTGCATAAAGACGAAGTAATCTTTGTTGCTTTACACTAAATTTAATTTGCTGTATTCAGAGACCATAGGAAGACAAATGAGAAGAACCTGAACTTTTCCCTAAAACAGATGACATAGAGACAGATCCAATGAACAGATTTTGATCAGTTTAGCAATGCACTGCCTAAAACCTAAATCTCAGCTTCAGTAGAATAGTTCCTGTTGATGTACATGCTGCCTCAGTTCTCTGTTAAAATGTGAACATTTACACACATAGACAGTGTTTCCACACTTAGTGGCTTACAAGAAACAGAATACTGAATAGTATCCTATAAAAATGGCATTGATGAGTATTTATGGACAGTGTTAGGTAGATTTTACTACTTAAAGTAGCAATTACACGTACCTGTAAATTTTGACTCAGAACTAGAAAACTCCTTGTGTCATCTCTCCCTATATGACTTTAATCTTCTAGACTACTACTTGATTTTTCTCAAAGCAGAAAACCACTCTGTATTTATCACTGATGTGGCAGTCCAACAGCTTCTGTGATATGGGCTGTAGGTCTGTTACAGCCTTTGAGCCACAACAATCTGCTTATGATGACAATAGAAGCCACACACTGTAACATAGTTGTAGATATCTTTGAAGACTGAAATACCTGCAAACACATCACAAGTCTAAACACAGAAACCTAAACCAACCTGGTGATGGTGGGGAATGGAGCGGAGTGCCTGAAATTACTTCTTCAAACTCATATCTGATTTATTTTATAGATTAACTTCTGGGTAAACAACAATCAATTAATTAATGAATCAAGTCCAATAAGAGCAAGAGAGAGTATCTGGACCCAAAAGTCTCATATTTTATCACTGTGAACTAAAATCAGATTCCTTAGGGATGTTAAGGCACTTAGGGAAGTGCCTTAGACTTTGTCTCTGTTAGACAAATGAGAGATGGATTGAGCTTGTCATCCTTTGCTTATTCTATACTTAGGATGAAAAATGTTTTTAAAAAGTGTTCAAGGAGAACATTCCCTTGAAAAGTAACCAAAGTTCGTTACTATAATTTCCTATAAAACACAGTAAAGGCCAGAGCTTACTGCCATTCCTTGCAATAAAAGCACCTGCTTGGAAAACTGACCCAGTAACTTCGCAAAAAAAAAAAAAAAAAATTAGGTGCAGTGCAATATTCCGTCATGTGATTTTATCTCTGTTACTTTCTTTTGTAGCTTCTGTACATTCTGCAGTGGGCCATTCTAGCACGCATAGAAGTACTGGTGTTCCAGTAAATTATTGCTGGTTCCTTTGAAGATATACTGTATCAAGTGCTGAAAATATTTTCTGGAGTGAGATTTGTGTTCGTCAGAGATGAAGAGCTAAAATACTAGAATATATTCAGAATTAGAAATTAGACAAAAATAAGTTGTGGAATTACACTATTATTTCCATCTCCTTAGAAAAACTAGTATTTCTTCTTCTAAATTTCACTTATCAGTTATAGACACAGTGATAAAATAATAATAGGACAATACCTGTAATGTCACACAGGCTTTTTCTGAAGATTATTTATAGCACCTTTCAGCTTCTGAAGTTCAATGTGTGAACCACATTGTTTCTTTGTGGTTCCTAACACCTTTATTAGTTCAGAAGTTTACAGTAAGCAAACCAAACAGACAAAAGAAATTTAGAAATAGTACTGCTATATAAAAAGTGGATTTAATTAGCTAACTTTGTAACAATACAGTCTGTGAAACAGAACTTTACAAGTTTATGGCACAAATAAAATCTGAACAAGTTTTATATCTAAATTATTTAAAAATATTTAGGTTTGCATATATCAGGAGAATCTTATCTATTACTTCTGATTACTGAACCATCTGACAGGCAATAGAAAGGAATTATATATATGCATTTAAGTAATTGAACTGTAATACTGAGGGAGTGTTTTAAAGTTTTATATCAGGAAGTTGAATCTTTGTATCTTGGAATTTCAGTCAGTCATGCTGTGGACGTCTATATGGATGGTAGGAGATATCTAAAACTATCTGGAACTAAGCTAAAGAATTTCACAGGCTACAGTGTCTCAGTGTGGCACCACTGTATGACTTTGGCTCAGTTTTGCTTAGGAAATTGTTGGTGATCTGTGAGAAAGTTCAGGTCATGCAGCATATGAGAAGTTTAAACATGTTATTGAGACGGTAACATTTTTCAGGCAAAGAATTCAAGAGAGAAAATATGGACAAGGAAAGGTATAAACCCCTTAGAAAAAAGATTAGAGAATCAGAAAATGGCATCTCAACAGCACTGATGGTTGGTATATTCAAGGATAAAGGGAAGGTAATGCTTCTTCTCATGATTGATGACCAGCTGACAAACAGAGACCCAAGGTGGCTGGCTAGTGCCTAGCCTTGTAACATCTTGATCCTAGATATCTTCAGTAGATATCCAAGTGACCATTGTGTGATTCTAAGTTGTCTGTCTTTCTTGTAGAATGGGAAGAGATATCTAAACATGAGTAACCCAGTGAGTGAGAGTTACAAGGTCCCTGAATTCTGACCCAAAGACATCTGTCATGCTCACATTTACACTAAGACTAATTGCCTCTAGAGCAGGTTAGCTGTGTATATAGAAAACAGCCCTGGGTACCCTAGAGGATTAGAACTTTCTGTGATATGAATTTTCCCATTCTAGGGTAGTCCTAGAATAAGAAATAGCCTGTATGAATCCCGCTCTGTTTTTCTCACTGACTAAAAAGAGATTACATGTGTGGTACTCAGTGGGATATATGACCTAAGATTTCTGAAATATCTACATGTGCCTTGGAGTCATGAGGTGGAATCAGTGGGAGAGCCATTCACTTTTAAAACAACACTTGGAGTCTACCTGTGGCTTCTAAGAAGGCTTCATACATCTATGATTATGCAACTGATTCCCAACATAATTTACCTTTTAGCTAAAATGTAAATATCTATATTTCTCATGTCTTAGGTTAGCCACAGGAAATCCAGTTTCTGGTACCTACCAGAAGGAGCAGTAGATTGTAAATTTAGTAAGATGTTAAAAATGTGCATGTCTGTAGAAGATATGGACAAACACCAAAGATGTGTACATTACTGTGTAGATATGTGATTTTACATGCTTTTTAAAAGCTGGATAGTGCTTTGATATATAAAAGTTGAGACAAGATGACAGAATCATGATTTAAGAAAGTGACCTGTGCTGAAGTGTTAACTGTAAAATGGCCTCAGAAGACAGAGACAGGCAGGTTTGAATGAGAAGATGCTGATCATTTTATATTAAGAATTATATTACATTTATTGTTGTAAATTTCATAGAAGGGGAGAAAGACTTTCAGGTTTTAAACATTTCTGTGAATGCACCAGAACAATCATATCAGCCCTGCAAAACCACAACAGCTTGACCCAGCTCTCTCTGAAGTAATTTACCTAGATGTGGACTGAATTGGAACTGGACTAATTAGTCAATGAACACAAAGTAGGTCATTTCCAAGTAGTTAATGATTGAAGAAGCTTTTTAAAAGAAGAAAATCCTCACCAGGGTGAAATACACGGGAATTTTCCCATTTGCAGGTTTAAAATTCCTAAAATTCATCTAATAGCTACACAAGAGCCTATTCAAATAAAATATGTGAAGTTTTAGCAAAAAAGCTAACTCATTATTGTTTGCTATTGTCATAATTTTGTTAAACAACTATCTATAGGAATGATATAACGTGAAGCCAACTCTTCTTACTGAAAATACATTAAAATAATTATGGTCATCTTCTGCCTGATGAAAAAAATAGTTTTGTGTAGTTTTACCTAAAACTACTTTGTTTGGTGAAAAAACTATTCTCTGTTATCAGCATGGGTTGATTTTCAATAATTCAGACTAGTGTAATGAAAAGGAGCAGATGGAGTTTGTAATTCTGTGTTTCAGAAACTATTGAAATTCTGTACATAACACAAAAGTAGAACACTTTAAAAACTCACTTAGATTTTAATCTATTAAATTTATATATTGAGAATTTAATGTTCAAAAGATATCATAACTCCTAAAACTATAAAACTATTTTAACCAAAACTCACCAACTTAATTTACTTCTGATAATAGTATATTGAAAATATATGCATTCAGAATGACTTTAAAAATAAAACATGCGCAGGAGAAAAAAAGTTATTGATTTTTCACATTGAATTAAAAAAAAAATAAATTATGCAGATATGAAGACATCTGGGTTTTGTTTCTGTCCCCAAAATATCTTGAATTACTTCCTGCTTGGTTGTTTTACCCATGACAGAAATGATGGAATTGTGGGAGCTTTCACAAAACTCAAAAAAACTTGATAGGTAGGACACTTCCGAGATATGTCAGTTTTGAGCACTCTCAGAGTAAAATAAGAACTGATTCCTGGTCTTCTGGTTTTGGAGTAAGTTCTATAAGTATTTTGTAGAAAGGGTGATAGGTTGGGGTTTTTTTTCCTTCCTTTGTTCAAAAAAAGGAAATATCACTGATTACTGCTTAATGAGGTAGTCCAGTACCATTAGTATGTGTCAGACCTGTTTTGAATGCATTTTTAATATAACATCTCTAAAAACAAAGTAGAAGAATGTATTATTTCTTAAATCCAGACAGCAATAAATTTTGACTAAACTTTTAAAAGATTGTTGACATTTACAAATGCAAAACTCTCAGGCAACGATGGAGTTCTTGAAAGTACATAGCTTAAATATTTCCACTATTTGGCAGAAAAAAATGCTTTTTAGGATCATTTCTTATTAAGTTAGATGCCATAATTCTCCTTATACTAGATATTATTGTCTTATCTAGTTTCCATATACAGGGTTTAAACTTGTCATAATATATCCGTGTGTTGCATAATGAACAAAGGAAGATATGATATATTAATAATATTGTATGTTCAGTAGAAATACTTTTGTTTTTTGTACAATGATTTAGTATCTTCATAACTGAGTTAGTCAAATTCATGCTGGCAAAGCTTCAAAACCTATTCATTTTGTTGATTATAAAGCAGTCGTTTTGAAGTAAAAAAAAGTCCTGCAAAACTGTTGTTGAGATCTGATATTTGAAATTTTTGATCTGCAGGTAAAAAGAGTTACTCATGGAGCTGAAATAATTTTGCAAATACATATTTGTGCAAGAATAATGCAAAAAAGGGCAGGCATAAATGAATTTTCCATAATTACCACTAGGAAGATGTGTTAGAAATACTCATGAGGGAAACACAAATTTTGGCAACATGCGAGGCACCTAATTTTCAATTTTTAATATTTCAAATGAGCAGGTTTTTCTTACAAACTATGGATGTGTTGTATTTTTGTATAAATCACAAACAGAGCTAGCTAAATACATGTTGCAGTGAGAAAAGGTAAAGTTTCACACCACTCAGATTCTGTTCAGGCTTCTGAAAGGCACTTTGAACTAAATGAACCTCAGTAAATGTGATTCACATGATTAAAAGGATGAGCACAGTCATTAACAAAACTGACTAATGGACTAGAGGGTTCTAAAACTCCCAAATGCCATCATGATGAAATGAAGGCATTTTCTTATTAATTTTCCTGCATAGATCTTAGCTGGAGAACCAGGAATCTGTTATTACTTTGGAACTTCCCAGGCTGTGTAGGTGTCACGGGTGCAGAGTGATATTGCTTATCCTATGACTAGAAGTCTTGTCTTTTGCATTTTAGCTATAATATAAAAGCTAACCTCTGTTTCATGTTTCACAAATTAAGGTGTAAATTTACATTAAGTTTTGTGGCGTTATTTTGGTTTAAGCCTGCTAGTTCGGTTAGAAGTTAACATAAATGTTTCATTGATCAGAATTCAAGGAATAAGCAAAAAAGGTAAGATGCAGATATACTCTACATAGATACACTCTTCTGCTTCTTCGACCCGTTAAAGGATATCGCTATTTATCTAGTACATAATTTGCTGGTTACATAGGATTCTGTAAAATGTGCTGGTTTTGGCTGAGAAGGGGTTAATTCTCCTCACTGTGGGGGTCGGCTCCCTTTCCAGCTTCCCGCACTCTGCCGTGTGGCGGGGGGGGGGGGGGGGGGGGGGGGGGGGGGGGCTGGGAGGGGCGGGGCTGTGGTGGGGACGGCTGACCCCGACTGGCCAATGGCAGGTTCATTCCATGCCATGGGACACCACGACCAGTATATTACGTGGGGGCAGGTTGCGGCTGGGAAGCGGTGCAGCATTGGGTGGCTGCATTGTGTGTGTTTTGTTTCAGTGGTTCGTTCCCCCTCTCCCCTCCCTTCCCCCCTCCCACAGGGCTTTGCGCCTTTCGTTGTTCTCCTTTACATTGCATTTCTGTTGTTGTTTCTTTTAATTTTAATTATTAAACTGTTCTTATCCCAACCCACGAACGTTACCCTTCTGATTCTCTCCCCCATCTACTGGTGGGGGAGTGAGTGAGTGGCTGTGTGGGGCTGAGCTGCTGGCTAAACCACAACAAAAATATAGTTTCATTCTCCTATACAGACTCTATTTCTGAAGGTGAAATATTTAACCTGTTGTTGGGTAAAATATTATGGCTTGATATAGACAGGTAAGCATCAAATATTTAGTTAAATAAAACATAGAATCAGAGAATTATTAAGACTGGAAAAGACCTTTAGGATCATCAAGTCCAGCTGTCAACCCAACAATACCATGTCTCCTAACCCATGCCCTTGTCACCAAAATCGGGAATAAACCTCATAACACCAATGTAGTATTAAAAGGCAGGCAGTCTTTATTCACAGCACTGGATGCACGGGAGATCGCTCCACCTAATGTGCATACCTTACACACCTTTCCCGTGTGATTTATATAGATCAAAAAATATGCATATTAATTTTATCCGTCCATATTCAATATTATTCTCTTTGGTGATTGGCACAAACTTGCTTGCTTCACAAGTAAATTATTGCACAGACTCAGTTGTCCTTTCCCATTGTTCTCTTTTCAGTAGGTGGTATTACTTGGGTCGCTGGTCCATGAGTCGGTGGCCGTGATCTCCCCCTGCTGGAATTACCTTTTACCTACTTGGTTCTTAATCTTGGCAGTCCTGGCCAGTTTTCTCAGTCCATTATACAAAACCACATTTTGTCATCCTCTTCTGACAGAAGCACATTGTCTATTGTTTTGTTCGCATTAATGATTAACTGGAGATGAAAATACAGATCAAAAAATACTGTTTTGTATACTCCATGTCCCCAGACTTAATGTCCAGTTGGATAGGGCTGTACAAGGAGTATAGCAACATCCCTGGTTGGTTAATTCCATCACCCTGGTTACACCCTAAATTGCAATGTCTATACGTATTTTTAAACACCTCCAGGGGTGGTGGCTCAACCACCTCCCTGGGTAGCCCATTCCAATGACTGATGACTCTTTCAGTGAAGATGTTTTTCCTAATATCCTATCTAAACCTACCTTGACATAGCGTGAGGCCATTTCCTCTTGCCCTATCGTTAGTGACCTGGGAGAAGAGACAATCACCCACCTCACTACAACCTCATATCAGGTAGTTGTAGAGAGTGATAAGGTCTCCCCTCAGCCTCCTTTTCTGCACACTAAACAACCCTAGTTCCCTCAAACTCACCTTATAAGACCTGCTATCCAGACCCTTCACAAGCTCTGTTGACTTTCTCTGGGCATGCTCCAGCAACTCAATGTCCTTTTTGTAGTGAAGGAATATCTCCATGTTCTAGGAAAAAAAAAATCTATTCTGAGGCCAGATTCTGGTAATTTATTTGTGAGAGAGTATGATTTATCAAACTAAACGCTATTTTAAATAAGGAAAAAGACTACTTGAACATTAAGAGTTCATTACCCCTGAAGTGAAACTTTGTATTTTCAGGAGCAAAGGCTGCAAAGTATTTTCCCATTTACTTAATCTATTTTCCTACCACACAAATTCAGAAAATGATTCTTATAAATTTATGGATCAGATCCTTAAAAGTTTCTAGGCTTCCTTACCTTGTGACTATGCTTGTGCCCTCACCACATTTAGAATTAAAGATTCTCCTGTAATTTATTCATAGCCTGTATTTGCCATCTGATATATTTATAGATGGGAATCAAGTATCTGTTTCCTAGCCTTCATCACTAAAGTAGTAGTAGTTCCCAAAATAGGAGTTCTAGCATACTATGTTGTAATAATGTCTCCTCCCATTCACTCCATTACACAAAGAGCTGGGAAATTATTTAATACAAGAAGGGAGAACTATGAATAAAAAAAAAATTCAGCAGGGCTGTTTTGTCACTCAGACTTGGGAGACAAATGTCCTAATCTGTATCATCTATATATTTCTAGTAATTATTCTGCTGTAGATTTGGAGAACCACATTGTTGTGGTTTAGCTCAGTCAGTACCTAAGTACCACATAGCTGTTCATTTGCTCCCCCAACCCCAGTGGAATGAGGGAGAAAATCAGAAGAGCAAAAGTGAGAAAACTCATGGGTTGAGATAAGAACAGTTTAATAATTAAAATAAAACCATAATAGTAGTAATAATAATAGTAATGATAATATAATGAAAAGAAAAGTAAGGGTGGGGGGGAGAGGGAGAGAGAGGCAACATGGGGGTGGGGGAAGGGTCAGGGTGGATTAAAACCAACCAAACAACGAAGTGATGCAACCACTCACCACCTGTTGACCAATGCCACCTGCCGACCAAGCCACAATCACTCCTTCCCCCAGCCAACTCCCCCCAGTTAATATACCAGCAATATGTCATATGATATAGAATATCCCCCCAGCCAGCCAGGATCAGCTGTCCCTGTTGTGTCCCCTCTCCTCTCATTCTCCCACACCCCCAGCAGAGCACAGCAAGCCAGAAAAGTCCTTGACCAGTATAAGCACCATGTAGCAACACTTAGTGTTTAATTAGCAACAATTAAAGCATCATTACCAGAAGTTTAAAAAGAGCAAGTGCTGGTTGTTGCACCTGGGGCACAGCAGCCCTGGATGTACATAAAGGCTGGGGAATGAGAGGCTAGAGAGCAGCTCTGCAGAGAGGGACCTGGAGGTTCTGGTCAATGGTAAGTTGAACATGAGCCACCAGAGTGCCCTGGCAGCCAAGAGGGCCAACCATGTCCTGGGGTACATCAAGCCCTGCATTTCAGCCAGTAGAAGAATGTGGTTGTCCTGCTCTGTTATGTGCTTGTGCAGCCTCACCTCAAGTAATGTGTGCAGTTTTGAGAGCCACAGTACATTAAGGATACAAAGCTACTAGAGACTGTCCAGGGGAAGGCGACAAAGTTGGTGAAGGGTTTAGAGGAGAAACTGTATGAGAAATGGCTAAAATCACTTGATTTGTTCAGCCTAGAGTAGAGAAGACTGAGGGGAAACCTCATCGCGGTCTACAGCTTCCTTACAAGGGGAGAAGGAGGGACAGACGCTAATCTCTTTGGTAACCAATGACAGGACCTGAGGGAATGGCAGGAAGATGTGCCAGGGGAAGTTTAGGTTGGATATTAGGACAAGGCTCTTCACCCAGAGGGTGGTGGAGCACTGGAAGAGGCTCCCCAGGGAGGCAGTCACGGTACCAAGCCTGACGCTGTTTAAGAAGCACTTGGCAACACCCTCAGAGATACAGTGTAAATTTGGGGTTGTCCTATGCAGGAACAGGAGTTGGACTCAATGATCCTTGTGGGTCCCTTCTAACTCAGGACATGATTCTAGGATCAGTGTGCCGTCAATACCATTCCCACACTAATTCCAAAACACACCACACCAACTAAGTGAAGAAAACTAACTCCATCCCAGCTAAAACCATGATACACACATACAGCTGAACCCAATGACTTAGGTGAAATAATAAGTTTTCAGAAATCCATGTTACAGTGTGGTTTAATGTCACTTTTTTCAGACCAGTATGCTAATGAGATATCAGTCTATGAATTTGCTAGAGGCAAATACAAATGTCAAACTATTTTGGTGATCTGGGCTGAAATTAACATCAAAAAAAGTGTTCACAAATTTATAGCAATATCTTAAAATGTTAGCTATATATCTCCTAAGTGAAATTAAAACCTCAGTGTAAACTTTTGTAAGTGAGAAGTAACTTGCTTGTTACCAGGTATGTCCTTTTTTTATGGGTTACAATTCACTGTAATTACACAATCCACAAAAAAGTGAGAAACAACTGTCCTTAAAATACATTCAAATGAAGAAAAAAAACCCAAAACACCAAAAAACAACAAACTCTTCACCTACTCTCTATACTTTGGAGGATGAAAGAGTCAAAGCTGCTAAGTTTTTGGTTTGTTGGTTGTTTTTTTTTGTGTGTGTGTGTGTTTTTTTCTTTTTTTTTTTTCAGTAAAAATTAACAAAATTCCTGAAGTGTCAACACGGGTAGTCTGTGCATCTCCAGAAGTGGACAAGTAGTATCAATGTCAAAAAGTTCACCACCTCAATCACAAGAACAAACAGGTAAGATTCACAAAATAAGCATTCCTCTGTCTACCATACCTGAGAGAGGTTAGTAGATCATGTTATTAAATCATGTTTAACAAGTTCTTTGAGAACACAAAACTGGGGCATGAAAGTGATGCTTCTATTTTACAAATGACTGGAGCAATTCCATGATATACTGGAGAAATAGGTTAAAAATCCCACCTCTGTTGAGATTACTACAGTACAAAGTTTCTACATTTCAGGAAGATGGAGCAGTCCCATGACTTTTGTCTAATCTGGGACAGAGTTTTCTCTCAAGAATTTCCATTTTGCATGCAGTAATTAAATGTACATAGATCCAGAGTGAGATCCCAGCTGGCAGGGAGAAATATCCCAATGAATATATGTCTATTTTATTCAAAATAGAATGGAATCCTTAGACATTTCAGAAAACAATACATTTTTACAGTGCTATTCCCAGTATTTCTTCAATCATTTTTAAGTTCTCTGCTTACAAGGTTATTGTAGCTAGGATAGAAGGATGTGATAATATTTTTAGTATAGCTTTTTTTTTTAAGGGAAAAATAACTTGTTTACTAACTTATTTCAGAAGATGAATCTAAGAAACTATTGGTGAAATACAGAAAAACACATAGATTACCAAAGCAGAATTTAGCGTCTATGTTCAGAAGAGCAGTCTAAGAATTCATGTCCCTATAAAGTCTATGTTAATCAAAGCCTGTAGTCCCACAGGTACACTTCTTCAGAAACACTAGGTGCTAATCAACTAAACCATTTCCAACTAAAGCTGTTGAACACTAGAAACAGGATGTCATTCATCTTATCCACTTTTAGAGGTCTACAAGGTAGATGCCCAAAATCAAGCTAGTTATCTATTAAAAAAAAAAAAAAAAAAAAAAACACAAAAAAAGCCCACCACAAACCAAAACAAACAAGTCACATGAATTGTGCATTGGAAATGCTTATTTATTTGCATTGACTAGCTTAAGTGAGATGTCTAAAACCTACACATAAGATGTTATCAAATTGAATTTTATTCTGAGGGTCCCCATTTCTACATCTTTTGAAAGGCTTAATTTATTAAACATCTTAAAAGAACACCTCACACTGAGAGCATTTGTCAAAACAAAGTCAGAGAAAATGGTGTTCTTAACATCATTGCCTAGTAATTTTAGCTTTATGTCAGGAATTGATCTAGAGAAAATCAAGTAAAATGAAATATGACTTGACAGCCTACTGCTTAAGTCACTCTACTGATTGTAGAATCTTTATTCATCCACAGTGTTCTGTTTTTATTCTAGAATGGGGGTGGATGGTTGTTTTATTTTTAATCTGAAGACTCTCCCAGGAGGAGGCAAATGTTCTTTCCTTACCTCATGTGGGTGAATACGAATAAAAGGCCTGGGTTTTATCAGCTTCTTTCCGCCTCCACATGGAAGCTTCCTCACATGCAGATTTCCAGCCTAGGCATTCTGAGTAGTTAAATTCCTCTCCACCTTGCCCCCATCTTCACTCTGTACTCCACTTTTGCAGATTGGTGCCTAAAGAAATGGGTTGGCTTTGCTATGGTACAGAATCACACTTCGGTCATTTCAGAATTGTGAGTTCACTGAGCTGGGAATCTAAGGCTTAGTAAGTGTGCAACACTGAATATTCAGCAAAACGTGAAGGAGGAATTTTTCATTCTGATTATTAAAATCTCTAAAAAACATTTTTAGTTTAGCCCTCAGTCTCTAAAAAGCAGGTACGAAAACTTTCACTAAGCATTGTCTAGTGCCTCAGACAGTTGTGACTAATATACTCAGACTTTAAGATGTAGTGAATCAGTTCCTGGGTTCTTCACTTATTCCATACATGTCTCTGGTCATAATAATTTGATAATAATAAGCATAATTTGATGAATACTGCAACTTCTGTGGCATAAGGTTTTAAGTCAAAGCAGGGACATACTGGGAAAGAGGCATATCTATCTACTCACTCACAGCCATGGACTGATATAAATTAGCAGCATCTTTTCAAATAATATTAAAAATGCTCAGTACCTGATAAGAATAGTTCATACATAAAGCCCTTAACAAGCATAAGCTTATGAATTAATTGCAGAAGTAGAGCCTATAAAGGGGCTGGGCCTCATCATCATGACAAAGGAATAAGATCATTAAAATAATGTTGAGGATATTCTAAAGTTAGAGTCAGTAAACGAAGACAATTTTAAAGGGAGAGGAAATGAAATGTCATTGTCTATCACTGACTTGTTTCCTTATTTCGGCAGAAGATCCTGAAAAATCCATTGCAGGAACATTCCTATTGATGTAAAAAATGGCAATAAGGGCTGAAAAAAAACCTAAGATTACCTCCAATGTACTGTGCTGGCAAGGTTTATTTTTTAACATGGGAAACATATCCTAAATTTAATTTATTATGGAAGAGGAGAGGAGCTAAAAATACAAATTTTATTAATGAGATTATACATATAGAAGTGGTATTTTGCAGTAGAGTCTATTGTAGTCTATTCATGCAGAGTAGGTTGACACGACATATTTGTTATATAAAGTGCCTAAACTGTTCCAAAAGCAGACATGATATTTCAGGGCTCTCACGGCAACTGAGTACTCACTAAGGTACAGAACTCAACACAGTGTGAGTCTAGGAATCTTGTAATATTTTCTTTCTAGTGTTGTAATACAGCTCAGAAGTCAGTTCTACTGAAATAAGCTAATTATAAGCCATAGCTTTCACTATTGTTTGTAAGCAAAAGAGAGAAGAGAAAGGAAGACAGAGAGAAAGAACAAAGGGAAGGAGGGAGGGAGGAAGGGAGAAAATGAGGAGAGGGAGGGAGGTGGGGTGGGGAGGGGGGAGAGAATCATGAGATTACAGAATTGTTACTATTTAAAACCCATTTAAAAAAAAGAACTAAAATCACCTAAGAGTCAAAACAAGCAAGAATACAAGAAGATGATAGGACCCGAGGGAATGGAAAGAAGATGTGCCAGGGGAAGTTTAGGTTGGATATTAGGCAAAAGTTCTTCACCTAGAGGGCGGTGGAGCACTGGAAGAGGCTCCCCAGGGAGGCAGTCATGGCACCAAGCCTGATGCTATTTGAGAAGCACTTGGCAACACCCTCAGAGACACTGTGTAAATTTGGGGTTGTCCTATGCAGGAACAGGAGTTGGATTCAATGATCCTTGTGGGTCCCTTCCAACTCCAGACATTCTATGTTTCTGTGATTCTAAGATACAGAAACTCTAAGAGAAGCAAAAATGAAGATAGTAACTCAAGAAAGACAGAGAATCAGCCTGTTCCAAGGTATGTTAGCTAGAATGTTTTGGAGCACACAGTGTTGTTACCTGAGAAGCAGGATTCTGACTATATGAGGTATGTATATTTATAATGATTTGTAATAACTTATACAAATTAATAGCTAATATATACTGCAACATATAACTCAAACAGTGAAGCAGATACAGTTATGTCAAAGCAGTATTTAACTGTGAGATACACAAAAGACATCTATGGTAATCACAGTAAAAAAATAAATGTAGCAATATACAGTCACAGTAGCTAGTAGTAGCATAGTGCTATGATTATGCACTTCCAAATCCCTGAGTTCTTGTAACCTCTAAGGCCCACAAGACCTTCTGTGATTCCCTGGAGTCCATGCTGATGGCAAGGGTCCCACAGATATCCTGGCTGGAGTACCAAGATGTCCTAGAGAAGGTGTTTGCCTTTTGTGCTGCTAGGGTCATCAATACTGATCCTTTTTCTGCTGGCATACCCTTGTAATCTTTGATTTAACTTTTCATTTCCTAAAAATCCCAGAAAGTCTTAAGTAGGTAGTACTGGAGATGGCGAAAGGTTAGTGATTAGGATTATGATGATTCTAATATCATGTTAGTCCCAGTCCATTACTGTATATTAGTGATGAATAATTGCTGCATATTATTGTGTGAAGGATTCTGCCTTCCTTTTCCATTTCTTTTTCCCTTCCCCCTTCCCCCCCTTCCCCCCCCTTCCCTTTGCCCTGCTTGTTTTCTTTCCCTTTCCCCATCCCTTTCCTTTCTTCTATTTTTTCTTTGTATTTGTCTCTGTCATCTTAATTTTCTTTTCCTCTCTCATTTTCTTTTTTTTATATACTTTATTTTTTCCTTACAGTCCCTTGAATACACTACCCAATTTCTCAGAAAATTTCTTAGAAATTTTTTTAGTTCTTTGGTATTATTTTCATAAGGGAGTCAACAGAAGAAATAACTAACTTTTACGATTGAGAAAAAAATAAGTTTTATAACTTATAAACAAAGTGAATATTGCTCTTTGAACTAGATCTAGTAATTTGCTGGCGTTGTTTGATATTGTTTTGAGACAGAATGCCATGGAATTGAGTATAAGGCAACCTAGAGGAGTTTCCATCAACATTTGTGCCTCACTCAAGTATGCCCTTATATTACAATAAGATAAATAACTGGGGTTTTTAGGGTTTTGCCATTGTCAGGCATTAAAAAACAGAACAAAACCCTAATTCAAAACATTTATTTGGTTTGGGCTGTGTGATGTTTGCCATGAGATGATCTCATGTAGTAGATTTTATGATAACTTAGATAAGAGGACAGTCAGCCAAATAGACCAAATGAAGAATCAGGCTTCATAAACTCAGTTTTCTTACAGTTTTTTCTGTCTGGGCTGTGTTTCTTTTTTTTCATCATAATCATTGTAAGACTGGTTAAAAAACTCAGAACAGAACCAAAAAACAAAACCACAACCAACCAACCCAGAAGCCCCTAGACAACCTGCGGTTATATTTAAAATAACTTTCAAGTTTTGAAAAACCTATTTTATGACCAAAGAAATAAAAAATAAAAAATAAAAATATTTTTCTAATGACTTTAGGACGCAAGTGGGACTGCCAGCATAGAGGTAGTTGTATCAGAACTAATGGCTAGAGTTCAGAATGCTAGTTAGTTTCTAGGCATTGGCTCAAAAACCCACACTGGATATTTTTAAGAATATGCAATGAGAAAGAGAGCAACTTAACATTTTATTAGAAGTAACAAATAGAATGGTCCTTTTAGTACAATATAAAGAGTATTTCAAGAAGTCTGACAAAAATGGAACAGCTTGAATGCAACTGTATTAGGGAAGAAATACCTCAAGAATCTTTCTGGAAAATCAGGACTGTTCATGGAACCTTTATGAAAGAAGCTGAACAAGCAAGGAAGGCTAACTTTGGTGGGTCTTTCTGCTTCTGTTGAACTACATGGGTGTCAGTCAAAGAGGTACAGAGGGCTTCTTGTTCTTCTTGAGCTGCTTGGATTTTCTGAGTGTCTCATCCCTGAGAGCTCATTTCCCATCTTTCTCCTTCTCTTGGCTAGTTGGCCTTCACTCCCCTCTTCCCAGCTCAGTTTTCGCTTTGTTTCTCTGGCTTTCTTTTTCCCATGAGAAGCCTGGAAATCTTTCCATTCAATAATATTGTTAGACAGGTAAAGCCATGATAAAGTTGAATCAATTCTTCTCTTAATCAAAGCTAACTAATATTACCTTCTTTCCCCAGCCAAGCTCTTCAGGTGTTCACTTTCCACAACGACTGCAGGCACCTACAATGGACATGTAGAAGTTACCAGGTGGCAAGGGCCTAGCTGGAGCAGAAAGTGGTGGCTTGCCAAAATGCTACTTTAGCTCTTCAAGGCAGATCCCTTGGATGGGTTTGCTCAGCCCAGCCAAGCCAGGTCTGGTGGGATCATTGCACAGATTATGATGGCCAATGTGCATCAGCCTTACCCCACATTTTTGCGGAGTTGCAGACTGGTGGATGACCTTGATTGTTCCTGCAGCATCAGTTCCACTTTCTGAGGTGGGAGGTTTTTGTTGTCACACTGTCTGTGGACCTGACATACCTCTGCAATTTCTGATCCTGCCCCCAGTGCTGGCAGCTCCTCAGCTGGTGCACCAGCAAGCCCAGTCACCTTCTTCCCAAAGAATTCCTTGTAGTTCTCAATGAGGAACTGCACCAGCCATGTCACCTGGACACAGCAAACAATTGGTTTCCACCACGGTGGATGAAAATGGGTCAAAGAGCCTTTCCCACTCTGGACCCTTGCTTTTCTGCAGAAAGCTGCATCTGTGGGGCTGCTTTTCCCTCTTCTCACCCTTGAGGGTTTGCTGAATCACAGAATCACAGTTTGGAAGGGACCTCAGGGATGATCTAGTTCAACCTTTCTAGGAAGAGAGCAGTCTAGACAAGATGGCCTAGCACCCTGTCCAGCCAACTCTTGAAAGCCACCAGGGACACAAGTAGATACTGGTCCTCAACGCTGCGTGTCCTGGTAGGAAGTTTGCTCTTTTGTGTCAAGGAGTCCATGTGTCACTCTCTCCATTAAATAAAATTTCCAGCTCAGGTGTCATGGAGAATTTTATATATCTTTTAGCTGTTTCATTAAATAATACAGTAGTGACTCTGTCATTACCTCATTGTCTACCTGAAGAAAAGCATTTTCCACTCCACCATAAGCATATCAAATAAGAAGTCCAAATTCCAGAAATTACAGATGTATTAGACAGTAAAAAATTTATTTATTTCCTGACAGTTTATTGTGAAATGTATGTTGCATTCTATAAAAATTTGGCTCAGCAGCAGAGAGTAAGATGGAGAAGAAGGTTTACCTTGGCTGTTGCGTTCTACACAAGGAAACTGAACCTCACTTCAGAATAAATGAGTGTGCAGAGCTGTAAAAAGGTTCTGAAGTTCAAGATGGGGAAGGAGAAAATGAGACAATAATGAAAGGGGGAAATATTGAGACAGTAACCCACAGTCAAAACACAGAAACAATGGAGAGAGAGAGAGAAGGAGAGGAAAAAATGATATAAAAATAAACTTTTTTTTTTTTTTTTACACACTCCAGAGTAACTGTGTGGAGTTTACCGCAACCCAGGAAGGCATTAAGGATTACTGGGCTGAGACAAAGACTGAAGAAAGTGGCCTATCCTGCCAAGACTGGCATGATGAGCTAGAGAAGAAACTCCTTCCAAACAATCTCTATTTTTACCCTCTCATTCTGAGTTTATTTATTATAAAAAATTAGCTTTTCTTTGTGTTTAAACAAAAATTAACTTTAGACATTCAAAAATCTGTCAGTATATTTTATGGTCATCTCTGGAAGAAAATATTGTGAGCTCATCTGCCTCACAACTCTGGCCAATACAAGATTTCTTCATAACAAAGAACAAAAAAAAATTAAATCTCTGTGCAGATAATGTTAAAAAAAAAAAAAAAAGGAAAAAGAGAAACATGGAATATATTTTTCATTAATTAACTTCAGTGAGAAATTCCAGACTGGCTAGTGCTAAGAATCACAGTATGCTTAGCAGATATGAAGAAAAGTTACAAATATAAAGCAGACTAATCAAGGTGTGTGGGAATATCAATGGTACTTTAAAAATTATTTGGCCTGACAGTGTTCCAACCGTAGAAGCTAGAATTTTTCATATTTTAAATAGTTAATTGATCTAAGGGGTGGTAAATACAGCTGAAAGGAACTGTGAAATTATATATATAACATGTTCATATATAAAAATATTTGCATTAGTAAACAGCAGCAAAAAACCCCTACAAGTTATTTTTAGTGTGTCTGTGATTTAAAAATTAACTGAAGAAGACAGACCTATTTTCCTTGCCTTAAAAAAAAAAAACTGGACACACTAATAGTATCTTTCCCCATTGAACAGCAAATGTTTCACATTTCACATAGCTTTTTGCTACATTTGGTACAGTAATCTCTATCAAGGGGTAAATTGACTTTCCTTTTACAGATCATTAGCAGCAGCAATCCAGCCAATAGAGTTTACATGAACTGATTCTAGATTGTCTCTAAGTTCAGACATGAGTTCACTCAGCATTGTAATGTACACTAAATAAAAAGAAATATTTTCTTGAACTATAATGCATAACTTTTGGCTTGTAACTATAATAAATCATTTTCTGTATTATTGCTGCATCGTTTAAACCTTTTATTTGCAAAGAATTTGTGTTTTCAAATCCATAAAACATGTATGTCCAAACAATATCTTATGACAATGAACATATTCTCAGGAGACTGAACAGGAATCTAATCCACATTATGTATCCACATTCTGGTAAGGGTCATCGTAAATATTTGGCCGACTTTGAACAAGTACCAGCTTGATTTCTGAATTAACAATCCAGGAGACAGGAATGGTACACTTTTTCTGTCTTTAAGGTAAAATAGTTTGTTCTAAAATGATGTTGGTAAGGCCTTTGGAATGATCTAATGCACTACATAATGTGGATCTATGCATGGATAGATGTGAATTTCTTAATGTGTATCCTCTGCTAGAGTTCAGTCTCTAACATGGTTACATTTGCCTTGTGTATAAAAACCACTTTTACATCTGACTGGTATATAAGAACCATTTCTGTGCTTTCTCTCAAAACTCCCATTGAATTATCTACACAGAAATGAGAGCCCTAAAGCTGCACTTTTTCACCTGATAGCAAGTTCCTGAATGGCAGTTCTGTCAGCATATAACCACTACAGCACAGTTAGCTGGTTCTTAACATAAGGAAAGGAAAGGAGACCTGCCTCATAAATTTGCTGTCCCTTTCTAAGGGTTTGTGTCTCTAGAAATGTAAGCACAAAAGAGAAGCACATACTCCAAGTGGCTGGCCTCAGCAAAAGCTGAGAGACAGGAATGGCTTGGTTCACTTTCACCTCCACAAATCATAGAATTATTGAGGCTGAAGGGGATGTCATCTGGTCCAACCAAAGCAGATCATATTGCTCAGGTCCTTAGGAAATTAAGATTTGAATGTTTCCAAGAATGGCACATCCACTGCCTCTCTGTTAGACTGCCTTCATGGTATACAATGTTCCCTAATACCTAGCTAGAACTTGTCATAACACACATTAACTGCTGCTTGCCCTTTTACTATTCACACTAAGTAAAAGTCTGTCTGTCTTCTTAGTGCCTTTTCAGTTGCATCAGTTTTCACAAGCAAGGTCTCCCAGGCCTCTGCACTTAGAGAAAAGGTTCAGGGAAGAGAATCAACAGCAGTGGATGGTCAAGGATTATTTGAGAGAACTCACCTCACTAAAGTCCATGCAACCTGACAGTCTGCATCCGAGCATGCTGGGAAAAATGTCTAATGTCCTTGTAAGGACATTTTTGAAAAGTTGTGGGGACTGGGGAAAGCCCCTAACAACTGTACAAAAGCAAATGTTGCACCCATTATCATGAAAGACCAAAAAGTCAACCTAGGGGACTGCAGGCTAATCAGCCTCACTGATCCCTAGGTAAATCATTGACTGAGATCTCTTAGAATGCATTTCTGGGCACATGAAAAAGAAGAATGTGATTGAAAACAACATGGATTTACCAAAGTGAATCATGCCTGGCCAACCTGACTGCATCCTGTGATGAAAAGCCTGGGCCTGTGAAGAAGGGGAGAAGAGTGGATGACATTTACTTTGACTTTAGCAAGGCTCTTGAAACTGCCTCCCACAGCATTCTTTTTATCCAAGGTAGGAAATCATAGTTTGGATGGATGGACAAGTATATGGGTGGAAAAAGCTCAGCTAGTAGTAGTGTTTAGCAGCTTGCATTCTGTACTTGGAGGACAGTAACAAATGGAGTAGTATGGGGCTATATCCTGGGATATGTTCTACTCACTATCTTCATCAATGAAAAACAAGGGAGTGCCCTATCATGAAGTTTGCAGATGACACTAAACTGGGGAAGTGGGTATTGAAATTGATCCATCTGTCACTCAGAAAGACCTAGACTTCCTGGAGGAATGGGCCAACAGGAACCTTATGAAATTAAACTATGACAAATATGAAGTCCTGCATCTGGTAAGGAATCAACCCTTGCAAAGATATTGGCTGGGACTGACCAGCAAGGGAGCAGCTCTGCAATAAGGACTTGGGGGCCCTGGTGGACAGCAAAATTAATACGGGTCAACAGAAAGACAGTAGTTTTATGTGCGACATCAACAAAAGCAGAGCCAGTAGACTGAGAGGAGTGGCTATCACCTTGCATTTATTACATCTGGAATGCTTCACCCAGCCCCAGTTTAAAAAAGATCTCAGCAAACTGGAGCAAGGTCAGCCACTGAGATGGCTGAGGTTTGGAGAACTTGTCCTATGAGAATGAAGAAATGGGGCTTGGTGAGTCTGAAAAAGAGATGGCTTTGGGAGCACAAAACAGCAACCCCCCAGTACTTAGGTGGAGGTTACTAAGAAGAAGGAGCCAAGGTCTTCACAGGAGTGCATGGTGGGAGGAAAAAAGACAGGGGGCATAAGTTTAAACAAGACAAGTTCAGAGTGGTTATAACCAAAAACTTTCTCATCATGAGGACAGTCAAGTAGTAGAGCATGTTAGTCTCCAAGTTATTTTGCCTTCCTTGAAAATGGAGGCTATGTTTGATTTTCAGGTTACTAGAAATTTCCCCTGATCACCATGATCACCATGGCAAAATTGATAGAGGCTGACCTCAGAATTACATTGACCAGCTCGCTCAGCGTCTTTAGACATTTCTGTGATGGGTTTACTTTGGTTGGCTGCCAAACCCTAGGCAGCCACTCCCTCACTCTCCCTTCTCAACAGGACGGGGGGAGAAAATAGGATGTGGTAGAGAGAAAGACAGGAAGATCAGTTTCTAAATACTGCCATGAGTAAAACAGACTAGATGAAAATAATTAATTTATTGTCAATCAAAAATAGAGTGGGATGGTGAGAAGCAAAGACAAAAACTAAAAACACTTCTCCCACTTCATCCCAGCTCAACTTCACTCCTTCATTCCTGACTGTTCTACCTCCTACCCCCGTCAAGTGGAGCAGGGGAGGTGGGAAATGGGAGTTATAGTCAGTTCACAACAATTCATCTCTACTGCTGAATGGACTTTCCTAGATCCATTCCTGCAAACTTGGGCAATGTGTCTATACTATACTCCTGTTGGGTACCCCATCCCTTCTTCAGCTTTTTATGTACTTTATTTTTTTGCTCAGTAAGGATTTTGTTGTTCAGTGTTAACAGCTTCCTGCTACTCACACTTAATTTTCTGCATGTTGGAATGGTTATTTTTGTACTTTGAGAATATTTTACTTATTAATTCTCTCTGGGCCACTTCGCCCTTCAAAACAGAAATCAGAAACAAACTCTGCTCCCCGATTCTGGGGTGTGGCACTGCTCCTCATCTTATTCCCCTCTCTCAAGACCTTAAACTTCACAGCCTCCTGTTTGTTACAGCCAAGGCTACCATCACTTTCACAGCTTTGGCCAATTCTTCCTTAACATTAAGCACCAGGTTCAACAGACAGCTTCCTCTAGTTATTTGTCACCTATGTGAAGAAATTCCCTTAAACACACAAAAAATCTGCTGGATTGCTTGTAGCTGTAGTACCACCCTTCCAACAGAAACTTCCCCATGATAACCAGGGAGTGCGGGCATGGGATTTTTTTTCCAGTTGTCCGGAGGTGACTTATTCTACCTTCCTTTCCTGACTACATAATAAGAGAAGATGCCTACCATGATGGTTTCTACATGTCAGTCTCTCCCCCGATCGTCATCCATTAGTTCTTAGCTTGAAAAAAACCAAACCAACTGACAACAAGAGCTTGATAAGTTGTACCATATATATTTGGGCTTTATGATAGTTTCAGAGAGTAGGCTGGAGGAAAATTTTGGCACCTCATTGAAACAGGGATATGATTAAGTCAATGGTATGTATGTCAAATATTGATACAAAGATCCCTGATACCACTGGAGTTATAAAAGTGATATACTGTGAGCCTTATAGGTGAACAGCTGTTGTTAGAACCTGTAGTTCAAGAGAAGTGAAAGGAGCTCTAATAGTAGTAATGGCTTTCTCAGTTTGAAAAGAGTGTCAGCTAAACACAATACCTACAATTGAACTGAAATATTTTTTTTCTTAGTTCCATCACATCCAAAATTAACTCAGAAGAAATAAAATCTTTGAAGTTATGTATTATATTCTAGTAGTAAAAACAGATGGCCATTTTATTCAGTAGTTTGTAAGACAAGAACTGAAAATAAATAACTTTGTTTAAGCAGAAATGGTAATTAATAGTAGATGACATTAAGCATAGAGTCTAACCTCAGCAAGTTTGCTGATGACACCAAGCTGGGAGGAGTGGCTGATACACCAGAAGGCTGTGCTGCCATCCAGCGAGACCTGGACAGGCTGGAGAGCTGGGCTGAGGGGAACCTCATGAAATTCAACAAGAGCAAGTGCAAGGTCCTGCCCCTGGGGAGGAACAACCCCATGCACCGGTACAGGCTGGGGGCTGAACTACTGGAAAGCGGCTCTGTTGAGAAGGACCTGGGAGTGCTGGTGGACAACAAGCTGACCCTGAGCTAGCACTGTGCCCTTGTGGCCAAGAAGGCCAATGGTATCCTGGGGTGCCATTAAAAGTAGTCGAAGGAGGTTATCCACCCCCTCTACTCTACCCTAGGGAGACTATATCCGGAGTACTGTGTCCAGTTTTGTGCACCCCGGTTTAAGAAGGACAAGGAACTCCTTGAGCAAGTCCAGCCGAGAGCTACAAAGATGATGAGGGTACTGGAGGATCTCTCTTATGAGGAAAGGCTGAGAGACTTGGGTTTGTTCAGCCTGGAGAAGACTGAGGGGGGACCTTATCAACACTTATACATATCTAAAGGGTGGGTGTCAAGAGGATGGGACTGGACTCTTCAAAGATGCCCAATGACAGGACAAGAGGCAATGGGAACAAGTTGGAACACAGGAAGTTCCACCTCAATGTGAGAAAAATTTTCTTTCCTGTGAGGGTGCCAGAGCAGCGGAACAGGCTGCCCAGGGGGGTTGTGGGGTCTCCTTCTCTGGAGACATTCAAAACCTGCTGAATGCGTTCCTGTGCATCCTGTTCTAGGTGTCCCTGCTGAAGCAGGATGGTTAGACAAGATGATCTCCAGAGGTCCCTTCCAACCCCTACCACTCTGTCATTCTGTGATTCTGTGATTCTGTGACCATTTTTAGCAGATTCATTTTTGTTTATATAAGTCTGTAAATCAAAACCTTTGACTCATGATATAGAGGAGATTGAAAAAATTACTAAGTCATCCTTACAGTATTTTTTTCCAAATTTTGTTATATTGTAATTTAGAACTGATTTAAAGGGTAATTGTTTTTCTCTGAAATTTTGCATTAAATTAGCCTTTAAAGAAATTATGACTGTAGGGGAATAGACAGGGATCGGCGACCAGAAGATCATGGGATGTAACGGAAAGATAGGCTCCTCCCCATAGGAGTGGCAGGAACAGGAAGCGCAAGAGCTATATAAGCGTGTGACGCAGCTAAATAAACGGACATTTTGTATCCATCATATTGATGTCTGTGCATCACTGTCCCCAGGCTGGGTAGAGCCCTGTGTCCCGGAGATGTGCAGCCCAAGATAAGTTCTCCCATAGAAGCGTACAGCAACATATGACAATATCAAATAATGTATGAAATTTCTTATTAGTGTAGTTTTGCAACTCTCTGCTACAGTAGAAGAAATTTTTATAAGCAAACTTTATTTGTGTTAACAGAAAAACTGATTTTTGAGACCTAACATGAGGGGAAAAGCTATCTTCAATATCTTCTGGACCCTTTAAATATTCTGATAGGGGCAGAACAATTAAGCATAAGTGATATACAGCTGGGAAAGAGTGGAACTCAGCGTAGCATAAGCAGCTACCTTTAGTTGAAAATGCACAGAAAAGCAATGGCATAAATTGCAGTTGATGGTAAAATTGGCTGAATTGTTTCACATTTTCACTTAGCTAAAATCTTGTTCTGCTTTCACTACTACCTTCTGGGGAGAAAAAGATATTTTAAATTGCTTTTTATGTATGGCAGGTGTTCTGGGGAAAAAAGAAAAAAGTATTTTCAACCTGTCTGGTTCGCACACAGAAATAACCAGGATAAATTTTCAGTAGTGGTCTGACCTGGCCATAAATCTCCTGTGTGTTATCCTGGACGTTACCATGATGAGTCCTCAGCGCAACACGAGTTTTTTGCTTACGAAGATCATGACAGTCCTGTGCTACTACAGACTACCCATATCACCCATTCACTTATGCCAATCTATCAGTTAAAACACAATTTTATGCCTTTCTCTTGAGGACACACACACAAAAAGAAGCATGAAGAACACATCTAATACTATGTAAGTTTTAATTTGTTGAATGGGAAGCCCTGAATTTTTATTATATCTTTAGATGTCTGTTTGATTTTAGGATATTCTCAAAACGCAGGAATGCATGCATGGGGTACTTAAAGCACTGCTGCTTCACTGCACGTTTTGAGGAGATGTGTTATTAGCCCTGTAGCCACTGAAGTACAATGTAAAACCAATCTACTATAAAATCTGCAGAAATGAAATACTTTAACTTGGCTAATGAGAACATGCTAATAGTGAGAGCAAACCACAAAAAGGAGGCAGTTTAATATTGTGCCTGTAATAATTTGATTGTGTAGGCCCCATTTTATAGCCAAGATAACGTACATGTTTCAAGATACTATAATTATTATGAGACCTTTCTGCAATTAATGTCTCTTCTGAAAGTCAGTTCAAGGAGGCTTCACTCATTAAAACAGTCTTAAGCAGCTTCAGGCTCCTCTTTCCCACTTGCTGTTTGCAGAGGAACAGTGTGTTACAAGGTCTAGTAATAACCATAGTCTCCTGAGAGATGCAAATCAGAGAAACACACCAAGGACTTGCATAAGTTCACAAAGTTCTATGAATCTTCTTCTGAGGTGTTATTAAACTGTAAAGGTTCAATGATCCATCACTTTCAAGATCCATGCCCTATGCCTAACCATTTCCTCAAAATAACTGTTTTATAACAGAATGCTATTGATTCAAAGAACATGTAAAATTAGCCCAAATGTGTACCCAAGAACAAACATGTTTCATAGGATTTAGATTGAAATATCCTACTGAGCTAATTTCAATACTACTGTACAGCTGAAGCTTGGAAAAATTATACTAAATGATGCCAATTTTCTTCATTTTCATTTATTATACTCATATGTTTTTCCTAGTCAATTACCTTTATTTATTTATTTATTTACTTACCTACTTACTTAATTTGCCTAACATGAGAAAACATAACATTAATAAAACTTTTAAAATATTTTTCCTTTTCTGCTTAATTCATTAATTTTCAAATGAGGCTTCACATTTTTATACATGGAATTTATTGCAATTTTTCATAGGAATAATGTCTCATAAAAGGTTTTTAAGAAATAATAACATTTATCAACAAAAGCAAATTGAAATATTTATTTTAGGATATTTCATTTCAGATTATAGAATTGCCTTTTGTTGCACTTATTTAGTAATCTTCACATAGAAGGTTCCTTTTAAATGTTGTTTAATGGCTAGGGCTTTCATGATCTGTGGACAAAGATCCCTAGGGAATTTCACTTCTTTCATTGCCCATCAATTTCAGTTTAATCAGCTCTGAACATGAGGCTTCTAACAGTTCCCAAGAGGCAAGGAAAATTGTAGCCAAATGCTTAAAAAAAGTCACAAACTGTCTCCCCGTAGACCATTTTAGATCATTTAGACAAACAGAGATTTCTGTTTCTCTAATGCCAAAAAGGTTAAGCATGTTAAACTCAATACTTTTTGTATATTTTCTGTTTCTTACAGTTTTCAAAATCTCAAATGTTGCCCTCAGTTCATCTTAAAAAAAAATAGAGAAATATAGAGACTAGACTATAGACTCCTAGAAATGTCCCTTCAGAAAATTTTCTTACAGCCATATTTTTCTTTGAAAATCAGAACCATAATTATCGTCATATATTTATTTATCAACATCCTAATAAGTTTCTTTCTCTTCTGTGTCTCTTTTTCTCATGAAATATTTGTGATTTATTAAGCAAGCTGGAGCAGTTCATTACATTCTTCATTCCAAATGAAACCCTCCAAAAATATCCCTATTTGTTTCTGCTTTTCAACAGTCGTCTTGAAATGTATTATTCCTTTTTCCTTATTCCTAAAGAAATTGTTCATGCTGGATATTTATTACTGAAAAATTCATTTTATAGCATAAAGTAGAGTGAAAATTTAAAATTTCTTCCCATAAAATAATTCTTATATTTTGGAAAGAAGGAAAAAAAAGAAATTTAAAAATCAGTTATTTAGATAGAGATTGACAGACAGATAGGCAGATAAAGGAATTACTCTTTCTATCTCTTTTTAAACCATTTTTAAAGGTAGCTGTCCATCAGTGCTGTCTGCTTTGTCTTACAACATCAAAGAAATCTGTGTAACAGGGTTTGTGAGGGGGTTACAGGAGAGCTGTAGACAGTTCTCCAAATATGGGAGAAGGCAACCACAGGGGAGCAAAGTCCAGAGAGCTGAGGGATCACTGGTCTGAAAGAAAAACTGAGAATGAATCAACATATCCTTTTATATTTATCATTTCAGGATGAGAAAGTATTGTCAGAAAATTTTATCCAATCAGCTCTAAATATACCCTCAATCATACTTTTGTCCATCCAAAATGCTGCACATCAGATTTTCTGATAACTAGATAGTAACAAAGATATTAAGTAATACATGTATTTTAGTAATTTGCTTAAGCTATTTGAAATCAGAAAAAAAATATAAAAGAAAAAAAAAAAGAAAAAATTAGAAAAAAATAAACCGTTCAGTACTACCAGCAAGCAATTTCATTTAAGTGTGTTTTTGTAATGCTGAAGTAGTCATGACAGTGATGGAGTAAAGATGCAGACATGTACCACATCACAGGATATGGGCAGTACTAGTTAGGTGATCTTGCAACATCTCTCTTCTGTGCTGATACCTACATGTCATACATCATGACAGCTAAATTCATGTGTTCTGAAACACAAAAGATCACTGAAGTTATAGCAAGGATTAATATAGTCCAATTAGTTTAATCTCTGGAAATAAATTTAAAAAATACAACTGATTACTTTTGCATTGAAATGTATTACTTTTGGTTTGAAATTTTGCCTTAATATTTACTGACCAAGCATAGCAGATCTCTCTGACTTTATATTCCTCACACTGTGACAGGTGTAGATTTAAGTTCCTGAATAAGAAAGATAAACAAAATAAAATATAATAAAATAAAATAAAATATTCTTTAATAATGTTTTAGTAATAGCTTTAAAAATTAATAGCATAATAAACAATAAAAATGTAATGGAATTACATACAAACAAAATTTTACATCCCAACGCATTTAGAGAAGTCAGACACAGATTAGTTTTCTTTAATTTTTCAATGATTCATGTGCATTGATTTCAGTGGACCTACTTTGGGCATGTACTAGTCAGATATAAAAATAACATCAATGTTAGAATATTCTAACCTCTGTGCTGCAGTGCCTGAAATAATACTTAAAATGTATCTACTTGCAAAAGTCTAAAAAAATACTATTCTTAGAAAAAAACAATATCTTGAAAGTATCTGCAAGAAGAATATGAAGAATTATTTCTATTATTACCAGCGTTGAGCATTCTTTTACATTAAAGGAACTAAAATAAGCATGTTATTAAATTTGATTAATTATTTATTTTACTTTCTGATGGACACAGCATAATCAACATAGATGAGAGGTGTGGTGACTTTGTTACTTTTTTGTGCAGTACCAGCAAGATGGGTTTTTTTCAGACCCAGATCTACTATGTGATCTGTCTTTCTCTGGGCAGGGACATTTGGAAAACTCTTTGAATGACCCTATATGGTGGATTAGTTAAAGAGCATTACAGATTGGATGTGAGCATGCTACCCCTATTAAAAATGTTTAGTTTACACTGCTTCCTAAGTGAAGCAAATAAGGCTCAGATTTATTCCAACCCAGTTTAGTTTATAACCAAGGTATCTAAGTCTCTGTCTTTCCAGTCAGCAAAGGCTCTATGGAGATTGTAAGACCCATCAGCAATTCCCACACTTCTGATAAATAAAGGCTTTGACCGTGACCTGAATCCAGGTCAGTATGAAACCTAGTTTCATACATTCTCTGCTTTGGCCTTCTTCATTTCCATCAGAAGAGAACATGACTGGGGTGTGCTCTTTT
This sequence comes from Phalacrocorax aristotelis, assembly GCF_949628215.1. Classification (NCBI taxonomy): domain Eukaryota; kingdom Metazoa; phylum Chordata; class Aves; order Suliformes; family Phalacrocoracidae; genus Phalacrocorax; species Phalacrocorax aristotelis. The sequence goes on from NC_134276.1 coordinate 41,031,723, forward strand.
TCAGTCTGGGAGAGGTCAGATAACTATGTCATGCAGGTACTTCATTCTCTTTGTTGGGTATAACTGGAGTGTGATATGATTAATCCTTCAGCATGTTTGACTTTTAGATGCATAGGTTAGGGCAGATGGTACTGTTTGTAGGATTATTTAGGTAGGGAAATACACCCACCAACGACAGCTCTTCATTTCTTTACAGAGACTTTATGGGTTTCATAGGACAGTTAGCCTTTAGTTTAAAAGCAATAGTTAGGTTGAGAAGGTGAATGTGGTGTTTATGTTCTAGAAGAATCACATGAGGTTTTCATCTTACAACGTATAATTTCTCTTAGTACTATTACCCTGGGGATTGTCTCTCTATATGTATAAATGTGAAGAGTTTTATATCAATATTTCATTTAATTTAAAAAAAAAGGCAGCAAGCTTTCTCAGAATATCTTCCCCTTTGTTCCAACAGAGCACTTCTTTTAGTTATTTTCTCTGTAACCTCTTCTCTCTAACCCTCACTATAAGCCATTGTCTGTCTCAAGGGTGTAACTGCCTACAAGGACAGCTGTGATATGATGCAGTTGCATAGCTCTGGTTTGGACTGCTGACAAAAACTGCCAATAAGTCAGTTAAAAAAATTAAGAAGGTAAAAATTGCAGATGGAATTGGGGTTCCTACTACATCAATGATTCAAGAGAGGAATTGCCAACATGGAAAGTTATAAAATCTTAAAGGAAAACAAGCTACTCAGCACAAACAGTAATTACAGGATCTTATAGTCAAGCCATCAGTGTTACCAGTGATAATAGAGCTGGTGTGACCTGGCAGATCAGCAGCACCCAGGACCCATGCAGTCCCTGCCCCTCCTAACCGATACCTTCCTGGACAGCAGAGACTCTTCTGGTGTATTATAAGGAGTGGTGGTCACAGTAATGCTCAGCCTTAATATCTCATTAAATCGCAGCTATCTTTTTTGTGGAATAATGAATAATCACTTTATACTTTTAAATTATATGCATCCTACTTGTACAGTATCTTTGCACTCAGCTAAATTTGTCCAAACTGTCCCATAAGACAGGCCGTAACACCTCTGTAAAGGCAATCTTATCTTCTAGATGTAAGAGCTGAAGTTAGTTATATCATGTAAACAGCAGGCCCTTTGAGACAGTCTTTCTCATAATTAGAGTTAACACTCCTGAAACTTACACTTCCTACATAGATTTGTTGCCATGTTTTCTTTGCAATTAAACCCAAACTCGTATATTAATAGTCCCATATGTTCTCTGATAGTACTAATTTCCATAATTTTATAAAAGATGGCTGGTGATCACATACCTTATCCCTTCCCACACATGGCATATTGGATTAGATAACCCCAGCTGAAATTCTGAATCATTTCTGATGGGTGTTGGGAATAAAGGAAGAAAATATTTCTTCTTTTTATTAAATTTCATATCTGAAACATTATTATGAAACTTGAGTATTCTTCTGCTGATTTAAATCTTCTGAGTGAAAAATAAGTACATCAAATTTATGTTTAAACTTAATATAATTTCTGTGCAACATTAGGGTGATCATGGTATTATCCCAGAAGTGTCCTTAGTTATTGAGAAGTATTTTAGTAAATGTGGTAATGCAAATTCCCCGCTCAGAACTTTGTAGAAATACTGAAAATTTATTAGAAATAAGCTTAAAATCTGATATATCGCTAAGCCTTCTCATGTCTTTTACATTGAACATGTATATTTATCAGCAGCAAAGACAGCAGTGCATTATACATGCATTAATTTCTTCTCCCAAGTTACTAGTGATACAATGAGAGGAAACGGCTTCAAGCTGCATCAGGGGAGGTTTAGACTGGATATTAGGAAAAATTTCTTCACTGAAGGATTGGTCAGGCATTGGAACAGGCTGCCCAGAGGGGTGGTGGAGTCGCCATTCCTGGAGTTGTTCAAAAAACATGTACTTTGCAATTCAGGGCATGGTTTATGAGACATGGCAGTGTTGGGTCGACAGTTGGACTTGATGATCCTGAAGGTCTTTTCCAACCTTAATAAGTCTATGATTCTATGATTTTCTATATGAAGCTTTTTAATTAATACATATTCTCTAAGGAAAAACTGATTCTGTTCTTTTCATAAGCATCAGTAAATTGTGTTCAGATCTAAATTAAGAGGTAAGATTAGCCTATCCAACAAAATAATAAGCCATTCCTTTGTACTCAGTATTACAATATTACAACTATTTCCAGTGTATGTGGATTTCCTTACTCTCAAATATGCAGAAAGAGGGAAATAAACCACAAGTTAAGTGGTATTATTATGCTGAGTTATATAATTTTATAGATTCACTGACAACAGTCAGATCAAACATGTCAAAGAGTCTCTGCTTTCCAGCAGAAGTCTAAGGAGGAGTACTCAAAGAGAAAATGCAGCATCAGTATTCCCCAGAGCATACTTCTAGTCTGCAAAAATTTGTAGCTTTGGACTTCCTGTAGAAGACATAGTATATTTCTCTTTAAATCCCTAGAGAATTTTTCTTTCTTAAGTTTGTCTGTTCTTGAAACTAAATGAACTTTGAGCATCTGTAGCATCACGTAGCAATATATCTTACTACCTTAGTACATGACTGTTTCTTTTTAAATTGACACCTATGTTTTTTATTTGATGACTTATCTTCCCAGTATTAAGAAAGGGAAGACATAATAGGTCTTCACTTTCAATACCAGTCCTTGTTTTGTAAAGTTCCACTATATTGTCTCTTGCTCATTCTTCTTCCATGAGAAGAGCCCACTCTGTTTAACAATTCTTCATTAGGAAGCTATTGATTGTCTAGGTCTCTCTCTTGTCCTTGTTGTTATACCCAAAATGTCCTTAGTGGCAAAAGCGAACACAGCATATGTATGGAGCTCAGAACTTAATGTTAGTTAAATTAATGTTTTAACAGTCTAATAATCCCAATTACCCAATTAATTCAGAAAAAAAGCTTCACTAATAAATATCATTATATAAAAATGCTTGCCTACAACCAACCCTTTCCTCTGGTCTTAATTGTCACCTTTCCAATGTTCCTGTGGATCCTATGGCTGAGACTTTTAGTCTCCTTCAAGAGAAAAGATACCAGTTATCATCACCCTGTATTCTTTTCCCAGGAAGAGTATAATATTGGCAAGTGGGAGTCCTTCTCTGTCTTCTTTTTCACAGGCACTTATTTATTTGTATGTTTTCTTACAACAGTTTAGTTCCTTTTTATGTATGCCAGTCTAGAGCTTGAAAGTTGCACAGCATGTTCCCATGCCTCAGCTGACACAAAGGACTACTGTCACTACCTTGGGTTGACAGGCCTTTACTATATGCAGTACTCAGAGCTGCAGCATGTCAGGCAATCGTCACTTGACCAGTAGGCAACAGTTACAGCAAACTAAAACCAACTAAGATAAAGCCAAGCTGAAACAAGACCTGAGATCTTGAAGGGCTGGGGCACTACAAAGCCTTTGTCATTCTGCTAGTGAAGGTAAAGTCATATTTACTGGAATGTACTCTTTATAAATTTTCCTCGTTTATACTTTCATAGATGGTAGGATAAGAACTTCATATATTGTTGAATTTATTAGTGTACTGTGGGCTTATTCAGCAATATATTCCTTTTCTGGTTATTGTGGGGTATTTTTTGTTCTGTTGCTTTATTTCTCTCATTATTTTTCCTAATAATTCCTAATATTCTATTTGATTTTGGATTCCACCCTTCAAAAGCACTGAACAGATGGTTTCACATAAGGAAGAAACTATTATAATTGAATGATCTTTCTTTGCGATATTATCCCAGAACCCACCATGGTGTTTGAAATATGATTTTTTTTTTGTCACTTATATCTCACTATACCTATTTTCGTTGTTTCATCTCCAATTTTATTCCCCCAAACATTCAGAAAATATTGTGATTTTGCAGGTTTTTTCAGTCATTTTTTGTCATTATAACTTTTAATAGCTTAGTAAGTTCAACAAACTTTATTATATCATTCTTAATACCTTTTAAAAATCACTTATAAGCATGTTGAATAGCACAGACCATGGGTTCCTGTGGGAATTCTACTGCTGAACTCTCTCTCCCTGACAGAAATGACATTTTGTTCCTGTTCTGTTTTCCTTCTTTTTAAATAAGTACTTCTCCATGTTAGAAACTTGCCTCTTACTGCAGTTCCTTCATTTTGTTGTGTTTTTACTATGAGGCTCTTTGAGAGCCTCTGTTGATAAAAGTCGGGGGGGGGGGGGGTCATAAATACCTATAAATATCTAAAGGGTGGGTGTCAGGGCGATGGGACTAGGCTCTTTTCAGTGGTGCCCAATGACAGGACAAGGGGCAATGGGCACAAGTTGGAACACAGGAAGTTCCACCTCAGTATGAGAAAAAAACTTCTTTCTTGTGAGGTTGCCAGAGCAGTGGCACAGGCTGCCCAGGGAGGTTGTGGAGTCTCCTTCTCTGGTGACATTCAAAACCTACCTGGACGTGTTCCTGTGCCCCCTGCTCTGGGTGACCCTGCTCAAGCAGGGCGGGTTGGACAAGATGATCTCCAGAGGCCCCTTCCAACCCCTACCATTCTGTGATTCTTTAATTACTGAATGTCTTTTGAAAAGCAAAGGAAATTATTTCAATATCTTTTGCTTACTGACTCCTTTAGTGAACCTTGATATTATCCACTAACTGATTATTTTCAGACTAATTTGCACAAACTTTCTTTTTGTAAATATTTAGTTTAGTGTCCTGTTGTTCCCTGAATGCTCCCTTGAATTTGTAAAAATTGAGTCTTTTCTTCCACTTCCCTATTATCTGCTACCACAGGTGATTTAAAACAGGTTATATTGTACAGCTGGTAGCTCACCTATATTTTCCTTGATTTTCTTAGGTTTCTAGCATGATTTACTACTCTTAATTCTGTTGCTCTGTAAGCTCTACAGAAATATCAGTTTGCAACAGACTGTGAAGCACAATCCTCAAAAGACTTACAGCATGGGAAACTCCTCCGTTTTCTGCAGGGTAGGCACAGATGCAAAAAATGCATTTAGCCTTTCTAACTGTGCCCTAATATACTATGAGAACTCCTCTTTTTACTTTGGTTACCTATTGGCTCATCATATTCTATGTCCTTGAAAAAAGATTTAGTATTATTTTTATAACCTTAGCAAGCTGTTCCTCGAACTCTGAGTTACTGTGTTGCATTGTCATCTCCCAAAATTTCTAGTATATTTATTTAGACATTACTTCAACTTCTTGAAAGATTCTTCTTTTTTAATAACTGCTCAACCTTTTTCTTTAGTTGCATAGTTTTTTCTTAAACTCTTCTGTTGTAAGTGACAAATTTTGGTTATTGGTGCTTAACATGATGAATTGCTTGTATGATTCTCTTCTATTGTCTTTCTGGGTGGAATTCAGTTGCTTAAAAATAGACATTTAATGTAATCTGAGATAAAATGGATATAACATTTTGCTTCCACCTGCCATGTCAGAAAGTTGGAGGTCTCCTGTCGATCCTGTGTCAGAGCTGCCAGACTCATGGGGATGGCTTGGATAACCTAAAAGAGCCAATAGATGGACTAGATGCCAATGACTAAGTAACTGAATCTCACCTACTATAAGCCATTCTTGTATTAACATAAGTATGTGAGACTTGGTACATAATTGTGCCTGGATATTTTTAACAATTGATATTTTTTAAAATTAAATTTTATTTTCTTTATAGCATTTTATTGTCTTATATCCTGTGTTGTTTTCTGTTATTTTGTTTTGGGCTTTCTTATGTTCCCTTCTTAATGTATAGGTTAGGAGATTATTAGTTTTACTCTATTTTCTTTCTTCCTCCCACCTTGCTCAAATATTTAGAAGTTTCAGTTCTATCCTTTCTACAGTGGGGAAAGGTGCAACATTCCTTCCAACCAAGACAATGAAATCATATACGTTGGAATGCAAACACTATGAGAATTGAATAACCGTGCACCAAAAGCAGGACTAAAGCAACAGTGAGCTAGTAGTACAACACTTATATTGAGCAAAGGCTAGTATCTTCATCTCAGAAGAGAGAGACATGGATTTGGGTCTCTGATCTGTTTCTGATTCAATGATTGTTTAATTCAGAGCAGTCCTAGAAGCTGAAATCAGAGTAATTAATGATTCTGAGAGCTCTAATTGATTGGTGGGAAAAGGTTGTTGTGGTTTAGCCCCAGTCAGCAGCTGAGCACCACGCATCCACTCGCTCACTCCCCCCTGGTGGGATGGGGGAGAGAATCGGAAGAATAAAAGTGAGATAATTCATGGGTTGAGATAAAGACAGTTTAATAGGCAAAGCAAAAGCCGTGTGCAGAAGCAAAGCAAAACAAGGAATTCATTCACTACTTCCCATGGGCAGGCAGGTGTTCGGCCATCCCCAGGAAAGCAGGGCTCCATCACGCATAACGGTTACTTGGGAAGACAAACGCCATCACTCCCAGTGTCCCCCCTTCCTTCTTCTTCCCCCAGCTTTATATACTGAGTATGACATCATATGGTATGGAATATCCCATTGGTCAGTTGGGGTCAGCTGTCCCGGCTGTGCCCCCTCCCGGCTTCTTGTGCACCCGGCAGAGCACGGGGAGCCGAAAAAGTCCTTGACCAGTGTAAGCGCTACTGAGCAACAACTAAAACATCTCCACATTATCACCGCTGTTTCCAGCAAAAATCCAAAACACAGCCCCATACTAGCTACTACGAAGAAATTTAACTCTATCCCAGCTGAAACCAAGATAAGGTTTCTCCTTTCTTAGGCTTTCTCTGGCCTTTCATTCCTGAATTCATCATACCTCAAGTTAAACAGAAAAAAAATATCTTAGTATCTCTCTGATTTCATAGATTAATGTTAAGAAAGCCTTGAGTGAAGTGTAAGTTTGAAACCATTTAAATGACAAGGATCAGCACTTTTTTGTGCCTCTCTATGGAGGATCAATTTTAGCAGTAGCCTGCCTGTTATATGCAAAAATTGCCACTATGTTTATCTGAAAGATCCTCAGGCAGACTCTTAATATCAGAGAGGACTCTGCATTGGATCCTGAGAGGACAAACACACTTAAGCCCATGTTCAAGTACTGGAGATCCATATAGTCATAGAAAATGAGCCTTTCTGCTGTACTAGGTGTTGCCTAGCTTCATGAGTACCCTGTTAAGAAAAGGGCATTGACCTGTATTGCTTTTAGACCCACACAATTCCAATAATTATACAAAACTTACTTGCCTCTGATGCCCTACAGGCATCCCCACAAATGGCTGTAGACAAAAACAGGACTTTGCAAACACGGTAGTTGTGTCTGAAAGCCAGGTAGCTGTGCAGCATGACATAATGCTCAAGCCAGTGTGTTTTGCCTTTCCTTCAGACACCTTTTCTGCTTCCAGTATTTACTTCTATAATAATGATGTCCTTTGATTTCTAGCCTTGATTGCCTTTTTATTCCAGACTGAATCTGAATGTGGCAAACTTGGTCTGTCTGAATCTTCTCAACATGCTGAACCTGCTTCATTACCTATTTCTCTGCTCTACAGCATCTTTTTTTTAGGATACCTATTTAGGTACTCTGAAATTTACCTGAAGTTTAAAACAGTTCTGAAGCTAAGAAAATAAGGATGTAACAAAACTTGATGTATACATTTCTATGGTTAGGAATGAAAGATAATATCTTTGACAAGATCTCAATGACTTTGGGCATTTTTAAACCTAATTTGATTTTGCCTTGGACTTTAAGCCTATGAAATCATGGTACCCTTTTCAGCCTAATTCTAAATATATCTATTTCTAAGTGCATCCCCTGTAAGGAATGCCATTTGTTGTTGTTATCTCTTCTATATATGATTTTTCCCTATTGCAAAATTTGTAATGTTAAATCAAAAATAATCTAAAAAAAAATCCCTACCTGAAATGAAGGGACTACTTGGACCCAGTTTTTTTTTTTTTTCTTTATTTCTATAAAGTTTTCTCTGTATCTGATTTAATCTCTTCCTTTAATAAGTGTCTGTTTCTTTCATATTAAATTACTCCTCCTCTTTCCTTTTCTTTTTCTTTTTTTTTTCTTTAATTTAATCACTGAAAAATAATACCTGCACAAACTAATTGCTTGCCAGTTTATATTCTGGTATAATAGGTTTCCTCAAGAAATGCAACATCTGGCCTTTCCTTTGATAATTTACTTATAATTCACTTACTCCTAGCTTTCATATTTGAACGGTTTAGGTCAGGCATGTTAATGGTGCATGGTTTAATATTTGATCACACCCTTTAGTTTTTGCAATGTTTATCCTTCTTAAGGCTTTTTATCCCCTTTTCTAATCTTGATATAGCAGCTGAAGCTAAAAGAGATTAGCATCCTATTTCAGAAATCTAATTGCCTTCATATATGTTTTAACCCCTTAACACTCTTCTTCTGTGTACCCTTCCCAGAGGGCTCCAGAATATTTCCACAGTTTATATATGGCTCCTACTTAACTGAGCTCTAGCACTACTTTTCACTTGTCCACAATATTTGAACTGGCTTTATACTTGTATTGAATTCCAGTATTGTCCTGGGTTCAATTCAGTGGAGCTTCAGTGACTTGCAAAGCTGCCTCTCTATTTCCTTACGAATTGTTTTTATTGGGCCTTTTTAAAAAAACCTTTCATCTATCTCTTTATAGACCTTAGGATCTGATAAGATTCCTTTTACCTTTATTTTTCTTTTGAGCGGCTTATAAGGTTTCTACGTTGCAGGCAACTGTTGTTTAGCACTTGGATCTGTGAAACAGAGCTCTCTACGAGTTAAGGAGTTTCATTGCTACCAGAAAGCCTAAGTACAATTTTGAGCTACTAACAATTGCTACAATGCTGTACATTCTGAAGTTCTGAAGAACTTGACATACACAAGTTTGATTCAGCTGAGTTCTATTATTCCGCAAATATAAGACCAACCATCCTCTGTGCAAGAAACAGCACTCTCCAATGAATGGATTTTTATCTCCTGCAAATATCTACTAGTTTAATGATTTTGACCTAACATTTCGATACAACAATATCAAGTTTTATGTCTCTTTATATGGCATTCATGGGAAAGAATGAATTAATCATTTTAAGGACTATTTTACAGTATTTTAAAAAATAAACTCTTTTCACAATTTTACAACATGCCTTTTTAAATGCAAATACAGTGCCACAGTTTCCTAAGAAGTCTTCTGAAGCAATAGAAGTGATTATATGTTGGCATTCTCAGCAGCAGGCTCTTGACAAGCTGATTATCCCCTCTGTGCTTGCAGCAGTCACAGCCTGTAATAAGTAAGAGGCTGTAAATTCTAGGGGCCACTCATTTTCCCATTTCACTGTCTGCAGGAGCTAGTGAAAGCTGAAACCCTTCTATTCTGCCCTTTTATGTCAGTTAAAATAATGGCCAAATTTATTTTTTGTCTTAGTAGAAATTAATTGAGATATAGGTGATGGTGCCAGGAAAGTGAGATCATTTAATCAAAGGTCAAATTAGTTTCTCACTCTATACACCCATCTAATCAAAAGCTCTCTTTTTTTTGTTACCTGCATAAGAAATTCCAAGATAGCCTTGCCATCTGCTTGTATTGATCAGACATTTCCCAATAGTGCTCTGTCACAAGGCATCCACTTACAGAAGTGTTCCTATGACATTTCTGCTTTATTGTTCTTTGTTCAAGGACATAGGCCATGGGGGAGGGGGAGAAATCCAAAATACAAACATATTTTTCTTGGTGGTGTTTGGTCATTCCATATTACTATTTCAAATGAGGATTTTCAAATTATAAAATAACTAAAGAAAAAATGAAACCATTTTCATTTAGTTTTTGATGTATCATAACAGTATGTTTCTTTTTCTACATATGAAAACAGACCAAAAAAATAATTCCTTTGCAATATAAAGGACATGTGAGTGAAAGATACATTAAAATACCTAACTGTCAAGGACAGGGTTTGTGCTTTGTAAGCCCAGACAAACCGCTGGTTGGCATTCTGCTCAATACTTTTTCTCTTGGAACAAAATTAGAATGATTCTGGCAAATAATTTATTATTTTAATCAAACTTCTGTTTGAATAAATATTTTAACTGTCAGTGAATATTCCTTAGTGTTACACTGTAGAGTTACCTTCTTTTTAATTGTTGTTCCTGCATATTTGGAGTAAATTCTTGTTTACTGTTGTTTCATATATCTGCTTGGCATGGCAGGATTTTGTACTTTCATTACCTGCCCTTTTTTAGGGAACACATTTTCATAACTAGTTCTTCTCTTTCTAACACATGAACACAGGCTCAAAATTTTATAAAGATGCCATTAATCACACTGTTTGGTGAGATCCTCCTGGGCCAAATGAAAGGATGGACTGCCAAACAGAACAAATTCACATCAAAAAGCGATTGAAGCTCTGCATTAAAGATTCGCATCCACAGACCCACATCCTTTTAATGTAAATAAGTTACAAAATGCAAAATCCAGATTAAAAATAAAAACTTTGTGAACAGGATGGAGTCAATATAGTATAATTGGCTGCATCAAAGTGCCACACTGGTAAAACAAATATTGTAACTTTGTTTATCAACTCCAAGCAAGATCAAAGATTTTAAAAAATCCTCTCTAGAAAAACTAAAAGATATTTGAACAAAGACCATGGAATTTCATAAAGGAAAACCAAACACTAATCCTTATTATGAATTTCAGTTGCAATACTTCCACTTCAGTCATATGCATAGATCTGAAAAGAACAGTCACACAGAATTAATCACTATCAATCAAGCAGAATTTGTAATTTCAAGTTTTAGAGTTGTAGGATTTTTTTAACAGCAGGACTTTGGCATCTGAAGTGTTTACTCTACAATTAAAGTTTTCTTGAGAAAGAGCAAGGCAGTCCTAGGCATAAGATGCTATAAGTCTAGGACTTGCAGCTTGAAAGGGACTCCACAAGTGATATTCATATGTAATGTACGCTTTTGTAAGTCAAAAATCTTCAGACTTGCTGCTCATACAGTGTATGCACAACAAGACTGATTCTTACTGTATTCAGCCCAGTTATATTTAATTTAAACTGACTGCAAAGTAGCCTTGCTCTATACCTTGATCTGTGGTTGCTCTCACAACAGGTCTGAGACTAAGACAAAAGCCTTCAAAGACATCATGGATAGCATTCACCTGTCTAAACAATAAAGACCTGTTCCAGTCTCAGACACCATAGGATATCTGAGACCTCTGCAATGGGCTGGACGACATGGCACAAATGGTACAAAAGAGAGACGTTTTATGGAAATCCAGCTGGAGTCTGGGCCAGTTATGCTAGGGAATTTAATGTCATTAGACAATGTTCAAACATGTAAAAACAGTTGCTTCACTCCCAGTTAAAATATTATGTAAAAAGTTATAAAAGCACTCCAAACCAAGCACGCTTACTTATGAAGCTTCCTGTCTTGGCATCACCCCAAAGTGTCAATGAACTGCTAGACTAAAAGTGAAGTCCTAATTTAATTATCTTCCTTTATTAAACAGCAGTTTAAAAACAAGCTTTATGTGCAAGAACATGTGTTATTGTAGTAATTTATTATATACTTATCTGATAGGCCTCCTTTGGTTTCTGTGGTAGAGGTACTACTTGAACACGTTTTTTTCAAGTGTTTTACTTGGTTGATAAAAAATTTAAAGCCTCTATACAAAGATGGTAAATTCTCATTTCTCTTAAGGAAAGTGACTCTGTTTTTTCTAAGCGCTTTAAGGACAAAGGTGTAAGAAGAAGAAAAGGAAAAAAAAAAGTTCCATGAGGAAAAGATTTCAGAGGATCACACAGTGACTGGGGTTGGAAGGGGTCTCAGAAGGTCATCTCATCTAAACCCCCTGCTTGAGCAGGTACACCTAGAGCAGGGGGAACACACACCCAGACAGGTTTTGAGTATTTCCAGAGAAGGAGACTCCACAACATCTCTGGGCAGCCTGTTATACTGCTCTATCACACTCAAAGTAAATAATTTTTTTCCTTATATTGAGGTGGAACTTCCTGTGCCTCCACTTTGTGCCTATTGGTCCTTGTCCTGTCATTGGGCACTACTAAAAAGAGTCCAATCCCATCCTCTTGACACCCACCCTTTAGATATTTATAGGCATCAATAAGGTCCCCCCTCAGTTTTCTCTTTGCCAGGCTGAACAAAGCCAGGTCTCTCATCTTTTCCTCATAAGGGAGATGCTCCAGTCCCCTAATCATCTTTGTAGCTCTCTGCTGGACTTACTCAAGCAGTTCCACATCCTTCTTAAACTGGCAGGCCCAGAGCTGGACACAGTACTCCAGATGTGGCCTCACTAGGGCAGAGAAGAAGGGGCGGATAAACTCCCTTGACCACCTGGCCACGCTCCATTTTATGCACCCCGATGGCCTTCTTGGCCATAAGGGCACATTGCTGGCTCATGGTCAACCTGCTGTCCACCAGGACTTCCGGGTCCCTCTCAGCAGAGCTGCTCTCCAGAAAGTCAACCCCTAACCTGTACTGGTGCATGGGGTTGTTCCTCCCCAGGGGCAGGACCTTACACTTGCATTTTTTTAATTTCACGAGGTTCCCCTTTGGCCCAGCTCTCCAGCATGTCCAGGTCTCGCTGGATGGCAGCACAGCCTTCTGGTGTATCAGCCGCTCCTCCCAGCTTGGTATCATCAGCAAACTTGCTGAGGTTACACTCTGTCCCATCGTCCAGGTCCTTGATGAATATATTGAAGAGGGCCGGACCCAGTACAGATTCTTGGGGAACACCGCTAGTTACAGCCCTCTAACCAGACCCTGCCCTGTTGATCACAACCCTCTGAGCTCTGCCATTCAGCCAATTCTCAATCCACCTCACTGTCCACTCATCCAACCCACTTCCTTTAGCTTACCTATGTGGATATTATGGGAGACAGTGTTGAACGCCTTACTGAAGTCAAGATAAACAACATCCACTCCTGTTCTCCCTTATTCTACCCAGCCAGTCACGCCATCATAGCAGGCTATCAGGTTGGTCAAGCATGATCTTCCCTTGGTGAATCCATCTTGACCACTTCTGATAACATTCTTTTCCTCTAGATGGCCAGAGATGACCTCCAGAATGAACAGTTACATCACATTTTCAGGGATGGAGGTGAGGCTGACTGGCCTATAGTTTCCTGGATCGTCCTCCTTGCCCTTTGTGAAGATTGGAGTGACATTGGCTACCCTCCAATCCTTGGACACCTCCTTTGTCCTCTATGACCTTCCAAAATTGATGGAGAGTGACTTAGCGAGAGCATCCACCAGCTCCCTCAGCAAAAGTGGTTGCATCCCATTGGGGCCCATGGATTTGTAAGGATCCAGTTTGCCTGGGTGATCTCTGACCCAATCCTTCTCAACCAAGGAGAAGTCTTCCTTTCTCCAGATTTTTTTTCTCTCTTCTCTGGGGGCAGAGATGCCTGAGGCCCAGGATGCCTGAGGGCCAGCCTTAGCAGTGAAGACTGAAGCAAATGAGGCATTCAGTAACTCTATGTCCTCTGGACCTTGTGTCACCAGGGCACCCACCCTGTTCAGCAGTGGACCCACATTTGCCCCAGCCTTTCTTTTACTACTCATGCATTTGAAGAAGCCCTTCTTGTTATCTTTGACATCCTTTGTATGACTTAGTTCCAAGTGGGCCTTGCCTTCATTATTGCATATCATGAGAACATTCCTATATTCCTCCCAAGTGACCAGCCCTTTTTCCACATGCTGTAAATGTCCTCCTTCCATTTGAGTTTTTCTAGAGACTCTTTCATCATCCATACAGGTCTCCTGCCTCCTTTGCTTGACTTGTTCCTCATAGGAATGCACCTAAATTGAGATTGGAGGAAGAAGTACTTGAATATTGACCAGATCTTTTAGACCCCCCTGTCTTCCAGAGCCATGGGATTCCTCCTAGGAGGTCTTTGAAGAGGCCAAAGTTAGATCTCCTGAAGTCCAGGGTTGTAATCCTACTTGTTGCCCTGCTTCTACCATGGAGGATCCTGAACTTAACCATCTCATGGTCACTGCACCCATGGCTACCCCCAACACTCCCATCCTCAACTAGACCTTCATTGTTTGTTAGTATAGGTCCAGCAGCACATCTCACCTTGTTGGCTCCTCCACCACCTGTGTCAAAATGTTATCCTTGATGCTCTGCAGGAACCTCCTGGATTGTGCACACCTCGCTGTGTTGCTTTTCTAGCAATATCAGGGTGGTTGAATTCCCCCATGAGAATGGGAGCTTGTTACTGTGAGGCTACTTCCAGCTGTCTGTAGAAGACCTTGTTGACCTTCCTCTTCCTGATAGGGTGGCCTGTAGCAAACACCCGTATTTGTCTGCCCCGTAATTTTTACCCATAAGTTCTTGACCCCTTCTTCCCCCACTTCAAGGCAGAGCTCAATGTATTCCAGTTCCTCCCTCACATAAACAGCAACTCCCCCACCTCACCTTGTTGGCCTGTCTTTCTTACTTTCTTTCTTAATGACTCTGTCTATATAAGTACATTCAGGAGTTAAAGTTTAAGTCAAACTACCTGTTTAAATATAATTTATGATACCCTTAAAGAAAGTAAGAAAAATATGGGGGGTTTTTACAAATTATAAACAAAATGAATAATTGGATGGTTACCTTTCTGAGCACTACAAAATTATTTAGTCACAGCATGATTAATTGATTGTAAAGAGTTCTTATTAGCTAATTAGTTTATTTTCAATAAAATTCTTCCTGTTTCATTTGCTATCATCTGCTATACAATAGCTCTTGAAATAATGTATCATAAATAGATTGATTCTCACAAGAGATACTGATTACAACCTCATTGTCTGTCATCTGATTTAATTTCATACAAGTTAAGGATGTTAAAATAATTTGATTTATTCATTTGAAAACAGGAGAGCTTACATGGACTCATTTATATTTGTTTTATAGCTCATTCACTAAAAGAAAAATAGATGAAACAAATGAGATAGCACTTTCCTCTCACATTTCTTAATTTATTTCACACACCATTATGTTTCACACCTTCTGTTCAGACATGGTTTATGTCTTTGTTTGTCCCTTTAAGCCTCATCTCTTTCACATGTATTTTTAGTCTTTTCTCAGCTTTTTAGAGCATTTCATAGGTACATCATCTGAGTAGTTCACTTGACTGTATTAATATTTTATTAGTGCTTAACGGATACAGCAGGGAAGGCCTGACAGTCGGACTCTTAATTATAGACATTTCACCTGCATTTCCTG
This sequence comes from Phalacrocorax aristotelis, assembly GCF_949628215.1. Taxonomy (NCBI): domain Eukaryota; kingdom Metazoa; phylum Chordata; class Aves; order Suliformes; family Phalacrocoracidae; genus Phalacrocorax; species Phalacrocorax aristotelis. Next base: position 41,046,972 of record NC_134276.1, read on the forward strand.
CCAATGCCAGACTCTTAATTATAGCTGTTTCACCCTCATCTCCTACCAATGCTTCTTCACCTTTCAATTTTTTTTTTCATAGCTCACCTTTCTTTGTCCTCCTCATTACTGAATTTCAAAATGATTTGCAATGCAGACTGAAATTAAGATGTATTTGAGTGTTTATCTGAATTTTGAAGGCCTGCAATGTTAGGACACTTAGTAGATCAAGGTGATTTCTAAGTCCTTCAAAACTATTCAAGGTGACCTATCTGAAGTGTAATTTAAAATTTCTTTCTCAAAAGCAAAACATACCTGAAATATCATAAATCATCATCTTCCTCACTGTCTAATTCAAATATTGAAAACATTCTCTGGGCAATTAATTTCAATTTTAGGAAAACTACCTTGGTCTTATTCTTTATTTCAAACCAAATGGAACTTATCTGCTTCTTATGACAGTGACAGTCTGTGGGATAAGGTCCCTAGACTGTCACTGTCATCTTTGAGATTTCTTCAGTTAAATGTCTTATGCTTGATAGCAAACATCCTGTCTGAATGGGATCTCTTTCCAAACATGTATGTACACATGCAAGTAATTATTTATTTCTATGAGATATTACTACTAAGACTGTAATTTCACCATATTGTCTTATAGAACATCCAACTTGTATTTATTATAAAGTTTCTACAATTACATTATATTTCTTCTATTTTATATATATATATATGCACAAATATATTTTCTTCTATTTTCTTCAGTCATAATGAGACTATGTGGTATTAAGGACTTCACATTCTAGAAACTGCTAAGCTTGTTCAGATCATGAGCCACTAATATCAAATGATACATTAAGGAGTTGAATCTACCCAAACCTAAGCAGGATATTTTAAATTAACACCTTTTGCTAAATGCACTGTTCCAATAAATATGTAAGTGTTCAAATAATTCTCCTGTGTGCTAAAATAAGGTGGGGTTTAGAAAGCCTGTTTTACCATTGTAGTTCAAGAGTAAGTAAAAATATAAACTATATCCTGTGACTAAGCATTTTTGAGAGTTCTGAAATAAAACTAAACTGTTTTTAGGAGTGTAGGCAGATGTTTTCTTAGATGGCAGCAGGTAGGGGGTTCTGCTTCTTTTTCTTTCTTTCTTGGACACTTCTGCAAAAGATATGTCTCATTTTCATGGGAACATGAGTGTCAAACTGTAAGTATGGATTCCACTACAAACAGGAGTAGAAAATAACTAAAAAAATATATAGAGAGATACTCAAGGTTCATATTTATGTTCAGTGAAGATCTTGGCCAGTCTTTTTCCCAGCATTAACAAAACTAGATATCCCTAGAAAGACATTTGTCTCATCCTAAGGTAAATGTTCAGAATAAACATATGGCTAAAAAGGTCTTCCTCTTCTTCTCCATTAAAATAAAATAGTTCCAACTTAAGAAGCTTCACTCTCAACACTGACAGCGTGTAGAACGCAGACTTTCTAGTAGTGAGTACTGAGACACCAAATGTCTTGTATGGGACAAATCATTGGGAATTTAAAGTCCACTGTCTTTCATGTGATCAACTTGATACATTTAGCATGAGTTGAAAGTTTTCCACTTTTCCTTTCTTTTTAAGAAGAAAATTTTATTTATCTGTTTACCTAAGTTCTCTAATATATTTTGTTAGGGAATGACTTAATTTTATTTTCTTCGACTTCTTAATAGTTTTTCTCAAAATATTTCTTCAGTTTATGGAAGAGTTTATTCTCTTGTCTCCTCTCCAAGAATAAACTTCTGTGCCTCCTTGAAGTAGACAATTTTATGAGCATCTTCCAAAATGAAAAGGCCCAATTACATCACCTATGATAAGCACACATAAAGATAGTATATAACCTTTTTACTTTGAAAGAATTCTGTGATAGTATCTTAGTTGTTTCCAGATTCAGTGTAGCTAACAGAATGCTTTCACTTTAGCCATGTAGATAAATTGCTATGTCAAAAGGGTGATTAACAGTGCTAAAATTATCTCTGGAATTATTTTTCTTTTGACACTAGAAAACATGTAAGGCAAACAATTTCCCACTTTTAAACATAAAGGTGGACCTAAATTACTTTTTCAGTTTGGATCAGGAGTATTGTTTTGAAGCAAATCTGATTACCCCTGTGAGATGCTTTGGTTTCTACTGTAGATATTTATTGAAAAGCCATGCCTGGAATCTTCAGAAGCAGTACATGGTGCAAAAGTTTACCTAATATTCCTCAACCACAAAGAGGCATTTAGCTCTTCAGAATAGACAAGACCTACACTGGAATAAAACTTGAGAAACATGTATAACATACATATCAGGTTCTTTCTTGTTCTACCTTTAAATTTTGCTCTGTTGATCCACAGTATGTAATAAAATTGAGAGGAACTGTTAAGAGTTTAAAACTAGGAGGCATGAATCTTGGCCAAAATCTGTTTCTTTTTATATATAAAAACCAGTTTAGCCAGATTTTCAGTTTATGATAAATTATAATAAATTTATTGATAGAAGATCTGTCATATTTATTGATTGCATTATTTGGCACCTACACCGCATTTCATTGTAACAGCTTTATAAATGAGGTATACAATACATTATCCCTGCTTTAAAGAAAAAAGAAGAGAGAAAAATTAGCAGCTTCATCCAAAGAGTTACACAGTGTATGGTGGCTAGGCCTCTATGACTTTTTAAAATGAAAATAAGAACAACAACAGTGAAATAGAAATAAGCAAGTGCAACAGTAAATAAAGTGCTCTCTTTTTTTTTGTTAAGAAAAAAGTCATAAATCTTAAGAAGTTGTTTACTGAAGTTGTGCAAATAGTAACCTTTAAGAGGTTATGTAGGTTTTCTTCACATATCTAATTTATAGTCAACTAAAAAACTAACCGATTTAAGAAAACATGTGACTATGCAACAGCATTATAAAAAAGGACTCCTAAAATATTTTTGCAGCACTCTACACATTGAATGTGTTTTTTTAATAAACAGTGCAAAGTATTATTATTCAAGAAATATTGTAGATCCCCAAATTACCTGCCTAGACATTTGCCTAGGAAGGAACAGTGATATAGCTAATCTTGAAGACAGAATGCAATATTTGCCTACAACCTAATTCAGTGATAAAGTAAATGTATCAAGTTCGTTTGAAGATTATAGCAATTGAGAAGAAATACTAACCGAAGGGTGACTGATTAGGGCAGGCATAAGAAAGACTATGGATGGAAGAAACTAATTCTGTGTAACACCTGGATGCCTATAAAATGTAACTGAAGAGTATAAGAGAAAGGAGAAGAAAACAGCGGAAGAAAATCCTATACCTAACAACTTAAAGGAAAAATGTAACATGAAGTAATAGCACTATTAAGTGAGATACAAAGCAAGAACCTACACTGTCCTGTGCTGCCTCCTAAGGTCTGATCAGATCTCACTGAACCATGGTTCTGAGTATTTGTTGTAGATGTTAAGGCATATCCTTTAGGCCACAAACTGGGTGATTGGTGGCATAGTGTGTGAATCTATATGTCCTGTGTAGTAGCATAGTGAGTCAAAATACCTCATTGCTTTCACTGAAGGAATTTCCTTGCACACCTCCTTTAAGAACCTGCAGATGGATCTGCTGTCCCAGTTGGTGAGTACTAGTGAGTACTAGTGGCCCTCAGTTTGCCACCCACAACTGCCTTGCTCTCACTTCTCACCACTGTTATCTCCTTTGTGAAGAATATGATCAGATGCCCTGTTCTCACCATATCTTAGGGGCAGGCTGGGACAACTGCAGCTTTTTCATGAGACTGCACAACAGCTCACAAATTGGAATAAACTGAAGAGTGCTTCCACTGTTTGTACATGTCTTTATGTCTAGAGACATGTAAACAACCTACTGTCATCAAATTATCTTTCTACATTTTCAGATGAAAAGTCTGGTTCAGTCTTCTGAGTAAAAAGAAAAATATCTGTGCAAAAGAGCTAGTCTGAACTAGTTGATCTCGAAACCATGGATTATTCACTGAGGTAGATATTATTTAGCCATGTAAATGTAGCTTTTAATTTCTCCAGTATGAAATAATACTCTTAGATTCAAAGCTCCTAAGATATGAGCCACTTTTATTTGTCATCTATTCTGTTTAACAGGAATAATTGCCCATACATGGAATACCAATACACTATTACAGTATTTCTATGAATAGTATCACTCTCCTTTCACAGAATACAAGAAAGAAAGATTCTTATGATCACTCTAGTCTCTTCCCCTATCAACAGCCATCTGATTTGCAAGTATATCTTTACCTCTCTGATTGGTCAAAATCCATGGCCTTGTTGTTTGCCTCTCTGAGTGAGAGAAACTGATAGAGTTGGAAGGTCTCTTTCATGAATTTTCCCTAAGGGGAATACTCAGTCTCTTTTACCTCAACAAAAAGTAATCAAACCTGTATTTTCTCTTTTCCACTTCCTGTATCCTATTTTGGAGTTAAGATTTAACCATAAAGTTTCCTTCTTAGGGAAGCTCACACTAACATTGTTATTCTATAGCTTCATTCTTCTATTTCTTTTCTAAGGCTGTGCTGTTTCCCTTTGCATTTCTTTTTCATACACTCTAAGTTCTAATCATGCTCATCTCCCATCCACTTTTTTCAAACTCCAAAATCTTTAAATGAGCTTTTGATTTAAGTGATGAAACAGAGTTTGGTTCTTATGGTAATATCACAAAGCGGCCTGTTCATATTCAATTTCTTTCAGGAAAGTGACCAAGTTCTTTCCTTCTCCCGTCGTCATACACACATTCCCCGTTTCACCCGTGCCTTAACTGACAGAAACTGATCTTTGAGTAAGTAGATGACGTGTTCTTTATCCCCATCCTATTCTGTTTTTAAAGGAATGGGAAGTGAAATTTTTTTGTTCTTTCTTTTACTTTTTCAACATTTATACTTTTAAAAATTTGAAAAAAGGTTAGTGATTGTCTTAACTTCGTCAGACTGCCTACAAGCGATCTGACAGATTATAAGAAGGGTGGCTTTAATAGAGGCACTAATAGGGTAATTATCCTACGCAAAAAAGGATAGTAATAGAGAATTGTTCCTGCTAGGAAGAAGTAAACTTATCAAAACAGAAAATAAATAGTTAAGATACTGACTCCATAAATACTGAGTCTTTTGTCTCCATGTTTTGAAGTAACATAGAATCTCAAGCTTATTTTTATCATCAAATTAAGCATTTGGTTTTTTTCCATAGTATTATCAAGATGCTTATCACTACCCACAACGTGTCAGTAAGCTCTCTCTTCCTTGGCCCACAAAGACACAGTTCTGGTTGTAATCATTTTAAGAGTAGGAAAACACAGATATATGTTATTATAAATGCATTTTCTTTTCCCACTGGTGCCTTTTACTTTTTAAGATCAAGCTTGAGGAATTTTTTATTAACCAAAGAGAAGCCCCCAGAGAATCCTGGGCAATTGTAATAAGTTACCCGCATTGTCCTCAGTCCATATGCCTTATTTATCCCAGTTATGAAAATATTCAAGTTATGTCTTTCCCATGATATAAATATTTTTTTCAAAGTTGCTTTAAATAAAGAATGTGAACAATGAAGCTCACCCTAAGTCTAATCAGATGGTGAATTGAATACTATCTTTCCAGTCCATCTGTGGTTATTGTTTCCACTAGTTTTTAAATAGATTTCTAGACAAATAGTTCACCAAATTACAGATGCTGGTATCCTCTATGCAGTTAGCAAGATGCTGTAAACTACATAACCATCTTCAGTGTCTTTGGTGTTTACTATATATTACTCTATAGATTTAAAAAAGAATCTATGAGCTGTTTTTGGCTAGCTAAGGAACCTCTTTGTTTCACATGGGTTTGCATAGGTGGGTTCTGTCCTCAGTCTCCTTTGTAGTAATTAAATCCTTTGAATCCCTGCTTCTGTGTATTCTGTATATGACACCAGAAGAGTACACAGAATTCCTGAGATGATTCTATGAATTTATAATAATTTCCATATCTGTTTTACCCAGAATATTTTGCCTAGTACCCATCAAGATAAATAAAGCTTTTTCATTTCATATTAGTGACTTAAAATCACCCTGTCATCAATCACAGAATCACAAAATGGTAGGAGTTGGAAGGCACTTCTGGAGATCATCTTGTCCAACCCTGCTGTTTAAACAGGTACACCTAGAGCAGGGGGAACACACGCCCAGACAGGTTTTGAATATTTCCAGAGAAGGAGACTCCACAACATCTCTGGGCAGCCTGTTATACTGCTCTATCACACTCAAAGTAAATAATTTTTTTCCTTATATTGAGGTGGAACTTCCTGTGCCTCCACTTTGTGCCTATTGGTCCTTGTCCTGTCATTGGGCACTACTAAAAAGAGTCCAATCCCATCCTCTTGACACCCACCCTTTAGATATTTATAGGCATCAATAAGGTCCCCCCTCAGTTTTCTCTTTGCCAGGCTGAACAAAGCCAGGTCTCTCATCTTTTCCTCATAAGGGAGATGCTCCAGTCCCCTAATCATCTTTGTAGCTCTCTGCTGGACTTACTCAAGCAGTTCCACATCCTTCTTAAACTGGCAGGCCCAGAGCTGGACACAGTACTCCAGATGTGGCCTCACTAGGGCAGAGAAGAAGGGGCGGATAAACTCCCTTGACCACCTGGCCACGCTCCATTTTATGCACCCCGATGGCCTTCTTGGCCATAAGGGCACATTGCTGGCTCATGGTCAACCTGCTGTCCACCAGGACTTCCGGGTCCCTCTCAGCAGAGCTGCTCTCCAGAAAGTCAACCCCTAACCTGTACTGGTGCATGGGGTTGTTCCTCCCCAGGGGCAGGACCTTACACTTGCATTTTTTTAATTTCACGAGGTTCCCCTTTGGCCCAGCTCTCCAGCATGTCCAGGTCTCGCTGGATGGCAGCACAGCCTTCTGGTGTATCAGCCGCTCCTCCCAGCTTGGTATCATAGATGTAACAAAATTCTTTGTCCGCTTTGTCATACAACTGGTAAATCTTTACCTATTAGCATAGGTAAGGTTTTAATTCCCTAGATGGATTGCACTTCATGATATCACTTTTATAACGTCTTTATTTTCTAGGTCTTATTCTTCCCAGGAGTCATTCAGGTGTTCCTGTTGCTTTGTATTTTTCATGACTTTCTGTCATCATAAAAATCCATTAGCATCAACTATATCATTGTCATTAAGGAAATGTATTAAAGATTAGCCACTAAATGAACCCACTGAGTACTCCACTAGTAATCTCCCTTTCACATGATAATTCTTTATTCAACTTACAATTCTTGTACTAACCACCATCTTAAGTGAAATTTTCCCATGGGGTACTATATCAAGTGTTGTAAAGAAGTCAAGATAGATCTACCACAACTCTCTTGTCTATAAAAACAGTCATTTTGTTAAAGAAAATATTATATCAGTCTGACACAATCTGTCTTTGCTAATCCCCTGCTTCAGTTTATCCATGTGCCATTTATTTATCTAATTATTGTTTCCTTTGCAATTTGTTCTGCTGACTGTGGCCTCCCACTGAGGTCAGACTGGTGGTTCTGTAGTTGTCCAGCTTGGTTTTTCATCCTGTTTTTAATTATAGCCAATGTAGTCTACTCCTGCAATTTGAAAGGTTGTGTTGGATGTAAATGGGAAGATTTTGGTAGCGATGGACTACAGGGACAGCCTTTGGGAGAAGAAACAAAGGTCTGCTCCATGCTGAACACAACCGGTCCCACCTGTCTCCAACAGACCCACCACAGAACACAGCTGAGCACATCAGCAAAGATGGTTGTGCCTCTGGGAAAACATATTTAAGAAAAGGCATAATACATTGGAAAGAGAGAAGGCGAGGAAACAACAGAGGAAATGAGGGAATAACAAGGTCAGAGGAGGTACTCCATGTCAGAGTAACTACACATCTGAAGGGACTATGGCCTTGGAGGGCCTGTGCATATGAAAAGGATGCGCACATGAAAAGGATGAGAAACAGGGAGCAGCAGAGAGAAAGCAGTGCTCTGACCCTGACCTCCTGCATTATTCATTGTATTGAAGGGACTGAGTGTAACCTGTGGTGATAACAAGATAGGACAACAAGTGTCTGAAATGAAACACTGAAGTGGAAGAAAAAAAAAAGGGGGAGAAAGAGAGGAATTTGGAGTGAAATTGAACTGGGGCAAAGTGGGGGAGCGTTGTGTTAATGTTTGTCATCTTTGTTTCTGTGGTAATGGAGTCTGACAACAACTTATTAACAAAGGTTTATTGAGGAAGTAAGAAATATGAGCAGCAACATGCCCATGTGGCAGCTCACCCAATCATTGATAGTGAACACAGGATCATAAGTGAAGCCATGTTTCCGGCTGACTGCCGGGAACGCATGGTGTCCAGGTCATCTGGGAGCAACAACCAATCATGCAAATGACTTTTGAATGCAGGTATGAGTCACCCCACCCCTTAACTCCACCAGTGGTAGTATGACTTGAGAGATTCACACCTTACATGGATAATGTGGGGCACATCCTGCCTATGCTGCTGAAGTCAGAGAGCAGGGTGTCAGTTTCCCAATCTCTAAACCTGTAATTAAATATTCATGCTAATTACCAATAAATGAAGTTAAATTCCCTAAGTCAAGTCTGTTTTGCCCATGATTGTGCTTGACAAGTCATATCGCTGTCTTTATTGAAACCCAAAAATTTGCTCACGCTTCTTTTCCCTATTTTCTCCTTCCATCCCACTGAGGCAGAGAGAGGTGAGCAAGTGGCTGTGTGGGTGCTTGGTTGCTGGCTGGGACCAACCTACCCCACAGGTTTATTAAGAACCACCTCGGACCCACAATTCACCTTGTTTGTTCTTTTCAGAACTGGTGAGAGACAGATCTGATAACTACAGAAATTTTTAGGAAAAAAGCTAGTAAGGTGACAAATACTAATCTAAGTGAAATATTGATAGAATGCTCACTGAAAAGAGACATGAAATCAAACATTAAAATAATAGAAAATTAAAATTAATTTTTGTGTAGTTGTGTGGATTGGTTCGTGCAGAAATTATTGAAAATGTATACATATAGTATACATGACAATAGTTAGCATTAGGGCTTTTTTTGTTGGTTTGCCTTTTACTTCTCTTTCTCAGATGAACATGGGCTTTACAACAAATGTAAATATTTGATTATAATCTGGATACATGAACACACACTATATTTTTCACATTAAGAAAACCACATAAGCAAATGTGTTAAAGCTCAACTTGGCAAAGAAAGAGAGAGGTTAGGGAATGTGCAAATAATATTTACTGGAGGGACAAGATATTTTTGGAAAAACATCTGCTAAGTGCATCAAAAAGTAGTTTGGGACTCTCTTCAACATGATCCCAACAGCATGATTTTGTTGACTTACAATGTACTGTCGGGATTACACAAATATTTCTTTAATTTATTTTCCCTCTTTGCATATTCCCTCCACACTCATTAATTGCCCTAGGAAGGCAGAATAATAGAGACTTCACTTGTTTTCAAGAGGACACATGTTTAGACAGATGCTGAACTTTGAAAGGAAACTAAAAAGCCTTCCAGTGAAAACTCTGATAGATCTTAAAGCCTGAAGGAATCGACTCAGAATGCCACAGAGAACAACACTCCCCTCCCCTCTACAGAAGACCAAAACAAGATTTAATGACACATGTAGTTTCATCCAGCAGGGCAGCTGCTATGGTTAACATCCAGGAAAGGGAGGCTGCAATGACAACTCTGTCTAGACTTAATTTTGATGTGAACTATGGGTTTGTTTTTAGGTCTTGATCTCCTAAGAACTAAACCTAGTACCTCACTGAGGCACACGTGACTCCCATATGAAACCATACTGGTTTTGGCTGGGAGGGAGTTAATTTCTTCATAGCAACCCATATGGTACTATGTTTTGCATTTGTGATCAAAACAGTGTTGATAACACATCAATGTTTTAGCTATTTTTCAGCAGTGCTTACAGTGTCAAAGTTTTCTCTGTTTCTCACTCTGCCCCCAGTGAGTGTGTTGGGGGAGGACAAGAGGCTAGGAGGGAGGAGGTGAATGCATCTGGGACAGCTGACCCAACATGACTAAAAGGATATTCTATACTATAAACTGTCATGCTCATCAATAAAACTGGGAGGGTGTTGGCCACGAGTTGCCATTGCTTGAGGACTGGCTGGGCATCGAGCTGACTGGTGAACAATTGCTTTTTCATCACTTGTTTTTCTTTGCTTTGTTTTGGGGGCTTTTGTTGATGTTGTTTTTCTCCTTTGTTTTGGTTTTCTTTTATCTATTAAACTGTCTTTATCTTCACCTATGAGTTTTCTTACTTCTGCTCTTCGCAATCCTCTCTCCCATCCCATAGGGGGGGATGAGTGAGCAGATGTGTGGGGCTTAGCTGCCTGCTGGTGTTAACCCACAACAGAGATGAGCACCCAAATTCCTGTATTCTGAAATTATGAAATAGGATAAAGTGATGTTGCATACCCAGGTTTAGGCCTGTACAGAGGCGGAACATGGTTTGGTCAGACATCTCCAGCTGAGAATTACAAATACTGCAGAATGGGGTACTGATTCAGCAGTACTGAAATCTCCTATGCCATCTTTGCATAGAATCATAGAATGTCCTGAGTTGGAAGGGACCCACAAGGATCATCAAGTCCAACTCCTGTCCCTGCACAGGACAACCCCAGAATTCACACAATCTGTCTGAGGGCATTGTCCAAGTGCTTCTTGAATATCCTCAGGCATGGCGCCATGACTGCCGCCCTGGGCATCCTGTTCCAGTGCTCCACCACCCTCTGGGTGAAGAACCTTGTCCTAATATCCAACCTAAACTTCCCCTGGCACATCTTCCTGCCATTCCTTTGGGTCCTATCATTGGTTACCAAAGAGAAGAGATTAGCGCCTGTCCCTCCTCCTCCCCTTGTGAGGAAGCTGTAGACCACAATGAGGTTTCCCCTCAGTCTTCTCTACTCTAGGCTGAACAAATCAAGTGACTTTAGCCATTTCTCATACAGTTTCTCCTCTAAACCCTTCACCAACTTCATGGCCCTCCTCTGACACTCTCTAGTAGCTATATATCCTTAATGTACTGTGGCGCCCAACACTGCACACAATACTCAAGGTGCTGCTGTACCAGCAAAGAGATCAGTCTCCATCCTGAACTGGCTAGCAATGAAGTGCTTGATGCACTTCAGGACACGGTTGGCCCTCTTGGCTGCAAGGGCACACTGTTGGCTCATGTTCAACTTGCCGTTGACCAGAACCCCCATGTCCCTCTCTGCAGAGCTGCTCTCCAGCCTCTTATTCCCCAGCCTGTGTGTACATCAAGGGTTGCCATGCCCCAGGTGTTGGTGATTGCCCATCTCTCTAATTTGTCTAGATCTCTCTGCAGGGCCTCTGCCCTTAAGAGTGTCAACAGTTCCTCACAATTTTGTGTCATCAGCAAACTTAATTAGCATTCTTTCCAGTCCTACATCCAAATCATTTATGAAGACATTAGAGAGTGCTGGAAGAAATTAAAGAGTACTAGCCCTAAGATGGATCCCTGCAGAACCCTGTTAGAGACTGGCTGCCAGCTCAATGTAACGATGTAACCCAATTTACTCTAACCCTTTGAGCACAACCCGTCAGCCAGTTGGTCACCCACTGCATTATGTGTTTATCAAGCTGCATGCTGGACATTTTGTCTGGGATGACACTGTGAGAGACAGTATCAAAAGCTTTACTGAAATTCGAAAAGATTACATCAGCTGGCTTCCCTTGGTCATCTAGGTGGGTAACCTTGTCATAGAAAGGAATTAAGTTTGTTAAGAAGAATTTCCCATGAACCTGTGCTGGTTGGAACCAATGACTGCGTTGTCTTTCAGGTGTTTTTCAGTAACTCCCAGAATAATCTTCTCCATAATTTTGACAGGCACAGAAGTGAGACTGGTGGGCCTGTAGTTACCAGGGTCATCCCTGTTGCCCTTCTTGAAGACTGGGACAGCTTTTGCCAGCTTCCAGTCAGCTGGGACCTTTCCAGATTCCCATGAGCATTGAAAAATCCTTGAGAGAGGTCTCGCTATGACATCAGCCAGCTCTTTAAGTACCCTTGGATGAATCTCATCAGGCCCCATCCCTATAGGGATCCAGCTGAAGCAGCAAGTCCTACACAGGTTTGAGGTTGACTGGGAGTTTATCATTCCCACTGCCATGGTTCTCTAGCCCAGAGAGAGGCTCTGGGGGTCCCAGAGCCCATCATCAGTGTTGAAGACTGAGTTGAAGAAAGCATTAAAAGCCTCTGCTTTGTCTATGTCCCTGTTTGTGAGGTGACCATGGTCATTAAGTAACAGACCAATGTTATTTCTGGCCTGCCTTTTGTCACTAACATATTTTAAAGGCCCTTTTTATTGTCCCTCACAGTACTGGCCAGCTTCAACTATAAATGAGCTTTGGCCACACAAGTTTCCTCCCTGCAGTGGCGAACAGTGTCTCTGTAGTCTTCCCGTGTCGCCTCACCTTGTTTCAACTGACCATATACTTTCTTTTTTCTCCTTATTGCTAGAAGTAGTTCCCTGCTTAGCCATGCTGGCTTTTTGCTTTGCCTGCTTGAATTCCTACATTTTGGGATTGCCTGTTCCTGTGCTCTTAGGAGGTAGTACTTAAAAAGTGACCAGCGTTGATGGACCCCAGCACCTTCAAAAACTTTTCCCCAGGGGGCCTCACTAAGTAGTTCCCTGAGCAACCTGAACATAACTTTTTCAGCTCCACAGTGTGTAAATACATTTTAGCACCATAATATTAGCAATAAAGTAGCATCATGATAATTTTTTTCCTCCAAATAATCAGACTTCTCCTTCAACATCATGTAAAAGGTTGTCCTTGTACACCAAGCTCTACCATCTAGAAAAATAAGTGACTTGTTACTGATTGTATTAGAAACAGCAAATATACGACTCAAAGAAAAAAAAGGAGAAGTGAAGAAGTGAAGGGCTGACATACCCTCTGTCTTTGCCAGAGGGTTTATTTGTAGCCTCAGTAACTCCTTTTCTCTCTAGTATTATAACTGAGAATCATGTTAAACATCCTGCTAAAAATGCAAATAATTTTTGACCATGTATATGAAGTTGTATGCAACATTTCACTATTAAATCATATTGACAGAAAGCCATCTGGCTACCATTACACAGAATCATAGGTTATGATTTTTTGAAGCCTGAAGTTTAGAAGAAAAACTTTTCTATTTTGCTTTTGCCTGATAGATTTTGTGATACTTCATCATAAGTCAGATGGACAATTATTAAAAGCTATTACAGTTTTGTTTTTCTTATGGTTACTTTAAAATAACAATATTTAACTTGTAAAAAGGTCACTGCTTTATGTTAATTACATACGTACAAAATTAGCAAGAAATATCTTCTGGGTTCTGGCTTGTGAAATACAGGCTATAATTCCTTCATTATATAGGATAATGAAACAAAGAAACAAATTATTACCCTTTTCCTAATTTGAAAAATCCTATTGTCAAAAAAGCTGTCATAAAACATTGCCAAAAGATCAAAGCAATTTGGACAAGGTATAGGAAGTGTAAAATAGAGGTTAATAGAGGTTAACATTCCCCTATTTGGTCCATTATCTCAGTTGCTGATGTTGAATCATTTATTCCTAGTTAATGAATAAACAACATCTTCTGATCCCAAGGGCTCAGGTAGGAAATCATCCATGCATGCTAGATATATCAAAGTGGATGAAAGGACACAGGTGAATAGCATGTAAGAATTAGTCCAATGGTATACACAGCACTATTCTAATTCCTCTCTAGCAAATACAAAAGAATGATAATAGTCTTTTTGCTGTAGCTAAGGATTCAGCTTACTTCTTTGGTAAGTTATGCAGCCTTAACACATACACTTGAGCTGTAGCTAAAAATTATTTCCCAGTTCTTCTCATTTAGAAATAAAACTGCTTCTCAGCTACACTGGGAAAAGGTGACAACAAGGCCTGCTTCTGAATAGCCGAAATAGGAAAATATTGACTACATCAGGCAGATAAGCTAGCAAAATCACAGTCATGAGTGGAAAAGGAAAGGTTCCCAGCAGTGTCTTTGGCTTTATGCTCCATCAGAAGTTCAGTGGCAGCAACAGACCTGCTTCCCAAACATTATCTTCTGTTGTTGATAGCAAAAACAAGTGTGCTTCTTAACCAGGAGAATAAAAAGTTTGTTGTTTTTCTGTCCATTTCCCTATTGTTAACAGAGGAGAGGATTCAAGATTATACTAACTACAGGTAAGCGGTTGGGAAGCTTAAAGATGGATACATTTCCCTTTTGAGTTCACTTGCCAAGCAGAAAACAGATACCCTCCCTCCCTGCACTGTCTTAAAAGTAGGCACACACTTTCAAGTTTTGCAGGGCATTTCTGGATGTGGGCACAGGGGCTGTAGAGCCATGTTAAATCATTACTGAGATGGAAAGTATGATCATTCCAGAATAAAATTCTGCAGCTACTTTGTGATGTGCACGATGAAACTCTTCTAGAGTAACAAGGATTAACTGCTGAAAGAGCTGGCACATCCTCTCTTCATCTTTCTTTCAGCTTAACATGTGATTGCCCCACCATCATTCAAGGGGAATGAAGATCAGAGGTAGTGCCAGATTTGTGAAGTCTCTGTGAAGTTGTCATCTTAGACAACTCTTACAAAGAGGGAATATGTAAAGAAGGAATTTAATGAGAATTTCACACTGTCTCCTGAATTATTCCATGAAAAGACATAAAGGCAAGTTTCGAGATGACACACTTTATTTTACCCTATTTATTACTTACAAAACAGTTTTATTACTCACAAAACAGTTTTAGTACTCAGATCTGGATGAATGTACCTTTATTTAATGGTAGAGAATGTTTTATTAGATAACATAGTCTTTTCTTTTATTTGATGCCTTTTATTGCTGTACACTGCTCTGCAGGTGACATAACACAGTATACTTTTTACTCCATGTCTTTATTCTTAAATTTTAATTATTGATTAAATAGACAATACCTTAAATCTTTGGCATTTAGAAACTAACACTACACATTAAATATTCTTTAACAAAATGGCAGACCATAATTACATAACTTTAGGATAGCTAGTCTAACATCTAGTATTGGCACATTAATAGAATACTCATACATGACTCAACCGATAAAGAATTAAAAGAATGTAATTAGTCCCTGCCACTTCGATTTAGCAGAAAGTAGGCCTTGCCAAAAAACTTGAATTAATTCTTCAAGAAGATTGAAACATTGGATTTGAGAAGTGTTAAAAAGTACTGTCTTTAAAAAAAAAAATTGTAGAATAAAGATAACACCTACATTAAAAGAAAGGAGAAATGGATATGTGAGTTATCAGAAGTGATTATCCATGTAAATCATGATACTGGTGATGTTTCTAATAGTATTCCTCTGAGACTGATACCGTGTTTAATATTATATACTAATACATAATATATAATATATTTTTATTTTACTTTTTATATTTTATATTAATAAATATTAATATATTACTATATTTAGATTTAATATTTATCTAATACATTCTATAGGTTATGTGTATAAATAATATATAATGTGATCAACATTTTAATCACTAGCCTGAAAATAAAAACAAAACTTCTGATGTTAACATTTTCAAATGACACAAATGTTGGTAAGTAGTGATCAGAATGTGGCAGTTATACTGGGGATCTGGATCCCACACTAACCCTTATACTGTTAAATGGCACACTGTAGAAACAGAATGGTTAGCACATAATTATACACTCCATAACTTGAAAAAACAGGAGATAGTCTCCTGTTTCTCAGTATTTCTGAGAAAGTACTAAGGATTATAGTGGCCAAACACCTGTACATCTCTGTATAACATTCTGTAACTATGCTGCAGTAAAGAAAAAGATTGCTGTAATCCTTGGCATTATAAATGGAGTGAGTATGGAGTAGGAACTTGGTAATGTGAAAAGGGATTTCACCTTTTCTTCTATATAGCCTTATTGTTAGTACTGAAGTATTATTCGGTCTTCTAATAACCACCTTTTTAGAACTGTTAAAATATAAAAGGTTAAAAAAAAATCACAGAATTGTTTGAAAACAGATGATAATGAAAGACTCAGTGGATATCTGTATTACTTTTTGGATGGTGTTGTGAGTGTCTTCAAGGTGTCCTGCTTCCTTACAGAAAGCAGCTCTGGAAGTGCAGCCAAGAGCTGTTCTCCAAATCTGGCACATGGGACATTGTACAACCATGCATATTGTGTGGAGCAGATCTGGGCACGAAAAAAAGTATAACTTGCTTTTTACAACTGAGAAGAAGCCTTTTCAGAGAAGTGTATCTAAAAAGTAATTCTACCCAGCATATGAAAAGAAGACGGAGAAATTACTCTATTACTGCTTATGTATTCTTTAGAAGAAAAGTAGTGATTAATAAAGGTCTCTTTAGCTTAGAAGAGAAAGGAAAATCAAGTAAAAATCAATGGAAGCTGAAGCCAGGCAAATTCAATTTGGGCATAAGCACAAATATCGAAGAGTGAGGGCGATTAACTGCTAGAAAAAGATTATTTCGGTCTAGTTAAATACAATACATTTTTAGTAAGACATGGTTATTGGCTTTGATGCAATCTTGACTTTGGGATGACTGCATAAAATGCAAAAATGTGATCTGTAATACACAACAGGAGAGAGAAGCTGATCAGATGGTCCCACTTAACCTTTTATACCATGATTTCATCTTTCAGTAATCTCAACTGATAAATGATTTTATCTCACCATTATCCACTGCTAAAATAATAAAAACTTCTTAACAGAAGCACAGACTGGTTTCACTTCATTTTACTTTGGTTTTATTCTTTTTGGACCTTGTAAAGTTTCTGATAGACTTTACAGAAATGTAATCAGAAGGTATTCAGAAAAACACTTGTAGAAAAAATCCTACATAGTTTTTAGTATTTTCTTTAGAAAATTCATTTCCCTACTCATGAGGGAGATGTAATTCATCTCCTATAAATCTTATAAAGATTCTGATTTTAAATAGTTTAAATTGTTTTCCTGGTATTAGCATCAGGACAGTCAACATATTTTGCGTGGTATTTTGGCTTAAATATGTCATTGTTTTCAACTGTCATTTCATAAGCATATATCTTGTTTAAATCAATTTAGATTGTCTGTTGTTTATAAAACTACATCCATTGAAATTGTGATCCTCAGTTCATCAAGAAGGGGAGGAGAAAGTAGACACTGGCCTTACAAGCTCCTCTGTACTACATCTGACAATAGCATAGAATTGGGCATGGAAGAAATTAAGAAACTATACTTGATAGTCAGCTTAAGAGTCATATTTATGTGGTTAAACTCACTGCTAGCCATGTTCTCTCTGTTAAATCTGTTTTATTTCAGCTTAATTAACATTGTTTCTGTCTCACTGATACTATATTATATGGGATGGTATTGCAAGGATACACACACCCAGACTTACTGAACCTGATTCCTGGTGACCTTTGCGAGAAATTTACTTGTGTTCACTCTTCTGAAATGGTTATCTGAATTAAAGCAGACAATTATTTAGAGACTTACAGACACTGAGTTTCTTAGCAGTAATTAATCCTTTAAAACTCGTAAGTCACAATAACAAATAATCTGAAACATAATCTGACCAATACATATTTTAATAATAATTTTCTTTCATGAGAATGTAAGAATGGTAACCCCTATTTTATTCTCTGTAATCAATAAATCTTGTTTATATCAATTTTAAAGACTTGTCATATTCTTAGATCCTTGAAGGCTTTATGATTTATAATAATTTAACTTTTTCATAATTCAGACAGTTATATGGGAAATTAATAACCTAAATGACTCGAATTTAATTTAATTAAATCAAATCTACAATATCCCATTTCTTGAATGTTTAAACGCCCTCTTTCAATTCCACTCTTCTTTTGGGCTTGCTGAGCATGTAACTGAACAAAATCAACACAGTGTGATATGCATGATTTGTTGTACCAAACATATTGACCACAGTAATATTTTATAAGCGTTAAGATATGAAAGCACCTCCACTGTTTATTAATTATTTGTTTTCTGAATTTGGCTTTGCATACTTTTATGTTTACCCAGTTCAAACAGTGCATGTGCTGAGGACCTGTACAGCTGTAGAAAGATAATTCTACTCCCTTGATTTTACATTTCTGACCTTATATATATATTAAAAGAATTTATGCTACATATAGATTGCTTTTGAGACATCTCAATGTTAAAAATTTCCTTATATGGATTCAATTTTTTTTTAAATGACATTGAAACTAATCAACTCCACAGTAAGACCCAAAAACTTTCCTTTTAGCCTCAGTGTTCTGCTACAATATCTATATGCTATGAGGCCTTTAAGAAATCAAATTACTGCTTTAGGCAACAGTCAGAAAATCCTGATATACATGCGATTTCACTTTTATAAATTTACTTCACATTTTAAAGCCACTTTCTCTTCCTCACATTCCCAGAAGTACATTGTTTTTTATTATCATCATGTTATACTTAGGAAATTTTTTGCCTTAAAGGAAATAATCCCTTCACTTTCTCTTATTTGAATTCACCTTTCTGAGCTCTGCACTCTAAACAATGCCATCTTGTTATTTCTTCTAACAGTGTTATGAAAAGATGAAGTGAGGTATAATATTTGAGGCTTTCTGTCATTTTCAGTCTGTTGTTGATCAGGTCCACTGCCTGAATTTTATTCTGTGAAGTTCAAAGCATTGTTTCCATGTGGGTATTTTCATACCATTCCTTCCAATTCTTCCTATAAGTCTGTTACATTTTCATCTGAAATGTTGACGGACATCAGATATTTCTGCACATTATCAGATCACCTTTCCATTATATCTTAACCAAGCTAGACATATTTAGTTTTTAAAACTTTTATCTACAAGTGAATTTTGGGAAGCCTTTGATCATCTTTGTTATCCCTCTTTGCATCCTAATCAATTTGCTGATCATTAAGTGAAACTGAATATGCACCACTGCACACAGTAGTCTATGGGTAGGAAAGAATGAAAGTTAAAGAAGGACAGATCTTATGTAACTGTATGATTTTGTAGTATATAATCTGAAAGGCTAATGTTATATATCTCAAAGAAGATAGGAGACCAATGAAATGCTTGTTTCATTGACTTCCATGTCAAAATGTTCACTGACTTCAGTGGGGCCAGAAATTATCTGTATACCACCTTGTAAGGAAATCTAGAATGTATGGATCTGTTCTATGAGGTTACTAAGTTATGGACTGTGGGAGAATGGCTAGCTGAACAGGGGCATACCAACATAGAAATGATTACTCATCAGGATCTCAAGAAGTATCGAAAACAGCTAGTCTAGGAGCCAATCAGAGACAAGGACAAATTACCCTTGTTTATGAGAAAGGATACGAAACCAGGGACTTGCGATAAGAAAATATGTAGGGGAGTCACTGAAGCAAAGTAAGAAAACGGAACATGACCTTTAGGCTGTTAACCAATGAGGAGCTTAGCTTTTGCAATATGTATGAGCTGATTAAGAATGGTATAAATTGTGTAACCAGAGGACAATAAACGAAGCTTGCTGATCACTCATATTGAGCGACTGCGTCTTCCCTCCGTCTCGACGAATGGCACAACAATGGACTGTTCAGCATAAGAGACAAATAAAAAAGACATAAACAGCAGTAATAAATTAAGCACACATAGGTATGCAAATCTTAATGAATAGCACATAACAGAGACAATAGCAAAGGACAGAATTACCAGCTTAGTGAGAGGCTACCAAAAGAACCATTCAAATGGAGTACTGGAAAGATCTATCTAGACCTTTGCAACTGATATGAAAACAAACTGTCATGAATCACATAGGAAAGAATTGTTGAGACTAGATGTACACATATCTTTGTACAAATATACATTTATGGTAAATGGTCCTCAGGGGCAAGGGAACAGAAGAGAGCTGGCAGACCTTTAAGGACGTGTCCCATAAAGTGCAAGAGCTCTCAGTTCCCAGGTGTAAAGAAATCAGGCAAACAAGGAAGAGAACAACATGGCTAGGTTGAGACATGCTGGTCAATGTAAAGAGCAAGAGGGAACTGCACAGGCAGTGGAAGCAGGGACAAGTATCCTCGGAAGAGTATAGGGACGCTGCCAGGTTGCGTAGTGATGGGGTCAGGAGAACCAAGGCATGGCTGGAGCTGAATTTGGCAAGGGATACAAAGAATAACAAGGAAGGCTTCTATAGGTATGTCAACCAGAAAAGGAAAGTCAAAGAATACCCCTCTCATGAACAAGAACCGTGGCCTCGTACCAAGAGATGAGGAGAAGGCTGAGGTACTCAACAACTTATTTGCCTCAGTCTTCACCAGTAACCTCTCTCCTCACCCTTCCTAAGCTGATGGACAGCAGAATGGAGACCAGGGGGATACCCTCCCACTGTAAGGGAAGATCAGGTTCGTGACCATCTGAGGAACCTGAACAAACACAAGTCTATGGGACCTAATGAGATGCAGCCCAGAGTGCTGAGGGAATTGGCTGATGTAGTTGCCAAGCCAGTCTCCATGAGAGCTGAAAAGTCATGGCAGTCAGGTGAAGTCCCTGGGGAGTGGAAGATGGGAAACATTGTGCCCATCTTTAAAAAGTATAGAAAGAAGGACCTGGAGAACTACTGTCCTGTCAGCCTCATCTCTGTGCCGGGGAAGACCATGGAACATATCCTCCTAGAAACTATGCTAAGGCACACAGAGGACAGGGAGGTGATCTGAGGGAGCCAGCACTGCTTCACCAAGGGCAAGTCTTGCCTGACCAACCTAGTGGCCTTCTGTGATGGATGGACTGCATCACGGGACAAGGGAAGAGCTATGGATGTCATCTACCTGGACTTCTGTAAGGCCTCTGACACAGCCCCCCCACAGCATCCTTCTCTCTAAACTGGGCAGACACAGATTTGATAGGTGGACTGTTCAGTGGAAAAGGAAATCCGGAGGGTAGTGGTCAATGGCTCAAAGTCCAGACGGAGACTGGTGACGAGTGGTGTCCCTCAAGGGTCCATACTGGGAAGGCTACTATTTAATATCTTCAGCAAGGACAGAGACAGTGGGATCGAGTGCACCCTCAGAAAGTTTGCAGATGACACCAGGCTGAGTGGTGCAGTTGACACGCCAGAAGTATGGGATGTCATCCAGAGAGACCTAGTCAAGCTGGAGAGGTGGGCCTGTGAGAAATTCATGTGGTTCAGCAAGGCCAAGCGCAAGGTCCTGCACCTGGGTTGGGTCAACCCCCAGTATCAATACAGGCTGGGGAATGAAGGGATTGAAAGCAGCCCTGCAGAGAAGGCCTTGGGGGTACTGGTGGGTTAAAATCTGGGAATGAACAAACAACATGTGCTTGCAGCCCAGAAGGTCACCCGTATCCTGGGCTGCATCAAAATATGTGTGGCCAGCAGATTGAGGGAGGTGATTCTGCCCCTCTGCTCCACTCTGGTGAGACCCCACCTGGAGTACCGTGTCCAGCTTTGGAGCCCTCAGCGCAAGAAGGACATGGAACTGTTGGAGCAGGTCCAGCGGAGGGCCACAAAAATGATCCAAGGACTTGAGCACCTCTCCTATGAAGACAGGCTGAGTTGGGGTTGTTCAGCCTGGAGAAAAGAAGGCTGTGGGGAGACCTTTTTGCAGCCTTTCAGTACCTAAAGTGGGACTATAGGAATGATGGCAGCAACCTCTTTAACAAGGCCTCTTGTGACAGGACAAGGGTTAATGGTTTTAAACTAAAGGAGGGTAGATTCAGACTGGATATAAGGAAAAAATTTTTTACAATGAGGGTGGTGAAACACAGGAACAGGTTTCGCAGAGAGCCTGTGGATGCCCCATCCCTAGTAACATTCAAGGTCAGGTTGGGCAGGGCTTTGAGCAACCTCATCTAGTTAAAGATGTCCCTGCTCACTTCAGGGAGGTTGGACTAGATGACCTCTAAAGGTCCCTTCCAACCCAAACCATTCTATGATTCTATGGAAATTAGAGCTGGCTGGGATAGAGAATTTAAGATCATTCCAGTTTTCAACTTTAAAAGTAAAATTTACTAAATCAGTTCATTAAAAACACATAGTACTAACTCAATTCTTACATATTATTAATCATCATCACTACTTATATGACACTGTTAGTCTTTAACATTTTTACTCTAAATTAGCTGTGAGTACAAAATTCTACAGAGTTGTTGCTGCATAGTTAGCACTGAAGGCAGTGGTCCTTGGTGGCTTTCTGACGTAGAGATAATTAGGCTTGAGAGCTCTTTGTCAGAAAAAGCCAAAACTGAAGCAGACTTGTCTTCCTTCTCCATGCTTTGTTTTCATACCTGGCATTTTCATGCTGTTTGTGTCCCTCCCAAAAGTTCTTGTCTGCTCCCAATGCTTGGTATTTCATTTTTGTTTTATTTCCAGTCACTGTTCTTGTGTATTCAGGAAAATGAACTGCATATTTGCAATCCTCTCTTCTTTTTATCATTTGGGTGTCTCATACCTGCACCATGACTTTCTTTTATCTTTGTGGTCCTATTGTTCACATACTGATGTAAAATGCTTATATACTGTGTCTGGCTATGTCATCATAGTTTTACAAAATACTTGTATGCTGCTTTTGGTCACACTGCTTCAATATATTTATTTTTGGGTTCAAGCTAAGTTTTAATATTAATTCACTACTAGTTTTGTGCAAGCAAGCTGCTGGTCAGTATGCTTGTTGTGCTGAGCCCTGTGCTCCACCACCAGTCTGTCCTTTCTTTTTATTCTATCTTATTCTCATCTTCTGTTCTATACAGGAGCTCTGTATTCTCTCACATAAAAACCTGTGCTCTATGAATGTGAGTTAGGTGAGTGGTTGAGTGAGCGAGTGAATGAGCATATGGTCTCCTACAGATCTTTAAGTTGGGCTACTAAGTGAGTAGGGGTTCTGAAAGGACCCAAGACTGGAGTTGGAGACTATATAGTAGGGCCCAGGGGCAAGGCATGTACTCTGGACAAACCTCAAGTCTGGTCTGGGGTTTGAAGGTTTGAGTTATGGATCAAAAATTGTGTATATTCTACTAGTGAATTTCAGACCTGATCAGCTGTTATTCATGTTTATGTGGGTACCAGTAAAGCATTGTTCTCTCTCTGTTTTGGTCTGTGTTGCCAGTCATGTTTGCTTCATGTGTCTATCTACATCTTGGGAAATTTTTCATGCCTGGGCCTCAGCAGGGAGCAGTGGGGGGAAGTAGAAAAGAACAAAAAAAAGAGAGAGAGAGAAAAGGGCACCTACAGCTGAAAAGGAATCTCAGTTTTTGTAGATATTTATCTTAGAAAGGGATGAATAATTTTTAAGAGTTTCCCATCTTTTTTATGACAGATGAACCCCACACTGCTAGCTGACATTGTCACACATAGAGTTAGAAAGTTCTGGGAAGTAGGATATACTTGCTTACTATCAGGAATTTAATTGTAATTCTAGGGCCTAAATCCCAATTTAGCCAAGGCTTAGGTAGTCTAGACATCACTTCATTTCTCAGCTTAACAACCTATATTTTTAAAGTTATTAAATCAGTATTGTAGCCTTAGGTATTTCTCAGCAACTATGTTTCACTCCTAAAAATACAAACTAATGGCTACTTAAACCCAAAACTGATAAATAGGTTTAAAGTTCTGACATGAAGGGCTTCATTAAATTACCTGCACAGAATCCCCTAGAGCCATCTGTGCATGCTATAGGTAATCAGGATATCTACGTGTGACTGGCAGTCGCAGCACCAAAAGTCCAGGAGGCTAGAACATTGCTGGAGTGGTGGGTTCACACCAGCTCAGTTATCACAGAACATCTCAAAAAGCACTAGGCAGTTATGTTTGAGCAAGTGTATCAGTTCCTCACTGCCCCAGTTACTGGAATATGGATTCCCACAGTGGTGTTAGTCACAAAACCAGCTTATATTCACATCCTTCAAGGTCCTGTGTGAGGTCTGCCAGCCTCATCTTAAATCATATGATGTTTCTGTACCAAACAGCTGAATCAAATACTGTGAAACAGGGGTTCCAGTTCTTAGAAATTGGCCTATAATCTATAAAATGCATTTTGCACGTAAATCAAAATCTGTTCATTCTACTGTTCAAAGAAGTTGTGTTGTAATCCAGAAAGCATTATAGAAAGGTAAGATCTGATAAGAAAGGTAAGATCTGATGAGAAGGAAAAAATAAGAGACTTCATCTCTTTCTAATAGAGTCCATCATAAAACTGTTCTAAACAAATCTACCATATTTTTAGAAGAGTATTGTAATAAATAAATTACCCACATTTCTTCCTGTTTCCAAGTGATTCCCTTTCCATTAAATCCATTATGTAGCTATTGATCAGCAATATCAACACGAAAACAATGACAAGATTTTTTTTTAAACCCTTGAAGGATACTGTCTCGTCATTTTTAGTTTTAATCTAGTATTTTCATGAAATAGTCTATTAACTTTGATTTATTTAGAATAAAAAGGTACTTAGTAAAGCTACCCATATCTTAACCATTAATATTTCCCAGCAATTTGACTTCAGCTTTATGTTCACTCTTGCTGATCAACAAGTTTAATGGAAAGGGAATCACTTGGAAGGAGGTACATAATGGAGTGGTGGTTAATGAGGTTATATTGGATAGTATGGTACATGAACATGACATAAATTATATGGAATTAGGGGTGGATACTGTCATTGTTTTGGCTGGGATAGAGTTAATTTTCTTCACTGTAGGTGGGATAGTGCTGTGTTTTGGATTTAGTATGAAAACAATGTTGATAACACGCTGATGTGTTAGTTGTTGCTCAGTAGTGCTTACACCAGTGAAGGACTTTTCCAGCTTCCCGTTCTCTGTTGGGTGCACAAGAAGCCAGGAGCGGAAGGGACACAGTCAAGACAGCTGATCCAAACTGACCAAAGGGATATTCCATATGATATGACGTCACGCTCAGTATATTAACTGGGGGGAGCTGGCTGAAGTGGTGAGTGGTTGCATCACTTGCTTTTTGGTTCCCTGCCCCGCCCTGGGTTTTGCCTCTCTCTCTTTCTCTCTTGTTATTTTCCTTTTCATTACATTATTTTTGTTCTATTACTATTACTATTGCTATTTTAATTATTAAACTGTCTTCATCTCAACCCATGAGTTTTCTTACTTTTGCTCTTCAATTCTTTCCCTCATCCCACTGGGGTGGGGGAGTGAGCAAGTGGCTGCATGGTGCTTAGCTACAGACTGGTGCTAAACCATGACAGTGCCACCATTTTAAATTGTACAACACTGTTGCTAGTGCAGAAGTGTTAGAACAGGGTATGTTATGCTTGCTTTTGTCACATACCTCTTTTTTCAGCCAATAAATGTTTCATTTATCCATGTAATGGGAACCAGCTCTAACAGCAAAGAACAACAGTTTGCTTTCCCAAAATTTACTGTAGCCTAAAGGTTATGGCACTGTTGAGAGTGTCTCAGCCACTGGCAGAGGAAGACCTAGACAGAGAGATTGTTTTCATTCTCCCCATATAATTTATTTGTGGTGAAGGTCTTTAGGTATATAACACTGTGCTTACCCCGTTCTCTGATAACTCTTAAGGATATTCCTTTCACAACAGTGCTTTCCTAAGCCCTCATAATTACCCTGGGGAATACTAAAACACACACATATGTGGTATTATAAAGGTGTCATAATGTAATTTGAGATAGAGGAAGCATTTTCAAAATATTCACAATTTTTTAGTGGGGCTGGTTTTTGGATTTGTTTGGGTTTTCTTTTGTGTACAATGTCTGTGACATTTTGCATTTGGGAACTCTTAGGAGTTTACCAAATGGTAGACATCATAGTGAGGGAAACAAACATTTCACAATGTATTATATCTCAATAGATAACGAGTAACAGTATTGCTCACATGCTGTTTCAAAGCACAGTGCTATCCTAGTAAACCTATCCACACACATATTTTCATCAGTTTGTTTTTGTTAAGGAACATAGTCAAGATATTTCCGGGAGCTTAATACCAGTTTGTTTGCCAAGTAACATCCCATCTTTCTTGGTTACACTTATGAGAATGTATTTTCACATTAAATTGGAAACAAATGAGTCTGTTGCCATTCCTTTCTGGAGCACACATACTCTTGATGTACAGATTTAACATAGGCTTAAGGGGAGAATGATTTGTGAGAGTCTCTTGTTAAAGTATTGGCAACACATCACTGAGGATTTCCTCCAGCAAAGGGAACAGATTATACCTCTGTGAGCTGAATGCAAAACTACATGGGGTTTCTTTCTGTTTGTTTGCAAAATGACATACACAAACAGCAAGGAAAACATGATTGGAAATAGTCAAACCGGTTAATAACAAAATATGGAAAAATACCAATTTCAGGATACTTGCTTTGCAGCAAGATGATGTCAATGAAGCAGAAAGAAACTACTCCAATAAATTAGAGAGAGACTTCAATTTCTGAATATTTACATTAGACTTAGAAAAAAGATTAAACTTTATTGGTTGAGATCACATGAAGATAATACTTAATGTTTATTAGTGGCCAATTAAGTCACTTAAACATAAGTAACTAGGAGTGTTTCAGATGCTCTAGGGTTCTCACCTGTCTTCTAGCAGCTTTGTAGCAGCAAAAAGGCAGGGAAGAATTTCCATAAATATTGTTTCATACCTGTTTGTCCTAAGTAAATGTCTCAAATACCCTAAGCAACTATGTTTAGGCAATCATGTCCTTAATTTCTGTATTCTAATTTTTACCTGAAGTTCTGAATTGCCCGTTTCAATCTCTGCTCAGACTATTAATAAAAAAACCGAGACTAATAAGAACTGTGCAGGAAAACTTTGAGTACAACTTTGCAATTATAAGTGCCCATGAAATTTCTGTAATAAAAATAAAAGCCTCTACAGTTTCTAGATACCAATTTAAAATGACTGTTAACTTTCTTTAATGATCAGCTTTAGCATAGCTGTGATATTTGGCCTTGTGCTGGTTTTGGCTGAGAAGGGGTTAATTCTCCTCACTGTGGGGGTCGGCTACCTTTCCAGCTTCCTGCGCTCTGCTGTGTGGCGGGGGGGGGGGGGGGCCGGGAGGGGCGGGGCCATGGTGGGGGCGGCTGACCCCGACTGGCCAATGGCAGGTTCATTCCATACCATGTGACACCATGACCAATATATGAAGGGGGGGCAGCCGCAGCTCGGGGATGCCGCGGCGTTGGGGTGGCAGGTGGCTGCGGCGCGTGCGGTTTGTTTCGGCGGTTCGTTCCCCCTCTCCCCTCCCTTCTCCCCTCCCCCGGGGCTTTGCGCCTCTCGTTGTTCTCCTTTACATTGCATTTCTACTGTTGTTTCTTTTAATTTTAATTATTAAACTGTTCTTATCCCAACCCACGAGCGTTACCCTTCTGATTCTCTCCCCCATCTACCGGTGGGGGAGTGAACGAGCGGCTGTGTGGGGCTGAGCTGCCGGCTAAACCACGACAGTCATTTTGGCGCCCAACGTGGGGCTCAAGGGTTGGAGATAACAACAGCTGCTGGTCACAGCACCATGTTGTCCTTTTTGCAGTTGTTGTTAAAGATCGGTGTTGGTTTGTTGAGTCTGCTGTGTTCTGCTGTGATTAGTAATGTTTTGCCTACAAGATTTGTTATACAAACACTCGTTTTCAGCTTTATCTGGTATTTGGGGTTTTTGCTGAAACCGTTACTGTACTTCGGATACCACCTTGTTGAGGCAATTAGCAATTATACCTCCTCCTCTGAGAGATTTTATATGGAGGAAATACAGAATAGTACCTTTGCAACTTTGTTCTATGATGTCTGTGCCTTTGTTACAACAACATTTTTGTATCTTGAACATCCTTGGGTGGTTAAGGTGCACTTATTGTTAGTTTTTGGGCATGTTGTTTTGGTTTTGACTAAGCAACTTACGAATATCACCCAGAAATCTGCCCCGAGGCTTGATAGTTACGAGTGTCAGGGCATGTGGGATAGCATGGGCAAATACCTAGGGCAGTGGGCACCCCCAGTGTTTTGGAGTTTCACCCCTGAACAAGTGCAGAATCCTAAAAAACTAGTAGAATATTTGGAGAAAGTATGTTGTTACGCTGGGAACTCCAGAGAGACACAGATAACTGCAACATGCTGGGGCCTGGCCCATGCATACCGAGCCCTGCTCAACAGTATTCAGTGCCCCCAGGGGGAAGAGAATGTCTCTGGATTGAAATGCAAAGTGACTGGCACTGTAGACACTCCAGCCCTGACAACAGGCACTGCAGCCACTCAAACCCCCACAACAAGTACCGGAGCTAGCTCAGAAAATAAACCCGTACCAGTATCAGTTGCCCCCATACACAAGACGAAATATTGGAAGCGGACGTCAACTCGTTTGGAACGGGATGATGAAGAACCAGGGCTATCGCGGGGAGAGGAGGGAGAAGTAATAAATGAAATAGAGACCACCCGATCCCTGTCCTTAAGCGAGTTGCGAGATATGCAAAAATATTATAGCCATCTTCAGGTGAACGCATTGTCACCTGGCTGCTCCGATGCTGGGATAATGGGGCCAGTAGCCTGGAACTAGAGGGAAAAGAAGCCAAACAATTGGGATCCCTTTCTGGGGAAGGGGGCGTTGACAAAGCAATTGGAAAAAAACCACAAGCCCTCAGCCTCTGGAGGCGACTCCTGTCCGGAGTGAAGGAAAGGTATCCCTTTAAAGAAGATGTTACATATCGCCCAGGAAAATGGACAACTATGGAGAAAGGCATCCAGTATCTAAGGGAATTAGCTGTGTTTGAGGTGATTTATGGTGACCTGGACGATCAACGGTCATCCAAAGATCCAGATGAAGCCGAGTGCACACGACCCATGTGGCGGAAGTTTGTACGGAGCGCACCATCTTCGCATGCAAACTCATTGGCAGTGATGTCCTGGAAAGATGACAAGACACCAACAGTGGCAGAGGTGATTGATAGACTCTGGGATTACGACACAAATATCTCTTCCTCGCTTGTCTCTGCTGTGGAGAAACTATCCCAAGAGGTCCAGCAACTCAGAGAAGATCTGTCCTACTCCCCACCTCGACAGAGCAGTGTCTCGGCTGTTAGGAATAAGCGTCCTTTGGCTCAAAGAAGGGGATGCACACCACGGGCCACCCTATGGTTCTACCTGCGTGACCATGGAGGGGACATGATGAGGTGGGATGGCAAGCCTACTTCAACCCTACAGGCAGGTAGAACAGTCACTCAGGGAGGCTCTTCCAGGAAAGCTGCTACTCCAGTTTCCAGTGAGCAGGTCCCCAGACAGAGGAGTAGAAGAGCAGATTTTATTTCTAAGTGTAATAGAGGGACTCCTGATTCACATTTACAGGAAGTGAGTTGTGACTGCCATGATCAGGACTAGAGGGGCCCTGCCTCCAGCCGGGTGGAGGAAAGGGATAACCGGGCTTACTGGACTGTGTGGATCCGATGGCCTGGCACGTCCGACCCACAGGAGTATAAAGCTTTAGTGGACACCAGCGCACAGTGCACCTTAATGCCATCAAACTATATAGGGACAGAACCCATCAGCATTGCTGGAGTGACAGGGGGATCCCAAGACCTAACTGTATTGGAGGCCGAAGTGAGCCTAACTGGCAATGAGTGGCAGAAGCACCCCATTGTGACTGGCCCAGAGGCTCCGTGAATCCTTGGCATAGACTATCTCAGGGGAGGGTATTTCAAGGACCCAAAAGGGTGCAGGTGGGCTTTTGGTGTAGCTGCCTTGGAGACGGCGGAAACTAAACAGCTGTCTACCTTGCCCGGCCTCTCGAAGGACCCTTCTGTGGTGGGGTTGCTGAAGGTCAAAGAACAACAGGTGCCAATCGCCACCACAACAGTGCACTGGCGGCAATATCTCACCAACAGAGACTCTCTGATCCCCATCCATAAACTCATTCACCAACTGAGGAGCCAAGGAGTCATCAGTAAGACCCACTTACCCTTTAACAGTCCCATATGGCCAGTGCGGAAGTCTAATGGAGAGTGGAGACTAACAGTAAACTATCGTGGCCTGAATGAAGTCACTCCACCGTTGAGTGCTGCTGTGCCAGACATGCTAGAACTTCAATACGAACTGGAGTCAAAGGCGGCCAAGTGGTATGCCACAATTGATATTGCTAATGCATTCTTCTCAATCCCTCTGGCAGCAGAGTGCAGGCCACAGTTTGCTTTCACATGGAGGGGCGTCCAGTACACCTGGAATCGACTGCCCCAGGGGTGGAAACACAGTCCTACCATTTGCTATGGACTGATTCAGACTGTACTGGAACAGGGAGAAGCTCCAGAACACCTTCAATACATTGATGACATCACTGTGTGGGGCAACACAGCAGAAGAAGTTTTTGAGAAAGGAGAGAAAATAGTCCAAATCCTTCTGAAAGCTGGTTTTGCCATAAAACAAAGTAAGGTGAAGGGACCCGCACGAGAAATCCAGTTCTTAGGAATCAAATGGCAAGATGGTCGTCGTCAGATTCCAATGGATGTGATCAACAAAATAGCAGCCATGTCTCCGCCAACTAGCAAAAAGGAAACACAAGCTTTCTTGGGCATTGTGGGTTTTTGGAGAATGCATATTCCAAATTACAGTCTGATCGTAAGCCCTCTCTATCAAGTGACCCGGAAAAAGGATGATTTCAAATGGGGCCCTGAGCAACGACAAGCCTTTGGGCAGATTAAATGAGAAATAGTCCATGCAGTAGCTCTTGGGCCAGTCCAGGCAGGACAAGATGTAAAAAATGTGCTCTACACTGCAGCCGGGGAGAATGGCCCTACCTGGAGCCTCTGGCAGAAAGCACATGGGGAGACCCGGGGTTGACCCCTAGGGTTTTGGAGTCGGGGATACAGAGGGTCCGAAGCCCGCTATACTCCAACTGAAAAAGAGATATTGGCAGCATGTGAAGGGGTTCAAGCTGCTTCAGGAGTGGTTGGTACTGAGGCACAGCTGCTCCTGGCACCCCGACTGCCATTGCTGGGCTGGATGTTCAAAGGAAACATCCCCTCTACACACCATGCAACTGATGCTACGTGGAGTAAATGGGTTGCACTGATCACCCAGCAGGCTCGAGTAGGAAACCCCAGTCACCCAGGAATCTTGGAATTGATCATGGACTGGCCAGAAGGCAAAGATTTTGGATTATCACCAGAGGAGGAGGTGACACGTGCTGAAGAAGCCCCACCCTATAACAAACTGCCAGAAGATGAGAAGCAGTATGCCCTGTTCACTGATGGGTCCTGTTACCTTGTGGGGAAGCACCAGAGATGGAAGGCTGCTGTATGGAGTCCTACACGACAAGTCGCAGAAACTGCTGAAGGAGAAGGTGAATCAAGTCACTATGCAGAGGTAAAGGCCATCCAGCTGGCCTTAGACATCGCTGAATGGGAAAAGTGGCCAGTGCTCTATCTCTATACTGACTCCTGGATGGTGGCAAATGCCTTGTGGGGCTGGCTGCAGCAATGGAAGCAAAGCAACTGGCAGCGCAGAGGCAAACCCATCTGGGCTGCCACATTGTGGCAAGGTATTGCTGCCCGGGTAGAGAAACTGGTTGTAAAGGTACGGCATGTGGATGCTCACGTCCCCAAGAGTCGGGCCACTGAAGAACATCGAAACAACCAGCAGGTAGATCAGGCTGCCAAGATTGAAGTGGCTGAGGTGGATCTGGACTGGCAGCATAAGGGTGAACTATTTCTAGCTCGGTGGGCCCATGACACCTCAGACCATCAAGGGAGAGATGCAACATACAGGTGGGCTCGTGATTGAGGGGTGGACTTGACCATAGATGCTATTGCACAGGTCATCCACGAATGTGAAACATGCACTGCCATCAAGCAAGCGAAGTGGGTAAAGCCTCTGTGGTATGGGGGACGATGGCTGAAATATAAATATGGGGAGGCCTGGCACTCCCACAGACCCGCCAAGGCAAGCGCCATGTGCTTACAATGGTAGAAACAACGACTGGCTGGCTGGAAACATACCCCGTACCCCACGCCACTGCCCGGAACACTATCCTGGGTCTTGAAAAACAAGTCCTGTGGCGACATGGCACCCCAGAGAGAACTGAGTCAGACAACGGGACTCATTTCTGCAACAACCTCATAGACACCTGGACCAAAGTGAATGGCATTGAGTGGGTGTATCACATCCCCTATCACACACCAGCCTCTGGGAAAATTGAACGGTACAATGGACTGTTAAAAACTACACTGAGAGCAATGGGGGGTGGGACATTCAACCACTGGGATACACATTTAGCAAAAGCCACGTGGTTAGTCAACACGAGGGGATCTGCCAACCGAGCTGGCCCTGCCCAGTCAGAAATCCTACATACTGTGGAAGGGGATAGAGTCCCTGTAGTGCACACAAAAAGTGTGCTGGGCAAAACAGTCTGGGTTCTTCCTGCCTCCGGCAAAGGCAAACCCATTCGTGGGATTGCTTTTGCTCGAGGACCTGGGTGCACTTGGTGGGTGATGCGGGAGGATGGAGAAATCCGATGTGTGCCTCAAGGGGATTTGATTTTGGGTGAAAACAGTCAATGAACTGAATGGCACAATGTGAACTGCTATATAATACTGTGTGTCACCTCTGTGTTGTATCAATGATATCAGAGTACGAGCCTCCCAACACATGGAAGATAAACTGTGAAACCAGCCGTGCAGCAGTGATGGAACGATGACTGACTCGGTATGCAGCAACCCAACGCCACACACCATCTCTCCCACCCGGAAAGACTGATACAACAGATGGAGCCCAGAGTCCTGGACTGGGTGAACTCAATGGACATTTTAATGGACATTTTACAGGGAAGGTCCATGAACTAAGGGAATGATGTCTGTGTATTATGTTAAAGGATGGGAAGGGGAGGGGTGGTGGTTGGTACGGTTGTATTGCATCATATGGGACCTGAGCATGGTGTAAATGGTATGGAATAAGGGGTGGAGAATGTGCTGGTTTTGGCTGAGAAGGGGTTAATTCTCCTCACTGTGGGGGTCGGCTACCTTTCCAGCTTCCCGCGCTCTGCCGCGTGGTGGGGGGGGGGCTGGGAGGGGCAGGGCCGTGGTGGGGACGGCTGACCCCGACTGGCCAATGGCAGGTTCATTCCATACCATGTGACACCATGACCAATATATTGAGGGGGGGGCAGTGGCAGCGCGGAGGCGGCGCGGCGTCGGGTCGGCGGGCGGCGAGCGGCTGCGGCGTGTGCGGTTTGTTTCGGCGGTTCGTTCCCCCTCTCCCCTCCCTTCTCCCCTCTCCCGGGGCTTTGCGCCTCTCGTTGTTCTCCTTTACATTGCATTTCTACTGTTGTTTCTTTTAATTTTAATTATTAAACTGTTCTTATCCCAACCCACGAACGTTACCCTTCTGATTCTCTCCCCCATCTACCGGTGGGGGAGTGAGCGAGCGGCTGTGTGGGGCTGAGCTGCCGGCTAAACCATGACAGGCCTTTTCTTTTAATCTCCAATCTTGCAAAACTATTTTCCACCAAGTTTGTTCTAGAGGATTATAACCCCAGAATGCTTATTGAGTTTGAAATGCATAGAAAAAAATATGAAATTAATATTATCTATTAAAATGTATGCATGCAAATATGTCCTGTGTTATCAATAAATATCCACCAGGATACTTAAAGGACTACAGTAAAAAAAAGGCAATATAAAATTGAAAAATGTGCATAAATATAAAAAATATTTTGAAAATAATTGACTTAACTAGTATGTTTTTATATAACTATTTAAACTAGGAGATGAACCAGGCCTAGTGTACACTACTGCGTATTGCTGAATGTAGGTATATCCAGTCTGATAGTCATCTCAGTGCCCCTGATGTATATGATACCTATGAATTTGTTTACATTTGCATTCTTCTCTGGCACATGCCAACACAGTCCTTTGTTGAAGAACGTCTGTTGCACAGGGAGTTTGGATTTATTCTTCATTGGTAAACCTGCATGGAGTTTGAATTAAAATATAAGAGCCAAAGCACCTGTCCATAGCGTGCACAGCCCTGTAGGGTGTTAAAAAACTGGAGTGTACTCTCAAGTATTCTACTAAACACCATAGGCTTTTATGGTCTGAGCAGTATTTGTGTAACGTAGGCTGGACAGTCACATTGATGTAAATTGTCACTGTTCCATAGAGTTCAAGTAGCTCAGGCTACAAAGGATATAATTCTTGGCTTCTTTTAATGTTCATCCACATGTAGCCTAAAAGAACAGCCTCACAGCAGGTAACATGGGTACTCTTCACATGATGTCTTCATACAACAGAATCCATTCATAAGCGAAAACTATTAAGTAATAGTGTCACTATAGAGCTGGTTTACAGCTGTTTACAGCTGCTTTGACCACTTATAGACTAAAAAATTATTAATGGGATAAAAAATTACCTCTAGAGTAAATTGTTATAGAAGGAAAACACTGAGATTTACATTATACAGGTGTCAAGACTTAGTGTGTTTCAACTGTTAACATCCTATTTTGTTCATGATTAGTTCATAATTGTGGACATGCATACTTTTTTAGCTTTGATATTATGCCTTAAAATGTCTTTTTTATCACCAAAATCCCCTTTAATATAAAGTTAAAAAAAAATATCTTATTTTTGCTGAATATTATTTCTCTGACACAAACTCCAATACCCAAAGGCCTGAAAGATGTGAAAATGAAAGCTGGCTACAACAAATCTGCTTAAGAGACAGAAGCAAATAAAAAGGTTCTACAGTTTGTTTACTCAGTTTAACTGTTGTTACTGCTAAGTATGAACCCTTCGGGAGCTATTTCACTCAGGGGACTGGAAATAGCATACAGCCGCTTTTACTTCTAGGCCACTGTTTCAAGTCCATCTCAGCTTAATAATGACCAGTAAGTATTATATCATTTGCTGGCTCTAGAATGATTTGTGCCAAAGGATTTGGCAATTCAAGAGAAATCCTAATGGATCTCAAGCTCATCAACTTTGTATCAAATAAAATCTTAATTGCAAACCTTACCAGACAGGGAGTAGCTTTCTTGGCTTAGGCAAACTGGCACTGTTACTTCACTAGCTGTATCAGTTTAATGGATAAAAAAGCTAAATCTTAGCATTTTGGCAAGCTGCTTATTTGCTGGAAAATATAGCTTTAATCATTCCAAAAAGTCCATAAGTTTAAAAATTAGTATGGTAGTTTAAATGAGGATGTTAGACTTATATTTCTGTCCCCATTTTTAAGAGTTAAATAGTTAGGAAACTTTATTGAGTATATCTAAAGATGCATAAGAGGTTCAATTCTTATCCCTTCCTGATAAGGTCTGGACCTATAATATATTTTGTTTTGAAGACAAATATCTGAAACACAACCTTACAATGCCTTTTGGATTTAACCTTTTCTATAATACATATTCTGTCTTATGTTTGACAAACACTAAATTGACATCTGTAAAACAGATGTTTCACCTCTCAGGTGCGTGTCCAAACCCCCAACCCATCAACCCAGATAGTAAATTGTCATTACTTCTCTTGGGCTGAAATAAAGTTTTATAGTTTCATGCATAGTGAAACATTTGTAAGAAATGGGTTTGAGAAAGCGTCATATTAGGATAGCTTATAAATGGACAGTTATCACCTGTCTCCAGAGTAATTTCAAAACCTTTCACAGCCTGAATAAAAGAGGTAGTTTAAACCAATTTTGCCTCAGGCCAAGATTCACACAGGTGTTCAGGATTTTGGATTTCCTTTTTTTTATTCTTTTTTTTTTTTTTCTCTCTGTTGAATTTAACGTGACTTGGGTTCCTCAATGACTTTGGGAAACCGCAGACCACTTCTCAGGACTGTTACCTAATAACCAGCTCTGAGATTAGTTTCCCTCCAGTATTCTTTTAATGACTGCAATACACCCCTTTGGGACTGTTGGGGTTTAGTCTACACTCCAAAATATTATTGTATGACAGACAACCTTCTTCTTTAGATAGAGTGGTGTTTGTATGTCTTTATTAGAGAATTACCTGAAAGAGCTTCCCTTTGGAGTATAATTCCAGGAGAAACCTCAGCTAATTTTCACATTCTGAGAGCACCCTAGAACTCCCTAATTGTGGAGGACATTATTTCGTCTAGAAGAAATCCCCTCTGCCCCCATCAATCCACTACAGGGTCCAGAAAAATTTAATCTTTAAATACAGACTCACAGACACTAGGATATCACCTGGCCATTTTTTCTTACTTAAAATACTGGTTCATGATTTTTTCTGAAGATTCTTTAATAGACTAGAAGTAGTCTTCTGTATTTCACTGTCTGACACAGGACACTTCAGAAATCTACCTCCTTTTGGTGATTGCCTCCTTCTTTTTGTGTATTTCAGTATGAAGTTTTTTGGTCAGTAAGTTTACCTTCTTTCTCAATCTGCTTTTGCAAAAACAGAGGTGGTACAAACATGTAAGGATGCAAGTGGGCCCACTGTTGAATGAGACAGAGGACCTGGTTACACAGGACATGGAAAAGGCAGGAGTGCTGAATGCCTTCTTTGCCTCAACCCTTACTAGTAAGACCAACCTTCAGGAATCCCAGGTCCCAGAAACCAGGGGAATAATCTGGAGCAAAGAAGATGCACACTTGGTGGAAGAGGATGAGGTCAGGGGATACTTAAGCAAATTGGACATAGATAAGCCCATGGTCCCTGGGGAAATACCACCACAAGTGCTGAGAGAGCTGGCTGGTGTCATTGCACGGAAAGTAAATGCTACTCCTGTTTTCAGAAAGGGTAAGAAGGAGGACCCTGGGAACTACAGGCCGGTCAGCCTCATCCCAATCCCTGGGAATATGTTGAAGCAGCTAAACCTAAAAACCATTTCCAGGCACAGAAATAAGACAGTCATCAGTAATAGTCCGTCAGGATTCACCAAAGGGAATTCACACTTGACCAACTTAATGAACTTCTACAAAGAAATGTCTGTCCTGATAGATGAGGGGACAGCAGTAGATATTGTCTACCTGAACTTCAGTAAGGCCTTTGACACTGTATCACATAAGCACTTCATAGACAAGCTGATGAAGTATGGGCTGGATGAGCAGACAGTGAGGTGGAATGAAAACTGGCTGAATGGACAGACCCACCACCAGAAGGTCATGATCAGTGGTGCATAGCTGGAGGCCAGTGACTAGCAGTGTACCCTAGGTGTCAATACTGAGTCTAGTGCTGTTTAACATCTTCATTAATGATATAGATGATGAGACAGAGTTCACCCTCAGCAAGTTTGCTAATGACACCAAACTGGGAGGAGTCACTGATATGCCAGAGGGTTATGCAACCATCCAGAGGGATCTCAACAGGCTGGAGAAATGGGCTGATGGGAACCTTAGGAAGTTCAGCAAGGAGGAGTGCAAAGTCCTACATCACAGAAGGAACAACCCCAGGCACCAATATATGCTGGAAGCCACCAAACTGGAAAGCATCTTGGCAGAAAAGGATCTGGAGGCCATGGTGAACACTGGTTTGAACAGGCACTAGCAATAACACCTTGCTGCAAAGAAGGTTAATGGTGTCCTGGGCTGCATAAAGCAAAGCATTGCCAGAAGGTCAAGGGAAGTAATTCTCCCTCTCTTCTCAGCCCTGGTGAGGTCTCAACTGGAGTGCTGTGTCCAGTTCTGGGCTCCCCAGCCCAAGAGAAACATAAACATCCTGAAGACTCCAGCAAAGCACCACAAAGATGAAGGGACTGGAACATGTCTCCTATGAAGAAAGACTGAGAGAGCTGGGACTGTTCAGCTTGGAGATGAGAAGGCTCAGGGAGGATCTTATTCATATGTAGAAATACCTGAAGGAAGGGTGTAAAAAGCATGGTGCCAGATACTTTCCAGTGGTGCCTAGTGACAGAACAAGAGGCAATGGATATGACCTGAAACAAGGACTGTTTCATCTGAACATCAGAAAATACTTTTTTACTGTGAAAGTGACTGAGTACTGGCACAACATTCCATGTTGTGGAATCTCCCTCCTTGGAGATACTCAAAAGCCATCTGGACGTGGTCCTGGGCAACTGGCTCTATGTGGCCCTGCTTAATCTGGGGGTTGGATCAGATGACTTTTGTCATTCTGTATTCAGTTTAAGGACCAAATGACAAGATAATAGGAGTGGTATTCAGTTTTCCTGCATTTAGTTCTTCACAAAGAAGCTATATAGATGTGAGGTGCATGTGGTGACCCAGTGTTAAGTAAAGTAACTGCCCGGACTCCACTGACATTAAAAATTAGAGACAGGAATCAGCTGCTGAAGCACAGTGCCATTTTCCACAATGTAGGTAACCCTATTGGTGTCCATCTGCTGGTCCAGAAGTCTGCAAGTCTCCTGTAGCTCTTGTGTTACATTTATCAGGTCCATGCTGATGACCTGGATACTGTTAGAGAAGTAAAATGGCACGATACACAAATGTGTGAACAATTAAATAGAGCCACTTTTTTCCATCAGCTGTAATGGGAGTTTTGACACCTACATGCAGACATGTAACAGACCTATGCCTACAGTGAGGAGCTTCATCCTGTTCTGTGTGTGACAGTAAGGCTTGAAGCAGCACTCATATGTATATGACAAGTATATTCATAACTGATTTCCTTCTATCAGGATTGCATGAACTTATCTAAAATATTCAGATAAAACAGCAATTCAGGGAGGAAGAGCTGAGGTTCACAACAGGACTGATTTACCAACACTATCGATTTCTCTGATCAAATTGTCTAAAGTTAGTACCTGAATTAAGTTTATCAAGGTAAAAATGTCTACAAATGGCTAATAAAATGAATTTCAAAGCATTATGTAGATCTGAATGGGTGGTGTTCTTTTTGTTTTTTCTCTACACAAGCCTGGAAGAAAATGTAAACCTTTAACACATGTGCAGTATGGGAAGCATATGGTCTAGAGTACATGCATATTAAAGATATTCTTTCATCTGGCCCTGAGGATGTGAAAATGCCTATGATGTTTATTCAGTTTTGCTCTAACAAAAGCTAAGTGACACAGATATTGGACACTGTTGCTTGGAGTAGTAGACATGCCTTTTAGACCTAATTTTATTTGGACATCTCCAGCTTAAACAACATGAGGTCTGATATAACTATTAAAAGCTCTCTAATCTTAACTGAAAGGCTGCAGAAGAACATAGTGAGAAGCAACTGTGCAACAGGTTAATAGAGAGGGGAAAGTCATCCAGTGCTTACCTGAAAAAATAGATCAGAAGGTGGAAAAGCTCAAAAACTAGCTTAGGCTTAGGGCCTTGTTCATACTACTGAGCAGAATACTCATCTCCACTTACAGAACTGTAAAGTGATTATACAAGTTCAGAAAATCCAGCCTTCCTTGTTCTGCATTCACTTATACTCTAAGCAGAATTTCATGTCTCTTCTCCCACCACAGAGCAGCAGCTTTGTAAGGGACAGGGAGCATCAGGGGGTCCTCATGAGGCCTGGCAGGGCAGGGCCCATCCCACTGCCCCATGTAGGGAGCAGGGATGTCCCAGAGACCATGGTCACATTCAAGCAAGATCTGAGATCAGCAGGTATTGATGGCCCCAGGCTGAGCTGGAAAGAGGTATCAGGCCTCAGGAAGGGTTGGGGTGATGTCCCAGGTGAGACTGTTAGTGCCCTGAGTAGGTCCCTGACAGTCTTTGTCTTTACCCTGAACACCTTGCCTTGTATTGGTAGACCTAAGATTTGGAAGCAACCTCCTGTTCAATATAGGAAGAGTAACATTTGTTACTGACTGGTTTTCTGTATCAGTTAAAACTAGACATATTTAAGTTCATTTAGCCAAGCCTATACCACACAGGTAGAGAACAGTGCTCTGAGTTGTATCTAAATCTAGTTCTTAATCATCTAGTGCATTCAGGTTTCTTTTGCCTGTTAGGAGATCATCAACCTTACAGCATGAAGTACTATTCTGCACCTTCCAAAGGAAAACAGAGCTTGATAATAGCATACACTGTCTAATACGGGAGCCAAATAGCACACTTTACCAGGCTGGGTTCACATCCCTCCTTCTGGACTCTCCTCACCTTTCCAAAATTTAAAAGTAGCCAATAGCACTTGGCTTAGACAAATGAATTCCAGGATTTAAGGAAAAATAATTAAACATTGATAGAGATCAAAGTTACCTGCCCCTTTCGTTTCTTCATGATCTCCCTGGAGTATCTACAGTTAGATCTAAGTCTTTGGTCATAATTTTTCCTGATGAAATGAATGCTTTCCATCTAGACCAAGATACAAACTTCAGTCCACTTACAACCACACAGGTCACTTCTTATAGCTTAATATTTGTAATACACATGCAGATATACTGTCTGTTTCTCATAGTTAATCAGTGGCCAGACAATTTCCCAAGTAACACTGACATTGTTTGGGATAAACCACAAACAAAAAATTATAGACTAAATCAATAAACAGCTTTTTCACATATTTAAGAGTTAAAACTTATTTACCATGTAGGAAATTGTCAGATTAAGTCCACAAGTCAGTTAACAGGTCTAGAATAATGGTCCATGGAAGTGTGCTGTCTCTTGTTTTCTACCTGTCTTTCTCAATTTTTGAATCAGATTAAAATAGTCCTCTTTTTGAGTCATCAGTAAAAAGATTCACACTGTTTAACCAGTAGTAGAATTTACATCAAGTCCACTTTTCTACATCACTGATACCCCAATTTTGTTTCTGGTGCTTAGTCAGGAATGAAGTAACTAACATCCCCTGGAAAACATCTGTATCACACTGTATAATTCAGCATATTCCAATGCTGTATTTCTCAAATGTTCCATGTGTCCAGAGCATCCATTGCACCTGACTGGAAGAATCTATAAATATTTTATGCTTTCTGAGTATAACATCTGGCACACTCATTATTAGCCTTTCACTTCATGTTTTATTTATATTATAATTTCAGTAATGGCTTTTCAGCTCAGACATGATGCCCCGTGTCAAAGTACCTCTTATTAGTATTCGCAAACTATAGGCTGATACAATAATTGTGTCAAAGATTTGCTTATCATCATCTGTATAATACTGAGGACCATAACAGATATTACAATTGTCTCAATGTTCTGTATTATTAATGCTAACAGCTGCAAGTGTTTCCTGTTGCAGTAGTCTGAGCTGAGACTTACCGCATCTTGACATATGATTAGTTAAGCTAAGTTCAGAATTGCTATATTTCTTTAGAAAACTGTTAAACTATTGTTAGCAGTTAGAAGAGGGAAAATTAGCTTTCTTTTAACTCCATCTGGTACATACTGAGATACCAAATTGTTATCAATGAAACACCGAATCTGCCTAAGCATTTATATAAAGTAAAAGGTGAAAAAAATTCTGCAGAATAAGTAATGAACTATATGCTTTGATAATTGCAAAAAAACAGAACAGACAAGACAACAGAAAGATACAGAAATGATATTAAATTATGGTATTATAATAACATAACGTGTTTTATTGGAAGCATGTCTGATGATTCTCACAACTAGAATTCCAATACATTATAGACAGAACTGTGTATATATAGGAAAAGTTAGCTGGAGGTAGAATTCGTATTAGGATTTTAAATAGCCCAGCATTGTTTGGTAGATGTAATTTACTCCATACTAAAAGAAAAAGACAGGAAAAAAAAAAAAAGAAAACCAAACCAAACCCAATCAAAAATATGTGCCTGGTTCCTTTAAGCCATTTGAAAACTGCAAACCTACATATCAGAGATGTACACAAATCCTTGTTAACAAATGTAATGGTTCACTTTTTAGGTAAAGTTGCAAGGAATTAAAAACAAAGAAGAAATGACAGATGGTATATGACTAGAGACCTGCAGGAACAAAAATTTCCTGGACCAAATCTCAAGGTACTCAGAATCACAAGATACCATTTATAAAGGGATTATCTCTTAGAAACCAAACACAGGCAACCATGCACCAACTAGAGGAGAAGCCATCCTTGACCTACTTGCAAATAGAGAGGAATTGATTGAAAATGTGAGAAAGATAGTGAAATGTGGAACCAGCCACAATGAACTAGCTGAATCTAGAGAAATAATTAATGAGTTCACAAAACACAATGGTACAAGGATACTGGATTTTGAGAAAGAAAATTAGGCTCAAATCCGTGACAAATGAGGAGCCAGGAAAATTTCTGGACAGGTTCCCAGGACAGTGAGGGTGAAAGGAGCTTCCCAGGACATTTTACACTAAGCCATTTGAGCCAGTGAGTGAGAAACTCACGTACCTGATCTGCATGAGTTTATGCAGTTTGCAGTGTCCATGGTCCCACTTATCCACTGCACCATATTGTTCTTTTCCCTGCTCAACTCCTTTCCATATTCAGTGACTGTCCCATACATCTGTGTAGCAGAACTGCATAGGTAATAATGCCAAGCGTTTAATTAGAATAGTATATCCAAAACCCATCCATACAAATGCTTGTAACAATTTGGGCCTAGCTGTCCAGAAAACAACAAACAGATAGAAATAACAAAACTAGATTTACTGAATTTAAACTCCTTTAAAGAACTGAGATTTTCAAGCCAAGATAATAATCACATTAACGATAATGACAAAAAAATCTGAATTATAATGCAATTAGTTTATGATGAACTGCTGTAGATGTGACGCATATGGAAGCTAGTAGAATATTTGAGAATAGAGTGAACTCTTGCTTCCAAAATACTTTCTAATGAATGAAATATGAATTTCATTATTTTACTATAAAATGAATAATAGTGTAAAATTAGAGAGCTTCTACCTTACTCTGACTCTTTTTTCACAGTGCAAAAGGACAGCAGAAACACTATAGTTCAGAAGAGATTGTTGGTTTTTCAGTCACTCTCATCTCTGTCTTCTTCTGGTTGCTTGTTGCATACGTCTTCACCAGAATAATGGTTCTCACTGTTGAGGTAAACTGTAAATTTAGCACTATAGCAATTCCCAACCTCTCTTGGTATCATGAATCTTGACTGGGAATTCTGGACCCTACAGAATTAGGCAATACTCCTGCTTAGGATCATGAGTTTTGAAACTGTTGTTAACATTAGACCAACACCATACACACATGAAGACATACTCACATTTACTACTTTTCAAATCTTAATGAGGTGATTATGTTCAAAGATAAATATACAGGGAGAAAAAAATAGACTATGCCTGACCACCTGTATTTTATTTCAGTTCAAAGCACCTTCTTCTATTTAGTTCAGCTGAAATGTTGACTAAATAGATTGTATCTTATTTTGGAATCTTTCAGCTAGGATGCAATCCCAAAACAAGATCTGTCCTCAGGTTTGCCTTCTCTGAAGTAGATGCTGGTCAGAGGACAGATTTATTCTTATGTATTTCTTTTCTCCTGAGGTTCCAGGCATGTACACACCTTCCTTCAAGGGTTTCCTGTAATCCATGAACTTCATACATAACCACAATACTAGCTTTTAAGACTTCTTTCAGAGAATGGTTAACCTCCCAAGGTATTTTAGGAACACTGGTGTCTGCGGGTGTTACTAGACCCTCTCATCATCTGGAAAGTAGTAAACATACCATTTATGAAGGGTGAAAACAAGATAGACAACTCCTGACCTAAAACATAGTTTTCCCAACAAATGAAATCCTTTGGTTTTGTAGAGAAGATTTATGCATAATTCTTTATAAGAAGTTGAAAAGTGCATTTCAAAGAGTTAAAAAAAAAAAACCCAAACCATGTCTGGAGGGACTTTGAGATAAATTAAACCAAGATATTAAAAGTGCCAGGGCCTATCATCTGAATCACATCAGCTGACTCTGAACAGCTGGTATTCATACTATTAAATTCTTATACACTCCAGAGAAAGTATGGGCTCTCCTAATTTGTCTGTTGGGAATGGCCTATGACCCATGCTAACTCTCAAACATTTAATATAAATTGTTTGGGAGATTGCTGGTGAGCAAAAAACCAAAACCATGCTAGGAAATAATTAAAGCAATTTAAACCATTTAATGATACATTTGTATAAGCAGTCAAGTTACAGTGCTCAGGAGTGCTCTTGGTACTCTTTAGTGGGGACTACACAATCCTCTAGTAAACTATTGCTTATACAGAAAAAAGAGTACAGCTTTTTATAATTCCTGGTATATCAGAAGCCACATCAGACATACATTTGGGGACTACAGGGTGTTTGAAGGGAGCACCTTCTAAATTTGATTTACTGGGATTAAGAGACATTGTGACTGTGGTATAAAAGAATTGCAAAACCATTATTGTAGAGGGATGATTTCTTCGTTGAAGACAAGATGGACTGCAGTTTTAGAGCTTACTGCTGAAAATCTCCCACCTTGTCAAGCAGAATGAAGGTAGACCAATAGCTGGGTAGATTGTCTAAGGCAGAACTATGGCCCAAAAAACTACAGTAATCTTAATCTCGTATTAAATAACCAAATGGAAAACTAGGGTTGTGATTGTATTCATGTGGCTGTATACAGAGGGCCAGTGCTAGAGAAGATTTGGCATTAGAGATTTATATCTCTCTATAAAGGGCAGAAAAGAAAAATTTTCAAATTTTAATAGATTGAAAAAGTTTATTATTTAGAATAAAAGTGTTCTACATAAAACATTTAGCAGTGAAAGAACAAAATATCTCATGACTGAAAGAATTACGGAAACAAAGGAAAACCAAAATATGGATTGCGTGGATAATATCTTGTACTGCTAATTCCCAGACAACGTCTGTAAGTTTAGCATTACAACACTTTCAAGAGGATCCAAAACGATAAAACTTGAGACGTTTTCATAGTTTAGGCAGCAGCACTTTCTCTCTGAGAGAATCTGCTGCCATTGTACTGTAGTACTTTCCAGGTTTTACAATATTGCTGGAAGTTTAGAAAAAAATGAACAAAAGTATCAGTAAAGATTAATTAATACATATAAA
This sequence comes from Phalacrocorax aristotelis, assembly GCF_949628215.1. Lineage (NCBI taxonomy): Eukaryota > Metazoa > Chordata > Aves > Suliformes > Phalacrocoracidae > Phalacrocorax > Phalacrocorax aristotelis. The sequence goes on from NC_134276.1 coordinate 41,091,915, forward strand.
GAATGTAAAATGCAACATATAAAGAATTCAAAATATGTAGAGGAGTGAAACTCTAACAGCACACAAGTATTTTTACAGTGTGTATTGCAAGTTTTATTGGTCTGTTGTTGCTGTAATTACCACCCTGATTTTACTATTGAGTGGAATTTTTGGTTATTACAATGAACGTTGATTGCATTTATAATTTTGCTTGACTGAGTAATAGATAATTAGTTTTCAGGAAGGACATTTCTTACAACAAAACAAGGCTGTATCATGAAAATGACTGGGAAATATTTCCCCATTATTTTCTTTCCTTGTTGTAGTAGAATTTGGGGGGTTTGGGTGTGTTTTTTTTTGTTTTGTTTTGTGTTTTTTTTTTTTAAGTAAAAAACAAAATCAGGTGAGAATTGCTTTATTTCTGATCTTGTGAAAAATCAAACAAATATTTCTATTTTTTACCTCCACCCCCCTACACCCCCTGCCCAAAACAGAGTCTTCTCAAATACCCATTTAAGTTAAAAGTCAGAACCAATCCCCAACAGTTCATCTGCTGGATGATAACATGAGAAAAATCTGCTCAATTGAAGCTTTATACGATGTATTGCTTTGTTGATTACAATTTCTGTTTAGTCAAAGAGGCATTTTTTCCTCACAAATGCAAACATTTTTTCACACACAAAAAAAAGCAGTATAGATGCAACTAAAAGTGACTCTGATTATGAATAAAAATCAAGGATGAAAAAAAAGAGTAACATTAGATGCAAATTTGAATAAAAATATAACTAGTCATCCTTCAAAATATAATGGACAATATTAGTAAATGTAGGAATTAGGAATATTTTATACATATGCAAACACTTTTTACATACGTACATACATAGGTAATCTGCATCATTTTATCAATTCCTAGCACAGCTATGACAGTTGTAAACTTTGTCCTTTTTCTACTATGAAACAGACAAAGACAGAAGATGGAAAGAAATTCTTCTTAGTAGGAAAAAACATTGCATCAAGCAGCACCCCTTTGGCAGTAAGATTGATAGGGTGATAGAACAGGATTTTTTCCCACCTCCAACTTCTCATTTCCTTTCTGTGAACAAAAAGCATGCTTGGGAACAAGGACTTGGTTTGGGTTTTTTGGGGGTTTTTTTGAAATTTTTCAGCTTACTATGAATTTAATCACATTATTAGAGACCTGAAAAAAATCTGCATTCCATCTCTTACAGTGCGCATGTAGCATAAATCCCAGCTGGTTTTGTGAGTATGGATAAATTACCATAACTTATATTCTCAGCTTCTGTCTTATCCTCTCTGGCTTTTATTTTAGAATCATAGAATCATAGAATTATTAAGGTTGGAAAAGACCTCTAGGATCATCAAGTCCAACCGTCAGCCCAACACTACCATGTCTCCTAAACCATGCCCCGAAGTGCCAGGGTCTCCACATCTTTTAAATACCTCCAGGGATGGTGACTCCACCACCTCTCTGGGCAGCCCATTCCAATGCCTGACCACTCTTTCAGTAAAGACATTTTTCCTAATATCCAATCTAAACCTCCTCTGATGCAGCTTGAAGCCATTTCCTCTTGTTCTATAGCTAGTGACCTGGGAGAAGAGATGATCACCCACCTTGCTACAACCTCATATCAGGTAGTTGTAGAGAGTGATAAGGTCTCCCCTCAGCCCCCTTTTCTGCATACTAAACAACCCCAGTTCCCTTAAACTCTCCTCAGAAGACTTGCTCTCTAGACCCTTCACCAGCTTTGTTGCTCTTCTCTGGACACACTCCGGCACCTCAATGTCCTTCTTGTATTGAGGGGCCCAAAACTGAACACAGTATTCAAGGTGTGGCCTCACCAGTGCCCAGTACAAGGGCACAATCACAATCACTGACCTGCTCCCGCTGGCCACACTATTCCTGATACAAGCCAGGATGCTCTTGGCCTTCTTGGCCACCTGGGCACACTGCTGGCTCATGTTCAGGTGGCTGTTGACTAACACCCCCAGGTCCTTCTCCACCAGGCTTTCCAGCCACTGCTCCCCAAGATTGTAGCATTGCATGGGGTTGTTGTGACCAAAGTGCAGGACCCAGCACTTCGCCTTGTTAAACCTCATACAATTGACCTTGGCCTATTGATCCAGCCTGTCCAGGTCCCTCTGCAGAGCCTTCCTACCTTTAAGTAGGTCAACACTCCTGCCTATCTTGGTGAGGTCTGCAACAGGGGTTGTCCCTTATTATGTGGATTTGTTGGGCAAGAATTTTTTAAATATTATTTTTGTTGCAAATTTCATACGACAATTAATATTGAATAATTATCACAGTTTGCCATCTTGTCCTCATTTAAGTATATTTCAGTCAAAACAATGACTTAATAGAGTTTCTGATACATAGTGATGATCATTTAAGCTGGCATTACTGGACAAAATTAAACTGAAATAATCTGAGAACCTGTCCTTGATTCTGCAGGTGAGATTTAGTAGTATTCTCCAGATGGTTTATACCACTCTAAGAACAGAGCACAGCTGTAAACCAAGTTTAATGTTTGCCATTAAACTAAATTCATGACTACTATGTACACAAAAGCAACAAAAGTGCTTACAGTAAATCAGTGAATCTAGCCCTCAAGCTTGCAAAGACAAGACCCAATCACACTCTTCCGTAAGCCAATGTATTTTGTTTTTTTCTTTTTCCCTTCCTATCATTAATAGAGAGAGATTGGGAATCCATTGCCTGTTACCAGTTATCAGCTTCCAATCCACATGATCTACAGCTTCTTTGGTGTAGATATTTTCTGAATGCCCTACATACATCTGAGCCAGATGAGTAGTAGATAGGCTTTACCTCCGATTGCACAATACACTCCTACTATCCAAACAGAAGATTACTGCTCTTTTACAAAGGGGACAGACATTGGCTTTGTCACCTAATTATTTTACCTCAAAAGAATCATCTTAGATCTTCCAGTCATTCAGTGGCTCAAACAATATATCTCTAAAGCTCTTTCTAGATTAGGGTGATGCAAATCACATGGCTGTCCACCAGCTGGTTGTATCTGACCCACCAGACTAGGGGATCAAAGAGGGCACTTTCCCACTTGCTTGGTCTTGTTCAAGAGTTTCTAATGCACGCTTCACTATCACAGTTGACCACTTCTCAACAGCCCTTGGCACATCTTGATAAACATGTGTACCAAAGGTTTAATATAACTTTTGCTCAAACTGAACCTGAAAGCTTATTCCTGCAAAAATAGTGATGCTGACACCTTTCAGTGTTAACTTTACAATTGCTTAGTGTCTTTAAAAGTTTCATAGTACCATGGAAAAGGAGTGAGATTGACTGAGCAATCTGAATGGCAAATGATATTCCTGTTACAGAAAAGTAACTGTCAGAATGATGGAAAAGTTGAGTAGAATTAGTTATGTTCATGCGTTAAATGGGTGGAGACATTTCAGTTCCAAAATTACCGGTGATGCTAGCAACATTCTTCACTAGGCACTCAGTAATGGTGTTTGAAATTTTGCTTCGCGGATTGTATGAATCAGAAATTCATGTATTCAATGCCATAATATTTTGTTAACTGTAGGGCAAAGATGGCTATAGAAATGACATATCACTTTTTGATTTTAGAGGAAGTTATTATGTTCACATTAGGCTAAAACTAAACAAAATACAATTAAACACATTTTGGCTCCTCTATAAGTGAAACAAAGTCTTCAGCCAGAGTGAAAATGCAAGTTATATGTCTTTGATCTTTTAAGATCATGAGTACATTAAATACCCATGGGCATGGCTGAGGCTATAGATCATGTAGCAGCTTATAGTAAGTTTCAAAATATACATTGCAAAACAGTTCACATTACCTCACCATCTATCTAAATGGGAAAGCTCATTGTTATCTTAACTTTCTAGCAGAAACAGTGTCTTCCATTTATGCCCTTATTTTACTTGTTTTATCTCCATTCACTGGAGATGAAAACAAATAATTTAAATTAACAAACTGACAATAAAAAAGGCCTGTTCTGAATGCTGCCCACAGGTCTTTAAAATGATGAAAGCACTTTGCGTTATAAGATTGCTCCCGTCTCTGAACATGAATCCCAGTTTGAAAGATTGAAAATCTCCCTGAAGTCTGAAGCACTTAAATAATTTAGATTAAATTTAAATTGTGCTACACTTTACAAGCCCAGAACCATAGTCACATCTTTACTGGAAAGCTTATAAAAATTTGAAATGCTCCAATAATTTTAAATCTTGTAAAAGCCTAGTACCTTCCAAATTAAAGTGCTAATAAAAAAATTAACACTGAAATTCAAATCTCTATGTGCAGTGTAAAATGATTTAAAATTATTGAAGCCTTTCAATTTTTTATGAGGTCTCTATGTAGAAGTGAATCAAACAGCATTTTTAGCACAACAGAAATAAGTTAGAAAAGAAAACAAAAAAAAAGAAAAACTGCCATCGACGTAGCTGTGTAGTATGAGGACCTTTCCAGGGTGCTAAAGAGCTTTGAAAGAACAACTGCATATTGAAAACTGAAGCAGAGACAGTCTTCTGTTTAAAATATTTTAGTAGGGCTCAGGAGATATTAATTTTAGGTTCAGATTTTTTGCAAATTATTTAATTTCTCTGAATCTCAATTTCTTCCTCTTTTATTTAGATAGTAAACTCATGGGAACAAGAACTTTCTTTTTCATGACTGATATTCGCCTAATTAAATGCAGACATCTACCATGTCAACATCCACATCTAAGCTGTTTATCCCAGTACTGCTTCATAGTCAGTGGAGAGAAATATATTAATTTCAAAGGCTGTTCATATAATTGTAAACTCCTGCAACAAGATATAGATAGGAATAACATCCTGGAGAAACCTATTAGTCTCCACTGACAGTAAGGGGAGCGTAAAGTCACTAGTTCAGCTATTGACTGTGGTATTTAAAGTTGAGGGGAATGAAACCAACTTGTTATTATCCTGTGTAATTATTAAGACTTCCAGGTATTCCTGCAACACCTATTATTAACAGCTATAAAAATTTCAAATAGATAATCTTAAAACATTTGAATCTACTAGTGTTAGGCAGTGACTATCAGTAGAAACAGTGAATATGCAAAGACCTCTCAGTAAGATGTTCACAGATATGTTCCTGCAGTGAAAAGACGAAAGAAAATACATGGGTCATCTGTATCTAATTAAATGGCTTTTTTCTTTCCATGATGTTCACAGTAAAGAGAACTAAAGAAAGAAACATATCAGGTATTTGATGATCTTTGTCTTAAGTATTAATAATTTTCTTACAGAACTAGTAGTAGGAGAACCAGAAGAAAATCCAATCACTTCAATGACCTGATTCAATCTGAGTTTTAATGATAGGCTGAGGTTACTTTATTGGAAGACAAAACCCTTCTGACAGCTGAAGCAGGCTTCAATGCAGAGAACCACAAGTTTTCACTAAACCTGTGCAAATGTGCACACCAAAACATGTGCAGAAAGACTATTACATACAACCTGCAAAAACATTCCAGGTTCTTGTTCCTTTCCACAGAAAATCATCTCCTCACATTGATGTGCAGTGGCCTGTATACAGTTTTGCTTCGGGCTATCAGAGGGACCAGTTTCTCCTTACCTTACTACAGATTCATCCCATAATAGTTGTAGCACTTTTGTTAGTTGTTGCTAGATCTAAAAATCTAGCAGCTGAATCTTCAAGTGGTGGGGTATTTTTCCCTTTCAAACTCACCTCTTTCTTAGGTGTGTCAATTGTTGTAAATGTGATTTTATTCTGCTTACAGAGTAAAAAGAAAATCTTGAAATATATTTGGGTACTGAGGACAGTTACTATTCACTTGTCTTTATAATGAAAATTAACTATATGTATCTGACTGTGTTTGAGGTGAAAACAAACAAACAAAAAGACTTAAGAAAGAAATTTACAATTAACCCCATTCACAATGATCTTATGCATGAGGGACATGGGGATTGGGTAAACTAGGTTTTGTCAAATTAACAGTAGGGGAAATGGATTTTCTCTCAGTTATCATGACGTGTTCCCTTCTAGTGAAGATTAAAATGTCTAAGGACAGAAGCAAAAAAAAATTTACATGAAATGTTTGTCCATTGAAATGAAAATTTGTAAAAAAGTTTAAAGAAGGCAATGTGTGGGGTTTTTTTCCTCATGAACTTAAAAAGAGGATTCAAAGTTTAATTATTGCAAATACAAGTTCTTGAGATAAAGAATACTCACAGGGCAAAATACTGAAAATGTAATAACTGAAAACGGAGACAGAGGTTTTTGAAAGTTTTTGTTTTACATATGTCCCTATAGTGAAAAAATACTAGCACAGTATTCAATAGAGCTCGAGTCAATTGTCTATAAGTTTTGTAAAGTAATGGAGTGCTTGACTGCCAAAAAGATTCTCAGTATATATTCTTGAACTTCTTTTACTTCCTATGGATTGATTATCTCTTTGGGTGCACCAGAAAGAGTATGATTTTGGCTTAGAAGGGAAAAATTTTTAGACTAATTTGGTACTAAGAAAGGAAATTATTTTCTTCCTAATGTGTTGGATGCCCTAGCCATATTCTTATTTTTTAATAATTATAGATGGCCTGAAAAATGAATACATCAGAATATTATAGTTTACTCCATGCCTCCATATCCAGCTGACAGGTCAGAGGTTCTCATTTAAATCCTCTGAGCCTGCTGCAACTTGTGTGAGTAGTAAACAACTGTGTAAGAAAAGATTGGAGATACTCTTTCTTTCAGATGGATCAGACAGAACAGATATTTCAGCTCTGTTAGAATAATTCATAGTCAGAAAATACTGTCTGAGAAACTTTGAACCGAGTTTGCAGGTGCTTAAATGCAAGTCAACCACAAGATGCCCTTTCACAACAGACTTTTATTATCCTGGAACCAGCTCCACAGAGATAATGAAATGTTTAATTCTTCATATCCATTGCTTGCAAAGAGGAATTAAATACCTCAATGCCATTGTTGAACTTGCCTTAGGTAATATCGTTGGCATCTGTGGAATAAGACATTCATGAACTGCAAAGAAGCCACTCAGAATTAAAGAATTTACCTTTTATTCTTAGATATAGTTAGGAATATGGTACATCCAGAAGTTTTCATTGCTCTAGCTTTTAGTGTGTGTTAACCCCATAGGCTAATCTGAGTCACTACACACCAGGTTAGTCTAACCAAGGCAGTTTACTGAAGTGGACACAGGGCACATGGAAAAGCTTGAACAAAATGTATCATTTGCCTTTGTGCTACATATTCTTATGTTGTACTTTTCACAAGTGTGTTTTACAGATGAATGAATGGCTTCTAGTCTCTTTCCTAATGAGTTATGAGAGAATTTGTCTCATAATTAAAGGAAATAAAAAAAAACTCTTGTGAGTTTTGAACTTATGAGACAATTACACTGGCAGACTGAAGTACAATGTAGAGAGCCTTTGGTTAGCTCAAACCTAAATAGGGATAAAGAAAATTTAAATTGTCTCACTTATTGGTGACTTACAATTGCTGGCAGTTCCTTTCTGTTTCCTAATTCAGAATGTTGTTGACTATTTTTTCCTTAAATAGAACTTCTCTGTAAAGGAAGTTTAGTTTGCATGACTAGTAGTAGTAGTATGAAAAGCTTCCTTGGAAAGTCCAATCCAAGTGATAGCAACGTCTGAGCCCCTAATTCACGTTTGGGCAATTAACCAACATAAAAGTGTATCTTTGGGTCCATGAAAAGTATTCATATATTGATAGGAAAACTGTAAGAACAAAATCAAAACATACACCAAAGTTGTATCTGCAAAAGAAGCAAAGCTGACTTTCAGTATTACAGTTGTAAAATAGAGATAAAATAGTCCCTATTTTGGCAATAGATACTCTGTGATCATAAATATAAGAAATATTCAGGATATGTACTATTCCTGTTAAAGGATTTAATAAACGGCCACCACCTCCAGCAGCTCCAGGGCCCGGGGTTTCTCCCTGCCCTGGCACTGGAGACCAGCCCTATGTACATGAGGGTCTCCATTCCAGGACGACAAAGGCAGCTGCTGGTTTCCCACATACACACCCAGAGACAAGTGCATGCTCAGAGGACACAGACATGGCTGGTCACACAGGCAGCCACAGGCAAGGCGCTGCCTCCAGCAGCACCCACACTGAGGACTCACACCAGACACAGGCACACACAGCCACGTCCCCTCCTCCTCTTGGGCTGGCAGAGGCAGAAGGTCACCAGTGCAGCGCACACCACACACTCTCCAGGTTCACAGGCACACACACATTCACAGGTCCCCCAAGCACTGGCACAGCCCCTTTGCCCACCTGGCACTCCTGCTTGGATCCCGGCCCCCCTAATCTGTCCCACAGGTCCTCGACTTGCCGGCTGGTCAGCTGGGTGATTGCTACACACACGCAGCACTCATCCTGCAGGCACACCACTCTCATGGGTCCCCCTGAATACCAGCACAGAACCTCTGCCTGCCTGATACCCCTGCCCAGACCCAGGGCCTCCTAATCCCTTGTTAGTCCTTGGAGTTTGCCAGCGAATCCACATGCACATCCCATGCACACCCAATCTGGGGAAGATACAAGCAGTCACCCTCCCCAAACAGCTGGAATGTGGGTACACTGGGGCAGTGACCTACCATCACAACACAATCACTGTCATTGGATTGCACACAACCACACTTTTTTATATCCTTTCTGTTTTCCTCCCCCCAGACTCCCCTTCCCCCAAAAAAATTATTTAATAAATTTTGCATTTTCCCAAGGTCACCTTCAAATATCCAATATCTCCATGGTCCTCTTGTTTCCGCCTTCTCATCTCTTAGAAAGCCCAGGTTTTCTTTCTGCAAAGCTGTGCCTGGAGTTCCTAATGGCCCGTCAGTCAGTAACTCAAGACTTTCGGTCTTTGCCCCGTCTCCTTTGTCTATAGGGTTTGTGTCTTGCTTCCCCCCCCCCTTACTTATTATTCCCTTTTGCATTTATAAGGTCCTTGATCAGTTAATCTTAATGAAGGAGATGTCTCATCCTCTACATACCCTTAGTTACCATAGAAATATGGATCATAAACCCACCATACTAGATGGAATAGATGTTTCATCATTCTTCTTTCAACTAATTATGCAAATAATTTCAGGGGAAAAAAGCCACATGTATAATTGGAAATTTAAGGTACTACTTTTGTCTGTTAAAATTAAAAATAAAGGTTTTTTATGAGATTTGGCTTTGGGGATTTCAAGGCTACAGATTAGGCATGATTATACATTTAACAAACTTAATAAACCAGATCAATAGAACATCAGGGAAATGAACTACCACATCCAGAATATTACACAGTGTCCCAAAAAAATAAATGTAACCAATGATCTTTGCATGTGTTTGAACTTCAGCAAGAAAGACCCCGCAAGAAAGGAACCTCTTATTTCCTGTCAAGGCAGGATTTGCCAGACATTTGCTGATGATGACAATTTATCAACTGACTAATAGGTTGCAGAACTATGATCAAATTAAGCTCATATGTGTCCTATTAAATGCAACTTTGTCTTGGCACAGGTAAGGAAGGCATTTAAAAAGGGGAGGTGCTGGGCTTTTTTCAAATAGTTTTTATAAACTTATATCCAAGACAATATAATGCATCAAGCATTTTTTGGAGTAGGAATAGAAACCATTGTTCTTCCTTCACAGCTACAAGTCCTTAACATATTAAGCTTGAGAAACATTTTCAGTGTGAGACTCTCTCACTCACTTTTTGGCCCAAATAACCTTTTCAATAATGCCATAATAAGGGACTCTACTTCAGCAAGAGGGGCTGACACACCATGTCTTCAGAATAACTTTTACTCTCACAGTTAAGACTTGTTCTCTAAAATATGAGATTTGGAGTAAGATCCAGTACAGCAAAATTAAATGGGATTTATAAAATCAGACTTGGTAAAACTGTCTGCATAAAGTATGTAGTTATGTTCAAGAAGAAAACAAAGTCCTTTGAAGGCCTTTAGAAGGTGAATCTGCCAGTTTAAATTTAACTAAAGGGCAGAAAATTACCATCTGTATACTTCAGTTCTCTCCTGCATTGCAGGGTAGCGATTTACCTCTGATTTAAAATATTTTCTATTAATTAGTTTACTTGGCATGTAAAATGATTAGTATTGTTACATTTTCCAAGTAACTTGGTCCACATATAATTATTCTCAAAGGAGGTGCTAGATGTAGTGTAAAGCAGAAAATTGGACAAGTCAGGGCAATCTTACAGAACACAGGACACATTCCAAACAAAAATAAGTCAGGATGTAGGTATTTACAGAATTAGAAAGTTGTAGAAAGTAAGGGACTTCTAAGTCAAAAAAAAAAAAAAAAAGCAAGTATTTTTAGGATCTAAAGTCTGGATTTTAGACCTCTAAGTCACCCCTGAAATTTTTCACAAGGTTCTTAAATCCTGTTGTTGATTTAGTCACATCATCTTTCCTAAATGTTAGGAATAAAGTTGAAAGGGAGAAAACATTTTAAAATAATACAAACCAGATAATTTTTACCTGCTGTTCTTTTATAATACAAGGGCTGATTAAGAGGTTCAAAATTTTCTGATACCTTCATGAGTTCCTGTATCAGAATTCTGTATTTGGCTGGTCATCCTTCCCTCTGAGAAAGTATGCTTGTTTAGTGCTAACAGCTTTCCTTGTCTCTCTAACAATCAAAGACATTTGACCTTTGAGTCAAACCACGCAGATTCAGGAATTCTGTAACTGTTTGTACTGGTTCTGGTTAAAATAGTTGTTTTTCTTCATAACAGCCTCTATGGTGCTATGTTTTCTATTTGTGGTGAGAACATACCAATATTTTAGCTACTGCTAAGCAGTGCTTACACAGAGTAAAGTCCTCCTCTGTTTCTCACATCACCCCACCAGTGAGTAGGCTGGGGTTGCACAAGAATTTGGGAGGGGACACAGCCAGGACAGCTGACTCCAACTGACCAAAGGGATATTCCATACCATATGACAACATGGTCAACAACAAAAGCTGGGAGAAGAAGGATATTCAGAGTTATAGCATTTGTCTTCCCAAATAACCATTACATGTGATGGAGCCCTGCTTTCCTGGAGGTGGCTGAACACCTGCCTGCCCATGGGAAGGAGTGAATGAATTCCTTGTTTTTCTTTGCTTGTGCGCATGGCTTTTGCTTTACCTGTTAAAGTGCCTTTATCTCAATCCATGAGTTTTCTCCTTGTTACCTTCCTGATTGTGTCCCGCATCCCACTGTGGAGGAGTGAGCGAGCAGCTGTGTGAGGTTGAGCTGCCTTCTGGGGTTAAACCACACGGCTGTCCTTTTACAATTCCTAACTGTTAGGACTGGCTGGCCTTGCTTTTATTCAAGGTAATCTTCCAGTGAATTAAACTGGATTGATCTAGTATAGTCATATGCATATATTTATCTAGTATCAGCCTCAAAAGCAAGCTGAAATATCACATTTATGACATGGTGCATTTCACATTTATCAGTGCAAAATGAATACTAGGAACGTTGTATTTCCTTGAAATGTTCAAATTAGCCCCTTTTTCTTCTCAGAGTTTATTCTTGACACAGAACATGATAAACAATGTGTTCATTGCTCACAAATTTTATAAACGCTTTTTCCAGGCAAATGCATTTGGGGCCTGTAACAAAAATACCTACTATGATTAGTAATGGTTGCGAAGAGATTTCCAAATATTTTTGTGAATTAAATGTATTCAGTTTGCTCCTCTATTATTTATGGCAGTCCTACTTTTTATTCTCCACAAGCATTCAGACATTTAATCAGAAATTTAATAAAAGAACTCTTTCAAGACCCATGCTGCTAAAATGTGTCAGAATAATGCAATGCCCATAATGCCCACATGCTGATCAGTTCTTCTTTTTCAGAAGTGTCCATATTAAATAAAACTATTTGGCACATTTCAAAACACATTTTCAAATGTTCATAGGTATCCTGCGGCACCAACAAAAATATCATACTGCACTTGCTGAGCTGCTAAGTTGTCATTGAATCTCATTTTATTGTTCCTACAGCCAGTAATTTAAAAAGAGACAAACTTTAAAATTACTAGAAGTACGTATGAAAGGCATAACTGTGTTTGATCCTATGGATCTACATAGATATTGCCAAGGTACCTTTCCTAAGAATTAAATCTAATTTATATGGATATAAATGAGGACAGATATTTTTTGTTATTTTTCAGATTACCTCAGCTTCAGCAAAACCTCACAAAATGGTAGTGGAAAACAAAGGAAAATTATGTAATTGAATTTTAAAATATTTTTTCTGCATTCTGAAATTTGATTTCACTTCTTAAAGATTAAAAATACCAAAACTACAACATCTACAGCATGAGATATTTTAGTCAATGTTTACTAAAACCATACCAGGGAAATTTACAAATCTTGCTTCTTTTTCTTCTTTTTTTAAGTGGAATATTTGCTTATATCTGTTGAGTTTTTAGTAATACAACATTTAGTAAAGAAAGCTTTCATTCCAGTCTTCTAACAGTTTATAACCAGTGTAAATTTGCAAGGATCATTACTATAGTAATTTTTGCATATATATATAAAATCATAAGCAGGCCCTTCTACCTTTTGTCAGGTGGTGGTTTCGGCCTGGTGTATATCTACTTTAAATTGTCATCAATTCTGTGGAATTACTCTAGATTTATGGTAAAGATCTGACCTCACCTTTTTTGTTCAAATCCTGTCTTAGTTTTTAAATGAAACAGGTTTGTTCTAATACCCCAGTCCCTGTCTTTGCACAAAGTAAAACCATTTTGCAAGCTTAGCATAACTGCAGTCTCTGCAGAGATCTGTACTACACCAGTTTTAAGTGGTGTTGAATCAGCAAAAATATCTGAAGAATTGTGAACAAATTTGTCAAGAGATACCAGTCATAATCCTATCTTAAATTTAGGGTCACAGTTGCTCTGTATTACCAGCAGAGTAAAAGGTAAAAAGAGGCCAGGGCCCTTATGTCCATTTTTCAAGCACAGAGTATTTGAAGTGAGGTTGATGTCTCACTTGCATAGGCATTACATATGTATACACTTTTATGAAGGTAAAGAGGTTTCTAATTTCATTTTATCCCTTCCTAGTTTCTTGTTAGATAGCAGTCATCATAACTCTACTCTAGAAAGAAACAGTGTTACAGGAGCGCCTTTGCGTTCTGGCAATTGATTTGTGATGCTCCTACCCAGTGTTAATTATTTTTATGAACAAGAAAACATAAGGTGTGAGTAATTTAGATTAATTCAGTAGAATAAAGGATGGAGTAGGATACCCAATGAAAAGCTGTTTTGGCAAAGTAATGTGGTCATCTATCTGCATCATTCAAAATATCTCACCCTATTCAACTGCAGTCGGCCCAGGATTCCATCATTATCTAGAGCTGCTCTTCTGGGCATAGTGAGAGTCTCATGAGTTTTGGACAGTGCTGATAAAGGGTGCCCCTAGCCTATCATTAAGCCCCATTAAGAACATCAGATCAGACATTCCTCCAATTCTTTTCTTTATAGTGGATCTAATAATCAGTCTTAGAATATTATTACTGGATGCAGAAGAATTCATAGCATGGGCAGTATTTTCTACTGACTTGACCACAGGGAATATATTAAAGTCTACTTTCAGCTTGAACAAAATGGAGTATTTTAGCATTTTACATTCAATATTTTGGTGAGAAGTTGAAATCCTAATGAAATTCATCTCCACTAACCTGAAATATTTAGTTAGTGGAAAGTAATGTTTACTTTTGGGTGCTGTGCACCTCATCCTAAGGTAGATGTCAAAAATTTTGATGTATAAATGTCTATTTTTGTTCCTCCTTGTAAACAGAATCAAGAAAAGAAGTTCCAGTGATGATAATGGTGTGCATTCAAGAAGACTGTCTAATTGTATGAGTATGGGAATTCAAGAATTTCAAATTACTTCATCTTCTAGTACTGGAGCACTGCAGTTCACAGACTAGGAAACAAAAGGGGATTGTGTAGCCTAGTGATTACACCACTCTGGGAGCTGACAGTACTAATGTCTTATGCCTGAATTATTTTTCTTTTTTATTCAATGATTCTTTAAGATAAAAAATATCCCTTGGAATAAAGCATGCCTCTCTTCATCTTGGCTGTATTGTATTAGAGACACTAACGATTTTAGGGAGCCACTTCTGGATCTTTAATATGAGACAGTCTCAGATTTTGAAAGTGCTTATACATGTTCATGAAAGTTTCATGCCCGTAGCTGACCATCATTGTCTAAATAAGGACCTATTTTTAAAAGCTATTTTTTCAGTGCCTAAGTCAAAGATAGATCATCTCCATTATCCTGAAATAATTTAGCGGTTCCTTAAAAACTTGTCTGCGACCTGTTCCTCACACCTGAGGCATGTTCTTCAATTATCAAAAATAAATGTCAGAAGTGTTTCCTAAAGCTGTATCTTCTAGTGAAGTAATTAAATTCATTAAACATATAGAATCACATTTATTTAGTTTTACATTAACTTCTTTCAATGTTTATAATACCAAAATTGATGACTTTTCTACCCTATATAATATACATTATACTGTAATATAAGACTATATTATGTCTATATTATAATGTATATTATATATGTCTATATATTATATTTTATCTGTATTATATACAGATATATTATATCTACATATAGAATATATTAAAGATAGAAGTCCAGAGAAACAGATCAAATTTCATATCTGGTAATGGTAGCTTTTTCTGATGGATCTCAGTGTACCTCATTAGAGACTATGAACAATCAGGTATTTCTGACAGAATATTATTTACAAACATGAAAAAGCTGGATTTATTTTTTTCTTTCTACAAGTAGTATGGTTTAAATGTTATTTTTCCCATTATATTTTTTTTCTTTATCTATCAATAGAAAAGTGATTTGTAGTATAATATTGGCAAAGTTAACTAGCCAAACCATAAGCTGGATGGGACTTCTGTGTTATTTTTTGCTCTCTATTACACTTTTGGACTACATCTCGTTAACTAGAAAGTGAAAAAGTTCTAGGTACCAGTGATCACAGTAATTCTGGCATAATAAAGAAACAATGGAAAAACCTGACCAGCTCAAGATACTGGCTGATTTATGTTTTGCCTCAGTCTGTTTGGAGAACCTCTGGATGTGAAGGAGTAACAAATAATGAAGTAGAACTTTTTTATTCCTTTATTACATTTTTCAAGGGTGAGAGAAGTGGACTCCACAGGTTACATCTGTAGCTAAACTGAACTGTCAGATGCTATTGAGGGTCATTCCAATGAGGATGCCCTAGCTCGAAGTGTTTTGTTTCTATTCATGGTTTGAACACATATGGCATTCTCTGATAACCTTCCATGCCTCCATATTGCACTGTAAATTGCACTGGGTATCTTGGGCAGAGTGCCAGTCTTAGTCATCTATTTGGAACTTCTAGCATTCACTCTGACCCCATCTGAACCACGCAAACTTCATAATCTTGTTATTACTCCTTATATAATAGGAACCTGCTTGACTTGTGCCATTAGCTATCTCCTTGCAGCAAAAGGGATCTGTGTGTGAAGAACAGGTGAAGTCAGACAGGAATGGCTTTTTCATGTGCTTCTTAGGATCTATGTATATCTTTATCTTAAATCTCATTTGCTTACATTGCTTTGGGTTTCAGACTGATTTTCTTTCTATTACTCCACCCACCCCAGTTGCTAAGGCTTCCTGATATGTCCTTTATGCTTCTTGCATCAATTCCTGATCATCTGCCCAAAGGCTGGTAACAGTGATGCTAAAGAGTATGCTCAAATAAAGAAGTAAAGGAGGAGAGAAAGGAGGCTTTATGTGGTTGTGTCAATCGGCAGAGACAAGGCTTTGAGAAAAAATGGCTTTTCTGGAATAAGAAAGTAAATACTCTTGTCATCAAATAGTACACATCAGGGGTTTTCTACTGAAAAGAAGGTAGAACAAATTTCCAGGACAAAATATATCTACTGCTCACTCATCCATGCAGCCAACCAGCCAAGACCAGCACTCTTATTAAGGTCTATAGGATTTCCTATGGTCTCCATTCTCCTGAGCAATTACTTTCAAAACACAAAGTATGGAAGGGAAGTAAATAGGCCTAATAGCTCTCTACTATCTTTCACATCCATAATTTCTGAAGTTTGTAAATAGACAGAGAATGATGAGCTCTCTTTCCCAAATTTTCTGCTTTCAGCCTGGCCTGCTGAAGAAAGATGACTGAAAATATTTTGGGGTGTTTTTTTTGGTCTGTCTAAATCCATCTACCTCTGCAACTTTTCACCTGATTTCTGCCAAACATGAGAGAAACAAATTGTCAGAAACATGTTTCATAAAAATCAGTGACAATATAGAGAAAAAAAAATCCAATTTGTAATGTCTCCTTTGGAAAGCTGGCAGGCAGAACTGGACAATCAGTGTACTGAACAGAGACCGGCGTACATACAGATAGCCCAGCACTCAGGTTGGGCACATAGGTAAACACAGGGATTACACAGGTGATACTATCAAGAAAAAAAATGACACAAGTCTTTTGAAAATGAGATTTCAATAATTCTGGCACTCATAGGAAATAACTCTAGTTTATTTAAAAGTTAATTTTCATGGTTAAAAAAACTGTCTGAATAGCTATTATCGATGATATCGGGCTATGACTACAGCACAATTTCTGTTTTCAAATAATTACATGTAGTACAAATATTAATGTCTAGGTTATTCACCATAACTTTTGCTTGATTTATTTCTTAAATGGGAGAAAATGAGGAAGTTGTTTATGGCTTCTGTTCCCATACTTCCCAAACTCTGAATAAAACTGAAGAGGAGCAACTGTGACTTGTGCCAAAGGCAAAAGGTCCTTCAGGCTCTGTCTAGACATTCTTTTTCATGCTTGTGTAATCTGATACAGCATCCTGCTTTGCAGATTGGCACCTAGTATAAATTGCAACACCTGCTATCTGGGACATGCAGGTGGCTTTTTCTTTGGATAGAAATCAGGGAAAAGAGATCTGGCATGTGCTTCATATGGAGTTACCTTGCTCTGATATGGAATTAATATATAACTAAAGCAGCTTTGGAACCTGTAGACTGCAAAATGCTCGCAGGTTCTGGTAGGATCAGTGATCTCAAGCAAAACATAGAATGATCAGCTGTATCCAAGACCCCTACTGCTCCTGCCTCTCTTCCCCTTCTCCTGGCTCTACCACCTTTTCACTGATCATTTTTGAGAGATGAGATTATTGTTCCTTTTTGCCAGCACTTACCTTCTGTTGTTTTATTTCCACCAGAGCAAAAATTCATTGACATCAGACCTCATCAATAATTTTCAAGAGCTTTCTCCAATTTAACATGTGAAAGTCCGAACTTTGTGTCTCGATTCTTATATATGTACCTAAATATAGAAATGAAATAAATATTCCAATAAAATATTTAACTATTTTATAATAAAGAGTGTACAAAAAAAGATTGTATGGCATTTACTGAATAGGATATTTTATAAAAACCTGTATTTCATGTCTTTCAGATTTAAGTCTTCCTACAGGACTATGAAGACTGTAGAATTTTTCTCCTACCTAAATCATAGAATTTTATAGGTTGTAAAAGACCTATAATATCAAGTCCAACTGCCAGCTTTACACTAAACCATATCCCTAAGCACCACATCAACACATCTGTTAAATACCTCCAGGGATGGTGATTCAACCACTTCCCTGGGCAGCCTCTTCCAATCCTTGGCAACCCTTTTAGTGAAGAAATTTTTCCTAATATCCAATCTAAACCTTGCCTGACACAACTTGAGGCTTTTTTTCTCATCCTATTGCTCGTTACTTGGGAGAAGAGACCAACACCGACCTCGCAAATTGTTTTAATAAAAACCATTATAACTCTGTAGGAAAATAATCAGAAAGAAAACATACATCCATAATTTCTGAGTGAATAGGTATGCAACTCTCTTTTGTTACTATGAAGTTCTGGAAAATGTGTCAAAATATTACATTAAGATCACTAGTTTCAATTATTTCACAGCTGTAGTGTATTTTTTGAGACGTAGAATCACTGTTAATATCCTGCAAAGATATAAAATTTACTTTTCATAAGCATTCACTGAGGTCATTATTACTAACAGTATGCTTTTAATGTCAACTGTCTTTATTTTTTTTCAAATCTTCCTTTCCATACTGTTGTTCTCTGAGATCTTTAATGAGCCAAGTAATAGTAGTAAGTAGCAAAACTTATTATATTTACCTTCGATAAGTTAAACATACATACAGAAACAAAATGAAAGACTTTAACAAAAAGAAATTACCACAAAAAAAAGTTGATGTATAATCTCAGTTTGTGGAATACAACTTATATGCCAGGCTGGAAAAATGTATGCATACTGTCCAGAAGGTTCACCTTCACTCACTCTCTGCCTCCCATGAGCACTTAACAGAGTGTAGCACAAACCCTGAGTTTTGCCCCCTTATAGTCAATAACATTGACAATGTCTACCTTGCATTGAAAAGGAAAATGGAAATATTTCTGCATGTTTTTCAAGTCTTCTATGATGTTGAAAAAGTTCAGCAAACGCTGTCACAAGAGAAGTGATGCTGTCCAAGCTTTCAGTTTTACTAATACGGAGAATTTATTAATTACTCTTTTTCATTCAAATTTTTCTATTACAGAAAATAACAATTGTATAAAAAAAAAAGAAAAAAAGTAGTACCTATGGTTTCAAACTTAGGTTCCATGTAGAACTTTCCTCCTAACTTGTTTGACTTAAACTAATAATATTGGGAACAAAAGTATGGAAGCTACCTGATAGAGAAAGTTATTATTGCTGTAATTAAGAAAGCTTAAATGAAGGCTTACAACTGACACAGCATTTCAAAGAAACTAAGCCTGGGGTTTTTTTTCCATTTCAGTTTAAATCATACGTCTATATGGAAGAAAGGATAGTTCAGAACAATGAAACATAGAGCAAATATTTAAGCTGTCAATATTTACCAGCATCTCTTTGTTATTCCAGCTATAACATTTTACAGGACATTTTTATTGTTTTTGGAGAAAGAGATTTTGAAGGGATATAATTGTTATGTAGTCATTGTTGTATTGGAAAGCTGGCATTTTGACAACTTGCACGAAAAAATATTTCAGGAAAATTAATTATAGAAAGTAATTATATTCTTGAAATTTTTTTGTAGATATTGATAAAAAGTAATCTTGAATAAAAATCGAATTATGGGAAACTGGTAGTAAAAGAGTAATATATATTAAATATGAAATATTATAGGAACTTCAGATAATTGGATAATATTGACAAGGTACTACAGCATCTTCTATCTGGGTTTTAATAAGATAATATTTTGATTGATCATATCTTGACTTCTTATATTTGTCTTTGCCATTTTTTTCAATCACCTACCTCCTCTCTAAAACCCCATCTACTTCTATAGAAATAATTGTACATTATTGCATTCAGGTGTGTATAATGGGCTCTGGACAATCACCTACTTGAAATGGTTACTTACAACACATTGGTATAATTTGGGTTAATGGCTTTGTCATTACAGAATGAGAGGATCACAGAATGGTAGGACTTGGAAGGGACCTCTGGAGATCATCTTGTCCAACTATGGTGGTATAGATCCCCTGGGCCACCCTGAGATCTCAGGATACGACCTATCTTGCTGTGTTTTTGGTCATAACAACTTGGGTGCCAGGCAATCTCTGTCCACCCCTGGGCCATCTGCTCCCTGATTTGTGGACCAGAATTGTGGCCAGAATGTACAATATTGACCAAAGCCAATCATCTTGACCCTATAAATAGCAATCCAAGAGGGAGACCCTTTGAGCTCTCTGGGACTGCAGCAGGCTGTGTGACCGACCCTCTATCTCCCCCTGGGCTGGGATGCCTCTCAGGGTAGATTTTGTGAGGATTGAAAGGTCATCTGCTGGCAAATTCACAAGGACTCAAAGGCCTGATTTCTCGAGGTTTGCCAGCTGTGCTCTGAGGAATGCCAGCACATAAAAGTGAGTAATTTATAAAATGCATAAGAAGGGAAATTTTATTCACAGGTTGACCTTGGGGGGTGTGTGTGCAATCTGACTATACATAGATATTATCCCCATTCACATAAACTGTTGACCAAGTCTGAGACTAAGATCGTACCTAGCCACACCTAGACCTCTCTCGAAAGAAGTTTAGAAAGCAAGGGTGTCCATTCTGAACCTCGTGATTTAACAGGAGTGTCCTCCTTATCCCCTGCATCCACAACCCCTCTGAATCACTCTAACTCGAGCATACCTCAATTTTCCTTTGTGCACTTCTTCTCTATAATAGAGTGAACCTTGCCATTCTCGAATCTTTAACTAAGACGCTGTCAATTGTAAGAAATTCCATTAAATTGCTGTTTAAAATTGGCTGATGCTGTTAAGAATTATACAACCTAAATTTGTAATCTATCTCAAAAATATTAATAAACCTTAAATTGCTAACTAAAGCTGTGTAACTAATCATATTCCTGACAATTTGGTGTAGTTGGAAGGATCCACAAGGTTGTATTTGTAACATCAATCCCCCTGCCTGAGCAGGCACACCTAGAGCAGGGCGCACAGGAACATGTCCAGGCAGGTTTTGAATGTTTCCAAGGAAGGAGACTCTACAACCTCCCTGGGCAGCCTGTGCCGCTGCTCTGGCACCCTCACAGTTTCTTCTCACGTTCAGGTGGAACTTGCTGTGTTCCAACTTGTGCCCATTGCCCCTTGTCCTGTCGTTGGGCACCACTGAAAAGATTCCAGTCCCAGCCTCTTGACACTCACCCTTCAGATATTTATAAGTATTGACAAGATCCTCCCTCAGTCTTCTCTTCTCCAGTCTAAAGCAGCCCAGGTCTCTCAGCCTTTCCTCAGAAGGGAGATGCTCCAGTCCCCTGATCATCTTTGTAGCTCAAGGTGTTCTTTTTGTGCATATGTACATGACCCACTAGTGAACTTCAAGCTGGATTAGCCAGTGAGAAGAGTAAGGGGTGTGAGTGATTGCTTCTGGAGCGGGAGCTGATGCCCAATAGGTCTGGGTTCAATTAAATGGAGGAGACAAGCCTCTGGGGCCAAGCTACTGGAGAGAACCACGTTGTATTTGTTCATATTCTACAAGTATAATTTAATCCTGATAATCTGAAAATGTGGAAGAAAGTTGGATGTGCTGTTCATGTTTGTGTAACTGCTGTTTTGATCTGTGTGACCAGCTGTGTTTGTGAATCGGGAATATGTGCTCGGACTCACTATTGGCTGAACCTGGGGACAAGGAGCCAAAGTAGCCTCATGTCCACCTGGCAGGGACAGGATGTGAAATAGGTAATGTTGTTAGTGTTAGGGAGCATCTGTAGTGGGCTACTCCACAAGGCAATGCAAGACAGAAGCTGAGAGTGACAGCAAAGCAGGCAGGGCATTGACAAAGACCCAACAACTGAAAAAGAAGAGTAGGTCTGGTGCTGGAAACCAGGTTCAGCCAGCAGTCAGGTTGTAACCAGTCAGGGCCATAGTGATGAGGCAGGTCCAAGGTAAGGCCAAGATGTCAAGTCAGTAAGGGAAGTACAAGCTCAGGAAGGCACAAGACCAGGCACAGCATTCCAGCAGCATAGCCCAGACAAGATGAGTTTAAATGCAGCTCCCAAGATGAGGGTTAAAGACTCCAGGCAAAGTTTCTCACAGTTCTCTCTTCATGAATTAATTATTTTCACAGAACTCGGATCCAGGCTTACACAGCGGTAGCCTGTGAGAGCTTACCTTGAATATGGGAAGCTTAATTCCTAGCAGAGGCAGAAGAGGGTGGAGAACCTCTTGATGCACTCGGGTGTCTTACAGTAGGTAATCTGCTAGGTAAAACAGATTTTTTAAAGTAAAACAATATTACTTTACAATATTATAATAATAATACAATATAACAATATTACAATATAACAATATAACAATAATACAATATAACAATAACAATAATAACAATAAAATAATACAATATTATTTTGCATCTTCCATCACTTGTAGTATTTTTATTTGATGTTCTGCCTCTTCTGCTACATTGACTCGGCCACATTAGACACTTTCAAGAGTTCTCTGGACAGGGTGCTGGGCCATCTTGTCTAGACTGCTCTCTTCCTAGAAAGGTTGGACTAGATGATCCCTGAAGTCCCTTCCTACCTGTAATTCTGTGACTCTGTGTGATTCAACATTTTCTTTAACAATATAGATGATAGGACAGAGTGCACTGTCAGTAAGTTTACAGAAAATACAGAGTTGGGAGGAGTGGCTGGTACACTAGATGGGTGCGCTGCCATTCAGAGGGACCTCAACAAGACAGAGAACTGGGCAGATAAGAAACTCATTAAATTCAGGAAAGGGTACATGAAGCTGCACCTGGGCCAAAATAACCCCATGCACCAGTTCATGCAGTGGGCAGACCAGTTGGAAAGTAGCTTTGTATGGAAGAAGCCAACGGTCCTAGTGGACCAGCAGCTGAGCCTGCAATGTGCCTTCATGGCCAAGAAGGCTGGCAGCATCCTGGACTGCATTAGAAAAAATATCACCAGCAGGTTGAGGGAGGTGATTCTTTCTATCTACCCAGCCCTGGTGAGAACACACCTGGAGTCCTGGTTCCTGTTCTGGCCTCCCAGTACAAGACAGACATAGAAATACTAGACAAGTCCAGCAAAGGACCACCAAGACAGGATGGGATGGAGTTAACTTCCTTTACAGCAGCCAGTACCGTGCTGTGTTTTTGGATTTGTGACTAAAACAACATTGATAACACACCAGTGTTTTGGTTATGGGTGATCAGTGCTTGCACAGCATCAAGGCTTTCTCTTTTTCTCATTCTGCCCCACCAGTGTGTAGGTTGGAGGTAGGCAAGAGCCTGGGAGGGAAATAAAACCTGGACAGCTTGACCCAAGTTGAGCAAAGGGATATTCCATTCCATAGTGCTCAGCAATAAAAGTTCAGGGAAAGGAGAGGAAAGGAAGGATATTCGTGGTTATGGCATTTTTCTTCCCAAGCAACTGCTATGCATACTGAGGTCCTGCTTCTCAGGAAGTGGCTAGACATCTGCCTGCTGATGAGTAATATTGAAAGAATTTTTTATTTTGTTTTGCTTGCATGCACAGCTTTTATTCCCTTATTAAACTGCCTTTATCTTGATGCATAAGTTTTCAGCCTTTGCCCATCTGATTCTCTTCCCCATCTTTCTGTGAGGTAGTGAGTAAGAGACGGGGTAGGTCTTAGCTGCTGTCTGGGGTCACGTCATCACAAATACTTATAACAGGACAATGGGTACAAATTGGAAAACAGGAAACTCCATCTGAATATAAGAAAGCGCATCTTCAGTATGAGTGTGGTTGAGCACTGTAACAGGTTGCCAGAGGTGGTGTGGAGTCTTGCCCTGGGGGGTGTACTTAGAGTCCAATCTCCTCTGACCAGTTTCTTTTAGATATTCCACATATGGATGGTGTAATGTTAATATCAAATTTATTTATTTAAAGATGGTTGATGTTACATGGGATTTCTGATTTAGCAGAGGAATACAAAATATACTGAAAGCACAATAAAAATATAAGTTACACTTAGCAAAATATAACAGTTGCAGTATGTGCTTCAACCACAATATCGATGTCATACCCATTATCAGTCTTTACGATATGGTCACTGTCATGATGCTGGGTATCACCAGTCACTGGGAAGTAATATGTGAGCTGAAGCCAGCTCAACCCAATTGCTCTCATCAAAAATCCTTTTGCTAGTTGTCTAGTTTTAATCCTCTATGTTGTGCTGAGCCATATATTCAGTACACCCATACTCACCTGGCTAGCTCAGGGAGACATTTTTGCTACCAGGTGATCCACTCAACTGTTGATAGGTATTTATCCAGAAACAAAGGCCACCCTCTGGTCCACCTTGTGTTGAGGTATAGTCAACCTCTTTACATTATTCTCTGAGAATCATAGGCACATCACCCATGCTCATTTCCATTGGGCTTTCTTCTGTCATAGGGGTTTAGTGAGTCACATTCAAGCCCTAGAGGTTTAGTCAGTCAGAACACTGAAAATACCACTGAACCAGGCTGTGAGTAACCTGCTGTAGCTGATGGAGACTTGACTAAATAATCTCAAGAGTTCCCTTCCAACCTCAACTACTCTGTGATTCTCTAGTCTGTGAATCTGATTTATATCACCTAAAGATGTTTATCTCTTACTATTGACTGAAGATGCCTCCAACAAGAAGCTCACTTAAATTTAAATATCTAATTAATTTCTAATTTTTCCACTATTGCAGAGCTAAATTGTATGCTCAGAGAAACTTATAGTCACTCACATGTTGTTTTAAGTTATATCAGATATTGCAGTCTACTAAACAGAATCACAGAATCACAGGTTGGAAGGGACCTCAGGGACCATCTAGTCCAACCTTTCTGGGAAGGGCACAGTCTAGACAAGACGGCCTAGCACCCTGTCCAGACGACTCTTGAAAGTGTCCAATGTGGCCGAGTCAACCACTTCCCTGGGGAGATTATTCCAATGGGTGACTGTTCTCAGTGTGAAAAATTTCCTTCTGGTGTCCAATCAGAATCTCCCCAAGAGCAACTTGTGTCCATTCCCCCTTGTCCTCCCCTTGGGACTCCTTGTAAAAAGGGAGTCTCCATCTTCTTTGTAGCTACCCCTTCTTCTGGATTATGTTTTCCCAGGTGCAAGACCTTACACTTGTGCTTGTTGAGCTTCATAAGGTTCTTGCTGGCCCACTCTTCCAGCCTATCCAGATCTCCCTGCAGATCAGCTCTCCCTTCTGGAGTGTCTACTTCCCCACTCAACTTGGTGTCATCAGCAAACTTCATCAGGCTACACTTGATACCGTTATCCAGACCACTTATAAAGATATTGAATAACATTGGGCACAATATTGATCCCTAGGGGACTCCACTTGTGACAGGTTGCCACTTGGAAAAGGAGCCATTTACCACGGCCCTTTGTGTGCGGCCTGGCAGCCAATTCCCCACCCACTGCACAGACCACTTGTCTAGGCCATAACGCATTAATTTCTCCAGGAGGAGGCTGTGGGGGACCATGCCAAAGGCCTTGGAGAAGTGCAGGTAGAAAATGTCCACCACCCGCCCCGTGTCAACCAGGCAAGTCACTTTGTCATAGAAGGCCACCAGGTTAGTCAAGCACGATCTGCCTTTAGTGAAGCCATGTTGGCTTTTCCCAATCACGTGCTTGTGATGGCCCCCAGGAGGATTCGTTCCATAACTTTTGCAGGGATTGAATTAAGCCTGATGGGCCTGTAGTTACCCGGATCCTCCCTCAAGGCTTTATTGTAGGTAGGGGTAACACTTGCCTTCCTCCAGTCCTCTGGGACAACCCCCGTTATCCATGACTCCTCGAAGATTATGGACATCATGGTTTAGCCCCAGTTAGCAACCAAGCACCACGCAGCCACTCACTCGCTCGCCCTTGGTGGGATGGGGGAGGGAATTGGAAGAGTAAAATTGAGGCAACTCATGGGTTGAGATAAAGACAGATTAATAGGTAAAGCAAAAGCCGTGCACAGAAGCAAAGCAAAACAAGGAATTCATTCACTCCTTCCCATGGGCAGGCAGGTGTTCAGCCATCTCCAGGAAAGCAGGGCTCCATCATGCGTAACAGTTACTTGGGAAGACAAACGCCATTACTCCAAACATCCCCCCCTCCTCCTTCCTCGCCCAGCTTTATATACTGAGCATGACGTCATATGGTATGGAATATCCCATTAGTCAGTTTGGGTCAGCTGTCCTGGTTGTGTCCCCTCCCAGTTTCTTGTGCACCCGGCAGAGCACGGGGAGCTGAAAAAGTCCTTGACCAGTGTAAGTGTTACTTAGCAACAGCCAAAACATCTCCACATTATCACCACTGTTTCCAGCAAAAACCCAAAACATAGCCCCGTACTAGGTACTACGAAGAAATTTAACTCTATCCCAGCTGAAAACAGGACAATGGATAATGTCCTTGCAATGATGTGAGCCAGATCTCTCAACGTCCTCCGGTTTATGTCGTCAGGGCCATTGATTTGCAGGGGTCAAGCTCCTGTAGTAATTCATGTACTAACTCTTCCGTCACTGATGGTGGGTCGGTGTTTGGATCAACCAGCAATTTCGTTCCCAAAGCCTGGGACCCAACAGTGTTGGTAAAGACAGAGGTGAAGAAGGTGTTGAGGATCTCTGCCTTTTCAGCATCATTGGTGATTGACTTTCCTTTTCCGTTTAACAGTGGGCCTATGTTTTCCTTCTTTTTCTGCTTATGGTTGACATGTCTGAAGAACCCTTTCTTGTTATTTTTCATGTCTACAGCCAGTTTCAATTACAGCTGGGCTTTCTAACTGCATCTCTGCATGCTCTGGCAATGCCTTTGTAGGTCTCAACTGATAATCGTCCACTTCTCCATCTCTGGTATACTCTTCTTTTGGATTTGAGTAGACCCAGGAGGTCATGGTTGAGCCATGGGGACCTCTTGCTCCGCTTACTTCCCTTTCCTTTGTAGGGGATAAATTGGCTTTGTGCTTCCAATAGAGAGTTCTTGAAGAACTCCCAGCACTCACTAGCTCCTTTGTCTTCCACGGAAGCTTCCCATCGAATCCCTCCCAGTTGAGCCCTGAGTGCACTGAAGTTTGCTCTCCTAATATCCAGAATCCTTGTCTTAGAGCTGACCTTCAGCACACTCAGCAGGATCCCAAACTCCACAATATTGTGGTCACTGCAGCCAAGGCTGTCACTAACCAAGATATTACCAAGCAGGCTTTCTCGGTTTGTGAATAGCAAGTCCAGCAGTGCCTCCTCCCTGGTTGGCACATCTAACATTTGTATCAGGAAACAGTCTTCTATACATCCCAAGAACTTGGTGGATGACATGCGAGCTGCCATATTGTTCTTCCAGCAGATGTCTGGGTAGTTGAATTCACCCGTCAGGACCAGGTTCTGTTGGCCAGAAGCTTGCTTTAGTGCCCCAAATATCACTTTGTTGGCTTCGTCACTGTGGTTAGGAGGTCAGTAGCAGATGCCCACTGTGAGGTCCTGCTTGGAGATGATCCCTTTGACTTTAACCCAGAGGCGTTCAATAGAGCAGACACAATCACCATAGTAGACTTTCTTTCCTCCTCTAAACCACCCTAATAGTCAGAGGAAGATGGCAAAGGGTTCAAACTGTCAAACTTCAGACATCAAGGAACAGAGTTGCAATGGGTTTCTTTTATAATTAATGGAGACAAGTGTTGTAGGAGGTGAATCAAAACACCTAGCCTACATCTCTGCTCAAATCCTCACTGAAGATGTCTGTCATCCTTTCCTGTGTGTAAGAAAAACAGGGACCTTGAGCTAGTTAAAATTTCAGAAGCAAGTTCCCTAGAGTAGATAGTGTTAATAAATTATCAATCACTCTTACACTGTATTTTCATTGGTCATCCCTTTCAAACAGAGCTTTCTTGTTTGATGCAGTTAAGATGGCACAAGAGTTCAGAAACAATCAGTCCCATGCTTGTACAAATTTAATATTAAGTACAAATATTACATTATGATTACAAATGAGTATCAGTATTGACCTGCTATTGCCAATGAAAATAAAAGGCCTACTTGCAGTTGTGGAAACTGCTGAATAGATATTGGAACTCCTTGATATACAGTGAATCACTTACACAAAGCAAAAATGAAGAACTGATTCTTCTCTTGTTCCTGAATAAGAGGGAGAGAAGATAATCCAACCCTCTATATTTTATTTCTTGCTTTTGGCAAAACAGTTCGATTTTTTATTTTATTTACTGTCACCTGAAAACCATGCATTATGTACTTCAAATTAAACAAGTTGCATATCAGTTAAATACTTTGGGATTTGTAGTAGGTTTTTGCATGGAAACACAGCTGAAAACTGTATGTCACTCCTTATAAACAATAGTGTGGTGCTATGTTCATGGCAAGCACTTCAAAATAACACTTAAAGGTACCTAAAACGAACGTCCGAGTGCAATTTATAATATTTACCAACTTTAAATCATATGTACGAAAAAGAATAGTAAATTACTAACAAATCAATAGCAAAGCAAGTAATAAATTTAGCGTGGAGAGTACAAAACCCTTCAAACTCAAATTTGTAAATGACAGTCCTGGGCTATAAATATTAAGCTCAAATAACCAGAACTAACAATATCAGAAAAGTGATTATGACTGACAGTGTTATCAGAAACACTGCAGATCTCATTAGAAATATTAATTTGTGTATGCGGTATGTGTTACAAGTCTGCTGCACCTTTCAAATATGAATCTTACATGAGAAATAGCATTTTTCAAGGCTATTTTTGTGCTACTCAGCTTCTGCCAATATCACATATAACTACTAACGATTCAAAGCTGAATTTGCTGGCATTTATTTTGTTCTTTAAATCTCTTCACATTTCATAAACAGAATGGCAGTTCTAACAACTTGTCCCAGAGGCAAGAGCATGAAGAAGGTCATAAGAAAAACAAAGCATGTTATCCTAAATGAAAATGAAGACAGGGAATTAAGAAGTTCTAAAACCTTATAGCTTAAACTAAAACAGAGCAAGGGAGCAGGAGAACAAGATGTTCATCTATGTATTTAAGAAGAGAAGAATCACTTTCTTTCTGAAGCGATTATTTATTTCAGTCTCATGGCTGCTGTGATGCATTGAATGCTTGACATTGTTATAGAAAATCAATGGAATTCAATCTGATAAAGTCCTGTTGCATGCATTCAAACCTGACGGCTGCATAAATCAGTATTTCTGTTTAAAAAATTCCTTGGCTCAAAACAAACCCACATTAATTTGTATACATTTTTACTTCTTTTTTTAATGACAAGTGTGATTGATATTTTATTTTTCTTCAGAG
Source organism: Phalacrocorax aristotelis (assembly GCF_949628215.1). Classification (NCBI taxonomy): domain Eukaryota; kingdom Metazoa; phylum Chordata; class Aves; order Suliformes; family Phalacrocoracidae; genus Phalacrocorax; species Phalacrocorax aristotelis. The sequence continues at coordinate 41,120,828 of NC_134276.1, forward strand.
GGACTTCAATTACCAATTGGCATTCAGCTGCCCTGTTAAGTTGAGCAATGGAGGATATCTCTTTATAAAAAATCTGTTTAGAAAACCTGTCTTCAAAGCATTTTTACTTGCTGAGTTTTTTCACAAAAGGACAGTGAGGTGAAAGATTTTTGTAGTGACAGAAAAAGCAATATAACCTTTTTTCATTCATACTAAGTAAAACACATAGCACAGTTAAAGTATTCCTATTGTCTCTACAGTAACTACAATATGGTAAAATGATACAGTTTTTCAGATATTGCTAATATGCATTATAACAATTCTTAAGCCAGTATACTTGGTTTGTTAGAAGTTTATGACAAAACTGATGTTAAAAGGAAGAGATGAAGGAAATTAATGTCTACATTTCAATACAGTATATATAATCACTGCGACAGATGTTCAGGAAGTGAAAGACAAACATGACACTCCTAAAATTAGTATAATGACTATATATATACACACCCCACTTATTTCAGGGGAGAGATTCTGATTTACTAAAAGAATGGATATAGGATTTTTAGACCAGATGAGACCACTGATACATCAGATTTTCAGAATTAACCCAATACCTGAAGATATACGAAAAATGAAGCATACCTATTGTGACACTATTAACTGGGGAGCACTACAACGATGTGGGCTGAGAATTGTTTCTAATACTTCGGTGATCATTTTCTACATGCCACAGAAAATTTGTTTAGTCTCTTGTCTCTGTTTTGATTAAAACCATAAAGATTGATTTTCTATTATTGACCTATAAATTTAATTGACATTCAGTGTCATTCTATTAAAGAATAGCCTGAAGGAATTCTAAACCTCATAATTGTTTAAAAAAATTCATGCTATGTAAGTTTGCTGTCACTTCATCATCATTGTTTCTGTTAGTTTTTCAAAAATATCTCAGGCACCCAAATTGCCATCTCTAGTTTTGATTGTCCCATGGCTTCTGTTTTAGAAGAGTATACAGGGAGTGTGCCTTGATTCATAAATATATCTATCCTTCTATAGGCTTATATTAACTAAGGCATGATTATAGATACGTACTTTGTATTATCTTTGCAGCTGAACAAAAAATTTATGATTTTTTTTTAGTGTCTACAAGTGCTCATTCTAAAGAACCAGCCCCATAAGAATTGTACATTATACAGAGACGTTCTTTGGGTTTGGGATACTTTTATTGTGAAAATCTGAAGCTCTGGCCTCAATCTCAAGCCTGGAGTTCCATGTGATGTTTTTAACCCAAAAAGAATATTAAAATAAAATTAAAAAGAAAAAAAAAAGATATGCTAACAGCAATCTCTGACTGTTTCTGTTTATGCATAAAATTATCACTAAGAAAACACGTATTAGCTATGCTATACTACAGAAAAAAAAATTAAGAGATGAAACAGGCCTTTATTTTGCTGATCATAAAAAACCCCACACACATTGCTGCAGCTAGAACAGTACAATTCAAAATTAGATATTAAATTTTTGCATACTAGCATGTGTGAATATTATCAATACACCTTCTTAAATCCTGTCTTCTAAATTGTTTTTGGTTTGGTTGGTTGGTTGTTTTTTTACTCTATTCATTCCCAGATAATTCCACTTAATTAGAAGCAGGTAGGCTGCAATTTTTTTTCTCAGAAACTAACGTGTATTATGTTGAATTTACAATATTAGTTTTATCATTTATTTGCAAACTAAGGAAAAGGTAATAAATTATCCTATAGAGAAAAGAGCATAGTTGACTTTGCAGCTAACATATTTGCATCAGGTTTCTGGGGTAAATATTCTCAGTTTTCTGGGTTAGAAAGGGGTACGAGACTTATTTATACTACCTATCGGGGCTAAAGGACACTATGTGATTTATTTACTGTGAAAATGTGCTTTAGCTAACTGTGTAAACTGTTCTTGTATTTATGTGTATGCAGATTGCTGCAGAAAAGCGAACTGATTTTGTAATTATATCAATATAAGATTGAACTGAAAGATGAATGGAAGAAGGAATCTGAGTTGTGTTAAAGCACTTAGAGAAGTTTGTCTTTTCAGCTGAAACTAAAAGCTTATACTGTAACGCTGGAAGTCCTTGTGGCACCTAGAAGAGGTCTGCTGTGAGAAAGCATCAGTGAGTGTAGTATAGAGGGTCAGGAGACTTTAAACTGAACTTTAATCCTGGTTCAGCTTTTTATTCATACTTTACCTTTTTTTTCATAAGTTATGCAGATGCTTAAAAAGCAATGTGGCATTGAAATGAGTAATTTAGATATTCCTCAATAAAATTTATTAACTATTTTCAAGTTATTCTAGTCACTATGCTCACTTTCATGTACCTATACTGTATATATTACAGCTTATGCTACAGGAATATAATAATTACAAGCATTTTTCCCCCAGTTATATACCCCACTAAGAGCCTCATCTGATTCACTTTGCCTCAGTTACCAAGTTGTCTCAAAGATTGCGTGCTTAGATGTTCCAGCTTTATAAGTAGATACCATGAGAACTACAAGATTATAGTTGGTGATTCTTTGTATGCGCTAGACTAAAATCATTCACATAAGTTTTAAAAGAGAATATCTGTAAAGTAATGTGAGGAATTTCCCCTAACAGGAAGGGAATATTAGCTTGTATACCTTTCCCAAACCTTACCCTTAAAAATATTCCCTCTTTGATACAGAGATAAGACATTCATTGATAGATTAAAACATGAAAGAAGGGGACAAATATGTGTTAATGTACAAAACCTGGAAATTAAGACATGCTTACTTTTCAAGTCTGTGTATTGTTGTGGTTTAGCTTCAGTCAGCAACAGTTTAATAATTAAAAGAAACGATAACAGCAATAACAATAATAATAATATAATGAAAAGGAAGATAACAAGAGAGGGACAAAACCCAGGGCAGGGAATGGGGAATGAACAACCAAAAAAAAAAAGCACGTGACACAGCCACCCACTGACCCAACACCACCAGTTCCTGAGCTGCAAACGCCCCTGTGCGCCAACTGCCCCCATTAATGTACTGGCCATGGTGTCACATGGTATGGAATGAACATCCCATTGGCCAGTCGGGGTCAGCTGACTTGGATGTAGCCCCGCCCCTCCCGGCCTCCTGCCCATGTGGCAGAGCGCGGGAAGCTGGAAAGGTCCCCGACTGCTACAGGTGCTACTTGGCAACACTAAGCCACTGCTTAACAGCAACTACAGCATCAATGTGCCATTGGCACTTTACCAGCTCCAGTATTAAGTAAGAGAATTAACTCTCTCCCAGCCAAAACCAACACATATATTCATAGAGAAATTCTACATAATGTTTCCTGATGCCTTTAGTGACACAGTTTCGCATCGTAAACTTCCTGTTGATGTCTGGCCAACCTTCTTGGCTTTTTGAAACATCTTTTACACCTTCAGATGACTTAGCTCTGGAAGGTACATTTTATATACTGCAGATGACTAAGAAGAAGAGGAGCTCTAAGTGTTTTTCCTATGGGAGTAAATAGTGACTCCCCAAGGGCTCTGAATTGTTTTCACTTTGGACTAGTGCTGAGGGTGTAGCTGAGTCGTGGAAGACCATCCAGGGCCAACCTCAGCCATATGCTCACTCTGGTGGATTTCTGCTGAGCCACTTCCTAGACAGGAAGAAATTCTGCATCAGCTTCTAAGCCAGTGCTTTCCTGCTTCAAAATCTGTGATGCAGCCCAGCTAAAGAAGCCCTATTTGAACTGGCCACAAGCTGCATTCAGACCAAGGGCCACAGCCTGAGAACTCCTGCTGCATGCTGATTTGGAAAAAATCTGAGTAATATATTTTGAAACAAAATGCATTTAGTAGAGCAAAGTTCAAGAAACAGAAATATGTTGGAAGTCTGACTTATGGCTGATACCCCTATTTTTACAAAAGCAGATTTTGAAATGTGTGGGTAATATTCAGTTTATGGTTGAGACTTTTAGCCCATCACTGCATGCCAGAAATAATTCAAGGTCACTCATAGTCACTGAAAAGTACTGCTACCTCCCTTGAGCTCTGTGATGCAAGCTGCCTGTCCCCTCATGGCCAGGCATCTGGAACAAACTCAGAATACTTCTGTATTTTGTATTCAGTAAAGGACACATTAGACAGCATGTGCACTTCTTCAGGTTTCTCAGGGTAGTTTATAGACTCACACATACTTGGATGAGGAATGTCTTATTATCCAGTCACTTGAAATCAGAGTTCGATCAAGTAAAGTTAAGGAATATGTCTAACTGATCCCTAGAGCTTTCCTTGTAATCATATTGTGATGGGCTAATCTAAATTCTGCAGAAGTCTTACAAAAAGTAAATTAAATCAGAGTACTATTTCCCACCCAGATTCAAACTTTACATTTCAGATCTTAAAACAATAATTGAAACTCCCTCTCCTTTCTCTAAAACATTTTATTCCAGGCCAAAAGCTGACCTTTAAATTAGAATCATAGAATAATTTAGGTTAGATTGGAACCCACAGGTCATCTAGTTTATTCACCTTCACAGAGCATGGCTAACTTCAAAGACAGATCACACTGTTAAGTGCCTTGTTCAGTTGACTCTCTGAGCAACCTGCTCCAGTGCTTAGATACTCCCTGTGGAGAATTTTCCTCTGATACTTAGTAATAATTTTTCCCTTGCTGCAGCTTATGACCTTGACCTCTTGTCCCTTCACAGTGAACCCATGATAGGTCTGTCTTCTCAATGACCTCCCATTAAGTACTCAAAGACTTCAGTCTTGAAAGACATCCCTCTTTAGTTTTCACACCCCTTTGAAGACATCCCTCTTCAGTTTTTACCTGGCTGAACAAATCCAGTTCTCTCAGCACATCCTGCGCGTCATATGCCTGAGTCCTCTGACATGCTGGGCTCTCTCCAGCATGTCAGTGTCTTTCTTGTACTGAACCTGAGGTAATGTGATGGGTTTGGATCACACAGGTACTGCATAGAACGTAATAATCTCTACTCTCAACCTGCAGGCTATACTTTTACTTATCTAGCCCAGTATGTGGTTGGCTAATATGTCACAAAGTTGTACTGCTGACTCATATTCAACTTCTTGTTCACCATGATCCCAAAGCCCTTTTCTGAATATCAGTTCCCAGGTGGGTCAGTGGCCATTGTGTGGGACTTGAGAGCACCTGGTTCATTAAGGGTATTAGGTCAGGGACCTTTTATAAGTTAAAGTAACAGAGAAAGAGATAAACAACACATACAGGCACATAAACCTGATAAGCAAGTGATAAACGAGGCAATAGCGAAGACCAAAACTCTACAGCTGCTAATTGATGGACCATTGAGAAACACTAGGCACAGCTTTAAAGAGGGCCAACTTGGGCTCTGTAACTGATAAAAGAGGAAAACTATAGGAACGTGAATAGTATGAATATTTGAGAGGGGACTGTGGGACTATGCAAAACTTATATAAGTATATCGGAGGAAAGATCAAGGTGGGTAAAAGCAAGATGAGGAGAAAAAAAGAGGAGGAAAATAAAGAGGAGGAAGGATAAAAGTGTTCTGTTGCACTTAAGTAGGTACCACTTAGTTCTGCCTCACTACCCAGGTTGTTAAGGTGAACATTAAAAAATATCAGCTCTGGTACTGACCCCTGAAGAATACAACTCACAAACGGCTGACAGACAGATTTTGAAGTGCTAACACTTAAAACCTGGTGGTCCAGCCAGTTTTGCACCTTCCTATCTACACACTGTCTATACAAACCATATCTCACCAATCTGGCTACAATGATACCATGTAAGGCCTTTCTAAGGTCAAAGCAAATGACATCCACTACTCTTGCCTCATCCACAGAGCCAGAAAATTCATCACAGAAGAAAACCAGGCTCATCAAACACAGTATGGCCAAGATAAATCCATGCTGATTGTTTCCAACCACTTTAAACCTGAACATGGCTTCCAGTTCTGTAGTTCCTAGTCTCCTTCTTGCCTTTTTGAAGCTCAGCAAGACTTTTGCCTTTTTACAGAGATTATTCTCCTGTTTGTTACCACCTTCAAAATTATGGCAGTAGCTTGCAATAACATCAAACATCTTTCTCAGAAACGTTAGACATGAGAAGAATCAAATTCAAATGCACACCAATAATTAGGTAGTTGTTAATGATAAGCAGATAAAAGGATATTTTACTTAAATTCTTTTACAACTGCTTTGGTACATGTTACCATGCATGCATAATATGAGTTGCCATGAACCCTGATAAACCTGGGAATGACATAGCAAGTATGTGGACCAGGCTCGATTAAAATGTCCTGAGGCATTAGAAAACCACATCTCTGAAAACTTCATTGAGAGGTTATCTCCTCTGAAGGATGTAAAATGAACAATCACAGGATGATAGCTGAGGTTGAAAGTAAATACAGGCAGAAAACAGAGACCCTTGAGCTATAAAAGGAGGTGGTCATTTATTGATAAGTTTGAATTCAAGCTGGAGAGGAACCTATTTTAGAGCATAACAAAAGCAATGTGTATGGCTATGGCTTAGCCAGGTAGATGAAGCCATTAGTGATGCTGCTAGAAAGGTGTAGTAGGAATCTCCTGTTAGAGGAAAAGGTGTATCTCGATGGAAGGTAGGAAAAAACAGGACCTTCTGTTAAATTCTTTGCCAAATGCTGTGTGTATAACTGTATCCTAATACTAGAAGCAGAGCTGGCTTTAGGCTTTGAACTGGCTGTTAAATTTGGATGCAACAGCACCCTCAGATGCATCCCACCTGGTATCACTGAACTGTGTATTTCCTATTTGTCAAAATGGTCCCTAGCTTGAATGTCCTCTGTCGTAAGTAGGACTTCTGTCTGAATTCTCTCATCAAGCATGGGAGCCTGAGACACCTGTTAACAGACTTTACCAGTAAAGACTGAGGCAAAGAAGGCATTGATTACCTCAACATTTTCCATGTTCTTCAGCACTCGGTTGTCCATCTATTCCCTTGATCTTCTCTTTCGCTGCCATGTATCTATAGAAGCCTTTCTTGTTGCCCTTCACATCCCTCACTACTCATATCTCCAGCTGAGCTTTGTCCTTTCAAATTCCATCCCTGCATTACCAGGCATTTTCTGTATATTCCTCCTGGGTGTCTTTTCTCCACCTTTATCTTCCATATGCTTCCTTTTGGCATTTAACTCAGTTAGGATGGCTTCCTGCTATGCCTACTCAATTTTATACATATTGGACAGACTGTTCTAGTGCTTTAATGAGGTTGTCCTGGAAGATCAGCAAGGTCTCTCAGGCCCCTTTAGGGCAGTACGCCACAAGGTCCAGCCTAGCAGTTCCCTGAGCAAGCTGAAGTCTGCATTCACTAGGACCAGGATTTTTATTCTTCTGTTTGCTTTCCTTATCTCCCTTGGGATCTCAAACTCTGTTTTATCATAGTTACAGCAAAGTTTCTATCAGCCTTCCCATCCGCAACCACTTCTGTCTTATTTGCAAGCAGTAGATCCCATGCAGTGCCTCCCTTAACACTCACTCAATAACCAGCAAAGAACTGGCTCCACAGCATTCAAAAAAATGATGTCAAGCCATGCAACCAGTAATACAAGTACAAGTGGTGGACATACGGTCTGTGGTGACAACACATGAATTAAGCAGGAAGTAATAAGAGGGGAAATGGCAATTGCTATCTATCTTGATATAACGTTATAGAAAGACTAGAAATACTTAGGAGAAAGCAAATACTTGTGTTGCTTGAGACCACCATTTTAACATGATGTCACATTGCCCAACACTGTCAGACTGTAGTGTGAACACAGACATTGTGATTCTCTGTACTACGAATATGAAATAATACTTATGTTCGTGATTAAGGATTAACCACCACCCCTCAAACCCATTCGGTATCATAGTCAAAATCTTGTTATGGCAAAAAGAGATAACCTGTATATATGAAGACAACAATTTATTATTAGTCTAGTTAACATTTTAGCAGTCAATTTGAAACAGAACAATCAGTCCCAGTTAGTAGACCAGTTGCATTAAAGCTCATCCTCATCCAAATTCATACAGAAATGGCTCATGCATAATACTTCTTAAATTGTTATATAAGAAATCTTTCTAATATCTATACATTTTTCTCTTGTGTTAAGTTCATCCTTCCAATGTTCTTCTGATACCAGAGACATCATGGTTTAAACCCAGTCAGCAACTAAGTACCACACAGCCACTTGCTCGCCATCTCTGCCCCTCCAAGTAGGACAGGGGAGAGAATCAGGGGGAAAAAAGGCAAAACCTGTGGGTTGAGATGAAGGCAGTTTAACAGGACAGCAAAGGAATAGAAAATAATAATAATAAGGATAAAAAAATATACAAAAGAAATTATGCACAGTGCAATTGCTCACCACCCAAGGACGATGCCCATCCCATCCCTGGGCAGTGATTTCTGCTCCCTGGCTGACTCCCCCCAGTTTACATACTGAGCATGACATCATATGGTATGGAATATCCCTTTGGCCAGTTTGGATCAGCTGTCCTGGCTCTGCCCCCTCCTGGTTTCTTGTGCACCCGGCAGAGCATAAGAAGGTCTGTGCTTTAGTATAAGCACTGCTCAGCAACAATTAAAACATCAGTGTGTTATCAACAATATTCTCATACTAAATTTAAAACACAGCACTACTCCAGCTACTAGGATGAAAATTAACTCTATCCCTGTTGAAACCAGGGCAAAAGGTCAGCAGTTTTCCTTAAGAGTCAGGGTGAGAGTTACAGCAAGTCATCATCACCCTGAGATATTTGTCAAATGTATGACAGTCATGGTTAAGGGGGTCTTCCTCCTTCCCACCAGTCTTGGGCCTGCTGGGGTTTATTTGGATGTGTTTTCTTATCACATTCTGCTTCTTTCTTCCTGGTGCCCAGCTGAAGTTTGCAAGTCGCACAATAGACACTTTCTCAGCCTCCAGCTTTGGTGTACAGCCTCAGACAAAACAAACAAAAACTAGCTCAGAATCAAGGCAAGCCGAAAGCAGTCCTATGATGCTGCACTGTTAGGTATGTACAAAGGCTATGGCCTTTTAACAGTACTGGGTAACTCATATTTACTGTCATACACAAGCTTACATGTGATAGATATTAAAAAAGCAAAGCACCCAAAACCACTGAAAAAAAGAAATAGTCAGTCTTTTACGCCAAGATCCATAGATTATATACATCTCCACTGCAACAAAAACAATGTGAGAGAGAGAGAGAGAGAAAGAGGGGAGGGGAGGGAGGGAGAAGTAACTATCAGCATCCCACTTCTCTCACTAAAGGAGGCAGCACCTGATCAGCACATGAACTGATTTTCTTGATTCAGTGAGAGTATTAAAAGCAATTAGTAAATTTTTACTTCAGAACAAATAAACCAACAAAAAATTTCTTCAGATGTTTAGATTTATTATGTGGAAGAGAAACAGAAACTTTCATAATGACCCACCAAATGCTTCCCTGAGTTCCCCTTTCCCTGTTACATGATATATAGTTTTGCACTCAAGATGCAAGAGATTGGCTTCCAAAATCATCACTTTCCTGTTTTCTTCAAACTATTGGGTTCTCTGTAGTGAGTATCTAATGTATTGTCTTCTCTTTCTCCAGTCAGAAGATTTCCATGTGTGTAACTAATTAAATGATCTATTCTTATATCTGTGTCTCCCTCATTCAAGTGAAGTGTTCTGACCAATTAATTATTACATAAAAAGTCCTATCATCAGTAGGTAAAAGGAATAAGCTCTACTCAGTTCTTTGAAAGAAAAAATGTAGATGACTACCATCAGAAGACGAATCCCAATTTCAAGGGCTCTTTTTTTACTTTTGTTTTCACAAATGCACACAAAGAGTAAATCACACATTGGTACTTATTTTCATTGTGTAATGGGAAACTATGAATCCTAGAAAACTTTTTTAGGGCATGAGAATAATTTCCTGCTCTGTTCTATTAATAATTCTTGATATTTCTTTGTTCACCACATCCAGGAACAAAGGATTATAAAACATCTGTAGCTCTTCCTCTGGCTCTTCAAAACAGCGTTTGAACTTTTTCATTCTTCAGAATTGCTTCTTATGAGATTTAACTGCAAAGGTATTCTTTTTTTTTCCCATTTCACTCAAGTTTTAATCAAAGTATCATAAAATTTTATTGAGCGTTATGTTTGGTATAAATCTTGCTAAACATAGTGAAACTGTCTTTATCATACCTGGGGTGTGGCATACTTGAAACCAACAGAGCCTGCTGGACTGAAATTCTCCAGGCAAATCTTGTCAGGCCCCTCCCAAAGCCAGTGACCACCTGATAAAACAGTTTGTAGGAGGAAATAAAGTGAAACTAAAAACTTTCTGAGGCCCCAGACCAGGGGTGGTCTCTGAAGTATTTCACTGAAGTGTCAGGACACTGCAAGGTTTGGAGACTCCCTGTGGGGTGGGGTGCTGGAGAGTCATGTGGCTCCCCTTGGGGTCTGTCATGACAGGCCCTGGCAGCCAGGGCTCACCCCACTGCCCCAGCCAGGGGCAGGGCAGCCAGGGGGCACCAGGGGACACCCAGCCCTGTGCATTGGGCACCTCCCCAAGGACAGAGACAGGCCAAGGACAGGCTGGGACATGGGACCACAAGTGGACCTAGCTCAGCAGGGCCCTTGGCTGGGCAGGGCAGGTCAGTGAGGAGCTGGAGACCAGCACTGCTGTGGTGTCATGGTGGCAGGGGCTGGTGGGCCCAGGGGGTTGACATGGGATCCTGGACCATAGGCAGGGTTGGGGGAGCCCTGGGAGGTTGGCAGGGACTGTTAGTGAATAACCCAGGGACCTTGGGTTCATTACTTTGATAACTACTGATTTTCTGTTTGATTCTGAAAGACTCATTCTCCTTAAATTCACTGACAGCCAACATAAAAATGAAAAAGAAAGTCTCGGTTACAGAAGTTGTGTTCAGCATCCAGCTCAGATTCAGTGGTATAGATCTCTTACTTTTTCAAAATAATTTTATTTTTAAAACAAATAAAGTTATATTAAAAATAATATTATTAGAGGTTATTTCACATTTTCAACAGGGTGTTTGGTCCTTAAAATAATTTATAGAATATTTACTTCTTTTATTCCACTTGATACACTAATTTTAAGTTAACAGTTGGAAAGCTCACTTTCCTACATTTGACCCTCCTTGACATTTCGCTATCACACGCCATGTGGCAATGCATCATTGAAAGTTAACATTATACTATGGCAGCAGGATTACAGAAAGTCCTTTCTAGTATATATGTCTTCTAAAGACATATTTTATACCTGTGATTAATTTTTTTTTTTAATTATTTCAATCATAGCTTGCTTTTCTATTAAAAGTATTAAATGAAGGACTGGTCAGACACATATTTTACAGATCATATGTGCATATTAATTATTATTTGTGCTATGACTGATAGCTAAGGAAGAGAATCTAAAAATCTAGTAACATCTTTAAAGAATGGTCTTGATATTAATTGAATGATTATTTCACAATGGGTCTGACTATATGCTGCTTCAAGATTTCCATAGTTAATGTTAAAATATTTATTTCTTAATTTTATTTTACAAATTATTTTTAAATATCAGTTAGTGTCAGATAATATTTAAGTGGGAAAAATCTCTTCTCTAAGAAATGGTTTTGTAAAAGACAGTTTTACTGCATGTTCATCAGGATCATTTGTTATTCATGTTTTCACTCTTGTCAAGTTGAAGAAGACTAACTGGCAATATTGATCGATGTTGGATTCTTCTCTTACAACAGTTGTCCATCTTTTGCCATCTTACTGTCAGTTCAGGCTTACAGGCAAACACTGACATTTACTCCTACTTTCTTTCCTTTAGCAATGAATAGTGTAGGCTTCGATGCTCTGTTTCCAACAGACCTCATCCAGCTCCTCAGTTACTGTAATTTTAATCCAAAGAATCTAATCAATATCTATAAATCATAGAATTATATAATGGTTTGAGTTGGAAGGGTCCTCTAAAGATCATCTAGTCTAACCCCTCTGCCATGGTCAGGGACATCTTTCACTATATTAGGTTGCTAAAAGCCCCATCCAACCTGACCTTGAACACTTGCCCAGAGTGTGCAAATAAGGAAAGACAATGGTCTGGGTTGCTGTGTTATTTAGCTAGGGAAACAGCAAGGGTTCTAGTCCTTGATTTAGTAAGAGTTTATTTATTTACATAAATGTGAACAATAAAAACAGGATCAAGAATGTTAGCCAGTCTTTGAATATAGCCTGCCCTGATGCCTAGAACACCAGTAGAAGATGTAGTTTTAAATTTCTTTAAGAACAGGACTGAATTTGAGAATAATCTCTTAAATCGCTAATAAATATGTTAGCATCATACCTATATACCTTAGCTGTATACCTCTTCATTCAGTTTATTTGTTTGGGAGGAAGCCACTTGGCAAATTTAATCTTAATTTCTGGTAGAATGAAACTGATATTTTAAAGGTATTTGTTTTGAGGAAATATATTTAGCTGATACCTAATCATACTACAAAACATTCTTCTAAATTCAGTGTCCACCCTATTAAAATATTTAACTGTTGATTTGCCAGTGGATTTATTTTATCATTGTAGATGTAGGTTGTTTTTTTAATTTAAAAATATTAAATGAAGGGGTGTTCAGGCACATGCTAAACAGTTAAAGACCATAAGTTTTTATTATTTGCTGCGTATCTGTACTTGGATCCACCCTGCAGATCTCTGACTAGTCCTTCCACATTTGTAAGTCCAGCAGAGCACCTTTCCTCAATGGTCCCCAATCACCTGTGTCGGGAAATTGTGGCCAAGCACTACAGAAACCTCCTGGACTGCTTGTGCCCTGCTGTTCTGTCCATTCATCAGATATTAGCACAGTTGAAGTCCCCCTTGAGAATCTGTGCCTGCAAATGTGAGCCTTACTCCAGTTATCTGCAGAAGGCCTCATCTACTTCTTCCTGATCAGGCAGTCTATAGTGGACACCCACCTCAACATTGCCCACCTTGGTCTGCCCACTAGTCCCAACCCACAAATTCCCAGCTAGTTCATCACCCAGCCTTAGGCAGAGCTCCATGCATTCCTGCTACACTCTCACATACTGGGCAACCCTCCCTCCTTGCCTTCCTCTCCTGTCTTTCCTGAAGAGCCTTTATCGACCCATGGCAACACTCCAGCCGTGTGAGATCTCCCACCATGATAGCACTGAAACTGTGAAAAATGGTTGGAGCAAATGTAATTTTTATATATGCCTGTTGAGAATGCCTCTGGTACTGTTATCCCACAAACCATACTTGGCAGGGCACCAGAGAGTGCCAAGTGTAACAGATGGAAAAAATATCTGGGAGTATGCTGACAGTTAATACCATTACCAATCTTCAGTCATCAATCCACTTGCAAACTCATTTACATCTACAGTGTGGATGTATCTGCTTCTCAGGAGGGTATCCTACAGTCTGTTGCAGAATATAGTTCTTTGTAGGTCTTCTCTCTTACTGATCATTCAGGCAATTTATACAAAGTAAAAAAAAAAAAAAGGACAAAAGAAAAAAAAAAGCCCCCACCCTTAAGTAGGCAAGTAGGCAAGCCAAAGGGCTGCATCTAAAAAGGTTGACAACCTAACTTTACACCTTTCTTCTGTATGAGTAGATAGGTAGGTAGACTGTGAGGGAGCAATAGCATACTCTTAGCAAATCTCTATTCTCCTAACAGGCCCTGAGATAATGAAAGGGTAGGGCTAGAAGGCTGATAGATTAAGGACTGTACACATTGATGTTTCTTGAAAAGAGCTCCCCAGTCCGGTCTATGTGCACTGAATAGATAATTAATATTTAACAATAGCTGATAATGTTAAAGATATGAAAAATCTTTGCCTGTAGTTCCTACTCCTTCTGAATGTTTACCATTCTTATCCTGAGTAGCCATCAGTCACTCCATTGATTCCACAGGAGCCACTTCTATGCACATTTTCAACAGTCAAAGCTAAAACAGTCAGCATGGAACTAAGGTCAGAGAATTTCTGCCCTTATGAATTTTGCTACATAAATATTTCTTGATAGATTTAATATGACATTACTGTTGTTTCTGAACTTAGTTTATGTTGGAATCTAAAGGAGTAGTAATATCTCATAATAAAGGATAAGCAATAATTCCTGTGAACCTAAATTATTTTTTTTTTTTAAATAACCGTTCTAAAGACTATCTACTACCATTTTCTGCCTCTAGATCAACAGGTGTTATAAAAGTCTCTGAATATTTCAGGAAAAATCACTGTAGATGTAAAATATGTGTTGTATCTATACAAGAAGTAAAACGGTTACTTATGATAAATTTGGAAAGAAAAATAAAAAGTGTAAAAATCCTGTTGCAATTAATAAAAATATTTCTCTTTCATATCTTTTATTTAAATCACTAGATGAAAATAGCTATGTGTTCCAGAATCTATACCAACAGATGGCAAGCTTTTGTTATGCCAGATATGTATGTACCTTGCACCTGTCGCATATTTTGTTATATTGCTAGTGTACATATAAATGACTATTTAATCCTCAGGTCAGTTACCAGCATGTTAGCCATATGTCATGTAGGAGAACAAATGTTTTACTGTAATAGGAAAAGAACATTCTAGTCGCCATATGATCTTCCTTTAATTATAAGATTCAAACATGCAGCATGGACAAGTCTCTCTGAGATTTGTTGAATCTCTGTGTTTCACCACAGGATGCTTTTTTATCAGCCTTCAAACAATGGAATTCTGTAATGAGAGGAAAAAAGCTTATTTTAAAAAATTTGTTAGATTTGTTATGAAAGGACATTTTACAGCTGATGGACAGTGACCCACAAGGAATACTGCTGAAGATTAAAATAGATTAAGGTCAGTTTAGGTTCCGTGGAACAAAATTATCTTATCATTTATAGTACTAATGGAGAATATGTTATTCTGAGAAAGATGAGTGCATCCAAAGTGTTGTTTTGTTGTTCAGCTACAAAAATGGAGTTCCAAACACAAACCTGGACATACAATAGAAGTGAATACCTTACCAGGCCAGTACTGACATAGCCAAAATATTAAATCCTGGATCACCAAAACAAACAATAAAAAGCAGCAGGAAGAGTGGTGTGTTTGGAGCATATTTTCCTGTGTGGTACTTCATTCAAGGTTTCATTTATGTACCTTTCAGAAACAGTATTTTGTGGGAAATTGCACTTTTGTTTAGGCATTCAGTCTTTTGGTTTTGTTTGATGGCAATGTTTATAATTATATTTGGTCCAGCTTGAGTGGTAGGCATAGTCTGACTACATTCCCTTGTCTATGTAGCATTCAAAATAACACTGTCCAAAATGTTACACAGCCTTAGGACAGAGACAGTCAACTTAGCAGTGGCAGCAGAGCCACTGATTCAGTAAAGCTTCTCCCTGAAACCTCAAGTAGATACAGTGCCTAGCCAAAAAAGTTAAAGAAAGGGGATTGTTTTGTTTCCTAAGACTCGTCTCAATTTGTCAATTTATCCATTCTGAGACTGTGTCACGATCCACTGTTGGGCTGCACAATTTGGCAGAAGTTGAGCCCCCTTGCTTTCTAACCAACCTCAGATAATTCTGGGTGGCTGGGGGCGGCTGGGCTTAACTTCTGAGTGATGTTCAATTGGATGCGTTATTGTGACCATGTTTGTTGTATTCTCGGGAACAGAATTAAGACTCAAAACGGAGTCAAGCGCCAAGTCACTTTATTTGGCTGCCAACAAGTACACAAGAGAAAAGGAGAGAAAGAGGAAAAAAAAAATGAAGAAGAGAGACGGAGAGTTACAATCGCTACCACCACAGAACTGTAGTGTCCTTTTGTCCGATGTATCTTCAATCCGGTGGGGGAATGGTCCAACTGGTCTCCGCCATTTGTAGCATTGTCCCGCTGCACAGTCAATGAGCCGGTTTGCATGGCCGCACCTCCCACTTGGCAGTGGGGCACATGCGCAGTATCATCACTAGAGGGTGCTCGACGGTTCCAGAGGGTTCCAGGGGGTCCAAGCCCCCCTCCCATGTGTTGTAAGATGACCCTGGGGCCAGGCGCATGTGCAGAGGACTGAGCCTATGTGCTCCGAAACAAGATATAGCCTGTTGGGTAGAACTTCCTCAGTTGCCATCATGGTGAAGCCTTGGTAGTCAAGCCATTCTGCCACCAATGTTGAGACAAGCTTCTAGTCCCTTACAGACTGATTTAGGCCAATCCTTACAAAAACTTCTCTAAGAAACACCTGTTTTCAAACCATTTAGGCTTTTGGCTTTTTTGGGGGGGTCTTGTTTCTTGTATTTTGTTTTGGGGTTTTTTTTCAAAATTGAGGATTTTTATTTTAACAGAAAAAGTCATAAACTGATTTCCCCCCCCCACCAGGGATCTCTCATTTTAAATATTCCCTAAACATTCCTAGTTCTTGCTTCACAAGTAGTTACACTGAGAACCAAGATCAAATGAACAGTGTAGAGTGAATTCCTGGTCAATAATATAATTCATGGTATGTGTTCTACTAAAAAATATTTTGTGATACTTTCTGTGTTTATTGTAAGAAATTGGTGTACCTTTTTTCCTATGATACATTAGTACTACAAGCAAATAATAAGATGTAATACACAATATTTTTTTTTTTGCTAGTTTTAAAGGACAGTCTATGATAGTGTATGTGAAAAATAACTGCATATTGTGGGTAAGGGTACCAGAATCACATTGTCATCACATCTTTATTCTTCCAATGTGTTCATTTCAGAGCTGGGCTAAGTTAGATTCAATAAAATATGTGCATGTTTTTCTCTGTCTCTTTTTTTCTGATTCAAAATGCTAACCAACTAATTTAAAGACTCTGCTCTTTTCATGATCTGTCATTTCAGGTTCTAATCAGCTATAGTCATTAAAAATCTCACAGCACTTCCCACGAAAGTAATCATCATGATTTGTTAAGTGCTGACACTGGACTTATCTTTATACCAGACAAAAAAAGAGAGCAGTTTCCAGCTTGAGTATATACATGTTCTAATTTCCTATGTTTTATAAATATTCACTATATTAAATGCAGTCCTAAAATGTAAGAAAGATATTTTAGAAGAAATAGA
Organism: Phalacrocorax aristotelis; assembly: GCF_949628215.1. NCBI lineage: Eukaryota > Metazoa > Chordata > Aves > Suliformes > Phalacrocoracidae > Phalacrocorax > Phalacrocorax aristotelis. Next base: position 41,137,902 of record NC_134276.1, read on the forward strand.
AAAAAATGTATTTGAATAACATATAAAGTTAGCCTTTTGTATGTGAAAGACATTGCAATCTACTTGTGTGAAAACCAACACCAAATCCTAAGACTTTTGCCTTTTATTCCCCAGTATATAATATTTCATTAATTTTCATGTCTGAATTTTCTTTAAGATAATGTACGGTTTTATTTTACTAATTTCTTCCTTTGTCATCCTAAAGGTAAAGAAATTATATCTAGGCACTTACTGTAAATTCCTTGACTGGTTATTCACAGGATGTTAAGCTCAGAGTCCTCTGAATGTGTATTCTGTATCATACATTCTATTTACTTTGTGTTATTAATTCTGGTGGGTTTTTTTCCTTTTTATAATATATTTATGTCCCCTACTTTGTATTATCTCTTTGTTTTTCTATTAATTAACTCATTTTCTAATGAGCCTGCAAATTAAGCTAATTAATTTTTGCTGTTCTTTAAACCTTGCACCAATTTTAATTTACTGGAGACAAATTACTGGAGATTTACTTTACTGGAGACAAATCTTAAGACCTGGAGAGCAGGTCTTTTGAAGAGAGATTGATGGAACTGGGGTTTTTTAGCCTAGAGAAGAGGAGGCTGAGGGGAGACCTTATCGCTTTCTAAAACTACCTGAAAGGAAGTTGTAGAGAGGTGGATGTTGGTCTCTTTCCCAAGTAACAATTGATAAGACAAGAGCAAATGGCTTCAAGCTGCGACAGTGGAGGTTTAGATTGGATATTAGGAAAAATTTATTTACTGAAAGAGTGGTCAGGCATTGGAAGAGGCTGCCCAGAGAGGTGGTAGAGTCACCATCCATGGAGGTATTTAAAAGACGTAGTGTAGACCTGGCACTTCAGGGCATGGTTTAGGAGACATGGTAGTGTTGGGTTGACAGTTGGACTTGATCTTAGAGGTCTTTTCCAACCTTAATAATTCTATGATTCTATGATTCTATTATTCTATTTCTAACACTGAAATTGTTGAGGTTTTTAACTCAACATGCAGAACTAAGGACAATCTCTTCCAAAACAGTAACAACCCCTTGATATTTATAAATTTTATAAATTACAAGATATGCAGTCCACATCTATGGCCTATATGGAAGCCTTGCAACCACACTTTGATTAGAAAGGACTCGAATGTCCATCTACTGGTGGAGAAAGAACACAAAAGTTGCAGCTGAGAAATATATATTAAAAAACATGCAGTAGCAAATAAGTGTCAGACATAACATAAAATTCAGCAATATTTAATTACTTCATTTTTTTTAGTTCAGTATTTTATTCTTTCTCATATGAAACCAATTGAAGTTTTGAACCTAATAGGAATCAGTACTCTGAACACTGTGTTAAAAAAGGCCTATACCTAATAAGATTCAGGTTGAAGTCCCAAAGCTCCCCCTTTTCTTGATTCTGGCATTTCTGGCTGCTATTCATAGTATTATTTTTATGCTGCCTTAAGTGGTCAATGGATTGAAAAAAAACCCAAACTACCAACAAAAACACATATGAATCCGGAAACATGAATCTCTTTACATCAGTATGAGTTTCCTGATAATTAACGGTTCAGTAAAGATGCTTTTTAAGTTTGGCACATCCATCTGTGCATACAGAAACACAGAGGTACAACTGCACAAAGAGGAGTAGACAGCACCTCTTACTTAAACAGTTCTAAAATAAAATATTTAGGTTGTTATTTTAACTAAATCACTATGATTGAACTGTGCATGACACCTGATGTCATGATTAAAAAAATAAATGAGGAATTTTTTAATCCTAAATGCAGAGGTTTTTAATCCTAAATATATCTGGTTTGCTAAACCACCTAGATTGGATCATTCCTGTTAAAACCGATGACATTCAGGGATTTTGTCCAGAAGTCCAGTCATCAGAGTCAGAAGAGTTTGTCATCTCACCCTGAGAAAGATATCTACCTTTGGTCAGCCAAAGAGCTCTCCAGATTCCTCAGGGGTCCATTTAGTTGCCCATACATAGGTACCTACCACTATATGAGATGGGCCCATAGTTTCTGAAATATCTTCATAGGCCTTGCATATTTAACAAGGGGCCTCAGAAGATGCTCATGCCTTTGAAGTAGCAAGTGAATGGCAGGAGAAATACCTGGGGCATCTCAAATGGTATTAGATACTTATGTGTGGGCTACTGAATCGCATCCTGGATTTCCACTGGCTATAACAGGACCTTAGACAGCAAACTCCCATGCCAGTGCTTGCATTTAGTGATCTAGGTATAATCTCCAATCTACGGTCTAGGCCATATGGGATTGATCGTGTTGTTTACACACAGGTGTCAGTGTTATTTGAGGTGCTGTGTGGTGTCTTACCTGGTTATCGTGTTGCTGCTCTTGAACAGTCCCAGTTTCTTATGAATGCTGGGTCACAACTTTCTGGCTCTCTGCAACAGTTTTCTAGGGCATCAAATGTTACTAGGTGTCTATGGTTAGGAATCACAGAATCACAGAATGGTGGGGGCTGGAAGGGACCTCTGGAGACCATCTCGTCTAACCTCCCTGCTTGGGCAGGCACACCTAGAGCAGAGGGCACAGGAACACGTCCAGGCAGGTTTTGAATGTTTCCAAGGAAGGAGACTCTACAACCTCCCTGGGCAGCCTGTGCCACTGCTCTGGCACCCTCACAGTTTCTTCTCACTTCTCACTTCTCAGTTCAGGTGGAACTTGCTGTGTTCCAACTTGTGCTCATTGCCCCTTGTCCTGTCGTTGGGCACCACTGAAAAGATTCCAGTCCCAGCCTCTTGACACTCACCCTTCAGATATTTATAAGTATTGACAAGATCCTCCCTCAGTCTTCTCCAGTCTAAAGCAGCCCAGGTCTCTCAGCCTTTCCTCAGAAGGGAGATGCTCCAGTCCCCTGATCATCTTTGTAGCCCAAGGTGTTCTTTTTGTGCATATGTACATGACCCACTAGTGAACTTCAAGCTGGATTAGCCAGTGAGAAGAGTAAGGGGTGTGAGTGATTGCTTCTGGAGCGGGAGCTGATGCCCAATAGGTCTGGGTTCAGTTAAATGGAGGAGACAAGCCTCTGGGGCCAAGCTACTGGAGAGAACCATATCGTATTTGTCCACCAGCATTCCCAGGTCCTTCTCAACAGAGCCGCTTTCCGGTAGTTCAGCCCCCAGCCTGTACTGCTGCATGGGGTTGTTCCTCCCCAGGTGCAGGACCTTGCACTTGCTCTTGTTGAATTTTTATCAGGTTCCCCTCGGCCCAGCTCTCCAGCCTGTCCAGGTCTTGCTGGATGGCAGCACAGCCTTCTGGTATATCAGCCGCTCCTCCCAGCTTGGCATCATCAGTGAACTTGCTGAGGTTACACTCTGTCCCATCATCCAGGTCACTGATGAATATGTTGAACAGAACTGGACCCATTACAGACCCCTGGGGAACACCACTAGTTACGGGCCTCCAATTAGACTATTCCCCATTGATCATGACCCTCTGAGCTCTGCTGTTCAGCCAGTTCTCAATCCACCTCACTGTCCTCTAATCTAACCCATGCATCCTTATCTTGTCTGTGAGGATGTTATAGCAGACAGTGTCTCATTCAATGGATTTGTTTCCATCATTGTAAAATTAATTCCTGTACCTAAGAAAAAAAACAAAACATTTGTTTTAATATCTTCTCTGGGTCTCTAATTCAGTGGTTTCTGATGAATCTGTACATCATCTACATTGAAGGTCTTCAGATACGTACATTTTCTGATAACTTTCTTCAGCCTAATCCAGATTACCACTGCATGGTTTTTTCCTCTCTGAAGAAACATTACTTCTTGGCCAGTCTCCTGTGAATATATAGAGTTTCTACCCTCAATGGTTTTCAATACCCAAGTGGGCGTCACAGTGACCCTGCTTCAAGCAGAGGTTGGGCTAGAGACTTCCTGAGTACACTTCCAGTCTGAATTACCCAGGGTTCCAGTTAACAAATGAGTGCTCTTGGATCACACTAATAGATGAATTAGGAACACCCATGCTACAAAGACGAGCAGCTGCACTGAGATGAAGAGCTAATATTCTGTAGTAATGGACTAGAAGTCCTCTCTTCTGGAGTCTGACTTAGACTGATGATCTATAGAACACACTCACCCATAAATTGCATGCATATAAGAATAGGGTACATTCTTACATCTATGTGAAATTGGTGTCTTGTTCTTTTATCATTAACTTGTTTTTATAGTATATTAAAGAGACTATGGCCTTCTTTACTGACCTCTTGATTTATGAAATGTTTCTTACACTCTTTGCACTTCACTTTAAATGACCACTAGAAGTGAACTCATACCCTACGTATTATTTTTCTTATCACATCAGGTCCTATATATTGTTCATCACCAATATTCTTAAACTGTATTACTCATTTTTACAAAATGGATTTATACTCTTTTCATATTTATTACTCAGAACCACAATCCTTTCAGGGACCAAACATGACCAAGCATGTTTCATGGGTTTTCTCTGTTTTTTCTTCCCTGTGGCAATATTGCCCATTATTCTTTCATAATTTTATAGAGTGAAATTTAACATCCCCAAGTGTTCCCTTGATTATAAATGTAACAATAGTAGATTATTAGTATCCTTCAATTCATATTCATTCATCTAATTCTGCTCATCATTTCTTACATATATCATCAAAGATTAAGTCAAGATTGGCTCCAAATTTACTCCTGAATATGTTATAGATAAAGCTGAAGATCACTTTCACTATTGTTATTTTACTACTTTTCTTGAATCTTTGCACTTAGCCCAGTACAGTAATTTATGTTGTGAAACTGTAGATATAAAGAAAAATGAGATCATCAGATTGCTCATTAATACACAGAGAACAAGGACCTTGTTCCTGCTTTTGAAGCCACCAGCTCCTATTCATTTGTTAACTGTGATGACTGCACAGAAAGCTGGGAAGGCCCACTGAGCCAGGGCACAAAGAGAAGCCAGGAAATGGGCTGTGATGATAAAAGTTGCTGCCTTCTTCCCATGCTGTGATGGGAAGGGACAACACAACTCCACACTTTTCTTTACACTGCCACATCACAAAGTGATGTGATAATATTTGATAAAGCTGAATAATATGTATTTAGGATGAAAGCATAGTTCTCACTAGGACAAGAAGGAATAATATTTTTTACTCAATTAATTTGAGATCCGTCAGTACTGACAGTATAACCAGTGATGTTAGACTGCTTTTTTAATTTTGTTTGGCCACTTAGGTAAATATCTCAGTTTAAATTACTGCATGGATTTTATTTAGTCTTTGTCCTTTTCTCATTCCTTTCTCTTTCCATTTTCAGCGTGTTCTTACTAATTAAACAGCATACACTTGCTACAAAACCAAGAAAAATCAAACTCCCAGCATATTCATAGGTGTCCCATAGGAAAAACAAAACAAAACAAAAACAAAGAAAAGAATTAGATTTATCTATCACATCAGAAGCTTTAAAGAAGCCTAGACCTTTTATAATCCCCATGCACTCTTAATCTACTTTGTGCATATTACACACTCAGACTTTTCTAAATTTATTGTAATTAGACCTATGTATTACAAAAGGACTGTTCATATTGCTCCTACCTAATCTCTAATTTATATGCAGAAGAGCAAAGCTAAAGAGTTTAGGATTTTCACATTTAATGCTCTTTTTACCTAATCAAGTTATACAGCTTAGTAGCTTCCTTCCCTGTGGTTCCCAATTTTTTTTTTTTTTAAATAAATCAACATAGTCTTAGGCAGGCGTTAATGCTACTAATGCTACTTCTGTAACCTTCCTCCATTCACAGATTGTGCTCTGGGGACACAATAATTCATCACTCAGAAATAAATGGTGCATGAGCAACCCCTTATAAATAATCAGTTTATAGCTGAAGTACTAGTGAATCCAGATTAAGTTTAAATGAAGTTTCATTCGCTCAACCCAGTATTAAAATTTTGCCTCCAAAGGCAGGGGGAGATGTGTCTAAATGAAACCAGATTAACTTTGTGAATTCCTTCACAGAATCAAGGCTTTACCACCAGAACTGGTTCTGATGGTCCAAGAGGCTTATTTAAACTTTGTTTTTCCAATACAGCATATCCTGCTGAATCACATTAACGAAGTATTCCCCTTCAGCAGCTTGCATGATCATTTAGTAAAGAACATAATATCCTGCTACCTTTTTGGTTATAATGATTCTTGACATATACTCTCAAAATAAAACTGCTGCTCATCTCCTTCCTTTGCCTAAGAATATTATACACTCAACACATAGTGAAATGTCTGTATGGAGAGCTGTAAGTCTAAAAACACATAAATGAGCCCAAGACATCATTAGTTAATTAAGTCTGGGTTATTAAAAAAAAAAAAAGTTTACATATATTTGCCTCCCTGGTCAGACTGAACCTTTTTTTTTTGCTTTTCTTTTTTTCTTCTGAAAATACTAACAAAAATCGTATTTTGTTTAGACATATTTTTCTTTTTAACTGAAAGGTGAATATTTTATATAAAAGATGACTGAAGTCCTGATTTTTTTTTTTTGAGAAATAGAATGAATTTTATGAAGACTATTATCAACTAATCCTATGTCATCTTTCCTATATGTATAACTTGACATTTTTTCTTCAGTTTTAGAATTAGGCTTCTTGCTTTGGTTGTTCACTGCTTATGTTTTTGGTTTTGAGAAAGATATATTAGATATTTACAGAACATTAAATTTATGGAAAATGGTTCAAGATGGTAGAATTTGAAGGGATAAGTAAGAATAGAGGAAAGAATGAAAGCTTGCCTGTCAAAAAGCCTATGAAGAAACAGGAAACAAAAGCATGGGTTTAGTTGATAATGTCTTATGCAACACGTTTTTATCATTCAAACTACATAACAGCTGAAAAAACTATCCAGTATTAATCTTTTACACTGTAATCACAGTAGTAACATGCAGTCCCATTTACACAGACTTCCCAGTAAAATCTGGAATCATGTCAGATTTTCCATAGCACTGAAATAATACTATGAGTTTGAGGACACCTCTTCTAATGGAGTCCTCATTATTTCTTTTGCACAACTACAGGATCAGCAATGAACAAATGGATTTCCAATTTGGCTGATGTTTGCCTTTTACAATGCTAACATACTGGGTGATGTTGCAAAATGTTGTCCTGTGTACCTTCAGTTAAAAATAAATAGTATAAGCAAATAAGCAAACAACCACCTTCTAACAAATTATATTTTGAAACTTTTTACTGCATGAAAGATCTTCAAATATTTGTCTTGACTACAGTGAACATTAAGCTCAAAGAAAGCAACCAAAATCAAACCCTGAGAGATGTACATGTAATTTCTATCTACCTGTAATTGCAATTCTGTCTTTTCCAAAAATAAGTCAGGCATTTGTGTTTCAGTTCATCACATACCAGTGGCAATAGAAAAACCAAAGGAGGCCTATGGTGATAGAAAGCAGCTTGTGAACAATTTTTATGTTGGTTCTTTCTTTGCTTGACAGTGACAAAGCAAAGCTTACTAAAGATTCTTTTTTTTTCCAGATTGGCAAATAGAAAGTGGCTGCTGAGAAATGCAGTGGATTTTCTCAGCTGTCATAAAAAGTAAAGAAAATGAAGACTTCATCTTCCTATGTTAGCACCATTATCCTATATGTTTTCAGAAGAGATATAGCAGGCAACAGTATCTGCCTGGCTGTTGTGTTTTTTGTGGGTTATTTTTCCTAGTGTACAATAAAAATTCATAGAAAAGTATAAAATTAAACATCCAAGTACAAGACCTTTATTGAAGATTTTAATACATTAATTGGATATATATAAAACTCTGTAAAATTACTTTAAGTAGTACTGATATATCTGACTTTAAAATAGCATCTGATCTCACAGTGATTGTTTCTCTTTTACAGTATGACATACATGCTAAGACTCAAAATCTTACAGAAAGATACTTTGCCTTTTCTATCAACCTATGCTTTCAATACAAATTCATTCCAGGCAGCTATTCATAACTTTCCCAAATTTTAATAGAGTGATTGAAATTTTCCATGCTGAGCCTCTGTCTCAGGCTAATTTATCTGAAACAGAAGAAAGGATGAAGGAAAGAGAATGAAAGAAAAGGCAAAGGAAAAGGCAAAGGCAAAGTTTTTGAGATCTTCTTGTCTATGTGAAAAAACCCTTAAATATGTATTTGCACACTGCTACTGGCCACAATGTTCAGAAAGGGTGATCTCCATTTTGAGAATATTCCTTTTGCTGTCTAGATATGCAAGAAGGGAAAAAGAGTGGGACCAGAAGAAGATTCCCTAATATAAGTGAAATGTGTAAAGCTTTTTGAGAATAGTCAAGAGCTACAAGAAGGATTCTACAAATACAAAAGCAAAAGGAAGTTTATGGAGAACATGGATCTGTTGAAGAATGGGATAGGGGGCCTGGAGACATAGGACATGGAAAATGTTGAAGTACTGACTGCCTTCTTTATTGGAAAGATTTGCCTTCAGGAACCCTAGGTCCCTGAGGAGATTTCTAGGGGAGGAAGACTTACCCTTCCGGAAAGAGGTTAAGGTTGTAGAACATTGAAACAGACTCGATATGCACAGTTCCATGGCACTTGACAGGATGCACCCATGAATACTAAGGAACCTGGCTGATGTCATTGTGAGGGTGCTGTCTAGAGTCTTTAAAAGATTGTGGCAAATAGGGGAGATTCCTGAGGACTGGAAGAGAGCAAATGTCACTCCTACCACCAAGAAGAACAAAGAAGAGTCCCCTGGGACCTACAGGCTAGTCAGCCTCACCTGGGAAGTCCCTGGGAAAGGTGATGGAACAACTATCTTCTAAACAATTTCAAGACACATGAAGGACAAAAAGATGATTGGGAGTAGTCAGCAATGATTTGTGAAGGGGGAATCACCTCTGGCCCACACCACAGACAACTTCTCAGCACACACTTCTTGGCTGCCCTAACGAAATTTCCTTTGGCCACCCAATTCTAACCCCATGGTGAAAACACATTAATCTTTCTCTTTTGCTGAACCCTAACTTTAACTCTATCCTTAACCCTACTTTCTGGCTCAGGCTGGGACTAAGACCTCCGCCTTTGGCCCACCGCCCCAAACTTCCTCTCAGCACACATTTCTGGACTGCCCTAACTTTCCTTTGGCTACCCAATTCCAGGCCCATGCCAACTCCATATCTAGTCTCTCTCTTTCACTGAACTATAACGCTAACCCTACAGTCTCATTTAAGCAATCTAATAGACTTCTATGGTGAAATGAGTGGCTTGGTGGGTGAGAGAGAGCAGTAGATGTTGTCTATCTCAACCTTAATAAGGCTTTTGGCACTGTGTCCCTAGACATTGTCATAGACAAACTGATTAAGTATCAGCTACATCAGTAGACAGTGAGGTAGAATGAAAACTGGCTGATCTGTAAAGCTCAGAGTTGTGTTCACTGACACAAAGTCCATTTGGAGGCCAATCAACAGTGATGTGTCCTGGGGTCAATACTGGGTCCAATATTGTTTGATATCTTTATTAATTACCTGGACGATCAGGCCAGAGACCATCCTCAGCAAGATTACTTTATTGGGTTTATGTGGCAAGGTTTTGGTAGCGGGGGGGCTGCAGGGTGGCTTATGTGAGAAAATACCGGAAGCTGCCCCCATGTCAGAGCCAGTTCCAGCTGGCTCCAAGATGGACCAGCCAGGGGCCAAAGCTGAGCCAATCAGTGATGGTAGTAGCATGTCTGTGACAACATATTAAAGGAGGGGCAAAAAACACTGCGCAACTGCAGCTGTGAAAGAGGAGTGAGAATATGTGAGAGAAACAGCCCTGCAGGCACCAAGGTCAGTGAAGAACAAGGAAATGCTCTAGCTGACAGAGCAGAGATTCCCCTGCAGCCTGTGGTGAAGACCATGGTGAGGCAGGCCATCCCCCTACCACCCATGGAGGTTAATGGTGGAGCAGATGTCCACCTGCAGCCCATGAAGGACCTCACACTGGAGCAGGTGGGTTTGCCTGGAGGCTGTGACCCAAGGAAAGTCCATGGTGGAGCAGGCTCCTGGGAAGATATTTGGCCCTTTGGAGAGGAGCCCATGCTGGAGCAGATCTTCTGGCAGGAGTTGTGACCCCATGGGGACCCAAGCTGGAGCAGTCTGTTCCTGAAGGAATACACCCCATAGGAAGGATCCATGCTGGAACAGCTTGTGTAGAACTGCAGCCTGTGCAAAGGACCCGTGCTGGAAAATTCTATGGAGGACTGTCTCCTTTGGGTGGGAACCCACGGTGGAGCAGGGAAAAAGTGTGAGGAGGAAGAAGGAGCAGAAACAAAGCATTATGAAATGATCACAACAAAGTCAGGAGTGAAGTTGAGTCTGAGAAAAGGGAAGGGTGGGGGGAAGGTGTTTTTAGATTTACTTTTATTTCTTTTATCCTGTTCTTTTGGATTAGCAGTAAACTAAATAATTTGCCAGAAGTCGAGTGTGTTTTGCTAATGACAGTACCTGGAGAGTCTCTGATCTTATCTTGGCCCATGAGCTTTTTGTCATACTTTTCTCCCCTGTCCTGGTGAGGAGGGGAGTGATAGAGTGGCTTAGTGGGCACCTGGCAGCCAGCCAAGGTTAAATCATCACATTTACAGATGAAACAATAATTGGGAGAAGTAGTTGATACACCAGATGGATGTGATGACATTCAGAGGGACCTCAACAAATGGAGAACTGGGTAGACGGGAACCTCATGAAATTCACTAAAGGACGGTGAGAACTTTTGCATTTGGCAGAAATAATCCCATGCACTAATTCATGCTGGGGTGCAAACTAGCTAAAAAGCAGTTTTGTATAGGAGCTGACCAGGATCCAGCAACATGCCCTCACTGCCAAAAAGCAACAGCCTCCTGGGCTGCATTAAGAGGAATGTTGCCAGCAGGGAGATGGTCCTTGCTCTCTCCTCTGTCCTAGTGAGACCGCACACAGAGCACTGGGTCCAGCTTTAGGTTCCACAGTACAGGAGAGACATGGACACACAGGGCCATGAAGACAATTAAGGGTCTGGAGCATCTTTTGCATGAAGAGATGCTGAGAGACATGGAACTTCTCAGCCTGGAGAAGCGAAGGATCAGGGGGATCTTATTAATGTGTATTAATACTTGATGGGGCAGCATGAAGAAGATGGAGCCAGACTCTTCTCCGTGATGCCCAGTGATAAGACAAGAGGCAATTAGCACAAATTAAAATATGTGAATTTCTGCCTGGACACAAGGAAACACTTTTTCAAGTGTGAGGGTGGTTGCACACTGGAGCAGGTTGCCCAGAGAAATTGTGGCATCTCCATTTGTGAGGATGCTGAAAATGCTACTGGAAATGACCGTGAGTAACCAGCTCTAGCTAACAATTTTTGAGCAGGGGTTTTGGACCAGATGCTGTCAAGAGGTCCCTTCCAACCTCAGTCATCCTGTGATTCTTTGATTTTATGTTCTTGGAATGTAAATTTAAGGTGATTTCAGATATGCTATGAGTTTCCTTGTAGAGTGAAAGAGAAATCTACAATCCACCATTGACTTTCCAAATACAATCTTGAAGTCTCTCTCTCTCTTTATTAACTCTTTAGGGAACTTAAGCAGCATCAAAGAAAAAATTAGTCCACTTAAAATATGAAAGGCTATGAACTGAACACTCTATAGAGGGAGAAGATCTCTCTCCCAGACTATAATGCAAAGTCAGTCTAAACAGTCTTTGGAGTAGAGGCCAAAGTCCCATGACACCTTCCTCTGACATCTTTATAGTTAGTTCTTCAGCAATCCAGCTTCTAAAAGAAAGGGTTAGGAATTACTCTTTACCAGGTTACACTATTGCCTAGTATATACTAAGAACGTTTGGCTTACAGGGAAAACCTCTTGGGGCTAAGTAGTATATGGACCAGATGAATTACACTTCCTGGGTAACAATATTGACATCTTACCTAAAACCACCACTGCTCAGATCTTTATGCTTTACTATCAATCATTCCACTCAAAAGCCCAGACCAACCCAGAAAATAAACTTTCTTCAGAAGTGTGCATCTTATAACTTTCAAGGCTCAAATTAAAAGTAGGTGAGGCTGGACTGCAGATGAAAGAAGATTCATTAGCAATTTATAAGGTCACCAGGAGTCTAACTTGAAAATGAGACGTGGTTTTGTCTCACTGTTTAAACAAAACTATACCTGTGTGACTGGTAATATTAGGAACATCCAAAAAATAATTTAAAAACTTTCCTATGTGAAGTAGTTTATAACATTAAAATCCACACCTAGATACAGGAGCTACTATGAAGTACCTTCCTAAATGTTTTTTAACGATTACTGTTTAAATGAATCTCTTAGCATCTTTTTGATATAAATCAAAGATGTAGTCACTGATTTAATTCACAGTGGTTGCATATGCCTAATGTGAACAGATTCTCTTAATGCATCTTGCATACTAGTCACAATTTTACAACACCCAACTTATTAAGTATTCAAAATACAGTAAAACACATGAAAGCTTGACACCCCTGTGGCATGCCTCTACAGCCAAAATGCAGAAACCAGAAGGCTTTTTAAAATGCATAGCATCTATATCCTTCTCTACTATACCTAGGTTCTTAGCCCACATCCATGAATTTAGAGAAGAAAACTGATAAAGGAAAAAGATACCTAGTACTAACAGTAAAACCCCACATCTTTTCCCTTGTCATTGTGAGAGTCCTTTTCACACTTTGCTTCATTCTGCTTCAAAGTCAGATCACGTTTTCGGTATTGACCTTCTGGTTACAGTGTAAATAAATGTATCTGTGCTGTAAAATCTACCAACTGGAAATCATAGACTATTTTAAAGTTTGTACAAGGTGACCAATAATAATACCTTAACATGAATATTAAAGCATATATCTGAATAAGTTTGTCGGACTTAGAAAATGTAACTTTTTAAATAATTATTTATATTCCAAAGTTACTTCCTATACTTCTACAAATATTTGACAGGACTTATATTTTTATTATCATATATTTATTTGAATTATTTAAAAGGCTTTGCACAGTAATCTTTTCTATTATCCCTAAAATAAATATTCTGTATCAATATTGATATTAATGTGAATAGTTAGATAAGAGTTACAAACAGAAAACACATATTGCTTTGGTTGGAGTGGGTTTGTATAGAGCAAGCATGAATTTTACTTTAATTACATTACATGATAAAAAATGTGGCTCCAAGATGCAATAGGTTACGTTATTATTGGGGTTTTTGAATTAGGATTTGAATACTTAACTTTTATATAGCTATGCTCTAAAAGAATTCAAAGCCTTGTCCCTTATAGCTCAATGCATTTACCTCTATCCCCCTGCCCATCTTGTGTTATCTGAAATACCTTAAGGTATCTGAGACATCTATGAGGCTGATATATAATTGATTCATGAGATAACTGTGCCTTTTGAGAGGAGTAGATGAAAATATATAGACTATCCTAAGAGATTTCAAACAACACTAGGGTCCTGTGTTTATGCAACTGAATCAAAGCCCAGGCTGCATTTGTACCATAGAAGAAAGGCTATACAACGTGCCTAAAATTAAGTCTTCGTTGTCTGTGTGGGATATCCCACGTTGCCTCTTTTGCTGCTCCATATGGTCTTCTATAGGTTCTTATCATAACTGTCAGCTTCATGTGGGTTTCTCAGACACACTATAGCATCTCAGATGTACTGGTGTCATGGTTTAACCCCAGCCGGCAACTAAGCACCACACAGCCGCTTGGTCACTGCTCCCTGGAGGGATGGGGGAGAGAACTGGAAGGCTAAAATTGAGGAAACTCGTGGGCTGAGATAAACAGTTTAATAGGTAAAGCAAAAGCCGTGCACACAAGCAAAGCAAAACAAAGTATTTATTCACTACTTCCCATCAGCAGGCAGGTGTTCAGCCATCTCCAGGAAAGCAGGGCTACATCACATGTAATGGTTACTTGGGAAGACAAATGACAGTATTCCAAATGTCCCCCCCTTTTCTTTCTTTTTGACCCAGCTTTTATTGCCGAGCATGATGTCATATGGTGTGGAATATCCTTTTGGTCAGCTGGGGTCAGCTGTCCCAACTGTGTCCCCTCCCAACTTCTTGTGCACCCCCAGCCTACTTGCTGTTGGGGAAGTATGAGATGCAGAAAAAACACCAGTATGAACTGGAGTCAAAGGTCTTGACTGTGTGTATGTGCTGCTTAACAATAGCTAAAATATCCCTGTATTGCCAACACATTTTTCAACACAAATCCGAAACATAACCCCATACTGGATACTATGAAAAAAAGTAACTGCAGCCCAGTCAAAACCAGCACAACTGGTCATGCTCAGACAATTGCACCAAGCTTTGAAAGAAAGTGTTTTACAAAGGATGAAGCAGCCAGGAAAAAAGGAGTACCGTGGGCGTAGGTGCTGGCCCTTGAAAAAACTCAGTGACCTGGATTTAGTTATCCAATTACAGATTTCTACTGGGTTTTAAGATGTTCTGATGTATTTAAGTTCAGAGCTGGAAGGCTTGACACAGCTGGGGCACCCATATTCTTCTAGACTGATAAGTGGAGGTTCAGGTGAAATATCCTAAGACACCTGAAACAATACCTAGATCCTCCTGCTTGAGCCACTGAATTCAGCCTTCTAGCCATAAGCCTGTCAAAGACCAAATACCCACGCATCACATGAGCTTGTGGTAACTGGCAACTGTCTGGGCTGACATTCTAAGCAAAACCAGATGAGAATTATATTTGGTAATATTTGCATATAAAAAGTATATGTTACCAGAAGATTTTGTACCTTGTATAATTAAAGCACCTGCAGAGTTGGTCAGTTTTTGGGTGCCATACTTTAGCTATTGGACAGATTTACCATGTTAACTATACAAATCTTTTAATGTGTATAATCTACTTTTATTTAAATCTTAAACCAGTTTGGCATGTTGTTTTGTCTTTTTTTTAAAGGTCAAACTAAAAAAAAAAGCAACCACAACACACACAGACCTCTGGTGTGTTATACAAAATTAGAGCAACTGCAGTCAGCAATGCCTATAATTAATTTGATATGTTGCCCATGGCTAATGTTGCCTTTCAGTTAGAAGTCTTTCTATGGTAATCATAAATGATATGACATTTGTTTTTTGTGGGATTTTTCTCTTTTCTGAAATTATTCCACAAATAATTATGAAAATTTCCTTCATTTTTGTAAATACAGCTATTTAATTAAGCAAATTGGGAATCTCAATTATTGGGACATGGAGCTTGGCATTTGGTAGGAAGTCTCCTAGCATCAGCACTTTGCTGATATATAATTGACTGATATGCAATCCTTTAATTGAAGACTGTACCAACAAGTATTTTCTAATTTTAGTAGTTAATTTAGCAATTTTAACATAATTTTATTTTGCTTTTTAATATAATAATCAAATTATTCTGTATTGCATAGGTAGCAGAAGCGAGGAGCATTCATGGTTAGATAAAGCTAACTAAATATTCAACTATAACATTGTTGGAAGGAGTATTCTGATAAGATGTTAGAGAAAAATCTGTATCACTCATCCACATTTCATTCTATGAATCAATAAAACAATTTTTCTTTAAAAAATATTATATTAAAGATAATTTCTTTCAGTATAAATGCACTACAAATTAATTTTTTCATAATCTGAATTCAGACCATATGTGACGTGAAGATACATGCTGAAGGAGTCCATCTGTCCCAATTATGTCTAATCCATCACTGAATCTTGCCATGAACACATCAATCAGTGTGAGGCATACAAATACTCATTACACCAAAATGAATAATGTTAGTCATTTGCAAGAATGTGAAATCTGAGCATTCATTTTTGCAAGGTGGCAACACTTTAAAATTGTTAGTCAAAGCCCATGTACAATGAAGGGGTCAAGAGACAGCAGTGAGACTTTTTAAAAATGACCATGGAAGGTTAATCAATTTGACAGCAAGGAAGAGACAAGAGAGATAGTGTGGGATCTAAGACAGAATAAAGACAATATGTAAGAAACCAGAAAAGAGAATGATCTGCAAACTGAAAGAAAAATGGTAGATAAAAAACACTTTTGTATCTGAAAAGGAAGAGGCAGGCCTACATTATCAGAGTCTTCTTACAAGGAAGCACCAGTAGGACTTTTCCTGACGTAGATACAGACACTAGGAAAGATTTGAACTGTGGCAGACTTTGTGGTGGTCAACCGACTAGGCAAGAACTGTTTTCTCCTCCTATCTTTTCTTCTTCCTCTGTAAAATGGCAAAGTTATGGCTATGAACTACAGCAAATAATGTGTAGGATTGTGCAAGCTCTTTTCTAGAGTCCCAAAGTAGTAAGTAACAAAGGCTGCAAGGAGTCATTGCCCCACAAGATTTTTCTGCAGGAAGGGAAATAAAGCAGTTTGTTAGCAAAGGGAGAGCCTTGGGGAAACCTGCAGTTCAGGGTCTTTTGAAGTATGCATTAGAAGTACAAATAATGAATAAGGCAATGAAGTGGTGCAGAAAGTCTCTACTGCAGCTGAGTGTCTGCCATCACCACTACTCATGGGTAAAAGGATTGAGCTGAACTGAGTTTGCAGTACATTTGCTGAAGTTTAGAAAAATCAAGTTTGTGGGCAAAGAACATAAAAATGACTCATCAAGTTAAGAAAAGGGTGAAGTTCAGAATGAGGGAACTGAGGAAGGTCAGCAAGCGATGATGTAGGAGGCTTTCAGAGGGGAAAGGGGCCATTAAAGGAATAGAGGTAGAAAAGGGCTAGAACTGCTACTGAAATGAAGGGTAAGTGGTCTGCAAATTCTGAAAACTGTTTTCTTAAGGAAAGAGAGAACAGTAAGACAAAGCTTTTGGAGGCCAGTAGTGGGAAAGGATTCTTTTGACAGAAGACCTCTAATGACACCAATCATCTAAAAGAGCTGTCAGAACTGCTATAAATGTTACACCTTGTTACAATATAAACCAACAACTAAACCAGAAATATCCCTGTTAATAAGTTAAGAGACAATACAGTAATAGGAAAAGAAATTTGATTATTGGTAATAATATTATGATGATAACGATGGTTAGGATTACTGATATTGTTAAAGCCATGCTTACTTTACAAAATTTTATGAAAGATCAATATCTGAACTCTTTGTACAGTAATACAAAAAAACACAAGAGCACAGTGGTTTAATGAAATACAAATATTGATGTGAATATAATCAGAAAACAAAGAAACTGTGTAGATGCTGAGACAATATGTAAAAAAAAAGAAAGAATATGTAGAGAGAAGACAGTAATAACGTGGAGAACTGTAAATTGGTTAGGATCACTATCACCTTTGACACCAAAAGAAGGTCTAATAGCTCTCAGTGGAGTATTGCTTAAAAGACCCTATAACGGAGCTGGGAGTTGACAGCAATTTGTTTATATTATTAAAGATAAATACTGACAGAAACTGCGTCTTCATAGTGATGTTTGTTATCCTTAACAGACTTGAAGACAAATAGCAGAAGAAAAAGCTTTATAGAAATTTAGACATAGACAAACATCTTTACCAGGAATTACAAAGAGTGATGCTATTTTTTACTTGTTTTGGTGAACAAAGACCTCTCCATAAATGAAATTATGATAGACTGCTTTGCACCATGTGGTCATAAGCTACTTTTCAAATTACATGAAGTTTATTAATTTTTACTTACTAGAAGAGAAAAAAAGTAAAAATTATACTATTTCCTAATAAATTTCTAAAAGACCAATGTTGAGAAATCAAAAGTTTTAGCAAATAATCATTCACTAATATTTCATTTTACAGAGGATTATTAAGAATGAATTCAAAAGTGAACTTCCTGTTCTTCAGAGGATGCACTATTGTTAGGTACTAGGATTTTTACTTTATGTAAAGCACCTGCAAACTAGCATTTTATGTTTATCTTTTTAGATAGCTTTATAGACAACATAAGTGATTTTTCAGTTTTGTTTGTGTGTGGGTGTTGGTAAATAGTGACAATATGTTTTCCTGTAGTGTCCAGGAATAGGAAAGTAATTTTTGCCAAATTCCTCCCTCTCCCTCCTCAATGATGTTCCTAAAAATTTTAAATAGATGCTCTAGTTTCATCTCCTTCTCTTGCAGGCTGAACATGTCTAACTTACTTTCATTTTACTCACTGTAAGATATTAAAAACCCCAATAGACAAACACTAGTATTCACTGGATTGAAGAATAAGTTTCTGCTTTCTGTGAGGAAAAAAAAATAGTTGTATTTGCTAGTAAAGCGGTTTCACAAAGACTTTTAAGAATTTCAGGTAGAACAATTATAGTGTATTATGGAGTTTTGGTTTGAAAGGAACTTTTGCTTATTGAAGACCAGATAGATCTATGCTGTAGCAGATGTTATTCAAAATGTCTTTCCTTTTAGAGTAAAAACCGTGATTTGACTCCCCTGTTAAAGCTTAAAACTGAGTGGACTTGAACAGAAAACCCGAGGCCACACTGCCTAATCTTCTATAATTTCCTAGGCAAGGAGTTAAAAGGAAGGAATGACTGCAAATGACCACATAGTCTCTAGTGCTGGACAGAACAGTGGTGTTAGTCAGATGATATTGTTCTCTGTTAGTGTTACAAACAGAGCAGCTATGCCGCCTGCCACTAAGCTGCTCTCTCTCCCTCCTGAGCAGGACAGGGGGAGAAAAATAAGATTAAAAGCTCACATGTCGAGATAGGGACAGGGAGATTACTTACCAATTACTGTCACGGGCAAAACAGACTCAACTTGGGGAGATCGATTTAATTTATTTCCATTTAACGTCAGAGTAGAATAGCAAGAAATAAAAACAAATTTAAAAACATCTTCTCCCCACCCCTTCTTCCCAGGCTCAACTTCACTCCAAATTCTTCGATTTTCTTCCCCACAAGTGGTGCAGAAGGATGGGGGTTGGGGGTTGCAGTCAGTTTAAAATAGTCTGCCACTCCTTCCTCCTCATGCTGTTCTCCTTTTCCAGTGTGGGGTCCCTCCCATGGGATACTGTTCTTCAAGAACACGTGTCCTTCCCACAGGGTGCCATCCTTCAGGGGTCCCCAGGGGTCACAGGTGAGAAAACCTGCTCCTGCATGGGCTCCTCTGCATAGGCTGCAGTTTCTGCCAGGAGCCTGCTCCTGCATGGGCTCTCCATGGGCTGCAGCTTCCTTCAGGGCATGTCCACTGGTTCCTGCATAGGGTTGTCCATGAACTGCAAGGTGGATATATCTGTGTCACAGTGGTCTTCTCCATGGGCTGCAAGGAAATCTCTGCTCTGTCTCCCAGAGCACTGCATCCCCCTCCTTCTTCACTGATCTTGGTGTCTGCATGGCTGTTTCTCTCACATTTTTCCCACTTCATCTGTCTCCTAGCTGCTGCACAGTGTTTTCTACCCTTTTTTAAATACGTTATCACAGGCATCACTGATGGCCAGTGGCAGGTCTCTTTTGGAGCTGACTAGAACTGGCTCTGTCCAAGATGGGGACAGCTCCTGATTTCTTCTCATAGAAACCACTCCTGCAGGCCCTGCCCTTCCCCCCTCCCCACCACCAACTCTGACTGAATACAGAGTTATAGACAACTAGTAAAAATGCTGAGAATCGAAATCCACTGGAAGACAATCTGGTTCTTACGTTCACCTGAAGGAACTCATCACAGCACAGGTGGGGAAACATGTGTTCTTTAATGTTAGAAGGAGCCTAATGCTCTCTCTATTCAAAGAATTATTCTTGATGCTTTATGAATATATTTAAAGGAAAACAGAAACAATTAAAACCTCTCAAGTCTAAGAAGTCTATTTCTTTAAGGAAAGAGTAGAAAAATTAGAAAATCAAACCACATAGTCTGTGGATGAGGAATACAGTTACGTGCTCCGCGGCACCCAGCAGAGGAAACAATACTAATCATTATTTAAATAAGGAAAATCTTGTCCTCTGCCTTCAGCCTCTTTCATCTACTTGCAACAGTACAGTAACTGAAAAGCTCTCCTAAGTGGGCAGATAAAATTTCCCATTCTCAGAGAGAAAAAAATATAACCTGAAATAAATATTATATGTTCTTATGGAAAATTTTAAGAAGTTACAACTTGAACTGTTTTGGCTTTTGTTTGTTCACCAGTGATGGCAATAAATAGAGGTACCTTGAAGTATCTTTTCCTGTTCTTAGTTACCTCTCCAGTGAAAGCAATGGTTCTGTGATCTGCTTACCCTCCTGTTTAATATAAAAGATATACTGTTCTCATTAGAAATTGTACAGGGTTTTGTTGGGATGAAGTTATGAATTTAGCTTTCTTCATATCAGCCTGTATGATGCTGTGCATTGCATTTGTGGCTGAAACAGTGTTAACTCCAGTGCACAGCATCAAGACTTTATCTGCCTTTCTCACCCCTTCCCTGAAAGTGAGTAGCCTGGACAAGGCTTGGAGGGGACAGAGCCTAAACAGCCGACCCAACAGTTTGGGTACCCAAAGAGATATTCCATACCATGTGATGTCATGCTCAGCAATAAAAGCTCAGGAAGAGGAGGAGGAAAGGGGGGGGATGTTTGCGGTTGTGGCATTTGTCTTCCCAAGTAGCCGTTAAGTATGCTGAGGCCCTGATTCCCAGAAAGTGGCTGGATATTTGTCTGCCAATGGGATATGCCTCTTTTTGTTTTGCTTGTGTGAGCAGCTTTTGCTTTCATTATTAAATGGCCATTATCCCAATCCATGAGTCTTTTTGCCTTCCTTCTGTATTTCTCTCCATCCTCCAGGAGAGGGGAGTGAGCAAAAGACAGGGTAGGTGTTTAGCTGCTGGCTGGGGTCAACTTAGCACAGAAGTGTTCTTGCAGCCTAGTGGGTTACCCTACATATGACAGGAGACCTGCTAGCTTTCTTTATCAAGAAATAGCTAGACTGAAAATTTGATCTAATATGTCTGTTTGAATATCCAAACAAATAAATAAATAACATTTTTAAAGAGCAAGAACAGCTGTACTACTTTAAAGTGAACTATTGTAAATGAGCACACAGCAAGAGATATAGTATTTTAAATGTATTTATTTTTTTTCCTGCACATTTTAAAATTCACAAATAATATATGTTTCCTATCCAAGCAAAGAAGATTTCAAGGAGATAAACAGCTGTGCTGTACATTCTTCTGTCTTTAACCAACTGCTTCCATATTCATTTCACAATTACAGCATGACCTTATTTCTATGCTAATGGAGATAGTGGGACTGAAACCTATGATTTTTCATAATTTTACTGTTTTGATCATCTGTACCAAATTGTGACAAACAATTGATATAAAATATGGGGTTTTATAGTCTTTTAGCCAATATATCTGTTCTGCTTATTCAAATGAATATACTTAAAGTATGCAATTCCTTCAGTTCTGAATGGGTGAACAGAAAGTACAGATCACGATCTGAACATTTTGTCAGTGCAGATTAAGATTTTAAATCCAGACCCAAAATCAAACTTCTTTATTTAGGTATGCAGAAATCTTCCTGTAACTTTGAGGACATCAGTATTTAATCAGCATACAGGAAAGAATGAAATATGTTTTAACATATATAACTAAGAAAGGTTTAATAGATCATAAAAGAGAAAATGTAAAACCAAATTAAAAGGAAAAAGTTGTTAACATTTACTGCAGTTCATATAGACGCCCCTCACATGCATGGCAAAGAACCTTTGTAACAACAAGCTAATTGAAACAGCTGAATCTGCAAAAAAAAGGTCTTAATAGAAATGGAAAATCACAAAAGGAGAAAATGAACAGAAACTGTAAGAAAGATATGTTGCTTATTTGAAAGAGATGTCCAAGCTTGGCAAAAAGATAGCTGACATGAATACAAAGGTCATGCAAACAAAAGCAATAGAGTGATTACTCCTTCACAGTAATCAAAGTAAAGTGCATCTTACAGTGATGTGTGTTTATTTTAATAATCACTGTTGTCACTCTGTTCTGCTTTCTCCCTTTCTATCCCCACTACTCTAAAAGGGAATGAAATCTTAGGACTGTTATTTGTAAAAATTCTTTTGTTTGACTCTGTCATTTCTTGCTACTATCAATGTATCCATCTTATGATTTTTTTAATATATCATATTTTATCTTTTACAGACAGCTCCTGATTTTGTGGATTAAAAGGGTGGGACAAGGATGAAAAGAGAAAACACTGATAAAACAAAAATATTTGGTATGTAAATTCTGAACTATATATAATGCATTCATCTTTATAAACATCTCCCAGCACGAAGAGCAAAACCTGAGTAGAGAAACATTAAAATTGTGCCGTGCACTTCTTTTGCTTCCAGACATGCTGGAGCCTAGTTAATCAATCACCTTGGTAATGTACCATTGGACAATATAGAGTTGATGACATGCAACATGAATATCTAACCACTAAAACTAACAAAAAATACTGATGAATCATCCAAAATGTGTATTAAGAGCAAGCTCTAAGGAAGTACTTTGCATTCCCTAAATCTTGTATACTTTCCCTCCTGCCAAGAGATGTTATCTGTTTCTAGAAAGCTTGTTTTATTAAGTCCTTTGATCATCACAGCCACAACAGCACTACCACAGAGAAATTAAAAATATTCCATATTAGAACCATAGAATAATTTAGGGTGGCAGGGACATCCAGAGAACGTATACTCCAAATCCTGCTCAAAGCAGATCTAACTGGATGCCGTTGCCCATGGTTGTGTGTGGTCAAGTCTTGAATTCTTCCAAGGACAGACAGACCACAGCCTCCCTAGGTAACATGTTCCGGTCTTTGACTACCTTAATGGTAATTCTTCCCCTTATATTTAATCAGAATTTCTGGTTATTTTATGCCTCTTGACCTATTGTCATGTCTGGCTTCATCTTCTTTACACTGTCCTGTCACCACTGCACATACATAACTTCATCTTTAAAATTTATACCATTTATACTGTAAAATAACTGTGAGTATACAGTAATGTGGAATTGATGCCTTATGGTTATCACTGACATCTGTGGTACTTGGTGTCACAGATCTCTTCTTTGGCTACATTTTCTATGACCAAAAGTGTATCACTGAACAGCCATGCTGTATTTGTCTCAACAATTAGGTCTCTGATGGTTTCTGATAGTGTGTACTTTTCTGCTACATTTTGTTATGTTGCTGTTAACTTGTCACATAATATTTAGGAAACTCAAGTTTGCATAGTTACTGTCACTGACAGTTCAGGTTTTTCTACTTTTCCACTGGTTCTTGTCACATTATTGTCAAACCATCAATTGCATGAATGCAGTTCATGTTTGCCCTTCTTCACTGACCACAGCCTGTGCTTCATGATCCCTTTACGTCTAAAGTGCACATAAGGTATGTTGCTCTTTTTGCTATGCTCTGCATGCTCAGAGAATAAAAGAACCTTAGGCATAAACTGGATTACTTTGTAGTGTTCTTCTGTCAGTGCTGTCTCATGCCTCCCTGGATGGCTGTACATCATCTCCATATGTTCAACTTCAGTTTGTAGGTTTTTCTACTGTTTTTCTCTCAGTATGGAACAATTATTTTTTCCCCAACTCAGGATGTTCTGCAGGAGAATTGTATGCAACATATTAAATAAAGAGAATATAGATTTAAAGACTGGTCACCCGAACATTAAATTTATGCTTCACCCAGTGAATCATTCTTCTATTAAACTGTTTCCCTCTCCTCTGTTTTGTACATAACTATTGTGTTTCACTATTGTGCACTTCACTGCTAGTATACAGGAGTATTTTTTTCATTGTTGTAGCTCCCTAATTTGCTTACCAGAGGTAGAAGAATGAGTTGCTTTGTATATAAAAGGCATCTTATCCAGTACTTGCTACTGTTGATCACCTGTTGCTACAGCACATATAGCTTGAATTGGTAAACTTGAAATTAAGCAACAGAGAAAAACTACTTCCAAACTATTTAGGCCTTACATATAATTTTTGACTTACTAGAAATAAAATTTTGGCAGGCTTCTGATTTCTATTTATTGACAATCAAAATATTTGCAATTTTTTAGTCAAATAGTAAATTCTCAATTTGCCAGAAATTACCAGTCTTTCAGATATTTCAGAAATGTACCATGTTCCTGAACCCTTCATTTCATCATCTAGAAATTGTATTAGACCAAAAATAAAGAAAAGATCCCATCATTTTTCAGAGTTGTAGTATAGCCAAGAGCCTCGTAGAGAAAGTTATAGAAGGAATAGGAGGTATCTAGGGAGACCAAGCAAGTCTATGCATAGGAATCATAAGGATCTACAGGCACACAGGAGGCCTTCATGAACATGAACGTTTTACATACTAAACAAATAGTCCCTTAACATTTCCTGTGAAGAAAAGGAATGCTGCATGGAGAGGTGAAACAGAACAATAAAGTCTGTCAAGCCACATTTTTTGTCAACAGGCATGTTAGACATTGACACCTGGGTGTAAGTACTGTCAGTTCACATCAGCCTGATGGTGCACTGCTTGAGAAACTGTTCAATTGCTGAAGGCAGAGCTGCATTTGTAGACTCTATCCATGCATCTGTCAGACATAAGAAAAATACTTTAAACAAAACAAACAACTTTTGGTAGAAGGGAATCAAGCAAATGATCAGTCACACAAGACAGAACTGCAACCCCTTTTTTTTTTACTGTACAACCCAGCTGTTATAACACCACAGTGATCTCAAAGCTCTTTCAGCCATTCTTGCGCTGACTGTTTAACTCTTGACCTCAGCTGACACATTTTTTCTTTATTGTAGTTCTGTGTATAGAATGTATGTGGAGAAAAAAGCTCTCAAAATTCTAAGCTGTCAGTGTAATCAGTGGACACCTAGTCAATATAGTTAGAAGGGTCTGGAGAGCTATTCAGCTCTCCATGTTAGTTCATATATTGACAGCTATATTTCACCTTCACTATTTGTTTCAAGCAAGCTATCTTCATGTCACAGCTTCTCTTTCCCTATCATTGACCAATAAAGTCGTAGGCAGCAAGGGTATTATTTAAAGGTAAATGAAGTCATTACACCTATTCCATCATATTGCTGCATTGCTTCAGAAATATACACCTAAACAACTTCATCTTTCCTCTGCTGCTCAGGGTTACTGATGTCTGTCTCTTCAAATTTATTTTTATTCTGTTTCTTTCCACAGGCTTCAAATCGCAAACATCCATGAAGCATCTTAAAATTTCTCTCAGTTTTGAGTTAAGTTTAGCAGCTTTTCTGGCCAAGAGAAGAAAAGTATGCATGAAATCACACTCTGTGCATTCAGTTAAGAATTTCTCTGTGCATTTCTAGAATAACTAGTGACAAATCTACTGTGCAGGTATAATTTACAATGCACAGTAGCTTTTTTCTTGGAACTCCTGGAAAAATGTTCTTAAAGAAGAGAGATTTGACTATATAAGACAAAAATACAGTATCATCTTTCAGTTAGTTAGCAATGCCCAATGAGTTTTTGGGCCTTATGTTCCTTGTACTTGATTCTAATCGACCTTTTATCAATTATATATAACTGACTTTTTGCCATTGTAATTTGCCACTATAATTTGCTGCCTTTTTAACCTATTCTTTGCCAAAATGTCTTTCTGTAATTCAGAAAGGCTTTTTCTTACTCCAAAGGTATTTTATTCCCTTACAACTCATTTTTAGCCCTCAGATAGTAACTCCGTATTCATTTCAAGTTCTCTCAAATTACATCTCCACAGATAATGTCCTCTGATGCCCAAGTACTCTACCATTATATTTATTTATTAGGAATTTGTTATAGTTCAGCCCCAGTCGGCAGCTAAACACCACGCAACCGCTTCCTCATTCCCCCAACCCCTGTGTGATTGAGGAGAGAATCAGAAGAGCAAAAGGAAAAAAAAAACTTGTGGGTTGAGATAAGAACAGTTTAATAATTAAAATAAAATAGTAATGATGATGATGATGATGATGATAATACAAAAAGGAAAAGGAAAACAACCCAAAAGCGGTACAACCGCTCACCACCCTCAGGCCAACGCTGTCGGTCCCCAAGCCGCAATTGCTGCCAGCCCCTCCCCGGCCAGCTCCCCCCAGGTAACATACCGGGCATGGCATTACATGATATGGAACATCCCTTTGGACAGTTTGAATCTGCTGTCTTAGCTGTGCCCCCTCCCCTCCCAACTTCTTGTGCACCCAGCAGAACTTGGGAAGCTAAAAAAAGTGCTTGACTAGTATTAACACTACCTAGTAACAACTAAAACATTGGTGTGTTATCAACATTATTTTCATACTAAGTCCAAAGCACAGCACTCTGCCAGCTGCAGTGAAGAAAACTCTACCCCAGCTAAAACCATGACAGAATCTTACGGTAATTGTCCAAAAGGAGTTAGATAAGTGAGTTGGCTTAGTTTAGATAAATGAGATAGATTATATAAATAGATATTGAATTAGATTAAAACCTAGCTGAAAGGCTGGTCACAAAGTCCAGCTGTAGCCCAATCACTAGTGGTATACCCCAGGGGTTGATAATGAGTTCTTCATTAATGACAAGGTGTCAAAAGCGTATCCTCAGCAAGTACACAGATGATACAAAAATGGGAGGAGTAGTTGATACACCAGATAAGTATGCTGCCATTCAGAGGGACCTCAACAAGATGGAGAATTGTGTGGATGAGAACCTTTTAAAGGGAAACATCAAGTCCTGCCCCAGTTCACCCTGGGGCCCAACTGATTGGAAAGTAGCTTTGCAGACAGGGACCTGGGTGTCCCAGTGGACCACAAGCTGACCAGGATCCAGCAACATGCCCTCACTGCCAAAAAGCAACAGCCTCCTGGGCTGCATTAAGAGGAATGTTGCCAGCAGGGAGATGGTCCTTGCTCTCTCCTCTGTCCTAGTGAGACCGCACACAGAGCACTGGGTCCAGCTTTAGGTTCCACAGTACAGGAGAGACATGGACACACAGGGCCATGAAGACAATTAAGGGTCTGGAGCATCTTTTGCATGAAGAGATGCTGAGAGACGTGGAACTTCTCAGCCTGGAGAAGCGAAGGATCAGGGGGATCTTATTAATGTGTATTAATACTTGATGGGGCAACATGAAGAAGATGGAGCCAGACTCTTCTCCGTGATGCCCAGTGATAAGACAAGAGGCAATAAGCACAAATTAAAATATGTGAATTTCTGCCTGGACACAAGGAAACACTTTTTCAAGTGTGAGGGTGGTTGCACACTGGAGCAGGTTGCCCAGAGAAATTGTGGCGTCTCCATTTGTGAGGATGCTGAAAATGCTACTGGAAATGACCGTGAGTAACCAGCTCTAGCTAACAATGTTTGAGCAGGGGTTTTGGACCAGATGCTGTCAAGAGGTCCCTTCCAACCTCAGCCATCCTGTGATTCTGTGAAATGCAATCTTGAGTTTACTGAAACAGAAATAATGTGTTAAATTAAATAAGATAGTTTAGCCCTGTGTGAAACAAACAAAATCATTCTTTGCTTCCTAAAGTTTATCAGACTTTTTATTATCTCCTTTATTTTGGATGTGTTCCACACCAGTCTTCAAAAAATCTCATTACCCTGCCACCACAAGAAAAATCTAACCTTCCCTCTCTGACCATGTTCGTAAAAACAGAGTAATAGATATTACTGTTTCATCTTTGAGAACTACACTTTATCCAAAATGTCTTCATTTTTATCACTTGTGCAGACTGCAGTCTTGTTTTCTCCCATCCCCCCTTTGGTTTGCATTTCTAATGTCATAATTTCATATTAACCAGTAAATACTAAGGCTCAGAAGAGGAATGCAGGATATAAAAACTTTATTTTTAAAATTACATTGAAGTCAATTACGAAATTGTTAAGAAGTCTATAGTATCAGACTTCCTAAGTATACAGTACTTCACAAAAGTGGGTTGGGTTTTTTATATATAAAAATAACATGGAATCCACTTATTTATTTTAATGTGTCTATAAATCATATGTCCATGCATATTGTTGGTATCAAAAATGTTGAGTTCTGGGAAAGCTATTTATTTTAAACTTCTATGGCTTTAAGTTTCAGTGTGTATACTGCTGTTCTACTTTGGTTTTGGTTAGTGAACTGGTACAAAGATTCAAGCCAGTTCACTTAGATGAGAAACCACTTAGAAAGCAGACATAGATGCAATCACAGAGGTTAGTACAGGATCAAAACTCCTTTATTGTAGCTTCTCACAGTAGCATACAGATTACTGCAGGTTTTTTTATTATCTTAGACTAAACTACAGTAAGCATCCTCCTTCTCCCTTAGTGAGAGTTAATAACCTACTGTGTATGTGAATAGGTACATGGAGCTTTCTTTTCATGAGGTTTGTTACCAAGGAGTCACAGGAAGATATTTAGTTTCTCTAAGAAAAGCAATAAGTAAAAGATAGGGAAATAGCAGACAATTCCAGTATCACCACATACAAGTAACTTCAGGTTGTTACCATTGATTTTGATTTTTGTGTGCACAGATATCCTATAACAACATCATTACATGGCATGGGAACATCATTCTTTGGTCATAATTAAAGAACAGTACCCAAGAAAACTATTACAATGTGAGAAAAGAGAATCATCTTCACTCAGATCAGGTGGAGAAAGGTTAATCAGTATGTCTACATTTTGCTTTCTATTGGCAGAAGCTCAGAGGCACCTTTTAGATAGCCTACTGTGGACAGAGCTAAAACCTAACAAATTTTACCAAGGTATATAAGCAGATATTTGTGGAAATTAGATTACTTTCTTGTAAATATCAAAGTCAGCATGCTACTATTAGCATACTAGAATTGCAGAAATAAATCTGTTTAGTTCTCAAAATTAACCTCTCATTCTCATTTAGTGGGAGTAATTTCATAACAGCACAGAAAAAAAATCTCAAAGTTTTCCATTGAAATTCTTTTCTGATACTTACATACAAATTACTGCATTCTCTGCAACTGATGTAACAGAAATATACCAGACTTGGATGTAATTAATGCAATCCAAAATCATAAGCATTCTAGAGCTTCTTTACAGAACTTGGAGTATATCTACATTGATATAACAGTAACATTCACAAAGCAAAAAAAAAAAAATCTAATTTCTACATTTCTTCTTTCAAGTTATCCATGTGGTATAACCAGCTGAATCAGATTTTAAAGGTAACTTCAGTAAAATAGCTATTCTTATCAGGAATTACCACATTTACAAATTGTTTTTACTGAATTTTTCCAAAACCTCTCTTGAGTCAAGAACTCTTCCACATTTTCATAAAGAAAACACATGCTTAATGAAGATTGTACAATGTGGGAAATGCCACCAATACACTGGAAAACAAGATAAGAAATATCAATGATTGCAACAAATTAAAAAAAAAAATAGGCTCAAAAATGAAATAACTTAATAAGGGAAATTCCAAGATTCCATAGTTCAACAATGATAATCAAGTGAACAAATATAAGATGAGAAGCCCTGACTAAGTAGCAGTTCTGCAAAAAAGAGTCTGGGGATTTGAGCACAGTAAAATCTGAGAATGAATCAAAATCCCCCGCCACTGTGGAAGGCAAGAGAATTGTAGAAATGTAAATTTGTAATGCATAAGAAATAATTCTGTTTTCTTCTCCTAAGCATAGTCTAACTTCATCCACTGCATTTCCCTCCAAAGACTTGGACCAAACAGATGGCCCCCCCGCCACTATCCCTCAGGAAAAAAAAAAAAGAAACACTGTCTGCTGAAAGCACTGAATGAAGTGGTGTAATTTAGCCTTCAAGAGGAAACAGATTATGTGATAACTTAATGTAATATAGTTTTTAACTATAAACAAGGTTGAGAACAAAATTAAAAGAATACTTTAGTTTTATGCTCCTTTTATATAGAAGAATCTGTAATTCGCTTAAACTCCAGAAAGGAAGTTTCAGAGGAAGAACTGGGAAAGACTTTGTAATAAGGACAGTGAAGCACCAGAGTAGACTGCCTAAACAGACATTGGAAAGACGAAAACCTATTGCAAACGATATCATATAGTCCACTTGACCTTCATACACAAAGATGGATAAGACAACTTCTGGAGGTATTTTCTGGTCCTACAGTTTCTAAATATTGAAACTAAGAACTTTAAATACATATTATTCTTAAAAGTTCTTTTCATACAGAGGCAATGATGGTCAGCTGATCATACACCTCTACTGCTGAACAAGTCTACCCTGATCAAGATCTGAGAATGCCTGCCTCAATAATCATAGAGGTTCTCTCTGTGAGGAGGCAGAAACCTGCTCAGCTCAATATTTCCATTTAAGGTCTTCTCATAGCCATTTTCCACCTTAAAAGAATTCTGCTATCCTTATTTGACTAGTGTTTTGCTAAACCTATTAAACTACTGAAACAAAGAATGTAAAAACAATCACATAGGTGTATTCTCAATTGAACCAGTGACTTTTTTCTAATTTACATATTGTATAAATACTTTTCTACAATGAAATCAACTCTCAACATTCTTTCTTGATTATAGAATGAAAACCACTTTATGTTACAATAATAAGTTTTGAAACACATCAGAAAAAATTTACATCAGAAATCTGACACAGCCTTTGAAAACCTAATCCAAATTAAGTGAGATTTAGAAATCTAAGTTCAGGATAGAAATTCAGAAAAACATGTTCCAACCTATTCTGCTGCCTTGTGGCTTACATTTTCTGATAAAGATTTCCTGGACATGTGAAGTTGTGTTACTGAGCATGTAGATTTTTCTCTATTAAATCCCTGAAATCTTTCTTGGTAGTCTGCACTGACTGCTAGCTCTCACTTGTGGCCACCTGATTTGCAGAAAACAGGTATTCCAGGATCTAATAACAGATGTATTGTGACTAATGTTTGTACTCTCATTCAGAGTACATGCGATTCAATTAAAAGCATTGTGCTGCTGTCTGATTTTGTTCATTAAACCTAAGTATTGGCAGAATATTTACTCCAGGAGTCAAGTGTCTAGGCTTTAAACAAGTCTGAGGTTAAGCAATTTGAAAAAGCAGTTTCCTCAGGCTAGGAAAAGGATTTAAGTACCAGAATGTGGATTATCAGGGATGAATATGCTTTTTAGCTCTCTAGAAGGTCCCTGTGCAGAAAGGAGTACAAAATTCCAGGTCACTGGAATAATACGCTAAAGAAAGGAAAGCTAATTTTATCATCTTGCAGTTATCACTGTCAGATGGGAGTGGGATGTTACTCACTGGCATATCTGGATACTTCTTTCCACTAAATAAAAATTATTAATAAAACAGATCAGTAACAAGAACTCCACATTCTACTAAACTTTAGATGCTGGAACTTCAGACATTCACAAGAATTTCCCTTTATGGTCATTGCAAAGAAGGTATTCATATTTCACAATTTCTTTCATTTTTCTGTGGATGCTTCTTTAAAATTGATACTTGCACCCTAGACAAACTTCTTTTTATCTGTTCAACATGAAGAAACCATGAAAAGACAAAAAGGCATGCAGATAAGCACACTGATGGTGTCTGGATGTAAGCGGGTGATTTCCACTATTGCATAAATAAGACAATGTGTAGCACCATTTTATCTAGTCACTGTTCTGAATTTAAATGGTTAAATTCACATTACATGGCTTCTTAGACTACTTCTTAGACTACTAGGCTTTGCTAAATGCCTGTGTAAATGCTCAGTTATGTTCTTAAGTTCATAAATATGGATCATAATACTATGTATTAAGTTATTTTTTGAGAAATTGAAGCAAATAAACTGTTGTGTTCCTCCTCGGAGCCACAAAAACCATGGCCCATCTGTACTTTAATATTTTCTTGGTCAACAATAGACGATCAAAGACCTGAAGTGCTGAATGGCTAATCTATCAAGCATAAACCATGGCATGACACTTTCTCAAAACAATTTTATTATCAAGGTAAAAAATTGTAACTGTTTAACTACATACCATATTTTATTTACTATGGCATAAATTGTCACATGGAATAACCATTAGCATACTGATGGCTATTGTTCTGTAGTCTTTGCTCCTAACTAGAAAAATCTGAAGTTTGATATTAATAAAATTTCATGTGGTGTCAGAAAGACTTCCCTATTTCTTATGTACTTACCCTTCTATGCAATCTTCAATAATCCAGTAACAGAAGGAAGACCCAAAAAAAAAGGAAACTACAGTATTGTACTGGTAATGTTGTGCCAGGAATATTTAATTTGTTGGCTGGGTAGAAAAGGTTAATAGAATGAAATTGAGAATTGTTTCTCTTTAAGAGCAGTTTCATCCTCTGACACTTAAATTGTACTAGCTGATTTTGGGACTTAGAATTGTTGATGATCCTGGTCTCACAGCGAAATAGGCACTTCTATAAAATTGCTCAAGTAGTCTGTGTGTAAATATAATTTAAAGGACTAGCTGAGCTCAGTTCAGTCACCCAGATGTAAGATATTTTCAGGGGCTGTATGGGGCTAATCAGTATGCCACACACCCTGTGGGAAGCTCTATGGGGGATCTTCTGAATAAGCAGGCAGAGGACTCAGAGGGAGGCATATCTAAAACAGCACTAGAAAATCAGCTTAAGCAGCTGAATCTCAGCTCAGAGCTTAATCAGAAAGCTACAGTGCAGAAATACCAAGGAAAAAGGAAAAAAAAAGAAGTCTACATGAGGAATCTCTTACTCTGGATGAGAATCATTACTTACAACTGTTAAAACAAATTAACAAAAGCATATATAAGTTAAACCACATTCAGCATCAGGTGACTGGTTCTCATTGGCTTTATCTCTACCTTCACAGCATTCAGAGACAATAGAAGAGAAGCAGGAGATCAAAGTAATCACTGCTGGGGATGCCCCATGTACACCAGGTGAGGTGTGAACAATCTACTGGTCAGAAAATTGTTCAGACTGCTTTACCCTGCAGTGGTCAAATCCACATCTCAGCACAGTAAAATATAGCATAATGTCTGACACTCATGCCATGAATTGCACTTTGTGAGATCGTTTTCATTTACCCTCATGTGAGCTGTTTGTGGGCATAATATTAGAGATGATGCACCCAATCATGGATATACATATATATATATATATATATAAAAAAATAAATAAATAGATAAAAATTCCCAAACTCAGAACATCAGCCTAACACGTTGGAGTTGGATTGTGATGACCAAAACTGTCGTTTCACTCTATTTTCTTGAAATGCAAATACATTTTGTTTTATTTTTTCTATTACAACGTCACTGAATAGAAAGCCAAAATTAAATATATTCCCCTGTTATAAAGAGGATTACCTAATTATCTTCTCTTCTAATCAACTATCTTAACCATTCGTTAGAGTCAGTCTTTATTTTACTTGTTCTTTATCTGATCCCATAACAAACTGTTGCCTAAGCCTGAATTGCAGTCAAATCTTAAAGAGAAGTATGCACCAGTTGCCTCATAATAGATACCTCTGTCTGCATACAGACAAATAAAGCTAAGCACCAAGGATAATTTTAGGCAGACTTGAGTATGTTATCCTGGGTGGTGTTTATAATTCAGAAAACTGAATTGCTCCTTAGGGTATGGACTACTATTATAGTTTTGAATGCCAGTGGATGCTATTCAACATTCCAAGGTAAAGAGATTTCTAAATTTTACTGCTTCAGTTCTTTGTCATCCCAAATCTGGAAATAAAATGTTTGTAAAATATCCAGATTACATAAATAATTTTATTCAATATTAAGTGGGAATCTTGGTAAAATTATGGAGATAAGTGGTATGGAGAAGGGAGGAAAGATGGGAACCCTGAAAACCAGACTGACAGCAGACAGTGTAACATCGTATGTACGATATATATATCAAGAAAGGTAAAATCTAGGCAAAATGTAAACAAGGCAATCTGTAAAATTTATTGCCTTTAGTGACTAGGATATTGTTTAGATGTGCAGGTCTCTTGAAAGAAACTGAATTTAAACACATTAAACACAAACACACATTTTAGCCTGGTTCCTTATTGTTCTTTATGAACCAGCCAATGTTTCAGTGTAAACCGACTATCGATATTATGCCTAAATAATTGGATTAATATGTTTTACTTTTAAGTTCAATTAGTACATACCATGTTTTCAAGTGAAAATAACTCACAACTACGAGTTTTTCTGCCAGATTTTTAAGCAGAACATAACTGTAATTAAAGACAATAAGAAACTTTTTTGTTTGAATTTATTAAGGCATACTGTATCCACATGTAGGGAGGGAGGTTATAAAGAAGATATAATCTTAGAAATAAAATATAGTGAACTGGAATATCTTAGTAATGATACTACCATAACAGATTCAGGGAAATCTTTTGGTTTAAAGATTTAGAAGAAATTCTGCAGGAAAATATATTTTCATACACACAACACAAAAACTGAGAAAATATTTTGATATTCAGCTCTGAGTTCCCTAGCTTCAATCTGCAGCAAAAATATTGAATCAACAGTTATATCAAATGCCTATGGCAAACAGTATAATCTCTAGTTCTTTTTAGCCACTGTTCTTGAAACTGTGTAATAATGGTTGGGGGTTAAGCTCTCTGTTCTGATAGGAGTAATTTTGCACAGTTTAGGAGATGTCTGAAAGAAAGGACCTGTTGATCAAAAGGATAACTGTCATAATTAAAGCTGTCTATCTCAGAAAAAAAGTAGTTACCCAAGAAATTTAATTTTAGACCATTAGTATTCCAGACGTTCGCTTCCTACCTACCAGGGAAGATGCCATAGAATAGGCTGAATGGTATCTACAGCTGTCTCAGGTCTCCTACTGTGCTCATCCTGATCTGCTGAAATGACACAGTATGTATGACAGATACGTACATTTCTGGAAGAATGGCCAAACTCTATGGAAGATACCTAATTGATGACATTTTACAGTACTTTGTGAAATTAGGACGATTTTGCAATCTCCTACATACTTCTGTTTTCAACATTTTACCTCCCACCAAATGTATTTCCACATAGGATAGATTAAATATTCTTTTAATAGTAAGCTCTTTGCCATTGATGGCTGCAAAAAGTTACAGTCCTTCCTAAATCCTGATGACATACTACTTTATGTGGCAAGTTTGTCAATGAATTCCAGAGGGTCAGAGTCAGTAACATGGAAATAAGATTTAATAAATACGATTTTGTGGCTATATGAGTTTGGTTATATACTCCTTCCCTTTGCAGAGTGAGAAATTGTGTTAATATAGATATGTCTAGAAGCTTTTGTAAATAACAGAACTATATCTTCTTATAATTTAATCTGTGCTTCACAAGTGCTTGATTTGGCCTTCTCAACCAGATCATGAGACTCAGGGCAGAAAAAAAGCAATATCTTATTTTCTGGTATTTGTCATCCTTACTTTTATCTTATAACCTTTGAGTTCTTTGGATTTTTGACAGAAAAGCTTAAGTAAGTTACTACATATTATGACCCTATTCATAGTTAACATATAGATGATATATACAAAAGCTACAAATAGTTAATATAAATGGGTGCAGTAAGTTTTGGATGAGAACGATCTACTATATAACTAAATAATTTGGAGTTTAACTCTTAAAGTAACTTTACTTTTTGGATGATATGTCCGTTTTCATGGTAGTGCAAAATATTTTTGATGTCTTAAGTCTTCTAGGGTTAGTGTATTGATAGTACTAGCATCTATCTTCATCAAAGTATAAGAATAAATGCACAAACATTTAGCCATAGAATACTTACTACTTCATGTTCTATCTGTGTTGTCATCTGTTGATCTGACACACTTGTGCTTCACAGTAACCTTAAAAGTAACAAAACTATTTTTTAACACTTTACTTGTTCCAAACTGCTCTTACCAATGTATCTGCATCAGAAAAGCTGCTATAAGAGATTTAGTACGATGCCAATGGAGAGCAAAAGAAAGACTTTTAAAAGACAGTTCTGCTCATCTGAGATCTGCATCCAATCTTAGAGTTGCTAATTCTTCTCCATTGTCAATGTGGGAGAACACAACAGATTAATTCCATTAGTTAAATAGTTAAAAGTTAATCAGTTAAAAGTGGATAAATATACATGCAAAAATATATGGGTTTATTCCAGCTCCTTATAACCTCTCATTTAGCAATACTCTGATAAATTTCTGATATATTTACAAAAGTAACATGTTATGGATACCTATTTTGGATTTGAATATGAAAAAATATAGTTTTTTGAATATTCTACCTAGACTTCACCTGTAGAGTAATACAACCAGCTGGGTCTCATGAATTTCTGAAGAAGATAATCCATTTACCTAAATCATCAGCACCTAGCTGATGGTCTGAATTATATAAAGAACAAGTGGGAAATAATTTTGTTTAGTTCTTGAGTTTTGAGTGAGGTTTCTTCACATAAAACATATGCCTATTTTAAGAAAGACAATGGAATTATAATGTCAAATAGTCTGCTCTGTTTGAAGTTATACTTTGCCTGCTAATGAGAAATAAAAGTGCCATCAACTGTACCATGCACAGACATAAGCACATGAATTATTTAGAGAGTAAACAAATTGATCAGTTTGCTTGTAAGTAGTAGCACAGTCCTTTTTTTCTATGACAA
The DNA here is from genome assembly GCF_949628215.1 of Phalacrocorax aristotelis. Lineage (NCBI taxonomy): Eukaryota > Metazoa > Chordata > Aves > Suliformes > Phalacrocoracidae > Phalacrocorax > Phalacrocorax aristotelis. The sequence continues at coordinate 41,174,436 of NC_134276.1, forward strand.
AAGCTTATACAGCTAAGCATATATTCAACTTAACATGTTAGTGGAAATCATGGGTATTTTTGCAAATGAAGAAGACTAAGAGATCTATTAGGCAAATATGACTCAGGCTGAAGAAGTTAATATGTCCACCAGTGTATCCCACATTCTTCTATGGCAATACTTCAACTTTCTCAGGAAAACATGAATGAAATAGCATCTTCTTGTAGTCTGCAACAAATATAAATTTGTATTAGTAATGTACCTTGTTTCCAATTTCAACTAATTTTAATATACCAAATATTATTTAAATATATGTATATTTGTTCTATTTAGTAATCAATACTATATCATTAAAATCTGGGAGAAGGGTAAAGTGATAGGCAAGAAAGGCTTTTGGGGAGGTAATTTCATCATCCCGCTGAACAAGATTAATTAAAGAATCTGAATCACAGTCTATTGGGCCACATTCCAAGGGAAAATCACAGAATCATGGAATCATAGAATCATAGAACATAGAAGAGTTTGGGTTGGAGGGGAACTGTAAAGGTCATCTAGTCCAAACCTTATGTGATAAGCAGGGACACCTTCAACTAGATCAGGTTGCTCAGAGCCCCGTCCATGCTGATTTTGAAGGTTTCCAGGGATGGGGCATCTACCACTGCTCTGGGAAACCTGCCCCAGTGTTTCACTGCCTTCATGGTAAAAAACAAGCCTTCCTTATATCTCGTCTGAATCTACTCTCCTTTAGTTTAAAACCATTACCCACCACCCTATGGCAACAGGCTCTGATAAAAAGTTTGTCCCCAGCTTTCTTATAAGCCCCCTTTAAGTACTGAAAGGCTGCCATAAAGTCTCCACGCAGCCCTCTTCTCTCCAGGCTGAACAACCCCAACTTGCTCAGACTTCCTTCATAGGAGAGGGGCTTCATCCCTCGGATCATTTTTGTGGCCCTCCTCTGGACTCACGCCAACAGGTCCATGTCCTGCTTGTACTGAGGGCTCCAGAGCTGGACGCGGTGCTCCAGGTGGGGTCTCACCACAGCAGAGTGAGTAGAGGGGCAGAATCACCTCCCTCCACCTGCTGGCCACGCTGCTTTTGATGCAGCCCAGGATATGGGTGGCTTTCTGGGCTGCGAGCACACGTTTTAAGCTCCTGTCCAGCTTTTCATCCACCAGTACGCCCAAGCCCTTCTCTGCAGGGCTGCTCTCAATCCCTTCATCCCTCTACTGATATTGGGGGTTGCCCTGACCCTGGTGCAGGACCTTGCACTTGGCCTTGTTGAACCTCATGACTTTCACATGGGCCCACTTCTCAAGCTTGTCCAGGTCGCTCTGGACGATATCCCATCCCTCAGGCATGTCAGCCATACCACTCAACTTGGTGTCACCTGAAAACTTGCTGAGGGTGCACTCAATCCCACTGTCTCTGTCCTTGATGAAGACGATAAACATTATTGGTCATAGCACAGACCCCTGAGGGACACCACTCATCACCAGTCTCCATCTGGACATTGAGCTGTTGACCACTAACCCTGTGGATGTGACCATCCAACCAATTCCTCATCCACTGAACAGTCCATCCATCAAATCCACCTCTCTCCAATTTAGAGAGAAGGGTGCTGTGGGGGACCATGTCAAAGGCCTCACAGAATTCTTAGGAAGACTTAATGTGTAGGAAGCATTTCTTTTCTGACAGCATGGTCAAACACTGTAACAGGCTTCCCAGAGAGGAAGTCAATTCCCCAAGCCTGTCAGTGTTTAAGAGGCATTTGGACAATGCACTTAATAACATACTTTAACTTTTGGTCAGCCCTGAAGTGGTCAGGCAGTTGGAGCAGATGATTGTTGTAGGTGCCTTCCAACTGAATTTTCTATTCTATTCTATTCTATTCTATTCTATTCTATTCTATTCTATTCTATTCTATTCTATTCTATTCTATTCTATTCTATTCTATTCTATTCTACCTGAAGGAGGTTCAGACTCATTGGACTTACCTGAAATGGTGAAATATCTTTTTTATTCACTATTTCTACTTTCATTTACTTGGGGAATAGCTAAACTTCTGAAGATAATCTATGCTTTTGTGCCTCAGTTTCCTATAAGAAAATGAGAATGCTTTCATTTATCAATTTTGACATGTATAAGAAACATAGATGAATGTTATAAATCACAAAACAATACTTACCATCCATAAGAATCTCTCTTGTTACCTGTTACTATCCCTCCTGAAGACAGGACAGCATTATGTAACACTAGTGGTTTTTTATTAGTGTTGATTTTCTCATTTTTCATTTGTTCTTCATATTTCCTGATACTCCTTCCTAGCAGAGCTATATATATATACTTTTTCTGGCTACTATGATTCACAGTGGCTTTAAAAGGAAACATATTTGTGAGAAAATAATGATTGAATATATTTTTCCTTTTGCTTTTTTTAGTTTTGTAACTAAAACCAAACAAACAAACCAAGAACAAAAAAACCCCAATCATAAAACATTGCAAGGTTCAATTCTGCTAGGTACATTTCATAACATAATAGCCACATTATCATGTTTCTTATTTTCCATCACTGTTATTGTTTTTGTTTTGATCACACAGGGTTACCTATTTTAGCATGACTTTTTAAAGACTCTATTAAAGAATAAAATAGACATATAAATCAAACAGAAGTTTCCCTAACTTCAGTGCACTCTACCTGAGCCCATTGGCTAGCTTTTTAAATTCTGAGCGTTTCCTAGTTATAGCATTAGTTTTTTATTGTAGCAAATAATATATTAAACATACACAAATTACAGTTAAAAATTTATGTACTCTGTCTTTAACTTTGGCAATAACTGTCTTAGTGGTCCTTGGCAAACTAGTTGAAGTTCCTATTTCAGTTACTTGCAAGATTGCATTGAAGACTCGAGAACAATCAGTACAGGCATGTAAATGCTAATAATGCCCAAAGGTCTTGTAGCTCTTGTACATGAACAGACCCTCATTTCGTTTGTTGACTTCATGAAGGCATTAGCACTTAGACTAGTGAAACATAAACTTTCAGAGCATTCAGAGCTTTATTTCAAGGGTAAATTCCAACAAGTCAGAATTTTAAAAGCAAATCTGGTAGCTTCTGCTTCACATTTGATTTGATAGCAGACTTGTCCAGACTGGTCTTCATGTGCTGCACTGTTTGGTCTGTTGATTTGCTCATGCACAAAAAGTCAAAGAGAATAAGAACTATGGCTTGTTTACTTTAAGTCTGATGTATTAAATTTATTGTTGATGAGTGGCCTTTTACATGTGGATATACAGTTGTCAGGATGTTCTAATATCTTATAATGATCCAGATTTCTCTATCTGGAAGTTAATGGTGATGTAAAAACCAAGAATATTTTGTAAGCAAGTAATGACCCATTATTTGCTCTCTACATAAAAACACCTGAGCAGGTTACATTGAAACATAAATATGAAGGTGCAAAAGATCAGTAGAAACATATGCTGGTGTGAAGAATGAAATTAATGAATTTCTCAGTGCTAATTTATTTTTCTTTTAAATCCTTATGAACAGAGAAAGCATGGATACCACAGTAAATATTGATAAAAACCCCCACACATCAATTTAAGCTATCTGTATGTAAGATTTAATGAAATCTTTTGCTCATCTTAACATATTTCTATCAGAGTAACCAAGTCCCATCATGTTCAATGACTCTTAATTTTATCTAATACTTTAAAAATTTAATTATATTAGTGAGTCTCATAACACATTAATGGAGAGAAACACTAATACAATACAGCACTAATTCAATTTGTTAGAAAGCACAAATGTAAGACTCACATTCTGCTTTTTCTGAGAAATATCAATGATGTCTGTTCCTTCTTTTAACTTTACCTACAGAGGAAGCCTTATTATTGAGCAACCCTAAAACTACCACCAATACTTTCAGTGGACAGCTGTTTCTCCAGTGAAGATGAAAGACCAGAAATGTCTAGCTATTTCAGAAATGAAGAAAATAGTAACATATCTTTTTTCTTCCTTTTTTTTTTTTAAGGCAATGTTATTTAAGAACATCTAAAAAGTCCAACGTACAATTTCCCGCAATACATATATATTTTCAGCTTTTATTTTAATTAAACATATCAGTCAGTGATGTACAAGTGTAACTCTAAGACTAGCACATTCATATACATAGAATGAAAAAGAGATTCAGCTTTATAGACTACAAAATTGAATATCTTTACCAAAACTTGATTCTTTTATGAAAAAGCTCAAGCTTGTTTTTCTGAGTCACAGCTTTCATCATGGCTGTATACTTGTTAAAGCTGGGTGGAGGAAATGGGCACAGAGTGATTATGTGTCTACTTCCCAGAATAAGGAAATTAGTTCTTCGGGTCCATTCCTCTGCTACAAAGGGTTCAATCTGTTATTTTGCAGTGATATCAACAGCACCCAATACTTCTAGGTGCCTCTTCAGAAAAGCACAGTTCTCCTTCTGGTCCATGACAGGTGCATGGGTTACCCATAGGAATCCCAGGAGGTACTAGACCTTTATGTGGTGCTGTCCAGATCACACTTTTGTCCTCCTGTTTTTGACCTCTTCCCTGGCTGAAAGAAGTTAATAGTATAAAAATTGCTATAACACATCATCAACAAGTCAGTATCCTATTGTAAAAGATGAGGAGAGATGCACAGACACAGACCATCTGTGCTTTGTTCGTCTTAGGACCGCTGCTCTCTGTGTCAGTGGGTAGACTGTAGAAAGAGTCCTTGCCTCTAATTCTGATACCAGCCCTGAATGGTATAGATAACTTCATTCCTTCCAAGACCTTTCTTAATGCTTTTTGATTTTCCATGGGTCAGAGCAACAAGTTGCTTTTCAGCCATTTCTTTCTGCTTAGATGCCTTTTTCCTGCTATTTCTGCCTTACTGTGTGAGAGGATTGCTCATGCTCTTACAGTGTTTTCAACCCTATTGCGAATGTAGGAGCTGTACAGATAAGAAAAAAATGAATGGCACATATTACATTGGTGGTGTTAGCTATTGAAGGAAGGGGAAGGAGGCATTAGGTTAGGAATGGAAACTTGGGAGATGTCAGTTAAGATAAAAGCTAAAACCTCATTAGTTCCTCCTGTATCCCCCTCTGACAAGTTCTGAGTATGTTCTGCTTCTCCTACTTGGCGTGCAAGTCCATTCTTCACAAAAGCATAAGGTACAGAAAGGCCCTAGCAGGGCTGCATCATCATCGGCAACATTTTCATACATGGGTTACCTCAGTTATATGTAAAAAGAAAAGAAGTTTAGGGGAAGATAACTAGTAAAAGGCAGGAGAAAATATAAAATGGAGGTTGACAGGTAAACATAGATTAATGGAGACTGAGAAGAGACATGCAAAAAACCAGAGAAGAATCAGGGATGTAGGAAAGAGGAAAGAAATTGGGAAGCAGAGAAAAGATTTTCCTGGGTAAAAACAAACACCTTAAGAACATCAACTTCACAAATAGGGGCTAATGTGAGAAATAAAAGGATTTGCCATAATTCCTTTAAAAGTCTGTTCCTTCATTACACTCAGGTCTTTCAAATACTTCTATCTTAATATGAGGGCTGGACATGAAAACATGTTCTTTTTTGGTTTTCAGACTTGTTTTTACAGAGTGGAGTACAATTGACACTTGGGGTTTTTTCTGGTACTGCTGTTTATTAAGCCTACTATAGTAGTATTTTTTCCTTCTCCATTTCCTCTTGCTCTATTATTTGATTTACAAATGACTGAACAAGAAAATATCAACTTTTCCTTGCTTCTCATTATTTTAAGCTTACAAAATTGGTTCAAAACTTCTTAGGTACATTCTTAATTTCCTTACTTCAAAGTCTTAGACTGAAATTTTAACCATATGTTAGTAACAACTAGAGTTTAAAACTTGAAATTTTCACAGATTGGGACAGAGGGGGATGTTATAAACAGGGGAGTAGGAAAAAGCCCATACAATGTTACTGATGGACTAGAGGTTGACAAAAATACAAATGTCAGACTTTGTTGTCAATAGATATGGTTATGAGGTAGTGGAGGTAAGTGGGATACTGCTGTTCATTTTGCCCATGGTTTATAAGTTGTGGCAAAACACTGTATTCTAATGATACTTCAGGTAAGCTAGCCGGCATGCAGCCAGGGTGTGGAAAAAAACAATTCATACAGATGTTGTTATAAAGAGATTACTGATTGCTGAAATTTACATGAAGAGATTAGGATCTCACTTGACTGGTTTGCATTGCAGCATACATAATGCAAAATGTAAATCATACTTTGTATTGGCATAGGTATTTTCTAATATTTTTGTTTGTCCAGAGTTCCTAGATATGTAAGTACCTATTTTTCCCTGCAGTCTACTTTACAGATTGCTAGTCTATAAGAGGATAACAAAACACTGTGCAATAGTGTTCTGGAAGATAACGGTCAACTTAACAATCAGTAATTGTTCTCCTTTGCTCTTCATATCCTTCAAGTATTTCTATGGTTGTTGCCAAATCAAATTTATAAAATAAATGAAAATGCTTTTGCAAGAAATTGCACTGATTCAGGTATTTTTAGAATGTCATATTCTAAGTTTAAGCATGTGGAGCAATAAAACATATTTCCTACCTGAAAATATATGAAGGAAAAAAATTGCTTTGGTTCATCTTGTGACTTATTCCAGTAGGTAGATACTGAAAAATTATTTATCTCTGATCTTCGATGTGTTGTTATTACTGAGAGGAAGACTGACAAAAGTACATGAATTTGAAGTAGGAATATTGAGATGTGGGACGATCTTTGCAATCATATTTGAGTTCGTTTCCATGTGCTGAATTGACCCCAGGAAAAGTTTTAACTCATGCAGAAATAGTGCACAATTCAAATAATTTTATCTTCTATAAAACATTCTTCCTGGCTGAAGAAAACATTTCAAAAATTTCAAAATGTAACATTTAATCATTTAAACACCTCTGGAGCTGCAATTGTTTTGATTTTTCAAGTTTAAAATTCTTTACAGAAAAGCTTTAAATAAATATTTAATGTTGTAAAATAATGCTACAATCTTTGTAGTACTTCCTTTTTTCCTGTATCTGGATAAATAACAATTTAAAAAAATTAAGATTTCTAATCAAATGGGAACACTGCTAAACCTGAATGTAAAACTCTGCTTCAGCCTGCTTCTAAAAAGAGGATTGAGGAGATAGGTCATTTGAACTTACTAATTAAGACAGGAGAAAAAATTACAAAATTCTGCTCTTAATGAAAGAAGTATGGTAAACATTTTCACATCCCAGAAGAGATTCTTGCGCTTCTATGTGAAATATAGAGAATAGAGGGGGAGAAAAAGTGAAGAGGAACTTCAGCAAGAAAAGCAAAGTAAAATAGATACTTTAAGCATGTCCTCAATTCTCTCTCTTTTTTCTTTCTTTCTTTCTTTCTTTTTTTTTTTTTTTTTAAAAAAGACCAAGTCATCCAAACACAACTTAGAAACTTAAAATACTTCTCAGGTAATGACTCAGATAATAACTATTATTCATCTTATCTAAGATCAGTTCTCACAACCTGTTAGTCATATACATATCTAGGGTGTTGTGGTTTAACCCTAGCCAGCAACTTGGTAGCACCGCTCAGCTGCTTGCTTACTCTCACCAGTGGGATGGGGGAGAGAATCTGAAGGATAAAAGTGAGAAAACTTGTGGGTTGAGATAAAGACAGTTTAATAGGTAAAGCAAAAACCACACATACAAGCTAAGCAAACTTAATAAGTATTCCTTCAAGTCCCGCATCCAAGTAACTTATGAAGACATTAAAGAGTACCAGCCCCAGGATGGATCCCTGCAGAACCCCACTAGTGACTGGCCGCCAGCTTGATTTAACCCCATTTACTATAACCCTTTGAGCCTGACCCATCAGCCAACTGCTCACCAACTGCATTACGTGTTTATCCAGATGTATGCTTGGCATCTTGTTCAGGAGGATACTGTGAGAGACAGTATTCAAAGTTCTACTGAAATCCAAAAAGATTACATTGACTGGCTTCCCTTGGTCACCTAGGTGGGTAACCTTGTCATAGAAGGAAATTAAGTGTTCCTCTCATGAACCCATGCTGGATAGAACCAATGACTGCGTTGTCTTTCATGTGTTTTTCTATAACTCCCAGAATAAACTTCTCCACAATTTTACCAGGCACAGAAGTGAGACTGGTGGGCCTGTAGTTACTGGGGTCATCCCTGCTGTCCTTCTTGAAGACTGGGACAATGTTTTCCAACTTCCAGTCAACTGGGACCCCTCCAGATTCCCAAGAGCATTGGAAAATCATTGAGAGAGGTCTCGCTATGACATCAGCCAGAGAGAGACAGTATCAGAGAGAGACAGTAATTTCTGAAAAGTAATTAGCTTAGTTTTAAGGTAGATCCTCCAGGCAGGTATGAAAAATTGCTTTCTAAAGGTTCCTGTATTCAGTATTTGCATAGAGGTCTCAAATGAAATGACCAGGCATGAAGAGCTAGTGGCAATTGTGAGGTCCCACATTATCTCAGACATCTTCACAGAACTGACAATAAGATCAAAGGTTTATGAGTATCACACACTTCTGAAGGAATAACTGGATGGTAGATGGAATACCCTAAAGCACCTCAACTATCACTTGACACCTGTCTGTGGGAAATTAAGTGAATCCAAGGAGCCAAGATAACTTCTTCAGATTGGATGCTTAAAACTCCAGAGATGGGATTAAGTCAACCAGATTCATTCCTGTTCATGTGGGTGTCTACAGTGATACTTTGACCTGTGAACTGAATGTCTAATTTACCATTATAGTCAATAGACATATAAGATTCAACTAACTGATGCCATTTAAGACTGTCAGAATGTCTCACTGGATTTCCAGTTGCTATACTACAAAGGTTTAGATCTCCCATAGATTTTGCGTCATCTTTCTCAGTTCCATATAGATATGCCCAGTATCATATGTCACCTCGATGCATTTCACACTGATTTGTGGGCAACCTAGTTTAGTCCTAGATCTCCATTAACTAGGGTGAAGTTTTATGACTCCCGCTTATATATACTTGTAGACACCAAATCTAGATATCATAATCTGGAGCTGAATACTATCTTTAATTTGTAAATTTAAATATGATTATCTACATTCTATGTTTCACATTGTATGTCATAACCCTTTTCAGGCTACAAATTTTGTTTTCACCCCAATTATGTCATGACCTTTGTCAAACCACTTTTCAGCGTACGACCAAGTCCCCCTGTTGCTAGACAAGGTGATGGTCATGAGGCAGGTCAGGCCCAGCAAGGTGCAAGGGCTGGCAGAGCATATCTACAGCACAAGACAGCCCAGGGGAACAGGCAGAGCAAGGGCCTGAGCTGGAAAAAATCGGTGGGGGGAAGGCCCAGCAGTGTGGTTCAGCTGCACCATATCAGAGCTGACCTTGAACATACCCAAACAAAGCCCTTGCAGAACAGGATTACAGACAAGACTGTTATAGGCTGGTCAGTGCAACCACAGCCTGTTGGTGCATTCAGGACCCTGGTACATTTTCATAACAGAGCAGAGGACTCTGTAGAACAAAATATCGTTATTTCAGACCTGATTTCTATTGAATGAATAAATATTTTAGATAGAGATATATATGTAAATATATATACAAGTTTTTATGTATCAAAATGAGCTAAGAAGATTTTTTATTCTAATATTGACACAAAAAATATAATTATATAGAAATATAAAATTGTAATATCTGAACAGTTGGTTTAACTTTTATATTTCATCCTTTTTGCCCCTGATTACATTAATGGTTCAAACAGATAACATTTTTCTCTGTGGCCACAACGGATGGATCAATGTAAAGCCACATCAGCTGCAGGGCTGAGGTGAAGCACTATAGATTCCCTGTCAGGGACAGCAAACTGGTTAGGCCATGCTGCAATACCTTCATGTCTAGTACACTAAATAGCCTTTTTGCTGAAATAAATACCTAGGAAGGAAGGATAAGGAAAAGAGGAGAAAGGAGGCCTGGCATATCACAGTTTAGGAATAGTTTCAGTTTATATGCACATAAAAGTGAAGGTGCTGTATCACTGATTAATAACTACATTCAGTCTAGGTTTATATTCAATAATGACTGATGGTTTTGACTGTAGTTATTTGCCATCTGTTTCTGTTTCTCTCTCCTCTGAATTTCTTTCCATTTCTTTATTTCCCTTTGTTTCCTTCCTCAGTTCCAGATACTCCTCCATTTTCAGGGGTTTCTTCATTCTCCTCACATGTTTGAAACACTCTTTTTGAAGAGGGTGACCACTTAGTGTGCCCTACTTGATTGAAATATGTTCTTCAAAAGTCATTTCAGATGGTACACTATATAAGATGGACAAGAAATAAAATATACCAAATAAAAATGCAGAAAATTATGCAAGATTATTATATTTTCCACAAAATAACCAGATTACTATCTTTAAATGGTCTCTTCCGTACGAGGAGAAGCACTGTACCTTACTCTGGCCTGTAATATTCTTCTGGTTTTTAGTAGGGAAATATCTCTAAAAGTCAGAACTTTTGTCTTTGTAGTAGAGATAAACCTCTTGTGGCTGAGGCATTACTGTAATTATTGTGAGGTACATAGCCCATATCACTGCAACAATAGCAATAATTTTTTGATGAGTGTTTAGCTTTTACTGTATGTGTGTAATAAATAATAGATTATGTCTTAATAAGCTCCCTGTATAACACATACCTAGAAATAAATATAACACAGCTATACAATGCTTAGCCTTGGAATGGTATAAACTACAATATTCCCAGATTAAACTCCTGTTGAACACAGATAAAAATAAGTATTTATGTTTAATTTATACCCTTAATTTCTGAGAATGACTTCTCAATAATTTCACATCAGTTCTCACTTATTACCAGGTCAGCTCCAGAAAAAAATGTGTCAGAAAATATAATACTCCAGACAGTCTAGTTGAAATGGCAAAATTCAAGAAGTTATTCCTTCAGGATGATCAAACATATATATAGATAATTACTGTTCAAAGATGCCAGTAAAATGTTAATCTGATTTCTTGAGTATGAATCTTAAGCTCCTATTAAGATATGACTGTTTTTCCTGTAGCAGGGATCCTAGATATTTAAAGAAGGATACTGCAGATTACAGAACCTCTCTATACTGAAAACCAGTTCTTTTACTTTTTAGAAGTACCTGTTTTTCCAGGATTGTAATCTTGTTTTAACTGAAGGAAGTTTTGATCACCTCTGTTCTAACAGGGATATAAGACAACTGAAATCATGCTCCTTTCTGAAGACATTTACATTCAAGGCTACAAAGTATCCTGGCACACCTGGCCATAACAGCAACATAGTCTTTTAACACCTTCACAAATAAAATGAAAGAAAATTCATTTGAGTGTTGGATTGTTGGTAAGTATGTTTTGTTTTGTTTTTATAATAAAACATATCAACAAATCTACATTACAATAAAGTAGTAATTAATCATGTGAAATACAGCTGTTTGTTTTTAACCAAAATAAACCAACCCCAGCAACAGAAATTATGCACCAATTAGCTGTCATATCATAAAATCATATTATCACCATGCTATTCATTGTTTTCTGCTCACATGGTGTTATGTTCCTAATCTTACTTCAATATTACAAAAGGCCAAAATATCCACTGACTTGGACAGAAACAATGTCAGGTCTCCATACATGCTTTGTGTGGCTAAGATGCAAAACACTGTGATGGAATCTTCTGTGAGTAATGATTTATATAGAGAAGATTCTTTTCATATTGCAGAGTCCTTCAAACATCAGTGTCAGATAAGTTGAACAGCATTCTCATTTCTCCAAGGCACAGCAGAAGATTAATATTATATAGAAGGTGACCAGTAACAATTTACTGTACATCATTCCTAACACATTTCACAGCTTTAACCTTGAGACATGACACTTGATGCAATGTCAGATGCCACAATAAGAAAAATTATTCCTCACAGCAAGCCTCAGGCTACTTATTGGTAATTGGTTTCATGAACATTTAGAAAGTGATGAAATCATTTTGCCCATTTATATTTGAAATGTCTATCTCAAAAAGCATATTGGTCCACTAGGCAGTATACCATCATGTCAAGTGTACCATTTATTTTTTGAAAATCATCATCATAATCTAAATTGCTCTGCTCAAAATCTTATTTATGGGCAAAGAAGAAGCACAGCTTTTATGTACCTAGAGCCAAATATTGTTAGTATAAGTTAAATATTCAGAATCTCATAATAATTACTCCAGATCTAATTGTTGCAGAAAAAAGAACAACAATGCAGTTAAAATTGTTATATACACTACTTTCTACCCGTCTTTCCCAGTGTTATGGTCTCTGTTCCACTGTCTCACAGGGTCATGAGACTTGTGGCTAGCTTGGGGGTACGGGAGTGTTGTGAACAGCCATCAGCACCTGGAGTCTTTTGCCAAGAGAAATATGATGGTTGTGTTAATGGTTTCACAGAATCACAGAATGATAGGGGTTGGAAGGGACCTCTGGAGATCATCTTGTCCAACCCCCCCTCCTTGAGCAGGGACACATAGAGCAGGGGGCACAGGAACACATCCAGGTAGGTTTTGAATGTCTCCAGGGAAGGAGACTCCACAATCTCCCTGGGCAGCCGGTGCCACTGCTCTGGCACCCTCACAGGAAAGAAGTTTTTTCTCATGTTGACATGGAACTTCCTGTGTTCCAACTTGTGGCCATTGCCCCTTGGCCTGTCATTGGGCACCACTATTGGAAAGGGCCTAGTCTCATCATCCTGACACCCTCCCTTTAAATATTTACAAGTATTGATGAAATCCCCCCTCAGCCTTCTCTTCTCCAGGCTGAACAAACCCAGGTCTCTCAGCCTTTCCTCATAAGGGAGATGCTCCAGTCCCCTGATCATCTTGGAAGCTCTCTGCTGGACTTGCTCATGGATTTCCACATCCTTCTTAAACTGGGGGGCTCAAAACTGGACACAGTACTCCGAACGTGTTCTTACTAGGGCAGAGTAGAGGGGGAGGATAACATCTCTCGACCTGCTGGCCACGCTCCTTTGACTGTAGCCCAGGATACCATTGACCTTCTTGGCCACAAGGGCACATTGCTGGCTCAGGGTCAGCTTGTTGTCCACCAGCACTCCCAGGTCCTTCTCAACAGAGCTGTTTTCCAGCAGTTCAGCCCCCAACCTGTACAGGTGCATGGGGTTGTTCCTCCCCAGGGCAGGACCTTGCACTTGCTCTTGCTGAATTTCATGAGGTTCCCCTCGGCCCTGCTCTCCCGCCTGTGTAGGTCCTGTTTCTTCCTCACTCCAGGGTCCTTTCAGGGTCATTTAAAATGTTTGCTAACACATTTTACACCTTCCTCATTCTTCATTTGTCTGCATCTCCATGTTACATATGCATTTACTATATAAGGTGCATTTTGCATATGTTAAATACTTGTTCTTTGTTCTCTTTGTTACCCCTAAGACCAGTATTGTCCAGCTCCAGGTTTGCATTTCTGCAATTGACCACGGATGAGTTTATAGCTGTGGGGTCTACAGTGCCAGCCTCAAGCCTTATCCCTGTGCACATGTGTGAGGACATTCCCCCATTCTCCTTTATGTTGCTTCCTGCATCCTTCCTTTTCAGGGCCTCTGCTGTCATACCAGGCCTGTACTTCTCTACATTATATCATTAAGCTGGAATCATAACATCTCATTCTTCACAGAATATTTGCTTGTTACTGCTATATATATATAAAAAACTATGGTTGTAACATACAAATATTATAATAATCTTTTATTTGTGTAAAGTACATTTTATGGACTTATATTGATTTTTTTTCTTAATATTCCAATGGCAAAGACATCAAAGAGATATTCGCTGTCAATTTGTCATTTGAATGACACTTTTCAGTTTATCAGTCTTAAAAGTATTTTTCTGTTATTACTTTATTAAATTCTGTATACTTGATTACATTTGACAGATTAATATGATTTCTTCTTTCTTTTTTCTATATAGAAAAATTTATACATAAAATACAAATATATTGTAGTCCAAATAAATTCTCCTCAAGTCTATGATCAACAAACTCCTTCGTTTACCATGAGGTACCTATGTACTCTTACACTTGGTCTGGGCACCCTTATCATAGAGCATAAGAACTCTTAATACCCAAGTGTAGGAAATCAGGAAAGGAAGGCAAGGCACTGTCATGGATCAGTTCAGACCTGCTGGTCAAACTAAAGGGCAAGAAGGAACTGCATAGGAAGTGGAAGCAGAGACAGGTATCCTGGGAAGAGTATAGGGACCCTGCCTGGTTTTGTAGGGATGGGGTCAGGAAGGCCAAGGCACAGCTGGAGCTGAATTTGGCAAGGAATGCAAAAAATAATAATAAGGGCTTCTACAGATATGTCAGCTAGAAAAGGAAGGCCAAAGAATGCGTACCCTCCCTGATGAACATGTCTGGCAAATGGGTAGCAATGGACAAGGACAAGGTTGAAGTACTCAACAACGCTTTTGCCTGAGTCGTCATTGACACCTCTCAAGTGAATGGACTGCAAGACAGGGACTGAGGGAGCAAAGTTTCTCCCACTGTAAGAGATGATCAGGTTTGTGACCACTTGAGAAACCTGAATATATATGTGTCTATGGGACCTGAGATGCATCCCAGAGTCAGGAGGAAACTGATTTATGTAGTTGCCAAGCCATTCTCCATTATATTTGAAAAGTCATAGCAATCAGGGAAGTCCCTGGTAACTGGAAAAAGGGAAATATTACAATATTTTTAACAGGGTAGAAAGGAGGACCTTTGGAAATACCGACCTGTCAGACTCACCTCTGTGCCAGGGAAAATGATGGAAGAGATTCTCCTAGAAGCTATGCTAAGGCATGTGGGGGGCAGGGAGGCAATTTGAGACAACCAGCGTGGCTACACCAAGGGCAAGTCCTGCCTGACCAACCTAGTGGCCTTCTGTGATGGAGTGACTACATCAGCAGACAGGGAAGAGCTATGGATGCATTCTATCTGGACTTCTGTGAGGCCTTTGACATGGTCCCCCACAGCACCCTTCTCTCTAAATTGGAGAGAGGTGGATTTGATGGATGGACTGTTCAGTGGATGAGGAATTGGTTGGATGGTCACATCCACAGGGTTAGTGGTCAACAGCTCAATGTCCAGATGGAGACTGGTGATGAGTGGTGTCCCTCAGGGGTCTGTGCTATGACCAATAATGTTTATCGTCTTCATCAAGGACAGAGACAGCGGGATTGAGTGCACCCTCAGCAAGTTTTCAGGTGACACCAAGTTGAGTGGTATGGCTGACATGCCTGAGGGATGGGATATCGTCCAGAGGGACCTGGACAAGCTTGAGAAGTGGGCCCATGTGAAAGTCATGAGGTTCAACAAGGCCAAGTGCAAGGTCCTGCACCAGGGTCAGGGCAACCCCCAATATCAGTAGAGGGATGAAGGGATTGAGAGCAGCCCTGCAGAGAAGGGCTTGGGCGTACTGGTGGATGAAAAGCTGGACAGGAGCTTAAAACGTGTGCTCGCAGCCCAGAAAGCCACCCATATCCTGGGCTGCATCAAAAGCAGCGTGGCCAGCAGGTGGAGGGAGGTGATTCTGCCCCTCTACTCACTCTGCTGTGGTGAGACCCCACCTGGAGCACCGCGTCCAGCTCTGGAGCCCTCAGTACAAGCAGGACATGGACCTGTTGGCGTGAGTCCAGAGGAGGGCCACAAAAATGATCCGAGGGATGAAGCCCCTCTCCTATGAAGGAAGTCTGAGCAAGTTGGGGTTGTTCAGCCTGGAGAGAAGAGGGCTGCGTGGAGACTTTATGGCAGCCTTTCAGTACTTAAAGGGGGCTTATAAGAAAGCTGGGGACAAACTTTTTATCAGAGCCTGTTGCCATAGGGTGGTGGGTAATGGTTTTAAACTAAAGGAGAGTAGATTCAGACGAGATATAAGGAAGGCTTGTTTTTTACCATGAAGGCAGTGAAACACTGGGGCAGGTTTCCCAGAGCAGTAGTAGATGCCCCATCCCTGGAAACCTTCAAAATCAGCATGGACGGGGCTCTGAGCAACCTGATCTAGTTGAAGGTGTCCCTGCTTATCGCATGGGTTTTGGACTAGATGACTTTTAAAGGTCCCCTCCAACCCAAAATATTCTATGGTTCTACAGTTCTAATGTCCAGTCTGAACCTTCCCTGGCACAGATTTGAAACATTCCTACACGTTTTATCACTAGATACCAAGGAGAAGAGATCAGCACCTTCCTCTCCACTTCACCTCCTCAGGAAGCTGTAAAGAGCAATGAGGTCACCCCTCAGATTCCTTTTGTCCAAACTAGGCAAGCCCAAAGTCCTTAGCCATTCCTCATAGGATATTTCTTCCAGCACTTTAACTAGCTTTCTTGTCCTCTTCTGGATGCATTCAAGGACCTCTACATCCTTCTTAAATTGCAGGGCCCAGAACTGCACACAGTATTGAGGGTGAGGCTGCACCAATGCTGACTACAGCTTGATAATCACCCCTTTTGACTGAGTGATTATGCTGTGTTTGATGTACCCCAAGGATGTGGTTGGTCGTCTTGGCTGCCAGGGCACACTGCTGACTCATATTGAGCCTGCTGTCAACCAGCATCCCCAGATCTCTTTCTGCAAGTCTGCTTTCCAGCCACTCTTCTCCCAGTTTGTACATGTGCCTGGTGTTACTCCATCCCAGCTGCAGAATCTGTCATTTATTCATATTAAATGCCATCCCATTAATCATAGCCCAATGCTGCAATCTAGATAGATCCCGCTGCAAGGCGTCCTGTCCCTCAAAAGGTCAACGGCAACTCCCAGCGTGGTATCATTGGTAAGCTTGCTAATGGTGCGTTCAAAACCTGCATCCAGATCATTGAACAGAACTGGCCCTAGAATTGAACCCTGAGGAATACCACTGGTGACTGGTTGCCAGCCAGATGTAGACCCACTCATTAGAACCCTTTAAGCCCTACCATTCACACAGTTCTTCAGCCAGCGCACCGTGTACCTGCTCATCCCACAGCTGGACACCTTGTCCAGAAGTCTACTGTGAGGGACAGGATCAAAAAACTTACTAAAATCCAGAACAACTACATCCACTGCCTTCCCATCATCCACAAGGCGGGTGACCTTATCATAGAATGATAATACATTATTTAGACAGGACTTTCCCTTTCTGAACCCATGTTGGCTGTGCCTGATGATTGCATTGTCCTTGAAATGCCTTTCAATAGCAACCGGGATGATCTTCTCCATAACTTTTACAGAAGCTGCTAGTAGACCTGGAGATCTGTCATTTCCTGGCTCTTCCCTCATTCCCTTCTGATAAATTGTAGTAAGTTTGGCTAGATTCCAGTCATCAGGGACCTCTCAGACTCCCAAAATCTTTGGCAGATGATTGAGAGGGGTCATGCTGTAGCATCTGCTAACTACTTTAGGACTCTGGGATTAATCCCATCAGGCCCCATGGACTTGTGAACATTCAGGTGATAAAACTGCTCCCTTACAATTTCGGTGTCCACAAATGGAAAGCCACTACTCCTGTAGCCATGGTTTTCCAACTCACAGGCCTGGGCAGCCCAAGGTCTACAATTAATATTAAAGACTGAGACAAAAATGCATTGAATGTCTGTTTTTTCTTCATTCCTATTAGTCAGATGATCATCTTCAACAAGTATCAGTCCAATGTTTTCTTTAGATTTCCTTTTGTTATCAACACAGTTATAAAAGCCCTTCTTGTTATCTGAAACAACACTGGACAGTTTCAACTCTAACTGAGCTTTGGCATTTGTGTCTTCTCCCTGAATATATGAACCACTGCTCTGTAATTCTCCTGCAAAGTCTGACCTAGTTTCCAGAGATCATACAATTTCTTTTTCCTCATGAGCTCCACAAGAATTTCCCTGTTCTGGCAAGCTGGTCTTCTGCCCCACTTGCCTGACTTAATACAACAGTGGAATTGCCTGCTCCTGTGCTTCTGGAGGGTGGTTCTTAAAGATTGACGGGCACTCAACAGCAGATTCCCAGGGGAGTCTGCTAAGTAGTTCCCTGAATAGCTTAAAGTTTCCCTGAAGTCCAGGGCAGCAACCCTGCTGTCCATTTTTCTCTCTACACTTAAAATGTTAAACTAGCCATTTCATGATTACTGTGGCCAAGACAGACACCTACCATCAAATCCCCCATGAGTCCTTCTCTGTTCTCACATAACAAGTGTAGGAGGGCATCTTTCCTAGTTGGATCACTGAGTACCTGTGACAAGGAGTTATCTCCTACAAAATTCAAGACTTTCCAAGACCTCCTCCTCACAGAAGTTTGATATTCCCAGCTGATGCCTGGGAAGTTGAAATCTCCCATAAGGACAAGGGCTACTGATCTAGAAATTTCTTTTAATTGCCTATAAAATCACTCATCTGTGCTTACATCCTGGCTGGGTGACACCCACTACATATCCTTTGTTTTCCATGCCCCTAATCCTCACTCATTGGCTCTCAACCACATCATCACTTGTAAGGGCTGTACAGTCAAACCTCTCTCTTATGTATAGTGCAACACCTCCACCTCACCTGCCCTACGTGCCCCTCCTGAACAGCCTGTAACCCTCCATCCTGGCACTCCAATCATGGGACTTATTCCACCAAGTCTCACTAATACCAATGATATCATAGCTCTGGGGGCTAAGCAATGCTTCCATTTCATCCTGTTTGTTTCTCATACTGTGTGCGTTGGTGAACAAGCATTTCAGGTACACCCCTGAGCCCTCTGTGCTATCAGGAGCAGTGTAAATGTTCCCTTCAGCATTGCCACATTCAGACAATGTCAGCCAACCCTCGGCTTACCTTCTGCAATCCTGTTGGTATCCCCTTCCCCCACCTGAGTTTAAAGCTCTCTGAATCAGTCCTGCCAGCTTACATCCAAAGGCCTGTTCTTCCCATAGGGACAGGTGGATCCTGTCAGACCCCAGCATATCTTGTGTCTTGAAGGCTCTTCCATGGTTTAAAAATTCAAAGTTTTGATGGAGGCACCAATCTTGGAGCCAGGTATTGATATCCTGGGCTTGCCTGTTTCTTCCAAGTTCATCCCCATTACTGGGAGGATTGACAAAAACACTACCTGTAATCCCAGATTTTTAGCATTCTTCCCAGGTCTCTGAAGTCTCTTTTGATTAGCTTCGTACTTTTTATTGCAACATCATTAGTACCCACGTGAAAGAGCAGGAATGGATAGTAGTCTGAAGGTTGTACTTGGCTTTTCAGTCTTGTGGTGACATTCCTAATTCAGGTCCCAGGGAGGCAGTAATCTTCCCTGAAAAAAGGAGGGAATCACCAATGACCATAACTTGCCACTGGTTCTTCTTGGCGCTGGCCTAAATGCAGGTATTGTTGGGAGGGGTTGGTCTCTCTGACCTTTAAAAGACTGCTTGTGCAGGTTCCACCTCTTTCTCATTATGCACATCATCTATTGCACCCAGGGCCTCATACCTATTCTGTTAGGGTATCTTAGAGGGTAACTTAGAGGGTAAGGAGGGGTTTATCTTACCACTCTGTGCTGTAACATTTTTCCACCCCTACTTATCCTTTGTGATGTGGCCTTCCTCTTGGAACAAACCATATGCAGGACCTGCCTGTGTGGCCACACTGAGTTGGCTTCTGTGTATCATGGGTGGCAGAGTATGGCTACATTGATCAATCTTCCTCTCAGACTCTCAAATACTCCTTGGGCCCCAAAGGGATCCACCTATGAGTGCTGAGGGAGCTGGCGGATGTTCTTGCTGAGCCATTCTCCGTCATCTTTGAAAGGTCATGGAGGACAGGAGAGGTGCCCAAGAACTGGAGGAAAGCCAATGTCACTCCAATCTTCAAAAAGGGCAAGAATGAGGACCTGGGGAACTATAGGCCAGCCAACTTCACCTCCATCCCTGAAAATGTGATGGAACAGTTCATCTTGGAGCTTATCTCCAGGCATGTAGAGGAAAAGAAGACTATCAGAAATAGTCCACATGGATTCACCAAGGGAAGCTCATGCTTTACTAACTTGATAGCCTTCTATGATGGCGTGACTGGCTGGTTCGACGAAGGGAGAGCAGTGGATGTTGTCTATCTTGACTTCAGTAAGGCATTCAACACTGTCTCCCATAACATCCTCACAGGCAAGCTAAGGAAGTGTGGGTTCAATGAGTGGACAGTGAGGTGGAAAGAGAACTGGCTCCACAACAGAACTCAGATGGTTGTGATCAATGGAGCAGAGTCTGGATGGAGGCCTGTCACTAGTGGTGTTCCCCAGGGGTCTGTGCTGGGTCCAGTCCTGTTCAACATATTCATCAATGACCTGGATGAGGGGACAGAGTGTAACCTCAGCAAGTTCGCTGATGACACCAAGCTGGGAGGAGTGGCTGATACACCAGAAGGCTGTGCTGCCATCCAGCGAGAACTGGACAGGCTGGAGAGCTGGGCTGAGGGGAACCTCATGAAATTCAGCAAGAGCAAGTGCAAGGTCCTGCCCCTGGGGAGGAACAACCCCATGCACCTGTACAGGTTGGGGGCTGAACTACTGGAAAGCAGCTCTGTTGAGAAGGACCTGGGAGTGCTGGTGGACAACAAGCTGACCCTGAGCCAGCAATGTGCCCTTGTGGCCAAGAAGGCCAATGGTATCCTGGGCTACAGTCAAAGGAGCGTGGCCAGCAGGTCGAGAGATGTTATCCTCCCCCTCTACTTTCCCCTAGTGAGAACACATATGGAGTACTGTGTCCAGTTTTGGGCCCCCCAGTTTAAGAAGGATGTGGAACTCCATGAGCAAGTCCAGCAGAGAGCTTCCAAGATGATCAGGGGACTGGAGCATCTCCCTTATGAGGAAAGGCTGAGAGACCTGGGTTTGTTCAGCCTGGAGAAGAGAAGGCTGAGGGGGGATTTCATCAATACTTGTAAATATTTAAAGGGAGGGTGTCAGGATGATGAGACTAGGCCCTTTCCAATAGTGGTGCCCAATGACAGGCCAAGGGGCAATGGCCACAAGTTGGAACATAAGAATTTCCATGTCAACATGAGAAAAAACTTCTTTCCTGTGAGGGTGCCAGAGCAGTGGCACAGGTTGCCCAGGGAGGTTGTGGAGTCTCCTTCCCTGGAGACATTCAAAACCTACCTGGATGCATTCCTGTGCCCCTTGCTCTAGGTGTCCCTGCTGAAGGAGGGGGGGTTGGACAAGATGATCTCCAGAGGTCCCTTCCAACCCCTAACATTCTGTGATTCTGTGATTCTGTGACTGCCCACCTCTTTCTGCAGCTTGGCCACCAAGCAGAGCAGTTCATGAATCTGGCCACACCTCCCACAGGCTTGCTTGCAATCACTTTCCATTTCTAGGAATATCCCTTCACACATCCCACAGCTGGAAACCTGGGTGGTCACATGCTTGAACATGAACATGTGACATGTGAACATTCTCTGTGTGGCTGCATTGGTTTTGTCAGGTGCTAGAAGCTCAGGAGAAGTGGAGGACACTGCTTTTTTGCCGGGTGCTCACCATACTGCCATGCGCCTGCCCACTGGGAATATATATGCTTATCCATTCAAATTTCTGAAGGCATTTACCCCAGACTTGTACAGAGTAAATTTATATCCCATTAACAGCATAGCACCTTAATGAAAAACAGTAGACCAGTATCATTGGCTATATTTACTCCAGATCAACAAACACTTGTTTCTAACACTTCTGATACATGGAACTGTCAAAAGCCTCCACCTGAAGAGACTCCAGCACTTGAGTGTGCCATATGGTACAGAAGTACTATTGCAAAAAGTAACATATTGCCCATTAAGCTCACCAGACTAATCTCCATTGCTCCCATATATACATCATTCTTGCACCATGCCAGGCAAATGAAAAAGAAAAAAAAGTATGTTGCTAGAGAAAGTATAAAGTTCTTACTTTAAGATGTTACTTTCTGCTGGATTTAGTACTGTACAGTAACAGGCTTTACAGATCCAGGAAAAGTTTTGACCTTCTAAAACTCATGCTGATAGCAGCCCTCCCTTCGCACCAGTACAAACAGATACCTGTTTACAAGGACTGTATGGAAGGTATGAAAGATAGATAGGTAGAGATAACATGGGTTATTTTCCTGAGTGCCAAATGTGCCACTGCTGTGCACTACATATGCAATGGGCCTTAGAAATGGCCTAACCAAGCCAACGTAGGAAGCTTGGAGTGGGGTTGTTGTTTTGGTTTTCTTTTGTTTCTTGGTTTCTTTGGTTTCTTTTGTTACTATAATACAAATAAATCACTGTTGCTAATATTTGATTGGCTGTACAATAGAGAATGGATATCATTGTGCTAGAAGGTCTGAGTCACCATAGGCTACCTTTTTACTAGTGAATGTGAAATGGTTGTTAAATGACATAAAATCAAAATTATAGCATTAGAAGAGGTGGAAATACCTCTGCAAATTGCAGGACACAAAAAAAACCAGCACAGGCAAGTGTGGTATTACGAGAGATGTCTGTTAGCTGTTTTTTAACATGAGAAAGTGCCATTTCTGCCAACATGGCTTAAATAATATTTGATTCTTTTCTCATATGATTCACTATGATGTTTTTTGTTGGACTAAAATGTAACTCCTTTTGATATATTCTGTGTTTCCTGAAATATGCATTAGAAGCAGTAAGTGATGGTGCAGAACTATCCCTGGGGAAACTTCCCTTAAAATATTTAACATTACCTGCCAAGAATACCTCTGCTCTATCTTAGGATTGCCAGTCATTCCTGTGCAATAATATCCAAAAGTTTCATTTATACTTCGTACTTCATTTGCAGTCATTTTTTTTTTAAACTGATTCCAAATTCCTCACTGTTTATACAAATTGATAAGTATCTAAACATATATATTTTTTCTAGTAAGTTATTTATTATTTCTGTTTGTAACACCAGTACTATCCCTTATTTTCCCTGACTCAAATATTTTTCTAACAGTTGTTTAGATCAAATGAGAGGGTAGGTGATGCTCAGAGTGCAACGGTGGCAATTGTAATTATTTCAGACACTGTTTCACTCTGACAAGCTGATTTTGTCACAAAATTTCCCTTTTCATTTTCAGATAGTTAAAAAAAAAAGTTGAAGGAAAGTTAAAGATACAAGTTCTAGGTCTCTTATTTTTACTTATTTTATTTAAGTGATCTATACTTTACTTACTTAGAAACTCATGCTTCTTTTAGCTGTGTTATCAAAATAAAATTATTTTTTTTCCCCTAAATTGCTGAAGAAAAATACTCTACCAAAGTTATTCCAGACTACATTACTATTTTGGGAAGAAAATGTTCTAACGGGAAAAAAAAAAGATAAAGCAATTAATTCAATTTTCACAACAAATGTAGTGCTGTGGAAATGAAGAGGTTTTTTCTTTTTTACTTTCCTATATCCTGATCTATTTTTAATGATGTCCATAATGAGACCTTCTGCACCTATTTTAGTGTGTTCCCAGCAACTTTCAATCCCACAGTATTCATTATGGTATATATATTTTATATACGAACAATACTGTTATTTTGATCATTTATTTATGTTAAGCGGTGGCCATTATACCGAAGTGTAGCATCTGTGGTTTCATTTCTGGTGCAGAGGCAAAGTGATTACGGAATTATGAGCCAACCACACTCAGGGGTATTACAAAACATGAAATACAACAAAGTTCAGTAAGTTCTTCTAATTTTACAGGGATGTGATTATCTCACAGGAGCTACATCTTGTAGTTACCAGATGTTTCACAATAACAGTAACTCTGGAGTTGCTTCATTGTTATAACAAGAAGATTTTACTGCGGAGAGAAAGGTTGGCATTTTCTCTGCTGGGTGAAGATGAAATTGGCAATTTGGAATTGCAGTTTCAGCTGAGCTATGTGGTTTACATTGATTAATCTATCGTGGTAGAATATTGACCTCCAATTGGAGCTCCACCCTAGTTTTCTAATCTGTGCCGTATGTCTGGAACCAAATAAATATTTTCTTTAATTCCAGCTACAACAAAGACTATTTTACAAAAGAAAGAATCCTGACCTTTTTCTAAAACTTCAGACATTTGGGATCTGAATTTTCTAAAGAAAAGTTAGATTTTTATTCATGCAGTACCAAGAATCACAATCCATCTAAAATTACAATGATTTACATGATATAGACTCTGACACTGTACCTAAATAAAGCAGTAGTTCACTAGAGAAGAAGCCCTGTTAACATGAATAAAGTACTTGGATTTCTGTTCAAAATGAATGGTCAGGGACAACTTCTGAGACTATTATTCACTTTGGATGGCATCTTCTTCTGTTATATAAGTCCACTGAGATGATGTTATCTAGGATGAGTCAAATCTGGCCATGGGAAAAATAAAACACATTCACCCAGAAGGATCTCTTAAACATATACAGTTAAACATACAGAGTTAAACCAGCTAACAGACAAAGAGATGTTGCTAGATGTGTTATTCTTCAGAGGCAAGCCTATCACTTCCTCTCCACGGGAATTTTGCAGCTTTGCTCTATGTGAATTGTAAAGTCAAAGAAAAACTGTTTGTTTACATAGCCAGCATCTGAACAGTAACTATGAAAGTATTTCTGTGGCAGTATCATCATTAATCGAAACCTAGAGTAAGTACTTCAGAAAAAGGGTTGATAATAGGTAGTTATTGTTTATATTTATTGGAAACCTGACATTATGTCAAACACCAAACCAAAAAAAGGGGAAAAACAGTGACATATGTAAAAATTTTGATCCAGTCATAAGAAAAGTAAAGAAATCCATCAGCTAAAGCTGAGAGGCATTTGCTTGGTAAGCTACAGAGAGATTACTTACTGACTATCTTGAGTGTCAGGAGAACCAGGAATTTAAAAAGATTATAAATAATATTATAAGAGAAAGCAGGGATGTAAATTATGAATATTAATAGGATTAGTCTAGACCCTCAGCTAGCTTCCTAGACTACCACAGAGATAATAAAATTTATGCTGGTGGAAGACCAGGTCTAATGCTGTATTTTAATTATTTTGAAAAATTCTACTGTTCATGATTAAATGATTGAAATGTAAGCTCTTTGGTTACTTTGAAGTGTAGTATGTGATTTCTTTTATGTATACCTTAATTAGCAATAGTTAATTTTTAAATTGTTACCTAAAATTAAATGTAATGAATTGGCTTCTAATGATGACTTGCATTTTTTCTTTCACTTCTTAGTTAGTGGCAGTAAAGCAGAATTGCCTTTATGGACTATGGATTTCTTTATCCTGAAGGAAAATCTGTAACTCAAGATTGGGAACATTTTGTCTTTAAGAAAAAAAAAATACACCCAAAAAAAAAGCCCAAAACAGAACCAGACACACATTTCCAAACAAGTAGATATCTTTTTTTAAATTTCATTTTATTATCTGTAGCTCTTGAATTAATTTAAACTAGTATAATTGATTTAACTCAGAGAAGTTCATTGATGCACAATAAATGAGAGCATAATTTAACAGCAACTCATTCTCTTTTTTGTTATTATGCTTGCATACACTTGACAATTTTTGTAATCTCAAACTTCTGTGTAGAATTTTGTTAAAAAAAATTCAACCTGCATATTTATTTGAGTTCATGAGTAATTAAGGGTAGTGATGCAGTGTAGCTAGGTTGTAGGAAAATACCTCAGTACATATTTCTAAGTATTACTTCCTTTTATAATGAGTGGAGAGAAAGGCATTTTTTGAGAAGGACTCTGCCTGAGCAGTGTTCTAAATTAGAATATATTAACTGCCCCCTAAGGGTACCTATTTCTCTCCATTAATCTGTAAGGTAGCCTTAAAGGGTATCTTTGCTGTGGATATTTAGTTTGGCAAGATTATTTACACCTAAAGTATTCTACTACCTTTATAAGGCAGAATGAAGGATAATTGCCTCCACATAGCTGTTTCCCTTCCTCCATCAAGGAAACTGGCTTGGAAACACCTACAGGTTACATTAACAGTGTCATTCCTTCTACAGAGCCATTAACTGTTTGTTTCACGCTGTTGATACAGAGGCTTTTTGGCAATGAAGAAGAAAACTCTTTGGAAAACTAATAGTCTTTTTGACTGAACTTCTGCATAGACATTCGTAGTAAAGATAATACTCTGAGTAGTTGTCGTGTCTACCAAAGTTTGCTTTAATTTGTACCCTTCCCTGGGATAGGTACATTCTACCAATTTCTAGGTGAAATGGTTAACATCTGAAAAATCTCTTCTTCAGTAAATCTGTGTATTTTTCTTGGAGTCAGTGGACACATGCTGACTTTAAAATGCTAAGGGTCAGTCATGCCATTTGGAAGACAGCCATTTCAGCATGAGGCTCCTGTGGTGCTATAACACAGGTATTTAGTGACTGAAAAGTAGAAAGGTCAGAGGTTTTTCCATTTTTAATATATTGTTCAGTAAAAGATAGTCAGAGCCTTTGTCCTTTTTTCTAGATGTCTAACTCAATTTACTTTATAGCTGTAGTGTTTACTCAGAGATCTTATGTTGCTTCAAATTTACTGAAGACATTTACAAGATCCCACCTGTGCGGCATTGCTGCTGCCTCCTTCTCCCCTAGGCATCATTTAGAACTCATACGTCCCTGGTGCTGGATCTTTGCTTTGCCATGATCCTACATGTGTTAGTTCTAAGAAGTTGTATGAAAAACATGGCACTGTGGAAAGGCAGGCACCATTTCTCATTGTGCTCACGCATAGACCAAGGCATAAGCTGCAAATGTGTGCTCCTATAAATGGAGAAAGCAGAAATGGATAACTGGTTTAGATTCAAGTTTTCTGTAATAGAAAACAAATATGGGAAGAAAACAACAGGCAGTTACAGAAACTGTATTTTATTTACTATAAAACTTTAAAAAAGATCACTCCTTCTAACTGCTCAGAGAAATTTCTGTAGTGGACTGGAAATTATCCGAAAGCACTGTAGATATCTAGCATGCAGCAAAAAAGTTAAGACATTTGACACAGAAAGAAAAAAATAAACTTACCAAGTGCTAAACTGTAGAACAAATTTTACTCTAGAAAGCTTAATGGATTCCTTATTTCCATATATTTAACAAAGCATTTTAGAACAACAACAACAGAAATCATCAAAAGTAATCTGTCTTGTTGAAAATATTTCTTAAAATAGTTTAGAAAATTTTACAATTTGTCACTGATATACTTAGTGTCCAACTCTTTCTTCTCTGTAAAATAAAAGAAACTACTATGGAGATGGACTAACAGGAATGAAAAATTGACAATTAAACAGGTACTGTACATGAATGACCTAAAGCTGTAAGTAAGGACACAAGGGAGCTATACACTTCGATTGATATAGTTCACATTTTCATTAAATACTCAGGCAAGTAATTCATCCCTAAGCACAAATCCAGAAAGATGAATATAGAGTAAGGAGATACAAATCTTCAGGCAGGCCAAATAGCCAAGGATTTGGAAGAAGGACAACTATATATGTTACTTGAATAGGCAAAAGTTATTGAAAGGAAGAAATGATATCCAAAGGAAAATGAGGTCTGTATACCTCAAGCTTTTGAAAACAGTAGAAGAAAACTATCTGGATATCAGTCAGGCTGATACCTGAATTTTATGTACTCTCTCTATAAAGATTTCTGAAGGACATCTGAGGATGTCATGTCCTTTGATATGCAAGCCTTGTTAAATCATCGTGGCTGAAATTTATTTTAGAGATATTTTCTTGCCTTGTTATGGTGATGAAAATTCTTTACTCACACTTTATCAAATGAGGGAACTGGTAGCTTGGATCCACGTTACCAAAATTAAACATGTATAACAAAGGTATCCATACTCAAATTATCCATGCCAGGCTCTCTTTACAGTTAATGATACTCCAGGAAACAATTAATTACATTCTAAGGTAGGTCAGGTAAAATATTCCCTAAAAGTATCTCTTGCTCGTCAACACACATGAAGGAAATCTTGCTCAGTAGCAGATAAGCATACTGCAAGTGTTTGAAATTAAATGAATCTCACCCAATCATGTATGTTCCCATTACATGCTCTGCTATAGCCTCTCCATACTTTTTTCAGATATGAGCAGTTTCTGTTCCTTGAAACACCTACTAGTCAGCCCACCCTTGTCAGAAGCTGTCCTCCTGGAGCTTTTACAACTTCATCTCCATTGTCTTGCTTCTCCTGGTACAGCTGCCCAGAGTCTGTTGTGCAGATCATTGATCAGAAACCTTCTCCAGTTTGACAAAACTCTGTGAAGCTTGAGAAAATGTCATGAACTTATTTTAGATGGTGGATCTTTTTATTATTTCTAGCCGTTGCTATTCCTATGTTAAGTTACATCAAACTTCTATTGTTAATTCATATGTTTGAAAAAGACATTGTCAATTAAGCTGCGAGGTGTAAATCTTGTTAAAAACATGTAATGGTCTTTCTCAGGCAGCAGGGACTTCATGAGATCATTTTGTCTATCTTCTTTAAAATTTAAATTCTTTTGGGTAACAGAACAGGCTTAATTCTTGTAAAAGCTCTGATATAGTATGTGGTTGCATTTCAAAGTCAAATATATCTGATATATTTATGTAATTCCTCATCATTCTAATTTCACTTTCCAGTAATATGTCCTACTTAAAATTTTGCACTGGGACAGAAATTACTAAGTTATAAAGTCTCTTTCTAGCATGGTCAAAGACTTACTTTCTGATGCTGAGGAAAATCACAGACGGTGGGATTTACCAGAGTTAGGTTCCATGGGTTCACTTTCCATAAATGGAGAGAAATAACTGCTTTAGAACTCAATTTGCCTGACTTAATTAAGACATCTTCAGATGTTTTAGGAAAAGATTAAACCTGAGGTACCTAACTTTAACATTAGTGCTGCACCAAAAACAGACTATAAAGAGAACCTACGTATATCAACCCCCCAGGAGAACTAGCTCAGATACAGCAATCTGAAGTTAGTTGGGATTAATGTCACTGCCTGTGTCTCTGTGCCTTCCTTTCCTCATTTTTAAGACTTGGCATACATGCAATTACAGCAGAAAAGCATTTTAGAGGTCTGCACTAGAAAACAAATGCAATACCAGTTACTAAGTATTGTGGTTAATTATAAAACATATAGTTTCCTCCTAGCACATACTACTTCCTTCTTTCATTTTGTACCATCCTCATAAACTCAACTTCCATTACGCCATGGTTTTCCTAGCTTTAAAAGAAATAAAAAATATTTTTTTCCCATTACACAGAGCAATTCCATCATTTATGGCCATGGGCCTTAATTTACAATATTTATTTATGTAAAAAGACTCACTAAATGCAACAAGACTGGTCTTTCATATCTGTAAAAAATAAAATACTTCTGTACTTGGGCTTTGTACAGGTAAATATTTAATCTCCTTTTTGATAACTTTATGAAGGAAAGGTTTATTTTCTTACCCAGAGCTTGGAGATTAACAAATCTGTGGAACATATTATAATTCCCAGTGATTTTTCTGCTCATGTATTGTAACCAGCAAAATGCAAATTTGGGTACAGAAAATGATTAAATTAATGTATAAAGGCAAAATAGGCTTTAAATGTCTGTTGAAGAATAAGACATTAACCTTTATATGCCTTAAAAATACTCTCTAGGGTTTAGCCAATGAATTTTATCTGCACCTAAGTCAATAACAATTTTTAAAAAATGAACATTACTTTAACAGAAATTAGCATATCATGTAACAATAAAAGGAAATAAATACCCCACTGATTGCCTCCTGCCTTTTGGTGTTTAGTCATTGTATTCTGTCACTGCATTCAGCAGGGCATAACAGAAGGGTTTATTTCTTACGTGATTAAAGTCACAGCTGTTCCCACTTATTGGATTGCCTTAACCCACAAAGTGTATGAAAGGGTTGATCCTCCATTTTATAATACAGTTTTTAAGTTCCTCACAGTAATGCTGAAAGGAAAAATATCACTCTTAATGAGGTCCCTCAACAGTGCTTTCATTACATTCACATGATGATGATCATGGAAGGAAAGACTTGCATTCATCCCTGAAATAACCCCACTGTGTGGATGCCTTTTTCCCCACAACACTTTAGGACTGTATTTTGCAATTCTATAGCAAATATACCTTTACTGTTTTAATCTAAGTGCAGATTTTTCTTTGTAATGTGGCACATTTATTTAAGCTAGGGTAATGTACAATAACCTACTTTAATAATGTGGGATGCTAAACAACGTGTTGTGGAGTGTAGCAAATAACTTAAGAGGCTATTACTTCTTAGCTAACACTAGTCCTTGCAAACAAGCCAGGGCACCCAGGACATGTACTGGGAAAGCATGACAGGCAAGACCATTTGTTACTGAAGGTGGCAGGGTATCTGAGGGTCTGATCAGCAAAGACTTCTCTAGCTAAATACTATCATTCACAACATAAACAGCCCCTAGGCATTACGTCACTCTCTCAAAACTCTGGGTAATGGCTGACATCAATCCATAAACAAAGCCAGGCAGTCTACAATTATCACACTATTGCCTGGGAATGAATGGGATGGGTAATTTAACTTGGACCACTGTAACAGATTATCTGAGGGGAAAGACATCTTTCTGTACAACCTACTCATTTTATTACTTGTTTTCTCCATGACAACCCTTCAGCCATTTCCATTTTCCTTTGAATTTAAGACAAAGAATCTGATGTCTACAGCTTTGATCAACTTCTCATGCATTGGAAATGCCTAAAAAGCTTCTTTAAAAAATGAGCACACATGCTCAGGACATGCTCTCAGTCATCCTGCTGTCACCATCCATTCTTAGCCTTCCCCATAAAAGAACAATCATTGTGAAAAAGACTTGGAGCATCCTAGCTGTTCCCAGAAGCTGGGAAAAAATTCTTGGAAACCATGGTATAATTTAACATGGATACTGGGGAGATGATTGGCCCTATTTCTGGCCTGAGCTCACAACAGAGAAGAAATGGCTTACATCCACACCTACCTCCTGGTCCTGGGAAAATACCAGTTTGAACTAAAAAACTAAATTCCTTTGACTAAGTTCAAAAGTCATTCCTAAGGTATTGTTCCAGGAACCCATATTTTTAATGTCAAAACATTTATTTATTTAGTTAGATTCTCAGATTAGAAGAGGAAAAGAAAGGAAATAAAACCCACTACAGACAGTAAAAGAAGTTTAACATAAGTTTTCCAGGAGAACATTTTCTTTTTGCAGTGTGACACCTGGAAGTACATGCTGCATGACTGCTAATAACTGAGTATTAGAAAGGTGCAAAGACTGATTTCTATTGACAAAACAAATCTGTTCTGCACGTTTGTGTGCATTTTCAAAGCGGTCAGTGAATCTCTATCAGATCAATACTTCTACTTCAAAAAGCAGTGAGCATTCTCTAATTCCTTCATAAAAGTGTAACACACTCACAAACGAAGGCAATGAGTAATATCCTGCTTATATATAATGGGTGCTACATACTGTTTGGGTAAATTGTACCTTATGAAGAGTTGCAGCGAATTTCTCAGGTCTATCAGTACAGTCCAGTAAATACGATACATGCCTTTACTAGTACAGGGATGTAGGCTTTATACTGATGCGCTATTACAGAGTGTCAGGACCTGCCTGGATTTGGCTTGATCTGAGGTAATTTTACCTTATCGTAAAAATTCCCTGGTGATCAGTATTGTGTGACTTGTTGCAGCTGAAGCCCTGGGAAAACCACATATGGTAAAAGTCTCACACAAAATATGGTCACTGTGCAAGAACCAAGAGACTCTTGTGTCAACTGATGATGGGAGAGGCTGTTGAACAGCTTCTAAACTTCACCTAAGAGTTCCTGAGAAGGAACAAGAGTGTGATAAGAAAAAATATGAAAATAAATCCCAGCTGATGACACCACTGAGGAGGAAGAAACAAACCACTCCCCAACCTTGTGAACATCATATTCTTCTCAGGGAAGACCTCAAGGTGCTGTAAACTTGTCATTACCCCCACTCCCATCTTAATTGAGGCAGATTGGAGGGCCAACTTTAGGATCCAGAGTGACACTGAAAGGGTAAGCATAGCAGAGAAAAAAGGGTAATTACTATGAACAATTATTTTGTATAACAATTTATGAATAAGGATTTTCCTGTATTAATTAGACAATTTTCAATATTAGACTGCTGAAACGCTAAGCAGGCTAACAAAAATTCATGGCTCCATCTAAGTTGCATGTTCCCTTTAGCCTGTAGCAAGGTTTTTTGTATAGCTTTTTCTCCAGACTAACTTTTAGAAAGGTGCTGTCTGGTGTTATTGAGAAACTAGCTGTGGCAAGAATAGTATTTAGGGTTTTTATCCAAAATCATGTAAGACCAGGATTTAATCTGTTTATTTTTCTCTTCAAAATACTTAGGAAACATGTGACGCTAAGGAACCTCACAGAGCAAAATTAAAGTGTTGTGGTTATACAGTTACCAATAAAGATGACACTATGCATTTCTGGAGCAATACAGAAAGTCACATATGATAATATTTGAAATAAAACACTAAAAACAACAGTAATTTTACTTGTCCAGGGAGACTTGTCAAGACATTAAAGGTCGCTAGGTACTAAATTGGGGATAAATTAGTACATTTAAGAACACTATTTTGCAGGTACATTTTTTAAGCTTTTGAATTAATCTTCAACAGAAACAATTTCTCATGCTTAAAGTTTCTGAATCAAATAAGATACTAGTACTTTTTTGTATAAAATATTCATTTATTTGACCAGCCTGGTTTTTTCTTTTCCAAATAAATATAACAGGATGAAAGCATTTATTTATAAATATGAAAAAAAGAAAAGATTTTAAGAATTTTTTCCAGAAATAACTCTTAAAAGGGTTATTGAAATCAGAAGTTCTCTACCTGAAAAAAAAATATTATTTATTCCCAAAACAGTTTCCTTTATTGTTCCCATTTATTCTGATCTGTCAGATTACTATGGAGGACTACCCTAGTGGAGAAAATACCTGGAGGGAATTTGCCCAGAATACACCATTTTATGAGCCATCCTCAGGCACAACACCTCTATTACAAGCAAGGGTCTGGATCTCGGGGCAATCAGCCTCTTCTGTTTCCTCCCCAGAGAGTGTTTAATTGCTTGTTAAGAAGGGGAAGTAGGTAGAAGAGTAGGTAACAGTCAGTCAGCTTCTTTTTTTTTTCCCACTTGCAACCTCCAGGCAAATGCTGATTTTCTAATTGCAAATTGTGTATGCCTGAAAAGAACAGTTCTGGCTTAGAGAAAAAGTGTTGTATGGAAGGAAAAGTAACAATAAATCCATCTTTCCAAAATATATCTACTCCAAACACGTGTTTATTGCTAGTGTACAGACAGACCTGGGGCAGTGATGGAGGTGATGGCAACGAGAAATGGGTCAGAAACTGCAGGAGGGTTGAACAGGGTTCTGGAAGCTCTATGGAAATATTCTGAATGCTCTGAACTATGTTTTCTAACATGTATTCAGAGAAGATGTTGGTCAGTGCACAGACAGTGCACAGAAGCAACGTACTTCTGAATGTGTCACATGGACCTGACAATGTTTCATCTTTCCCATGTGATATACTAGCACTGCAGTTGAGGGCCTAAAAATGAATCCCACAAATGGCATGGAATTTGCAACCAAAGGAATGTTTCCCAGGTTTGTAAAAGCCACTACTATTAAGCTTCTGCCCAGATGCGTACCTTTGTGCATCAACTAACTGTTCTGGCAGCATCGCAACCTATTCATAAATTCTACTCTTAGCTATTCTGGCCCCAGATATTGGGAGGTATAAGTGACCTGAGCAAGTAATGAATGAGGTATAGTCAGAAAGAGTGATCATGATAAACTGGATTATGATACAGGTGACTGTTAGACAGACCTGAGTCACTTTGCAACTCTGTATTCTGTTGTCACTTCTCATTAGGCAATATTAAAACTGAATAGGTAAGAAGCAGAGTATCTTGTCTGTGTCATAGACTTTTAAGAGAGATGCTGTGAATGACAGCATGTAGGAACTAATGTAGGGTGATAAGGCAGGGTGATGGGAATATTTGTTAGGACAATTCCAAATTAAGGTATTCCTGAATCCAGTCATTCAGGTGTAGCAGAGGAGTCGTTAAGGACTTCTAAGTTTTGGGTTTCCTGTGTTGTCTATAAATTATTTTTCTCCCACAATGTTCCCAGGAATATACCAGAGGCAAAATAGTTTTGCTAGTAAGGAAATTTGTTCTCAAGTATGTTGCAAGCAACACTCCTACTGGACAATGTTCAAGTCTAATGTTGACTAGGTAAGGACTTAGGCTTCCTTTATATTCAAAGAGAATGCTTTCAAGGACAAATAACCCTACAATAAAGTGCAAGAAAATTAAGAGTCAAGTGGGCCAGAACACAGGGAAATTCTATGGGAACTAACCCCTGCTGCTTTTTAATACCACATTATAATAGTGTTGCTATTACTATGATGTTTATGAAGAGGTAACATGGGGTATCTACCACATTTGCTTAACCACCAGCTAATTTGGTCACTTGTAGTTTCTGTAAGTGGTAATGTAACTTACGATTTCACTGTTTCTTCTACAGGAAAATATATGGAGTCAAGTAATAAAGTCTTTTCTATCACTATGCAGAGCTTAATTCATTTTGATTTGGGCAAAGAGGATGTAAAGTTCATTCAGAATACTGCTTTTCTGATTTATTAGTTTTTTCTCCTACTTAGCACTGTGACATGGAAGCATTCAGAATAAAAGGCAGAAAAGAATGTAGCTCATAGCCCTTTGAGGGTTTTAGGTTAGTTTTGTGGGGTTAGTTAGATCCTATGTAATTAGTTTAAATGATTTTATTTTTCTAAGTATATATACCTGGGATATTTTTTTTTTAAATCTTTCTTACATGCAATTTATATGCATTCCCATAAAGGTTATTCCCAGAAAGCCATAAAGCTTTGTTATGTATTTTATAGCTTTTGCATTCATTGGAAACAAACAACTACAGAATCATTAATGTCACAGAGAAAACACCCTCTTTTTCTCAGGACTGTATGGCTATCCAGCTCCTGACATGTCTCCCTAGACAATGTCTGACATCCTATTTCCCTTCAGTCTGTCTTGATATCTCATAGCACCTAGTTCTGGTGTTCAGTTATTAACAATTACAAATTTATCTGGAAATCAAACATTTTCAGCAAGAAATGAAATCAATAACAAGGAAACAAAGAGCTTTAATAATAAGAAAATGTTAATAAAAAGTCTGTTTTAAATATTGATTGAAATGAAGTATTTATATTTTGGAGATCTAGTTCTTCTACACCTTTGCTATTATCTCCTACAACTTTATATAGCTGCTGAAGCATAATCCATAAAGCAGCTCATTAACCACTTCAAGTGGTAAAACTCCATTCCTATCCTCAGTTCGGACAGTATATGCTTGATTATAGTTGGTATGAGGGGCTTGATGCACATTACAGATAATCAAATGTTGTAAATTAGCATAGGGAGTATATTGCAACCTATGTATTAGTGAACTAGCTCCATATAAGGTTTACCCTTGGCTTTCTTCCGGCTCTCTCCTATGGATTTCTCTCCATTTGATGATCTTAAAGGCATGCATGCCTACAGAAAAAAATGTTCATCCCCAGAACTGCTCCCTAAGCAATGTTAATTACTCCTCTTTATCTACATCCACAGAAAAAGAATTAGTTAGCACCTGCTAAAGGTGAACAAAAGAACAGAAGAACAGAGGAATTCATATGGTACTTTATTGAATATATTCTCCTTGAAAGGCACTATAAGAAGAAGGGGTTTTATAGTGGGAGAGAGAGTTTTACTTTGCTTTCATTATGGATCCCTAGGTTCTGTAGGGTTAATAACCTGCATCCTTCCACTGAAACTGAGTACAAAGATCTCAGACAGACTTAACATTATCCTTCCCTCCCTCTCTTTTTGTTATGTAAAAGGAAGATAGAAACCCAAATTACTTTTCACCCAGTCCACACAAAGACTAAATTCAGAGGTGAAGTACAACTGAGAAAGTTGATGGAAAGAGTTTCATATTAATTATCAGAAAAGCAGATGGCTGCAAAAAGCCTCCTGAAATCCAATGCACTTCAGCTTTAATCCTTTCATGTCATCAGCTCTTGGCACACCAAATGAATGATTCA
Source organism: Phalacrocorax aristotelis (assembly GCF_949628215.1). Classification (NCBI taxonomy): domain Eukaryota; kingdom Metazoa; phylum Chordata; class Aves; order Suliformes; family Phalacrocoracidae; genus Phalacrocorax; species Phalacrocorax aristotelis. The sequence continues at coordinate 41,210,593 of NC_134276.1, forward strand.
AAAAAGAAAGAAAATGAGAAGACAGAACTATAAGATGGGTCAAATGAAAAGAGGTGTGATACAACTGCAAACAGAGGTGAGAAAGTAGAAAAAAGTAGAAAACTAGAAAGACAGTGAAGATATTTGTAGTAAAAGGATCAAATGATAAGTACAAAGAGTTGAGAAGAAGGTGAGAAATGCTGGTGGGTACTGGGAAAAAAGCAGGGGGAAAAGACCAATAGCTGAATGAAGAAGTAAAATCTTTAGTGTTGCAAGTTGAGCCAGAGTGAAAGGACAGGGGAGAGAAGAGTAGACAGAGATATAAAACCTTTAAAAGAAAAAAAATCAATTAACCCATCATATAAAAAGGGAATTAATAGGCTTTAAATGAAACAACTGAAAAGGAAGTAAAGGTAAAAACATAATGAAAATGACTGATATCACTGGCAGTTGCTCATAGCAGAAATCATATTGCCGTAATATTAAATCACTACATTGTAAATGAGACAGATTTTGTTTATGGCACTCTGTTTCACCAACAATATCTAATAGGAAGCTCTGAATACACTTCTAATTAGAATGATCTGGTCCAAAGCCATTTGTAGCAGTTGGAATCTTTGTACTGACTTCAGCTTTGGATTAGATACTGACTACAAAGCTGCTGAAGTACAATCCATTGGACCGATCATTAGAAACTTTAAGTTATCAGAACTCCATTTGTATCTTAAAATTCATATGAGGATTTCTCCTTCAGTTAGATTCAGTGTTTCTTTATTCAATACTAATGCAACATTACTTTTAAAAAGAAATTTTTAAAAGCATATTTTCACACTGCTGTGCAGCATTTTGCCTCTTCTTAAATATATTTTGCCATAGACATCAACAGCTTGCTACTACACCCAGTACAACAGACAATCAAAATTCAGTGCTCAGGAAAGCTCCCTACCATACTCCATTCCTTAATATTGTGCATAGCTTCTTCATCTTTGTTGAGAATCTCCATTCCTTTCCTATCCCTTCTGAAAGAGAGGGACACTGAAATTCTCTCCATGAGAAAGGGAAGGATGGAGAAAGCAGACGCAAAAACCAAGTAGCCAGATGACTGAGCAGACAGCATGACAGTGTGAGGGAAAAATCTGTTAGGACTGACAGAATAATGCTTCAGGAAGGCATTGGAATATTGGTATTTATTATTGATAAGTAACAGGAAGAATTGACAGTGTGTTGCATGCACCTGCACTGAGTATAAGTGACAAGATTTTGGGCACTGTGAGGAAAGGCAGGGGCTGTCCTGTACTGAACACATCCTGTTCCAGACATCTCCAGTGGACCAGCTGCACGGCACAGCTGAGCTCATCAGCAACGCTGGTGGCACCTCTGGGAAAACGTATTTAAGAAATGGTAAAATGCTGCACAAACAAGCGAGGAAAAAAAAAAAGAAAAGTGATAAACAACCCAAGGTCAGTGGAGGAGGGGGATGAAGTGTTCCACGTGCCAGAGCAGATTCCCTTGCAGCCCATGGAAAAGGCAATGGTGAAGCAGGTTGTTTCCCTGCAGCCCATGGAGGACCACACTGGAGCAGGTGGACATTCCCTAAAGACAGCCTGAAAAGAGTCCATGCTGGAGTAGGCTTGTCCTGAAGGACATCAGTGCATGGAGAGGAGCCACACTAGAGCTTGGGAAAGGTGTGTGGAGAAAGGGGTGGCAGAGAGGATCTGTTATGAACTGATTGCAAGCCCCCACTCCTCATCTCCCTGCACTGCAGGGAAAATGAAGTTGAGCCTTATACACTGGGAGGGAAGAGAAGTTGAGCCTGGGAAAAAAAGGGGGAGTTGACAGGAAAATGTTTTATTTTTTGTTTCTTACCCCTAAATCTATTTTAACTGGCAATAGATTAAAGTAAATTTCTCCATGTCAAATTTGTTTTGCCTATGATGACAACTGGTAAGTGATCTCCCTGTCTTTATCTCAACACACAAGATTTTTAATCTTATTTTCTCCCCCTGTCCTGTTGAGGAGAGGAGTGACAGAGCAGCTGGGTTGGTGTCTGGCAGCTGGCCAGGGTCAACCCACCACACCACTATATAATTACAGTCCCACAATGTCTACCTGTATATTTTCACCCTTCTCTTGTGTGTATGCCGGCTTGATCTCATTCTGGATAGATAAATGCCTATACTAGAGATTAAGAAAGCATTTTGAAATATTTCTTTTCTGCTTTATACTATACACAGTAAATCAAGCCTTTGTTTACATTTACATGTCAAAAGAAAAATGTATCCCCTGACTTCACACCTACTCCTCTCCCACACCTGAAGGCAAATTTGTCCCTATTTTAAGAATAACATTTAAAGCTGGCTGCACAATTAGTACATGACATCAGATTTGGAAAAGTAAATTGAATTCTTAAGACTGATGATCTACTGTTTTGTCCATAATGTGATAAAATGCACCACAGCAAAGACGACACACCACAGGGAAAATTAAAAGTAACCAAATGCGGCTTCCCATCTTTAGCTGCAAGCTGTGTTTCTCAGTTAGATATCATAAAATGATCTATATGAATCTGAGTGATAGCATTATTAACACACTGAAAAATTAAAAATTATTTACGTTGGTCATCTTAAATGAGAGAAAAATGTTTTCTACACACTGGGGAAAGAAAGACTGTCTTTTCTTCAAATGTGTTCAGCATGCCTAGCCTAATCCCTGACTGGGGACTCCAAGCATTACTACAATTCAAATGTTGAATCATAATAATTATGTTAGAGAATTAAAAAACAGTATTGGGACTAATTTTGTATCCTTCCACTTGAAAATCCAGGCTCCCTTAGTTATCTTCAGTCAAGCCATACAAGACTCAGAGGGAGCCATAAAAGGAACTAAAAATAACCTTACATAGCTTTTCTAGGCATAAAAATGTCATACTTTCACCTCAGAATCTTCCTGGGACAGAATTAAAATCTGTGTATGTCCCACTTGGAGAATGAAAAATTTCTTTTCTGAAACCTTCTTTCTAGAATTAGGTTTTGTGTAGAATTAAGAATAAATGCACATAATCTGCTTTAAACTTTGTGTAGGCTCATAAATAAGTTGGCAGTCTGAGCAGGTATCAGTTAAGGATGCATGAGTGTAATGAGTCATAAGATGGTTAAGTGGCAAATATTCACAAGGCCAAGAGCAAGTGGGGCTCTTCAGTAAGAGTGTGTAAGTAGATATGTTTCATATTAGACTTCAGACCCTAAGAGTGTTGACTTTATTAATCATAATTAAACTGATTTCACATTAAAAGACAGGATGCTTTTGTGTTAAGCCATGATAACCTCTATGTAAAACCTCTCAAAGTTTAAATAGAACAACAATATGATTTATGTTTTTTAAAGATAAACTTCCTCCATGTGAGGGCTAACTGAGCACTACTGTTACACCCTAATTTTCCATTACTTGAAGCCTTTTGAAATAGTGGAGTTATGGCCATAAAAAAGGTTAATGATGAGGAAAATCAACCCCTTAGTGAAGCACATATGTTGAAATTTCCAATATTACTGTGCCTTCAAAATATAATATCATGAAGCACTGCAAAATTAATGTTTTCGTTTTCAAAGGCAAATTATGTTCTAACATTTATCAATACTAATAAAAACTGTAATAATCATGAAAAAGTAGTCCAAACCCATATAGCTAAAAAAGCAGAAAGAGAAAGAAAAAAGCACAAAGTATGATTTTGAAGGACAATCTAATGCTCTAAACACAAAACAAGAAATACTTCACACATTTATGCACTATGGCAATTTTATAAACATCTCGGTTTTCCTTCTCATTGCATTTTGTACCTCTCAAAATGAATTTATATTCTTCAGTTGTGTTTCATTTCCATTTTGAAAGAGACAAAGAATTTCCTGCATGAAAATACTCCAGAAAAATTTCCAGTGTTAGCTTTATGATGAAGATATTTTCAAATGAAACACAAATATTAAAATACATTTCACATTAGATTGTGGTACTTTTGCATCTAGAATAGCATCAGATTAGTTGTATTGAACAGTTTTATCCTATCTGTTAAAAAATAATCATTATTATTATTGTGTTGGGTTTTATGTTCCCATAAATAGTGCACAAAGTAGTACAAGTAAGCATGTCTCTTCAGGCTGAATAGAAAATGGATACTGTACACAGTCTTGCTAGATCCTCCCCCTGCCAAGATTAATAGAAGTACTTAGAAAGACTCTTTATGACATGTGAAAATATTAAGATGGGAGAGGTGTTTTTTAGCAATCTTCTTCAAAGAAAAACATTGCTAAAACCAAAATCTACTATTTTACATGTAGACTGGGAGATATTAATAGAAATATTTGAGTGGATTATTTACATACAGGTTATTTACATTACATCCTCATTGGTTTTCAATTCCTTTGAAGTTCAATCTCTTTTAGGGTGGGAGATTTTTGGTGTTTTGGTTTTTTTTTAAAAGAAAAACTTAGTAATTTTAAAAGAAAAATCAATGCATGTCACTTCTTTGAGGAATAATATTTGAGTGAGCTTTCATTTTTTTATTATTTCTTATCAGATAGTTTTCATATTTGAAGCTATAAAACTCTAGGACTTTCTTAAAGCATTCAGCCTTGTATTTGCAGATCCTGGGAATTAGGTAGTCCTGAAAAAAGTGAGCCTGATTTTTTAAGGCCTTATGACTCATACAATAACTTCCACCTGTGAAAAGAGCACACAACGTTTGCTTCTGCAGAACAGGTATGGGGTTTTTTTCAGTCAGTTATATCAGGGCAGTATGTTGCGTCCACTTTGAAGTATTCTCCCACAGTCATAATGAACGCTCAGCCTGCAGTCAAACCTGTAACATTTTAAAAACCGGTAGGTTCAGCACTCCCATTGAATCCATTAATATGTCTGCTGTTTGACTCGGGTACTGACTTGCAGAGGAGATTATGGCTAGGGGAAGGTAGAAGGAAGTGAGAAAGCAGAAACAAAACTTTTATACATATATATACATATGCATGTGTATGTATGAATTTATGAATGTTACTTCTACAAACACCCTCCCTGCTGTATGCAGTTTTCCACCACTGCCAAGTGCCTGCATCTTAAGATCTAATCAGTTGGAACATATATTTAGTGTTAGTCAATTTACAGGGATACCATAGGGATCAATTTATCACAAATTGTTCATTGATTTCCATAATTGACATGCTTTCTCCAAATCATGCAAATTGAAATTAAGTTACTAGGGGCTTTAATAGTTTGAACTACTTTGTGTAAAATAAAACAGTATAAATAAATTAGCACTAACACTATTTAAAACTAGCTATTGCTATAGCTCTTTTTCTTGACATTGATAATATAGCATGAATCATTGTGAGTATCTGAAAACAGTGCATGCCTTACCTATCTGTCTAGAGGTAAGATTATACTTGCAGTAAGACTATACTGCAGTCAAAAGGGCCTTGACTCATTTGCTCACAAATATGAACACTTAGGGATATTTCTGATATCCTAGGGCATTTTCTTGGCTTTTAGCTGCCAGTGTGTAGTCTGTAATTCACCACTGGTTTTGTTTTACCTATCAGCAGCTTACACTGAAAACAGGAAAAATATCCAGGAACGTGGTTTTTTTTTGTATATGCGAAATCTTGATAGTTCATCCAAATAGTTGTTATTATTACTTCAGATTCAGTTGTTACAGAACAAAGGAAAAAACAGACAGGAAGAAAGTAATATTAATATACAGAAAGAATTAATAATAGTCAACAGTTCTTTATTCTCTTGATTATCCCTGAAATGTGTTTTGTCCAATTCTAGGTATATTATTTTACTGACTATTTGTGATCTGTTTGAAGGTATGGTGTCTCCGACGCTAGCCTGTGCCTCTGGCATTATCATCTCTAGTTTCTACTCCTCTTACAGCATACTGTGTTCCTGTTTTTCAAGGCTTCTGCTTTCATAACAGACCTGTATTTGTACTACATCATCACATTAGAGTTATAAGTGTCCCATTCTGCACAAAATAGTTGCTTATTTCTCCTCTTAAATACAAAACTATGGTTCTGCCATACAAACATAAGAAAAAAACCCAACAGATTAGCCATAGCTAGACACTCTGTTACAGAAAAAACATGTAAAAAATGAAGTTCTAGGTATTAAAAAAAAAGTTCAGACAAAGAAAGTCTGACGAGCCTCATTCCTAAGGCCTTGCAAAAGCAGTACAAAATCCATAGCCTGTTACTAACGATGGCAATATTGCATTACTTGACTATGTGGCTCCACAGCCTTAAATTAAGTCCCCTCCATTTAGGGGATTCTCAAGGGGGTTCAGTGGTGTTCTCAGTGTCTGGCTACTATAACATGCCCATGCACAGGGGAATATCTAGTTTCAGCTAGTTAACTATCTCCCCCGACTTCAAGAACTGAACAGTTTTTAATATGCTCTGTGGTATAGGGCTTAGTTCAACTGTCTTGAATAGGAATTTAGTGTCATTTGAGATATCCTGGGTTATGAATCTTGTAATCTACCTTCCAATGTAGAGGAGTGCAATGGGTTAACCTGGGGTGTCCACCAGGTGCCCACCAAGTCACTCTATTGCTCCCTCTCCTCAACAGAACAGGGGAGAAAATACAACAAAAAGCTCATGGGTCAAGATAAGGACAGGGAGATCATTCAGCAATTACCACCACAGGCAAAATTAATCTTGGGGAAGATTAATTTATTGTTAATTAATAACAGAGTAAGATAATGAGAAAATAAGAACAAATCTATCAAAACAGCTTCCCCTCACTCCTTCCCTCTTCCTGGGCTCAACTTCACTCTGGACTCTTCTACCTCTTTCCCCGAGTGGTGCAGGGAGTTGGGGAATGGGGGTTACGGTCAGTTCATCACCCATTGTCTCTGCTGCTCCATACTCCTCATGCTCTTCCCCTGCTCCAGTGTGTTGTGTCACCCACATGATACGGTCCTTCATTAACTGCTCCAGCGTGGGTCCCTCAGGGGCCACAGGTTCTGCCAGAAAACCTGCTCCTGCGTGGGCTCCTCTCCATGGGCCGCAGTTTCTGCCAGGAGTCTGGTCCAGCATGGGCTCTCCACAGGCTGCAGCTTCCTTCAGGGCATGTCCACCTGCTCCAGTGTAAGGTCCCTCCCAGAGGATACAGTTGTTCACAGACTGCTCCAGCGTGAGTCCTTACCACAGGGTGCAGTCCTTCAGGAACGGACTTCTCCAGCACAGGTCCTCGACTGGGCCACAGGTCCTGCCAGGAGCCTGCTCCAGCCCAGGCTCTCCATGGGGGTCACAGCCTCAATTGGGCACACCCACCTGCTCTGGCATGGGGTCCTCCACAGGCTGCAGGGTGGATATCTGCTCCACCATGGACATCTGTAGGCTGCAGGGGAACAACCTGTATCACCATGGTCTTCACCACAGGCTGCAGGAAAAATCTCTGCTCTGGTGCATGGAGCACATCTTCCCTCTCCTTCTTCACTGACCTTGTTGTCTGCAAGGCACTTTCATATTTTCTCACTCCTTTCTCCCAGCTGCTGTTGTGCCATGTTTTTCACCCCTTCTTAAGTATGTTATCAGAGAGGCACTACCAAAGTCACTGATTGGCTCAGCTTTGGCCAGCAGCAGGTCCCTCCTGGAGCCAGCTGGAACTGGTTCTGTCAGACATGGAGGGCAGCTTCTCACAGAAGCCACCCCTGTAGCCCTTTCACTACCAAAACCTTGCCTCACAAACTGCATACAAGGAGCAAAGGTTTCCACAGAGCCTGCATCATATCTGCCAGTGACAAGGAGATCTCTCAGATAGACTAGGTCATTTTAATTAGGGCTTGATAGTTATGGTAGAGCAATCAAATAAAGACCAGAGGCAATATAGTTAATGAAAACTGTTCAGCAGACCAGGCATATTTTATGGTGAGACAACTCAGGAAGTGGTATCACCTGTATTGATCAGGGGTTTGGTTCACTTGCTTTAGCTTTGGAGGTTAGTGCCATTTTAGATTCTCTGGGGAAATACAAGATGCCAAATCAAGTTGGCAGATATGACAGAGGACCCACAGAACCAAAGTCTTTGATAATCAGGAGTGAAGGCTAGTCCTGGAACAGGTGAGTACTGTAGGTGCCTTAAAATTCAAGGAAATGCATTTATTTATTTATTTATTCTCTCCACCCACCCCAAATATTTAAATCTGATAATAAAAAACTCCTTAGAATTAAAAGAGGTTATACATCTCTTCCATTTTAGAAGAGTAGTCTAACAACCAAGTTATAAAATCATGCTTACATATGCTTCAATCCAAGTTAATATTTAATTACTTTATGCATAGTGAAGCAGCTTTGGCAGAAGGAATTGAGAGGATACCTCTCTCCTGAATAACCTTAAGACTAATAATTCATTAATCTCAATAGCAATGTAGTCTTAGGTTCTTGAATTCAAAAACAAAGTGAGCCTGTGACTGTCATGTCCTTCATGATAGCTATCATCATGAACCTATTGGATGAAAAGGCGATAAGAGTACCATCTTTTTTTTTTTTTTCAGAAAAATAAGGAACAGGTTCAATATTTGACTCACGGTAGGCAGTTGAAATTGTCCTAGGCATTACTAGCTTGCATGAGTGTGTTTCCCTCCCCACAGTGAGTTTGCTACTAATAAAATATATACAAAATAACAAGGTTTTTATGTATGGACTGCCCTTGAGCAGCTTACTTTCTGTGTCGGGAATCAGCAAGTTTTTATCAGTAATCAAGGACTCAACATTCAGAGACCTTTTCCCACTACAATATTTTTATTGTACACAATACGACGGGAAAAGGATCTTTCATATGCAATTTCCATTGTGAGTCTCGAGATATCAGAAATTTATTCAGCATGTTACTTTGTTTGAAGACACTGGCAAAATAAAAACTGATTTGTGAAACAACACATCAAACCTTTTAAATCCTTTTTCATACATTAAATATAATCTTGTAACCTAATGTTCCTAATTCTTCAGTGTCTAATGTACTGTGGTTATTTGCATCTACAGAAAATGAGTCTAAAGTGAAAGAAAGAATATACTATCTTCATCTGCTAGTGTGTACAGTTACTTTGCTCAGGAACAAAAAACTACACAGACAACAGAGGATTACGTTCCCTCTATCTGATTCTGTAATATCTTCCAAGATTTTGTATTAGATCTTTTAATAATGGATGAGAAGGATTGAGGAACATTAGTCAAGACTGTCAACATGCAAGGAATCACCAAAGCAAGGTATTATATCCATATTTCATTAAGATAAAAATAGTTCCTTTACAATAAAACTTGTGAAGATTGATCACTGGAGGCAAACTATTTTATGAAGGAGATTTTCAAAGGTATAAACAATTTTATGCTACCACTTCCCATTTACTTTCAATAGGAGTTGGGTGCCTGGCTGGTTTTTGTGTCTTAGAAAGGCTTTAAGTGGTGGTTGCATTTTTGCCTTGTACTGTCTCCAGTCTATTAAATAAAATTTAAATGACATTCTTATAATGAATCCAGGTAATTCTGGACAATTATTGAATAATGTGCTGCCATATATTTTTAAGATTGCCCTAGGAGTATTCCATGTGAATAACAAACTCTGCTAATTCTGATAAAGAACCTTTCAGTGACAAGAATTGTATGAAATGTCTATTTTAATCTAATCTGCTTTAATGTAATCTGGTACTTCTGAGAAAGATTACTTTATGGCCATTTACTGACTTTGTTTCTTATGCATGACTCAAGAGGAGTGGTGAGCAAGCAATGAAGTCAAGATACAGAATGGTCCTTAGATAGACAGTGCAAAGAATACAAAGACCATGAAAACCCATGATCCAAGTGATATATAGGAATCAAAAAGAAGAAAGTACAAGTAAAAAATATCACCTACTTGCATAGCTACATAGAAGATGTTACTAAGTAGCAAAATTATACATTTTTCATCCCCAAGACCAGTAAGAAAGTACCTAAGGAAGGAGCTTTCCTTCAGCATAACGTTAATCCATTGATTATTCTATGACTATATATGAGACTCAGACAGTGCAAAAAGGAGAATTGTCAATCACTGACAACATATGATTTGAGGCAACAGGTCAAAAGGGATGTATATGAATAATAAAAAATATTGAAAACTAACCAGCTGAGATTAGACCCACAATATAAACATACTTTTTTAATGAGTATGCTAGCCTTGATAGAAAAATATGTTTTTCCCTTTTTCCCTTCATAACTAAGAACAAGAGGAGACTTTGTGAATGAAACAATTTTTCGCATTCAGTCTTTTTCTTTTCTGAGCTGCTGCCTCACTCTTTAACACTATCTAGCAGGCAGATTGCTTCATGAAAAGAAAACACATTCTGTTCAACAAAAATTATCAAATGCCTTCTAAGACTATGACAGGTTGTAAAGGATGGCGTGACGCAAAGGAGACATGAAACATGTTGGTGCCCCAAAAGTATAAGCACAAGAAAAGAACAAAGGCACCAAATGTACCAGCACAAATCACAGATGGTCAATTACTGGACAATGAAGGGACACAGCCTTTGGAGCTGGGTGAAACTGGTTTTAGCAATAAGAAAGAAAATACAGAACAAGTCTTCAGCATATACAAAATACAGTAAGTTTGGATATTACAGGGAATTTCAAAACCATGTAGAAAGAGCGAGTAAGCAGACCATGTTAACAAACATAGAAATAACCTCAAGCAGACCTTGTGTGAGGAGGAAGAAACCATCAATGTCAACAACACACTACTCTCAGAACAGGACTTGGGATGCTGAAGACACTGCAACCTCTCCCATTTTCTCTCTAAAGAATTAGGCACACAGGGGCAGTGTAGAGGTCAGAAAAACACCAAAGAAAGGTGTAAATGCTAGAAAGTCTCTGTATAGCATTGTTGGAAATCAGATGTAATAACTGGATAATCTGGAGTTTCTAATTGCAGCCTTGTAACTGGACTAATAATTCTTTGCTTAGACTGCTAAGGTTTTAATTAGACCAATACAAAATTCTTAGATTTTAATATATGGTGTGTTTCTTCATCTCACTTAAATTTCATGTGATTGGGTAAAATGCACTTTAATATTTGCTATTAAAATTCATGAGGCAACATCTGGGATTTCATATAGGAAGAACTTTATGACCTTAAACATTTGGATGATAGAAATGAGAAGAAAGTAGTACAAATCCAAGGTCCCAGGAACCTCTGTTGTAAGCCATAAAGAAGTCAGCTGGAGACAAGTGGAAAGTAAAGAAAGGCAGTTATATTCAGGGATCATAGTAAGACGGGGAACCCTAGACATGATGCAACCATTAAAAAAGAAAACCCTACAACAAATTACAGAGATACTTCCAGTAACAATAGAGAGTACTCAAGCCATTTCAGAATTTTCTAGTGAGACTAAGTGAGAATAAGTTACACTCTCTGATGATTTGTATAAAATGAAAATAAACTGAAACTGGAAATGAAGAGGTTTAGAAAATTAATATTTCATTAGAGAAGATAATAAGCCTTTGACTTAATTGAATAGAACAAAGTCTGAGAATAGTATGATTATTTTTTATAAACATTCATGGGGTGAAACACATAGGGGGAAATCTATTTGTTCTTAAGAACTGTGGTGGCACAAGGAGAAACTGATATAAAATGCATAAATTCAGATCTGAAATTAGGACCTTTAGAGATGTAAGGTTCTGGGAAGGTCTTTCAGTACAGGCAAGAAGGAAAGAATATTACTGTTTCAATATTAAGTATGCAAAGTGGTGCTTGCTGGTGCAGGGAACTGATGATTAGCAAAAATTTCCTTTTCACTTATGTTTTTTTTTTATAGCACTACAAACAGTTGCATTTTGTCCTATAAAGACATTCAATGATTTCCTTAACTATTTCTACAACAAAACATCTTTAAGATGTAAAAGGATCTGTAATACCTAGCTTGCAGATAATAGGATATGTATTACAAAACTTGCCAACATACAGAATATTTCATACATATATAAAAAGCAACACATTTTTACATGATTTGACAATTTGTTTCTTATAAAACTAACACCTAAATAATACCTCTTCTCTGTTTCCCACCTTATCACCTACCTATTAATATGTTAATGGCAAAGCAGTCCATATAATTTTAATTCTACTGGTATGTAAATGGTATTCCAACATCTCAGTTAAACCTGTGTTCAAGTCTCTAATAAGCCCACACAAAAGACCCTCACTGAAAAATAAAGATCTTTTGAGAAGTTTAAATTTGTAATAACTTTACATACATGCATGATTTTTTCTCCTGACTCTAAAAGAATAATAGCATTTGTTAGAGTCATCACATTATGCAGATACTTTAAATAGTATTTAAGATATTCATCTGTCCTAAATAATGAATGACTGTTTTCCAGAGAGCTTCAAAGTACAGTAGTACTAGAGAAGTCAAGAGGTAAGACACATCTCTCAAACCCTGTCAGAATTACAATCTGGAATATATGAATGACATGGATTCAGTCCCAGAAGAATCCTTTTTATTCACTTCACAGTGATTTTAATTGTATTAAGTTCTGGCTTCTACTTTGCTACTGATAACAGTGCAAGATTTCTATTCATTTTACCAGGTATCCCCAGAATGTTTCTTCCTACGTCTAAAATTACATGGAATACATTATGTCAAGGTCTATGAAATTGAAGTTATAAACATATAAATATGAAATTAATGTTGGTCCTAACATTATAACAACTGTGTACCTGTGTGTCTGAGTGCAAACCAATCTATTTAACCTAATTCCTTAGGTGGTCCCAAGCAGCTATGCAGCTAGTCTCTACATAGATGAGGCAAGGGATAGATTTGAGAAAATGGACCAACTTCAAACAAGAGGACTCTTATCACTATTCCTACCATCTTTACAACAAAGCACTTGGCTAATGTTACGTGAGCTCTCCAAGCAGGAATTTCAGACAGCCCTAGAGAGTCCCCCAGGAGTCCTACTGTGCTTAGGCCAAGTGGTGATGCCATTTCTATTCTTTTATATGTTAACTAACATCCTGGGTGGAGAATGTGGTCATGCCAAGAACTCCCCAAGTCAGTTTCTGATGTAGTTTTTAAATTGTATGCAGCTAATTTTAAATAACCAGCAGAAATTGGTTTTTTCAGATGCAGGAATGGTCATGTAGGACTGCTTTTTGTACATAGATAAGGTAGCAGGTGTTTTGTACACAGCGTAAGATAATAGAAAATGATCATGCATACCCTGGAGAGGCCATGAAGGACCATGAGCCAGCTGGATTATAAGGATTAGGCAAAAGTTTGGGGTCTGTCACCTGAATGATGCAATAGAGACTCTGGTAACCATTCAGATGGCTACTGGTTGTCCTGTTCAAGATGCTTGATTCCCAATGAGAGCATTACCCTATGCAAGGTATCCCTTTTTTTTAATTCTTTTTTAACAAGAACTCTTTCCATGAGTCTTTGTGCAACAATATAGACAGTATAGAATGTCTTGTTTCATTATATAGCAGTGTATTTATACATATTGATCTCCTTGTATATAAGGAATAACTGTAGAGATTTTTTAGTGAGACATAAAAAGTCTTTGGATAATTAGTAAAACAAAAAATTAATTTGAATAGCATGAGATGTGGATTCAACAGAACAAAAAATACTTGAAAGGGAGTAAGTATAAATAGGCTAGTCAGAAATACAACTTGATGTCCACTGTTCTGCTGGAGGTGGGAGAAAATATGTGTACTTTGAGCAAAAGCCTAGCCTATTTTGTTATATTAGATGTTTTGTTGTTGTGCCACTGGAATTAGGATTTGTCTATCTAAAGCTGATTAAAGAAGGAAATTAAGACCTCAGAACACCTTTATACACTTGAACCTGCTATTATTATGTACTTCGTCATACGTTTGTTAAGTTTAGTAATTATTAATTGTAGAACTGATTTTTTTTTCAGTATAATGCACAAATGCTCAATGTTGTCAGGTAGTGTTATATTTGTTGCCTGTTTGCTGAGTCTTAAACCTGCCCAGAGTTTTCAGAATTGCTGATGTGCTTTTTCATTATGAATATCTATGAGAGAACACATTTGCACAGATAACCGTGGCTCAATTTCCTTTTGTAGTGTATGTTATAGTTACAGATTAGTTCATTCAAATGTTCTTAGAGATGAATAGCAAGAATAAAACCTTTACATAGGATTTACATTACTTTCAAATTAATTTAGGCAAATACTTTTAATGGTATTTTCCCAGTTTTAAACACTGCATTCTGATACAAGTCATGCTTATCCATTTAATTTCAGTAATAATGTTGGCATAAGTAGATGCCCAAACATTGTCAGAATGAACAGTTTTTGTGTGAGTTATGCTTAAGACTGGTGATAGAGTAAACAGAATTCAAAGAGTTTCCTCTTGCTGTTATTTTTGGCTACACTGTTATGTTATCATGATCTATGAAAGTTTTCTGAAATTCCACCCTTTTCTTCAAAGGATATACTTTTTTTGGCATTCTATAGTGGGAATTAATGATCTCGGTTTTGATCACTTGAATAAGTTACATATTTTCTGTAATATAGAACATTATGTCTTGTATTCAGTTTTTTCTCATCATGATTAACTACAGAGTCTGGAGCACTAAGATAGAACAGTACAGCTTCCTGATAAGAATAAAGATTTATTTTATTTCTAGCTTGTAACAAGTCTTGAATATTCCAATTTGTCCAGTGATGCAAATCCAACACTACTTTAAAATACTTGAGAAGATTGTTGTTTTGTAGAAAACATATTTGCATAATGGTCTTTAAAAAAAATAAACAAAAGAATGACTGAATGACTCCAAATAAGAATAATTTGATCATTAATCAGAGTAGAAAGGATGTAGAGACCAATTCCTTGATCTGATAGTCACAGGAGTAGAGTGCACATTCAGATACCATTCTTTGGCACTTTAAAATCATATATGTCATACATTTTACACTTTAAACTCTCTCACAGGTGTTGGTTTCCTTATATTGTTGAGGCAGGTATTTTCCTTCAAGAGGTTTAACCTGGCTTTCCACAGTCTTGACCCTCATGCTTTTCAAAAAACCTTTAAGTCCTCTGTCCCAGATGGCTATGCAATGCAAAATGTAGGATCATTAATTAAATGAGCAAGTTAATCCCGTTAAGTGGGCAAGTCCCACGGAAGTCACACAGAAACTTGTGTAACTAACCACCAGAACAGTAAAATGTAATTGCATTAAAAAACAACATACTTTTAATATAAACTATTGATGCTGAACTTGTAGACTGAAATATAGATGCAGCCTAGGAGCTCATTTCTTTCCACCTCTGTGACATTATTTTTGCTTCTTATTGTTGGAGAATGTGTGTTAATGTGTGGTCTAAAGATATATATTTGTACAGCCTGCATAGCCCTGAAAAAGAAAAAATTCCCAGCCTTTTTACGTGATGTGGTCTATTTCATATCTTTCTGAATATTACTATTAAGAAAATTTATTACTCATTATAAACTTCCCAAACAAGTTTTAGTCTATGATGTTTAATCCAACAGTCCTTTGGCTCTCTCTGGACTTGAGAGTGGGATGCAAGTTGCTGAACATTGGTATCCAGAGTCATTTTAGACACCCACAAGTATCCTGACTGCTCTCCAACTGCCACACTGTAGATACAAATCTATTGTTTCTGTACATGGCAAATGACTCGGACTCCTGAGATATAGTAAATCGAACTAGACATCTATGAGCAGGCAGATAAACTGCTGTCTGGAAGTCAAAACACCTCCATCCACTTGAAAATACCAGCTTCACATTTTAGTGAGGAAAACCTTCCCTCAAATTGTAATTAATCCCGAGTTCTGAATTTACAGTGCAGTGCAGATTATTTTTTTCCCTCCAATAAAGTAGATAGAAAAGATAATGACACAAAGTACAGCTTATGGATGATGCTTCAATGCCTCTACATACCTACATAGCTGGTTGATTACCCACACTTTCTGTAGTCCTGTTAGCCTCATATAAAAAAAGCAGTTCAATATCTGAAAGAATGGGCTGCAAGCACAAATCCACAGAGGCCCCAGTGAAACATGTTTCTTTATCCAATGTGGTTATCCTGCATTTAAACCTTTAAATATTTAAATATATATTAATTTCAACCATACATCTTCTCTAGAGCATAAATCTTCAAAATGTTATCTCAGTTCTTCTACTACACTTTTTTTTTAAGCCAGTCAGTTCAGAAATTAACATTTACACCTCCACAGCAGCGCAAGTAAGTACCATCATCCAGAAACACTTTGCGACTCCCACAGTTAAGTTCTTCCCTAGCCATGATTTATGCACATTATGACCTAAGTGAACATTAATCCCAGCTCCCTTGCAGATGCTTCTTTTTTTCCCTTCTTGCTTATACAGAAACCTATCCACATTGGCAAGGAAGAAGTGTTAGTACACCAGAAAAAATCTACCAGTCTGGGGTCCCATGGGAGAAGGGTTTCAAGGGGCACTGTGACACATATTTTCCTTCAGGGTTCAGAGCATTGTTTTAATCTTTAATAATGCTGGAGAGTTTAGTTCGTTACTTTAAGTTTACTGTCTTGGAGCTGATTTCAAAATCAAACCTGACCAAATGGTACCCCCAAAACCTGTTCCACGTACACTGTACCAGCAGCAAAAAGGTGTCAGCACGTAACTGCTGCTTTACTTCACAGATTTCTAGGGCATATCCAGAAATATCTAGAAGACAGTGGATGGACAGTTAGTGGTGTACATGATATTCCTGGATAAAACGTGTACGGCTAACTCTGTATTGTGGAAAAGAACAAAGCAGCCACCAGGCACCTGACTGATTGGTGTCAAAATTATCACTAGCCTGTTTCTTGGAGTATCTACTGTTGCTGTCCTCCACCCCCACACCAACATTGGAGGTTAAACTGTCTTTATCTGTAAATTTATTTAGCATAGCCAAAAGAAAAGCTGATCTCTCGCCATATCTGAAAAATAATGAAAGATATAAGCCCTTCCTTAGCTTGTCAGTTTATATTAGCTGTAAGGTTTTTTAATAGGTCTCTCTTCAGGGGGTGATATTTTGTGTTAGACAAAAGTTTGTAGTGGTAAAAGCCCACCACAGAAACATTATTCATGACATTTTGTGGAATATGAGTATTTACATTTTTGTAATTTTCAGACTTTAACCAGCTCAAGGATCATGACTGGTTGAAGAGAGTTTATAGTTAAAAATAAAAAGCCTGGATACAAAATAAGCCCACCCTCAGTTACATTTAAATCTCTATACCTGAGCAGTAGCCTTTCATATATACTAACTTCTCAGCTTTCCATTTCCTTTGGTATTTTCAAGGTCAGAGGGTAAGAGAAAAAGCACAGTTCTGTATGCAATTCTGAGAACTGAACACCACATACTGCTTTTGAATAACAGATGATTTCCTTTGCAGGACATAACTGCTAAACCCTTCCCTTCCCCCTCGGCCCTCTGGCATTCCAGCTGAGATAATCAGTAGAAAGGGACTTGGCATCAAATGCAAATGTGAAACAGGATGGTGTGAAGCTGCTTACCAAGCTGTTAGAGGCAGAGAAAAAAACAAAGATCTGTACCAGATAAAAACTTTAATCCTATCTGCAATGATATAAAGGAAGAAAAGGCAGATGTTAAGATGATAATTTTGGTGATCTGGAAATCTGTCAGTGAGTTCAGAAATGGTAAATTAAATTAAGTACAGGAGAATAACTACATCTTTCAAAACAGAGCAGGACATAAACTCCAATAGAGAAAGCATCATTAGAATTTGGATACATACACTCTGCAGGCAACTTTTCCTTTCTGCTGAGGTCTATCTTGCTTTAAATTATCCATTGTATCCATTCCTCACTTCTGTTAAAAGTCACCTGCAGCTCTGTAGAATTTGCAGTCTTGTAGAGATAATAGCAAGGAAAAAATGAGCTGTTTGGAAATGATGAAGGAAAAGAGAATAAGCTCCCCAAGTATAGGGTAGAATTGTTCAGTTATACAATATATTAGTTAAAAATGAGTTCAGGAGAGAAATGCAGATGGTGGCCTACTGCTTCAGCACAGTAGAGTTTTGTCAGCTGAACGGTTTTTGAGTTGTTCTGCTTTGGACTTACAACAATAACTACCAGTGAAGCACAGCTGGTATTCAGGAGATAGAAGTGTAGTAGTCCACTTAAGTGAAAGAAGTGATTGTGTAGGGAAAATTATAAAAAAGAGACCTCAATTAAAAAAAAAAAAAAGTAGAAGTCATCAACAGATGTGTGTCTTTTCTTGGTCAGAGAGCATTTTATTGTTATTATACTAAGTCTTAGTATGTTTGTCCTAGAAATGTGCTTTATTAGAATGACTCTGGAATTCAGAGCCTTAAGAAAAATATCACATACCCCTAGACTTGTTATTTAGTTTATAGTTTTGGTATAAACCATATTTATATTTTGATGGCATAAAGGAATAGATTTATAATGGTAGTTTTAGTTTATTTCTGAGTAGAACCTACAGGTAAATTGCTAAATTTATATTTTATATTATAAATAACTATGTTAAATAAAATTGAGGCAAATATAGAGACATCTTAGTCTCAGAGCAGAAACTGAGAAAACATTTCTAACTTAGCCCTGTGCAATATGTTAGTGTTAACACTGACTTTTATTTTCTTTGAAATTCCGGAAGAATGACAACATATCCAAGTTAAACCTACACCTTTCCCTCAAAGAGCTGAAGGCTTTAAGGATTCCTAAAATGTAGTTGTAACACATTAACATTCTCAGTGCTCCCACTATCAAGTTAGTGGAAGGATTCAGAAAATAACTTTATACTTATTTCAGTGTTTTTGTTTCTTATTCAGATCATCCTCAAAAATATGAAAAACAACTTGCCAAGCATCCTTTGTCAGCACACTTCGACATGTTTTGAATTCCACTAAAGTCACCTTTAGCCTTCAACCATGTAAAATTAAATTCAAGCCAAAGCAAAGGTCAATTCAGAATCTTCAAATATAATGCAAAAGGAAAAGTCATGTAAGGGAAGGCTGGTCTCACGACTTGGGTTCTTATAACCAAAGGCTCTGCAGATTCTATTGCATTAAGTGCAGCAGACAAAATATTTGCCTGTCCCTCCATTTCTTTATTTCCTGTGGAAAAAGGAAAGCAAAATTTATTTCTGGGAAATAGAGTACTATTAATGTTTCCAAGGATGATTGATCCAGAAAAATCAAACTTAAACATGGAAGGATCTTCACTACTTGAATCACAGTTATCTACAGAATTCTGTAAGTTCTCATATTTGATTGGCTGACAAACTGTGGTTTGTGAAGTTAGAATATTATGGTTCTCCTAAATAATTAAGAAAAGGAGAAGAAAAACAGACTATGACTGGATATTAAAAGACCTTTATCTGGCAATACCAGCATAAACAGTTCTCACCTGCTCAGGTCCTAGTTGATCACTCTAGCTCCTCCTTCCAACAAAAAGTTCACTATTTCTCTTTAATGAAGTCACTCTCTGAGCACTACTCCAGCATCCATTGTATCAACACAACGGCAAGAAGGTGCTCCATTTTACAGGAGGGGGCTGAATTGCCAAGGACAGTGCAGAGTACGGCAAATCTAAATCCTGTGTGATTTCACTTGGGTTGCTTCCTTGCCAAGAATGGGCAACTTCTCCCCCAGCAAGGGCTATTTAGGGGTACCATAATATTTCACTTTAGAAAATATGTATTCTTTACATCTATTAGCTTACTCCCATGACTAGCCCCATTGAAGTCAATTATATTAATTACAGAAGTAAAGATAAGGACTTTTGTTCTTGGGATTATAAAATGCATGAATGATTGAAGTTTCCGTTATATCTGAGTTTCAGCACAATAATGTTAGAGCCTTTGTATTATTATCAGAATTTTTATAAGAAATTTGAAATATAATAGTTAGGTAAGAAATAATAGCAATAAAAGATACAAAAGAATCTACATTTTGCATTTTTGTCTGCTACTGAAAAGCAGTTCAGAGACACTGAGCCAAATTTTTATGGAACCTCGGGGAAGTTGCACCTTCCTTCTCAAGTTTCATTGTGATCACACAACTCCTGACACTGTTCTATCATCAGTCCAGAAAGAACTGCTCCCACCCCATTTGCAAAGAAGTTGTTTTGTCTGGTATGAGTTACCCTGAAAGTAAAGCTAGATGGTGCTAGAGCATATTAATATATTGCTGCAAATTTACTACTGCTTGACTGCCTGGACTATATCCTCTTGGTCAGGCCAATAATAAATGGAGGCACTAAAGTGAGGTTTCAGTTTGATTATTGGCCATGCAGAAAGAAGTAATGCTTTTTCAAAAAATATAGATGGAACAGTTTCCTATTAGCAAGAGGAGTCTTGTTCAATTCAAAATATTTCATAGGAGCATCATGCTAATTTTTTCTATTTTTTTCAAAATGAAAAATAATTTTTTTAATTTTACTATTCTAATTTCAATATAATCAATTCATTTTGAACAGACTAAAATGTTCAATTTGAATTAAAATCAGTGCAACATTTACACAAAGATAAATAAAATTTTAATGGTATTTTCAAATGTATATGTACATGTATACAAGAAATATCTAAAGACAAACTTGATATTCTTAATTCAATATGATGATAAGCTCCCATCCATTTTTTTGTTATGTACAATGAAAAAGTGCCAAAATATTGGAATTTTTAGTGCAACACATGTTCTATTTTATAACTTCGAATATTGCAGATTTTTACTTCAGAGGTTCATTCACTGCAGGGTTCAGTTCAGCTGCAGTACTGATTAAGAGGGAGGTGTGAACACTGCAGAAGCATAGTAGATCGCCTGTCAGAGAATATGTATCACACGACATTAATGGGTACAGGGGAAGTTAATGTTCCTTTTAGCTTCCACTGTTGGCCCTTCCCCCTCACCTGTCAGTAATTACATCTCTCACTCATGTCATGCATGCAGAATTAGGACAGCTTTCTTTAGAAAGTTTTAACTGATTGACTTCCTTGTGAGCAAAGAGTCAGCAAATCTCTGTAAGGATAATGTAACTGAAGTAGTGTGTTTGTATATGCACCAGTATCCAAAGTATATTGAAACACCCAATGTTAGAGGGGCATTTGGTAGCCTTGAATCATAGCATATAGTAATGGACAGGAAATAAAAAAAGGTCTCTCACTAGTGCTTCTGTGACTCACACCATTACAATGTTGTATATCATCATATATTTCTTGTATATCATATATTTATTTCTAACATCCTGATTAATTAAACTCATGCAAACCAATGGAAAAAAAATCAGGTCTCTTCAGTATCATCAAGGGCACAGAAAACATCTGTCCCTTTGCAAGACTGTGGCAAATATCTGCAGAGACGAAACATCATGCTTTTCTTTAGAATGAGGAGTTCTGGTCTTCAAGAGCAGAACAGGATGACACAGACTGCAGCTTACAGCGGACTCTCATTACAATGTAACATCTTAATAAAAATAATTTAATTATTCAACACAAGCTGTCCTTGCCTTACTAAAAGGTTAATGCTCAATGCCATTAGTTGGCAGATTTTAAGAACAAAAATGAATTTTTGTTAGAGTTCGAAACACCTTAACATAATATGTACACCTGGAAATGACAGATAGTCTAAAAATCTAACAGAATTATAGATGCACATTTTATTTTTCCTTGGGGGAAAAAACCACAAAACCAAACAACACCAACCCCCCAAAAAACCAACCCCCAAAAATCCAACACAAAACATGTATGTCTGTGGCATTAGTTTTAATCATAGCATACCTTAAATTCCATAATAGCATCTTTCACACCTGAGCAGTCCTGATTTTTACAGAACCTCACTTAATGTATACTGAGGAAAAGAATGCAACTGTGAAAGATCTTTCTGTTACACAAAAATACAAAGGCCATGAGGAAATACAAAGAGTTGCTATACATGTGAAACTAGGAGCTAGCATTTCTGCAGCTTATCAGGTTCCTTTCATCTGTGTTTCTTTTGTTTCTGTAGTACATACCAGAACCCTCTAGCCAGTTGAGTGCTGGGTAGATGTAACCAAGGTCTCACTTAACTGCATGGTACTATTTGCCCTGTGACAGAGGTAACAGCATAGTCACTGAAAGTAGCAACAGTGGAGAGCAATTTTACTGTTTTGCTTTCCCTTACCTCAGTGCTTGCATGGTTTGATAAATTTGATAAGTTTCACAGGCAATTTACAAAACATTTGAAACAAGTATTTCACAGGCAGAGCAGATATGCCATGTTTTAAATAATATTGTATGCTGAATACTGTACTCATATACATACACTCTCCACACAAATAAATACATTGCGCAGTACACAGAAATTACTGTCCAATCAATTCTCTTTGTTCAAGGCTTTATAATTTTTCATTTAAATTTTTTTACTGCAAAGATAACTATTAATAATGAAAAGAACATAGATGAAGTCAGTGCTATATTAGTCTAGAAATACATCTCTGACACTAACACCATCTCTACTTCAGAGAGAAATGTAAATTTTCTTTATGAAGTTATGCAGTAGTAAGTCTTAGCTTCATTAGTAGACAGTAAGTTTTCAGTCTTGTGTTCCAAATTGATTACTTTACTGATAAACTTATTCCTAGCCACTTAATTTAAGTCAGATCTAATTTGAATCTTTGTTTTAAATTGTGATCATGAATACCACAAATTAATTAAACTTTATCAAAATAAACATAATACCAGTAATGAAATGAACAAATATGAACAGACCACACTTCCTTTTGTGACTATACTACAGCTCATGTTTTTCAGATTATTGTATGTTCCTACACTTTCGAAAATAAAAAATGCAAAAAAAAAGTGCATGTGCATGCAAATCATGTCCAGCAGCCCTCTAATTGCCTGCCATTTTAATGTTTTCTTCTTTTGCAGTTAATAAAAGCTGTTCAGCATCGTAGTTACTCCACAGAGCTCAGAGAACATTGTGAAGGACAGAGGAATCATGAATTCTATTTCAAAAATAAAGAAATGTAGACACAGAGCGGCGAAGCAATTTACTTTAGATCACTCATCAGGCCACTGACAGCTACATGTTATCATTTGATGCATCCCTGAATGTCTCTAAAATGAGGTGTTAGATATTTGAATTATTTGGAATTTTTTCCACAGCTGCTTGCAGACAGAAGGTTAAAGGTAAGTTTTAAAACTGAAGTGCACTAAGAGAGCTGTTATTAGGGCTATGACTATTATTCTATAACATGAATGTAATTCACTTCATTTCATCATTATAGAGATTTTTAATTAAAAAGTAAAAAATACTTTAAAAATCCACATTGATTCCTTTAATACTCTTGTTCTTAACTTTGTCAACAGTTCAGTATTGTCTTAGTTTTGTTTATAGAATAATAGTCACAGACCTGCATACATGCAGGACAGTGATTTATTTGTTAAGAAAGTAATTTTCTCACCAGGTAAGTTCCTTTTTTTTTTTTTTTTTTGTCAGTGTGCACTGATTTCTCCAAGTATTTTTAGGTTTGTAAGTACTTTTATTCCATTCCATGTTTGAATTCTATTTATCCTATTTTTTTCCTAGAAATTCTCATTATCATAGAAAGACATTTGCTATCTGTGGTTAACATTTAGCCATTCAGGGCCACATTTCTGACTTTTAAGTCACTGTTCTTTCCCTTATGACTATTTTGAGGGAGAAAATTATACTACACATATTTTTTATTCTGTCAAATGTTGGGCTATGATATATCTGTCATGACAGTTAAGGGGAGCACTGTCATTGAATTCACCTCAAAGACTCGATCCACAAAAAAAAAACCTTTTAGTTAGCTACTTTATTATATATGCTAGCAACCTCAGAAATATTCAATAAGACTGTAGCTTAATTTGTCTGCATGTCTTGTGTGAGTTACAAATGCAGGGGAAATGAGTATTCTAATCCTCATAAATTGCAAAACACGCTTTCTTCAATGGTTGTCAACTCCACTGGCCCCTGTAAGTTTGACGTGTTAAATGGCAGATGCTTCTTACCTTTGTTCCTCACTTCATTCCCACAGGATGCAAACAATCTGACATAACTACATCAAACCTCCTCCTCACAGTGTTTCATAATGCATACCAAAGACATACCTGCCATTTATTATGAATACACAGATATCACACTGCTGAGGTAAAAATACTGGTTCAAACTATTTCAGAACAAATCGTTCATGTTTTTAACAATGTTACAAAATAAACTTAATAAGATAAAGATCTCAACCGTAAATGTTTATTGGTAGTTTCTCACACATTTCTATTGAACTATAATGTAGGTTAAATACATCATTTGTGTATTGGAGTATATTAGTGAATTCCTTTTTCATCATCTTTATGGTAATTCTATAATATAAAAGGCTTGAAAGATGGAAGCTGTGGATAAGATTCCTGCTACAGGAAGAAAACAAAACTGAGCAAATAAAAAAGAATGCTGTTTCCCTTTTCCTAGAACAGTGAACTCACAACTTCTGGCATACAAGTAATTATATATAAGAATGACCAGAAATATTTTTAAAAGACAATAAATCACTAAAGTTTATCACAAAATAAAGACATACACTTAAGAGAGGAATTGATATTTTACCGTCAAATTGTCTGAAGGAAGGGAAGGCCTTAAATCAAATGTGAAACCTTCTGAAAATTGACAAGTACTGTCGCATTTTGGGGCATCTCTATTCCATAAGCAGCTACCATCTTGTTGCAAGACATGCTGATAAGACGTTATAATATTTTCTGCACTGTAACGAGAAAATAGTGACATGATAAATCCGGTTGAAATCAACACAGTGCATTAAAGAAGTGGTTACTGATATATTCTATAGGAATTCCTAATACAGAAAGTCAGTGATGAAAACCTGTGATGAAAAAAAGTAAAAAAGGCCCAGAGCTGTAAGACAAATAATGATATACAGGTAACTGTGAGAGCAAACACAGGACAGGATCATCTGTTAACTGAGAGAATAAGGCATAATGGGCAAAATAAACTTGACATACATACTCAATACTGACAAGAGGCAGGTCTTTGTCAATGTGTGCTTCATACTAGGAAGTAAAGCCAGACTTGCTTCTTGAGCACAAAGAGCAGAAGGTAGCAGTTCCTCTCATGAACAAGGCTACAAGATGCAGTCTTGAGACTAAAATTAGGCATGCTGGTCTGCAATTAAAAAAACAATTTATATTACAGTGACAACTAAATACAAATAAGAGCTATCACAGTTGAAACGGTTCAGGAAAGATAGATTTAAAAACAGTGGAGTAAAATATTTTAATAGCATACTAAACTCTTTAAAAACAACTAACCAACCATTGGAAAAACATCCAGTCTGGGAAAAAGGCAGGGGTACTTTTGAAAGGAATATGGACGTTAAATATGGAATTATGATTATGGAAGTTATAACATATGAGCTGGAATTAAAACCAGAAAAGCTTAGCATCACTATATTGGATGAACTGTGCTGTCTGTATTTCATAACCAAGCAAGAACTGAATATTTTATGGATTTCCTTTGTTGTGAAACAATAAGAGATGGGTTGAATTCTAGCTAGAGTACAGGAAAATATGAAAAATTAAATATGCTAATAGAAAGACAAAGACACAAGTGGACTAGCTGTTGTTTCAAGTAGATAGAAAAGGGAAGCCTAGATGTTGACATACGAGAGTTAAGGGGATGGTCTTAAAGCAGCAAGGTAAAAAGTCATGAAAGCAGTAGGAAGAGAGAATAAAATATTCACAGTTATAGCACTTCTTCAATGAAATACATTTTTAAAGGCAAGACAAAAATCTTCCTTATTAAGGCTAACCCCTCTATCAGTAATAGAGAAATGGAGCTGTAGAAATAATGTATTGTTTGCTTAAATCAGCACAGCAACCTGGAACCAGATCTAGTATCATCTTATCCAGTTTTAGTGGATCATGCTTCTCTTCAATCCACTTTGTAAATTAGACCTGGCACCTAAGTTTTAGGTACAAAATTTGGCAGGGCTGCTTTTCTCCCAGCATAGTGCCCACGCAGGCTGTGATCTCACCAGTTCTGACATCCTAATCACAGTCAGGTTTTGTAAGCTATTAGGTGGGAGAAATAAAAACATTCTCATGCATGTTTATTTTTCTCCATTTACATGAAATGTCAGTGTGATGAATCATATCTGGTATTTGTTTTACAGAGTGTTGAATTGTGTTTACGGAGTGGTCTGTCTCAGATGCTGACCTCAATAGCACAATTTCAATACTGTTTTGAGGAAAAACAGCTTTTAATTTAAAAAAATGGGAATTATTATAACTATAAAAACATAGTTGGACAACTAACTTGGGCCTTACGCTTTTCAGGTAACCTTTTTTTGGTATAAAACTGAAAAGTTACTTTTAGAAATTTAGTGACTGGAAAGAAAAAGTCACTGCCAAAATGTAATCCACTCTGCTACCGCCTGGATCTCTGATTAGAGAGATTCGAGATTGATCAGCTTCTAACCTAAAGAGAACTGAGGGGCAAGGTTCATAAGGAAAGGTTTTTATACCACATAGTAGAGACGTAAAAGAACAACAATTCAAGGAGGTAAGACAAGAAACATGAAAATTAACCTAAAATGCATTAAACACAGTTATTCTATTTATGATATGATTATGTTACTGAGTCAGGACACTTTAAAGGAAGGGATAGTTAGTCCCTGTGAAACAGAGGGGAAGAGTCAGTAGCACTTGGATTCCAGGAAGGGACAATATGAACAATTATAGTAATCCATGAAAAGACTGCTTCTGTCAAGTCTGTGATTTTTAATATGTAGCAGAATTATTAATTTCAGTTCCCAGGCTCAGCTTTTGAAGCATTTTGTATATCTCACTTGAAGTTCAGGATTGTTATGTCAAGAGTAAAATGACAATTTTCTGAAAAATATTCTCCTATGTTTTAATTAGATATTTTCATGAAGCATTGGATGCCACTGATGGAGTACATCACACCTTAGGTGAAAAATTCAGTAAGATATGCCATTATGAATGGTTCTCCACAGACAACTATTTGCCATCTGATCCTGGAACTGCAGAACAGAACAGAATTCTTAACATGGAGAAGGATGAGATAATTTTTTTCTATTATACTACTAATAGAAAAAGAGAAATTGACAAAGAGTTAATTAACTATTTCATGTTTTCCCTCATAAATTTGTTAAAAATAATTCAGCATATTTTCTTTTAAAAGTGGTCTTTAAGAGCATTAAAATTCACTTATTTACTGTGGTGTTTTGTATGTTATTTTCTCTTATACAGAGCATTTTGTATATAAAGTGGGGTTTTTATTTTAATGTTATGTTTGGGCCTGTTCAAACACTATTACTAAATTAAATGTAAGATTTGGCCTTTTCAGTCAAAATTATTTAATGCCTTTTTTTGTTTGTTTTATCTAAAACAAGAAAACCCATAAGTTCCATGTACCGTATTCTATGTACCTGTTCCCTAGGTTTTTTTTTTCATAGCTCAATTAATTTACTTTAGATGGTTTTATATCCAAGACTGATGTTATTATCAGAACATGGACTTTAGTCTCTGATAATGAAACAAGGTCACTTGCAAGCTCTTTTCTTAAAAGACACAAGGCTTTATGGAGTCTGCAACTCTGGTCTTTTATACTTCCTTTGATCTTCTTGCTCTACTTTTGCTGTGATTCTGAGCAGCTACAGCAATAGAAGGAAGTTATATTATTTCTCCAGTTGTAGAGCTCTGTGTTCTGGTCCTTGAAAAATTAATCTCATGGTTTTCAAGAGAAGGGATGACATGAAATTTTAAGGTCAACTGATGTACACCATTTGCTGGAATACTTCAAAAAATCACTTAAGCTGCAACTATACTGAGAGTTTCAGCATAAGATAAAGATTTCTGAGGTAGCTTTAAGACATATAGGCCAGGTAATGGATTCAGTTAAGCATAATCAGCAACGTGAAGTTCAATTAGTTAGATAGTTCATTTAAAACTAGTCCTAGGATTTCTATATTATTTTGCTGTACATAGTTTCTTCAACAGTTCAATATGTCCATTTCATGTGTCATCTGGATACAACAAGAAATAAAACTATGGGGTTTTTTTCAGTTAAAATGTACAATCACACTTTAAAACTAGTGATGCAAACATTTAAAAAAACTTAGCTATTTATCCTTCAGTACCTCGCTAAGCTGTGTGGGAAAACAACACAAGTAGAGGTGAAGGAAGTTGGTTTGGTTCACATTGGAGAAAACAGTTGAGGGAGGATAAAATTGCTTTCTTCAGTGACCTGGAAAGGGATTACTGGGAATGCACTCTTCTTTAGAAGTGCAAAGCAAAAGGACAAGAATTAGTGGACACAAACTGCATCAACAAGAATTCTTACCACAAATAGGGAAAAAAGTTCTTCACAAGGATGGTAGCTAATTAAAGAAACAGGTTGCCCAGAAGGACTGTAAAATATACATCCTTAGAGATTTTCAAAGTTCAACTTGACAAGGCCCTTTGCAACCAGATGTTTGTATTGCTGAAGCAATGATTTGGACCAGATGACCTCCAGACATCCTTACTAACCCAAATTATTCTGTTTCTAAGTTTATTCTATGATTTAATTCTTGCTGCTCCCCAGCACCGAAGTTAACTTTAGTGAATCTTTATATGAGAAGAACAATGCAAAAAGAAATGTTCATTTAACCCTAAATGGGAATAAGAGCTATTTAAAGGCCTGATGGAAGCATGAGTTTTCCAGTCAACATTATTTTTGCATTTTCTAATGAATGATAACAGACTTTCTATTGTCCCAACAGGGAGAAGTTTTGGGAATGGACTGGATTTGCCTTGAGTTAAGATTTTTTGTTTGTTTGTTTAACTGGCATAGCAATGACCTAGTAATAGGAAACCATTATTTAAATTTGTTTAAGTTAAACTTTAGTTATACTGGGAGGGAGCAGCTATGTTCAGTTATTAAGTTGCCTGCAACTCTAGAATAAATTATGGAGTGGAATAACTAAGGAAATGCCACCTTATATTTTTCAGTAAAAACAGTTACAAAGATAACAAAGACAACAGTAAAAATGAGTAACAAGGAACATGTAAGCAGACTCCATTAAGAAAATAT
The DNA here is from genome assembly GCF_949628215.1 of Phalacrocorax aristotelis. NCBI lineage: Eukaryota > Metazoa > Chordata > Aves > Suliformes > Phalacrocoracidae > Phalacrocorax > Phalacrocorax aristotelis. Next base: position 41,239,712 of record NC_134276.1, read on the forward strand.
ATAAAAATAAACCTAAGCAGATCCAATAATGAGGAGGAGGAGGAAGAAGCCATTAACACCAACGTTTTGAGTCTCCCAGCAAAGAGAAGAACGAAAGAGCAGATTAGGGACTGCGTGTCTTTGAAGCAATGAATGTTTCTGATTAGAGAAAAGTTCCAACCTTGGTACAAACCTCAGTAATGAGCAATTATGAAAAAAACTTGCACAATGCAGAATTTTTACCAGCTCTTTCAGCTAGTGATTAGATTACGTGCTGAAATCCATTTTTTTCCCCTCCTCTAATGTAGCTGTGAGAGTTTTCATTACCTACATAAGTGTCTAATCCTTTTATCAATCCAACTAAGCTCTTGTCTCAGTGATATCTTGTGGCAATGAAAACTACAAGTTAATTATGTATTGTGTAAAGATGTATTCTCTTTCATCAACTTCATATTTGTTGCTTTTCAATTTCATTCAGTGTCTCTTTGCTCCTGCATTACGAATTTCTGTGCATCTTTCACTGATAAGTGTTATTTAAGTACAAGATATTTCATTATTATATGTTTAAATGTATTAGCATCTCTGTAACAAGATCTTTTTCAGTATATCTGAATAAATATTAATCTTACTCGTCCCTGAAGAGGACCATACCCTTTTATGATTTGAATATGTGGGGTTTTTTTCTTTTCTAAGCTGCCTGCCTAGGTCTTTCCGGTGTAAATTTTTGCCTTTGTTGTTTAGAAATTATAGTGGTTTTAGTACTTTTTGCTGTTTAGAAATAGATGAGCCATTTATTTCATAATAATAAAATGTTTAGGTATGTAATTATACACCAAATTTAATTACAATGTTTCCCACAAAAATATTTTTTTCTTTATGACATAAACCAATTCTATATTTTTATTCTGTTAATATGCCATTGAATACATCCTGAGATATTTTTAATAAGCCCAGTTGTGTATCTCAAAGTACAGTTCATCTCTAAGTTAAATGGTTTCTTTAAATGCAATTAAAAAAGATGAAAAATATCATTAAAATATGTGTTTGCAATGGAACTGATGACTTAAAAGCAATTATTTTAATTGTTATGTTGTGCCTGCTTCAGTTATGAGATTCAGTCTCTTGAGAAAAATAAAGGGCAAATCCAATTTGGTATACATATAATTTTTTCTCAAGCCAACAGATGTGTCATTCAACTCAACATCTGCTTGGCTTTTACTCTAGTGATAGCTCATGTATGTGAATTTATAATTTATACGGAATGATTAAAGAGCAGGTTGAAAATTTTTCAAAAAGTGATTTGCCTCCAAGTAATATCATGAAATCTGCTTGGCTTTATTAAACAAAAGATGTCATTGGAGGTAAGAAAAAAAAACCAGCATGTATTTGGGCATTGGGTAAAAAGATAAAATATTTCAGGCAGTTCTATTAATAAAGATGCACTAAGCATGGAGTTGAAAGTTTGCTTTAAATGTCAAGGGTAGTATCTAGGTCTATCATGAAGAAGATAGAACTGAAACATCAAATATAAAATCCACATAACTGACACTGGAAGCTGTAAGTGCATGACAGCTGTAGCTAAAATTATGTATGAATGCACTTGCATAAATTCAAGTACATTTACATTGGGTGTTTCTACTATTTGTATTATTATTCTCAAGTAAGATGGTATCTGACATTGCACCAGCATCATGCCATTTACGTTCCAATAGACATATATAGTATGCACCAAATAGCAAACTTGTACATTAAGTTCATATATATTTCCATAAACAGTTTTTAATGTATTTTTATGTGAAATTTAGGACTAATTGCTCCTTTGTCCCACAAACCAATCAAAATACTTGCTTAGCTCCAAATACATGAAGTCCATAACATCTAACATTTCAGGAGTAAGATCTCAAGTTGAGACTCAAATTCCTTACCTGACCATCTAAAAAGTAGATGTCTCTGATGAACTAGTTACCCTATTCCTTTTCTAGTCACTGAAGATGTTCAGGGAACTCCAGAGGGCAATTATTCTCATATCTGGTTTAGGTGTTTAACAAGTGTCAAACAAAGCACCTTCTAGAGAAAACTCTTCTTCTCCTTGACTGTGAAAAGTAACCCAAAATGAACAGCTTATATGATTTTTTCTTTTAAGATCTAGATTACTATTTAATGAATCCTAGCTTACATGTCTTCTTGTAGGTACATGAAGAACTACCTGAAACCTGACAGGGTCTAGCTGTTCAATATTCACAGGTAAACCACTATGGAGTTTACAAACATTGTCCTCTAATGTGCTTTAAAATAACTAAAATGATATTAATTGAAACAATGGATGTAGGTTACACTGATAATTTAAGAATGGATTTGGAAAACGGCAATGTACGGTTTTGCAGATCATCCTAGATTAGTACGATTCCAAAGTGAAATGGTTTGAAAATGACTCTTACATTTATTTTTAATAGCAGACATTAGACTGAAGAGGAAGGAAGTAATGTAATGTAGACTGCATAAAACTATTATTTCAATATTTTCTTCCGTTCTGGTGTCCACTTCAAGAAATATGCTGGCATACTAAAGGAAGTTGAAAGGGTGTGTACAGAAATTGTTCAGAAGCTTGATATTAAAGATTATAATGAGAGTCTTTAAAAAGCCAACATTTTCAGCTTATTGAAAAAGCAAAAAGATGGCCTGGTCGCTATGGATCAGTAGTTAAATACGAAGAAAATGTGCTTCTTCATGGAGAAAAGTTACTTAATTGCCTGCCACTGTTTACTCGGTTCCCTGCTACTTTGGTAGTCAAGATTTGACAGTGATGAACACTTTCATCTTTTTTACACTCATCATAAAATTTCAGATGTTAAGAAGAAAATAGCTTAGATAAAAGTGTAATGTCATTGCCCTTAGTAGGCTGTGATACCAAGGTCAAATTAGTCAATTAGTTTCTTCTAGTTCCTTTTACTCTGAAATATATGAAAAGGGTTGTAATCAATAAATGCCACATCTTCCATATTTTTGCCTCCTCTTCCAACCTGCTGTTTATCAGGTCTATATCTTTAAATCAAGAAATTTTAGTTTACGGTCATGATTCAAGTATGATATCAAAAATATATGCAAAACATGTGGTCTAATTTAACAAGTGTGTAATTTCTATGATTTTTTTTACTTTTTCTCTGGAGTGATATGTCATTCCTGAAAACACCTGTAGTATATAGCATGTTGAGTTGTTCTGTTGTCTTCCAAATTACCTTTATATAGCAAGAAGGGATTAGAAACTTACATATCTCATTCCAAGGGTCAATTTTCACCTGAGATATGTATACATCAGTCTCTACTGGATACAAGTGTGTATTTTAAAATAGAGAATGAGGAGGGGAGCGTAAGTGCATAACTAGAGGATGAATACCTCTAACTGCTAAGAAATAACTGTTGTTAAAAAAACACTACCAACACTACCACCAACAACAAAAAAACAAACAACTAAAAAACCTCCAGACAACATAAAACATAAAAAGTCATCACTTAATATTTTTAAGACTATGTTTCTGGGAATTTCATGTTTATGTTTGTAGCAGTCTCATTTTTAAAATTTCTTAAATGTGGAGACTTCAGCAATATGAGAAAACAGTTGGGCAGATTGTCAGGTGGAATCAGTTATAGCAGTCCTGTTGAAGGTTATATTAAATGGAGCTGCCCTCTCCGCATTTAAAACCAGAACTGTGGTTGGGAAAGAAATGCTTCAACAGTGACCTGTACAGGTAAGCAGTGAAAATGCTGATTGTGTTTTATTTACATATGCACACACACCCCCACCCACACCACAACGAAAACCATCACCATAAGATACTTACAACAATGATTACACTCTAAAGTGATCAGGTTTTTAGAAATTAAAATTTGTTTTTGACACACTTGTATGATTTCAGCTGACTTAACATATGTAGTTTGTACCCGAGAAAGATGTATTTCTTTTCAGAAATGACTACGTTTCATTGATGTTCTGGTTAACATTTACAGATACTGAATTAGTTCGAGAAGCTGTTAAAGGGTTTGGGGATCACTGTGAAAGAAAATCATTACTCTTCTTCATAACAGTGCTCAAAAAAAAGTCTGCATAAAATAAACAATTTTGGAGAAAGATTTTAAAGCTAACTTTGTTACGCAAGTAAATAATCATGACAGAAATACACTAGTCTGAATATTCTGTGTATCTAAACTCATGTTACGGTTAAACACAGGACATACAAGAACATAACTATTGCTGATTCTTAGCTAACTTTTTATCATACATCTTTTATATTACACTGAGCACATGCTACAAGGGTTGAAAATTTATAACAGCGAAGCAAATATGTGTAAGGAGTCACAGACTCTTACATTCCTGCTTTACAACTTCTGTCAACTGGACTGTATTCCCCTGTTCCCCCAGACTGTCTTTGATCATACTCAGGAAACATAATGCCTATAGGGATACAGTAGGAAAGATGAAAAGGAAAAAGGAAAAAAGGAAGAAAAGGAAATGGAAAAAAAAGGAAGAAAAGGAAAAAAGAAAATGATAACAACTTAAAATAATTGACTATTTATTAAAAATCACAACATGCAACATTTTATTAATCTTAGCTCTACTTCAAAACACAGGAATCACTCTATAACAAAACAGAATATAAATGGCACTCCTTGTTTGAACTGTGCATTATTTCTTTCAAACATGCCAGAATACTTTAGGATTACGTTTCCAGTCTGAAATAAACATAATCCCAGCCTGTGTGCACAGTAAAATGATTTTGTTCCATTCATATCAGAATTTGAGTCTGACCCACACCCCTCCAAAAAACTTCAAACATCATGGCACAATTACTTTCATGATGTTCTTGTGAAATGACAAACACGTATTTTCCTCATTTTATAGGTGCAGAATGCAGAAACAAAGATGATAAAGACATTGACTAACATATAGAGTAACTAACTTCTTAAAAAGTTATTATTCAACCTTTATGGCCTTCAGGGATTTGAGTGAAATTCCTAAGCTTTAAGAAACATTACAAAGAGAAATTGTCATAGCTCTGCAGACATTTAAAATTGGAAATTAATTTCAGTTAGTCTGCTTCTTTCACTTAAATAACAGTATTAAAGTTCAGCTGTATTAGACTACAATGTTGCACACAGGTGCTGAATTTCAATCCCAGAAAAAGCTATTTTTCTTTTTAAAATTGTGACAGGTATTTAACACCATCTTTATATCTGTACGTGCTTTTAAAAACCTGGCCTTACAGACATAAAAAATTCAGATGCCTAATTCTCCCCCGTTCTACCTGTCTGTGTAGGAATGGAAACCAGAATTATTCTTTAGTATTTATGCCAAGAGTCCCTAACTTTACAGAGGCTTCCTAGAAACGCAAAGAGATACTCCCAGCATGTGGGGTTTTTTAAGCATGAAAGTTTGTAAGGCTTGTAGAACAGATAGACATTTAAAACTTGTTGAGATTCATATTTTTTTTTCTGTTTGCCTTTGCACATCACAATTTGATATAGGCAAATGAAGCCACGACTCAGACGGATGGGCAGGCCGTGAAAGAAATCTAAACAATGTGTGGTTTTGCACTGCAAAAATAACAGTGGTATTGTCCACACAGGCCAATTCTAGTTGGAGGCGGTCAGGGTCTTCTACTTTGGTAAATACACAGAGTAAATCTTTGTCTTAAATCTAAACCTGTGTTCTCAAAATACACCTAGAAAAATCAGGCCTCACACAAGGCAGAGTAAGAGGCAGCAGTACCACTTCAAACAATAGCCCAGATATTAACCAATTTTCCAAAAAGCCCTCCCTCTATTTTCTGCAGAAGAGCCTGAACCCTCTTGTCTTACGTCCTCACTATTAACATACGTGTATTTTGAAATAGGCTTGCGTGCCTGTTTTTTGTGTGTGGGTGTATCATATTAAATTATAATAATTAAATATTGTTTGGAAAAGACATCAGAATTCCCATCTTTTTGAAGGAGTGGATTACTTATTTGTTTCTTGCTTTTGTGTTTCTTCTTTGGTCATTTTGCTGAATCTTGGTGCTCAATTCTCTAAATGTATGAGGCACTCAAATGCTTAATTTAAAGCCATTACACAAACACCACTGCTGAAATCAATGCCATATCTGCAAAACAGATGCATGAAACCCTAGCTTCTCTGTTGAGGTACAATATATTTCAGGCTTGATGTTCAAGCTATTCAGGTACAATATAGTCCAAACAGTAGAGAACTACACCGAAGCTAATAAAAGATCCACTAGAACAGGCATACAGCTTCTGAATCAGACCTGTTGGGTGTCCATGCAGCTTAGCTTGCAAGTATCATGCCACATCTTTCTGCAGATATTCCTCAAGACCTTGTTATAAATGATAGGTAAAAGGTACCTGTATCCCTCAGAAAAACTAAACAGAGCATCAAAATGAAGAGCACTTTAATATCCACATTAAAAAAAAGAAACCAACAAAAACCAGAAAAAAAACCAGAAAAACCAAAATAATAATAAAAAAAAAATCCCCCAAACCCACCACAAATCAAAACAAATGAACAAACAAAACCCCTGAAAACCTCAGTTCTCTGCATCATATTTTACTTGCAAGAATTATTTCAATAATTTACATTAGAATTCCACAATTGAAATGCTAGGATTCTTTCTACAACAAAGGATATAGAAAAGAAAATGCAAAAAATAAAAGATGCAGGAGTTCTTATATCCAATACTTAGCATACATGTAAATATTTCCTTAACCCATGATATTTTAAATGCTGAAACAGGCAAAAGCATTCACATTGAGATGGCTTCCAGGATGTTGATATCCTAAATCATTGAACCAAAAAATGTTACTTCAGCTGGCATTAGCATTCTGTAAGCTGACATGCACCACTGAAGCAATGTTCATTTCATCACAGCTATCTATCCAGTTGCAATTTTACTATGCTATTATACATAGTAACTTATATTCACTTAAACAGTGTGTTAGTTTGATAATATGATAATAAATCATGTTCTTTATACAAATAATTATTTTATGAATGATCATAATGCACCTTCAAGGAATGCTTAGCATTTGTCTTCTTTCTTTTCTATCAGTGTCTGTCTGTTACTACCCTTAGGACTCAGTGCTGTGAACTGATTCTGAAAGGTGAACAGCTCCTATGGAGTGATGATACTTTTGTTTAGAATTGGCAAGGACTTTAATTTACAAGTGCAAGCTGCATTTGATTTTAAATGCATGTTAATTTATCTGAAATAATAGAATAGCAATAGTAAAATGAATTAAAATTTGTGTTACAGGAACTTTTATCAGGCTGTGGCTTTGTTGGAGTGGCACAAGTTGCATTTCTTCTTATGGAATGTGGATAGAAAGAATGGTATATTTGAAATAATTTTCCTTGACATCCAGGAATATATGAAGATAGCAGGAAAAAGTAGGCAGAAGTTAATTCTTTTACAATGTTTTTGTAGACTGAAATTGAAAGTGCTATAGTTCCTTAGTATGATTTCGCTTCATTTTTGTACATTACAAATATGAAATGTAAGAGAAGATAAGACATTTTGTAGTGTTCCTGCTTTTCACAATTAGCTTGAATTTTATCCAAACAGAAAGTGCCCTCGTGTCAAGAGGCAATCCATGCATTTTCATTCTTTTCTTCCTTGTTTTCTTTGCACACACTTATTTCTTCCATTATTTATTAGTTTATAAGTTATGGAGGTGGTATGGCATAAATATCTACTAAACAGTCATACTGTCATAAAAGTCATGTAATTAATTTACCTACAAGCATGAAAAAAATTTCTGATAGAAATATTTAAGCTGCATACACTAAACTCTATATAACCTGTGTCCTCTACACAAAAAGGTGAATATTGTTTCATCTTTCATTTTAAGTCCTTTAAACCCAAACAAACCCATAATATGTTTGGATTATTCCTTCTAGATGCCTTGACAAGAGAGCTAACATTATGTAGATCTGATTGCAAAATGGCAACCAATATTTTGAACCGTTCTTTAAGACTTGTGTTAGAATCACATAACTGAAACAAAAATAAAATGCCAGACTTCATGACAGATAGAAAAGCTTTGATACCAGTAAGATATGCACAATGCTTAACCTAAAACAACAATCCAAAACTACAGGTTTAAGGTATTGAGAATAAATAATTATTTTACAGGCTCCAGTGCTTGGTAAAGAATATTTTCTGAAGGAGGATAAACTATACAAGATATCTATTTTTAAAGATTGGGTATGGAATTACGTATAAAACATACATAACTTGCAGACCTGTGTTTGAGTTCCAATAGCATTTCTGTTACCAAAATAGCAAGAAAATTTAATTCAATATTTATTTCTCACTTATTGTGGTTAAGCCAGAATTTTTTCTGTTCTTCTATTCTTGTCCTATTCTTGTCTATTCTTCTGTTATTGTTTTTTATTTTACCTTGTTATTTTTGATAATAGATTTGGTATACAAGGATACCTAATCTCTCTTGTGTAGACTATGGATATACTATCCAGTGCCGTGCAACACAGCTATATTTGAATTAATTTACCTAACCTAGGAAGGTAGCTTAGCTGAAGTGACACAGATCATTTTGTTGGCATACTCTTCTGTCATACTGTGTGATTCAGAAGGGCAAATTTTAAAGTCTTTCAGAGGTTTGGGTGCAGTACTGCAGTTCACAGAACATTCTGCTTCAGACCAGTTAGTTTTTCGTCTTAGAATTAGAACATATGGAACCAGACAGAGAAATGTAGATATCCTTTTTTTGTCTTCTATGCCTTTCCTCATTAATGATTTTTTTTTTTTAGATATTTGCTACTTTACATTCTGTTTATACTAAATGTTCAGCATAGTATATCCACTGACTTACAGTTCTTTTTCTTTTAGTCAAAATATTGCATAACACCAGAAAAGAACTTAGAATAAGAAGAGTAGAGGGAAATATGTGAGAAAAGGTGCCAAATGCTATGAAGTTCACTAAAGAATCCAATGAAACTTAACATCTGCATGCATAAGAGTTTGACTGAAACATATTAAACCAGCCATTTTGTCTGTTCATGAGGATATGTGCGATAATTATAAAGGAAGAGAAGCAAAAAGCAGGTTTGTTTGGTTTGAATTTTTTGTGGGGTTTTTTGTGTTGTTGGTTTTTTTTTTTTTTTTTTTTTTGTCAGAATGTGAACCTAGACAATATGCATGAAGAAGCATTATCTGTAGTAGCCTGGAGTTAGTTTATAAAAAACAAGTGAGTTATCAGACTGTGTTACTAGATTTTGAGAACTACTGTTCTTTAGGCAGAAGCGAAGGTTTGGGAAGAAAGTATTTTCATATAAGAACTCAAAATAAGAAACCAATTTTGGAAACTTTTATAATAACGTAAGACAGTGAGACAGGCTGTAATTTCAAAATTAGGGAGTCATTATTTTGAAATTCTGATTTGAACTTAAAAGAAGCAAATAGAGTTTGTCAGGTTATAGAAAACAATGAGAACAGATGGACAGCTATAACTACTAAAGATGGGACTGCTAAATATTACTCCCTTTATGAAGCCTGTCTTTTTAAGCAAACTGAAGAGATTATTAACTTTACATTAAAAATATTGTATACTTGTACACAAGAAACAAGCAAGATACACATTTAGCACCCTTTCTTGATAAAAATCACAAAAGAATTTTCATAAAGCAAAATCTATACTTATTTACTATCATATTCATAATTTTCTTGGTTGTCAGGAAGATGAATTACAGATGTTACATGTATCACCTTGTCAAAACAAGTCCCAAAAAGCAAAAACACAGGCATAACTTTTTACCCACCTAAATCATTTGTGTTCTATATTCATGCAAGTTGTGGCCATTTATCTTGTAATATTATTGCAAAACATGATTTTGCTTGTTCAATATTACCTTTATATTACCTCAACAGCACTAAACTAACAAATACAACATTATCACAACTTCATCTTGCAATTGTCTTACAGTCTCTAGAGTCTTCATAGCCTTAGTACAAATAAAAGCCTATTACCCAAAGACTGGATGCTGACACACAGGTCAGAGCGATATCTAAAACTTAATGATGTTATGAAGAAAACACAGTCATGTTGCACATTGGCATATAATGCTTAGAAATGCTTAGACCATTTTGTGATGAAACTGTTCCCATGGTGAGTATATATGAGGGCAAAACACATTCTTGAAAATATAAGATTTATAGAAGAAGGGAGATAAAAGGAAATAAAATCCATCTTATATACAGAAATTAGAGAGAAAATAAAATTTCTTAGAAATCAGACAAGTATCAAAAGAAGAAATATTTGCTTTTTGTTTTTTTCATAAATAATTGATAACATGTTATTTAGAGTTCTGTTATCTACAACTCACAGAACACGTTGCAAATAACTTTAAGTTAAAGGAAGTTAAAAAATAATGGAAAGCGTAATTCATATCTCTGAGAGTGAAACAGATGGGAAAGCACCTTTTGAAACTGGGTTTGCTGTCTGCTGAAATATTTGACAGAAGATTAAAATCCAGATTATCCAAATATACACCTAATTCTGTTAAAAAAATAAGTAAAATAAAAGGTCATATGATAAGAACATGTAAATGCTACATAAAATTCAAGTAGAAACACTATGATGATAGTAGGTTGATATGAAAGATGTTGGTGCCACAGGACAGCTTACTCTTGAGCACTTAATGTCTCAGGAAAATTTTCTCTATCACCATGATTCTTAAACAAAAAGAGGTTTATGGGAAAGGAGAGGTAACACATCCAGTTTAGGCATCTCAAAGGTGCCATGGACCTTGTTGCCATGCTTTGCATCTGTCATGTCTACAACAAATATTCTACATCATGGAACCATTCTGTCCATTAACAGCAAGTCTGATAATTTGAATTTGTCATATGTGAGGAATTTGTCTAATCTACCTGGCTTCAAATTACTACAAACAGGTGGTGGGACCTAGGTCCAGTGCCTTCATGCATTCAAATGCTTCAGCTTTAGGAAAGGACTAAAAGGTGGATTGTCTGTCTCAAATTACAAAGCAGTGTATCACAGGGGAGCCAGTAGGCCAGAGAGAATCTAAAGGACTGTGTAGAGCAGAAAATGACTGAAAGAGTAGTGTAGAGTAAAACCCCATGAGACTATTCTGAGAGCTCAGAAAGAAGGACATCAACTCAGTAACCAGTTTTGAACTAGGGATGTATATGTTGTATTAATGATACAACTACATTTTTCCCCGCTTAGAGAAAACAAATGTTACTGATCCTCTGTTTCAGGCTGAAAAATTACAATCATTGGAACTTCAGTCAGTTCTAGTGGAGACTGCTTTTTGTCATTAGTGTTAGCAAACAAGCAGCCTGACTGAGGGAAATACAGACATCTGTTCTTCTCACAAGCTACTTACTGCAGTGATTGACACACGAAGTTAGTGTGGTTTATTCCTATCAAAGACTCACTGTAGTTTTAAGTTCAAAGAGCTCTCATTATTTGTCATTTAGGAAAAACATGCCATTAGTTCTCCAAGTAAGTTATTCAGTCTTATTGATCCAGTTGGTTTTTCCTTTCAGCCTCCTGGGAATATAAATATATGTTCCAGTATGAGACTTTGTGATTTCTTCTGTTCTTGCCCTTATGGGAGAGTAAGAATCCTAACAGAATTTGTAATAACAATTGCTTCTTCCTCTACTAAATCTTTCGTTCATCTTCACATCTGCTGTGGTACCAAGAGAACACCAAGTGGCACAATTCCTTACAGAATATATACACACCTGCACGCATGTTCCTTTGTGTTCATGAGAGGTCATCTCCCCAGGCAAGCTTCATTTCCCTTGTGCTTTCCGTGGTCTTAGCAGAAGTAACACCCACCAGTTTCCCCTGAGAGAAACAAACTGAAGCTGTTGAAAATACTGCAATACTTTTCAGTAATATTTTTTACCAAGCAATACAATGCCTGCAACTTGCAGGTGATGCGCTGCCTTGCAACTGTTGCATGAATGGCATGCAACCAGATAGTTTCACCTGAGGAAAAGATCTCTTTACTTTTCTTTAATTAAAATGTAAAACATTTTATTGGTCAAGTATATTAATCCATATCTTGATAGGGCTTGTATCCTACATTAAGAAATTTCAAATATACTAACCTGATGCAAAAAAATATAAATCCCTTGACCTATGGTAACATCACTCTAAAATAAAAATTAAAATCCCTTTTCACAATCAAGCTGCAGAAGCTTATCAAGTTACCATACATCACTAAGAGTAACAGAAATTATTTGGAAACATTGTTACAGAACATGACAACAGCAGTAATCCAGTTCAGGTCATTCATTAGAGATTGAAGTTAGATTACTTTTCATACTCATGAGCTAAGAAGATGTACTTGAAGGGATAACACAACAGAGTTAATGTAGTAAATTGTTAAGAACTGTTAACTGGATTAGGAGGCCATTCCACTAGTTACAACCATTTTACAAGGACATTATTTTATTCTTTTTGTACAGTATTTAAGGCATTACAAAGTACAAGTGTGTCATATAATGAAGAGCCTAAAGACCTTCCAGGATTTGCCTGCACTAGAAAACCTGGTTGCTTTAAAATACATGTATTGTCCTAGCAGAGGAACAAAAATGCCATTTTAGAAAAGTTTGTAATTATAGAGCCAAGAACCAAAATAAAGAAATGTATGATAGTTTTACAGAAGTACAAATTGCGTCCTGTTGCACCAGCACACTCTAAGGGTTTTCGTTTGTATCGTTACGCTTGTAAGTAGTATAAATGTTACTACAAAATGTAAAACATACAACCCCCAGAGGCTATTATGCCTATCTACCTTGGAAAAACACGTTAGAGAGAGGAGTCTCTCACAGAATAATGCTTATTGCTATTCTAAGTAAATAAAATAATATAGATTTAAATAGCAAGAATATTTCTTACGAAAAAAACTAAAAGCTATGTTCTCAATAAAAGTCTTTACTTCATATCCTTTCAGCTGGGATGGTCAAATAAAGGGTAACACACATAAACTCCCTGAAAGATTTATCCAATTTAGGTTGGTGAAACAATTTAAATCAGTTCCCATACTCTCTACCTCCAAAAGCCTCTGTCACCTCCTAGTAAACCCCAGAGTCAAAGATCTACTTTTTCTATAGTCAGTCATATAGCTTTAATTTTTCGAACCAAATCTTCTCTTGAAAAATCCCATGCTAGGAAAAGAAAAAAAAAAACAAAACACCAGAAAAAGACTGTGAAGACTATTTCTATTTGTTATTATTTTATTTCAATTATTAAATTATTTTATTGCAATCCATGAGTTTTCTCACTTTTACCCTTTTGATTCTCTTCCCCCATCCCGCTGTTGGGGAGTGAGCGAGTGGCTGTGTGGGGCTTAGTTAGTAGCTAGGGCTAGACCACGGCAGAAATCTGTAGGTTTTACTAACATAAATACCTCTACACAAACTTCACAAATACTGATCTTCAAAATGTTATATAGGGGTCAATCATCCAAATAATAAAGTAATTTTGTGTCTCCACTCCAGAGAAAGGACATCAAAATCTACAGGGACAGCTACAGAATTTCTTTGAGTCATATATGGAAAAGAATCCATACCTGTAGTATTTTAAAAGAATGTGATCCTTCTGCTTTATGGTTCCTTCTCTTTTTTAGAGTAAAGCAAATAAGGTGTGCAGGTGTTGGCTGCTCTACCTAGATCCATATAATGGATACAATAATTCATTGCATTTCCAGTGACATGAGTACAATTGTACAACTTGAAACTAAATGAAAAACTGACCCTAGACCTTAAACCTAAATCTCATTATTTCACTGCACGCCCTTCCTTCTGCATCTGTAAACTGTATCCAACATGAAACCTGATTGCCAAAAGGCAAGACCCTCAGAGATGAATATAGAACTTCCTGTTCTATATAGAACTTCCTGTTAGGTCTCTCTGCATCCCATGCAGCACGCAAGGTAGGTCAGGTTACCACTAAAGCAGGCAGCACGCTTTACAAAGGTAATTACCTTCAGACTAGGAAAGGAACACAAAGAAGACTTTCAGTTATCCTATTGTTCCATTCTTTTTTAAATGCCAGGAATAAATCCACTACTTAAGGCCCCCAGCCTTCTGGGTAAATGACAAAAATTCTGTTAACAGATCTAATAGAGCAAAATTCTGAGTGTGTTTAAGCAGAGAGATGCCTGGTATCTACAGATGGGTATAAGCTACAGATTGCTCAGTCCTATCAAGATGAAGAGAGCTCTTGGAACATAGAGATGTAGGATTTCAGGTCTTTGTGAAACTTTGCAATTAAAGAAGTATGACATTTGTGAATATTTATGTTTAGGAAGCAGCTGAGAGTCTTTGCAAGTTCATAATTTTAGACTAAGGTATTCACATTGTATTCAGATCCCACTTAGGTACATAAGCCCTTTTGATGGACAAAGCCCAAAATCTTTTTGAGTTCAATGCCCTTTTGCAATTCTGTATTTGAGAAATCCCTAAAATAGGTACCATCTCATTCACACTGAGGATTTTAAATTCAGATAAATCAAGTCATCACAGTTTCATTGACCCTGAGTTTTTAATATTTAGTCCTTTGGTCACAGAGCACATAATATTTCTAACATTTTACACATAGATCTTTAATTATTCAGGAAAAGTAATTGTTCCTTAGATTGGCCAGAATCTTATCCTGAAAAATACGTCATTATGATTACTCAGTTTTTACCGCTTTCTTTCTCACTCAGCTAAGAATTATTTTTGAAATTACACCCACACCTTAATCCCGTTCTCTTTGCTGTAAAAGGTAGGCATAGATCTTAATTTACAATGTTAAGACATTCATTCCCGGTTCTAATGCTATCAGTAAGAAAACAGCTTCTCTTTGCATCTGTTATTCACTATGCTGATGCTTCCATTTCTAGAAAATGTAATAAATTCTGATCCTGAAGTATTTTGGTTGAATATTGTCATATTCAGAGTATTGTCAGGCTTTATTGCATTCAGCTGGATTTCAGAATATTGCAGAACCATTTCTAAAAGAGCTAGTCAAATAATTTCTTCTCTGTTACTATATTTTTACACACATTGCTGTTGTTTCTTGTTGACAGCCACAACTTCATTTCCTAAAAATTCATGGATATACTTTATAAAAAATCATTGAGAAAAATATGCAGCCACTTGCAAATAGACTTTTAGAAGAAATAGTGAACAAGTGAAACAAATCTGTTTTTTAATATAAATCCTACATTTCATTTTCCCAAATCAACTAAGTATGGATGCATTTTTGACATTGGAAAGACAGATACTTAGTAGAAAAGTGCAATTGCACTAAGTACAGCTAAAACAGCCTAGGACTGAAAAGTGTTTTAACTTGAAATCTGCAGATTTCTAGCTAGATTTTTAGTTAGAAATAATGGCAAAAAGTAATCTTTTGTTTGTCTGCAAAAACTGCTTCATGGTTAGAGAAATATCTGTGCACATCACAGGAGAGGAGAGCTGAAGGTCAAGAGGTTAATTCTACTTACTGCAACATATATTCTGCAACTGACTTGTAGCTGTGTGATCTGCAGAACTCTCACTTAATAGGAAAGGCTTAAAGAGAAAGAAAAAAAAAATCCCTTTAATGATAGTTCAAATCACTGAGATTTACCAAAGGAAAGGAAGGCTAATATTGGGGGAAGGGAGTTGCTGTATTTTCATCTTGTTCTTTGTTGTCTTTATGTTCAGAGAAGGACAGAAGAGTGTTTGAAAGCATTTTTTTCAAGAGAAATCAAAGGAAAAATAATGATGGGGAGGGTGAGCTTTTATCCTTTAAAAAGAAAACCTTCTACAAAAAGCTACTACCAAAAGCCATGAACATGCAACTAGGTGAAAAGCAACACAATCCACTTGCAAAGAAAATCATGGAATTAACAAGTCTCTAACTATAAGCATCATTAATCTAAAACAGTGGGGGCATGGGCCATTAAATGTACTATAATCTATTCAGTGAATCTAATGTAAGGGTCTTTATTAATTTGGTGCTTATTAGTGATTTTTAATGCAATGGTAGCTACTCCTGGGCTAGACACACCAATGTGCTATGTTGCTTCTGCATTCTGATTAAGTGAAAGACTCAGAGAACAATCTGCTAACTAATCTAAAGAATCCAGAACAGTCTTCTGGTAATTTTGGAAACAATAGCTGTCAGACAGCTCTTTTCCATTTCCAAATTAAGTGGATGCACAAAACCCCATGTAGATGCCTTTTTAACTTTATCATCTTTCCTATGACTTGGGAAATGCCCAAGATAATATTTAAATATTTCATACAATGGATTGAATGCGAGATTCAGATCATATGTCTATTACCGCAGTATATGGAACATTACTTTTCTCATACTTTACACAGATTTAGATTAACAGAGCGTAGCAGCATTTGCACATCATGCTGAGAAGATGTTCAGAAGCTCCAACAGGGTCATCTAGCTGTGCATATATGTGTTTCATACTATGCCTGACAGACACTTAAACAGAGAAGGCTGGTTAGACTTCCCATCACTAGAATTGATAGCCTAATTTCAATAAAACTGGGACAATCAAACACCTTTTGCATTCTGCCTTGTCATTATGGTGTGATAAGATTGGCTTTTCTACTGATTACCCAGTAAGCAGCCATATGCCCTGGCCTGGCTTTGCCTACATTATTTTTATTATTTGATTGTTTGCTGGTTTGTCTTTTTTTTCTTTTTTTTTTTTTTCTTCCAAACTGCTTGCTCTCTATGATCCTGTTGTGTCAAATGCCTAAGGCTAGCAGGGGAGCAGAGGCTTCAGGAATCATGGTAGTTGTACCATGACAGAACCTATTTTCAAATTTAAAACCTGACAGCCTTAGTAGTACTCAACATGAAGCAACCCTTAATTTGAGATAGAATGCCATGATACAGTCCTTAATGAGGAATCAGTGAGTAAAGAGCTTTATCATGGTTTTCCCTAAATCGTCATTAACTGGAGAACCAGAGATAAAAATCCCTCTACTACTGAGTATCACCTCCTACTGCATTGCACCTTGTGGACACTTGCACTTGTGCAAAGACATCATGAAGAAAGGAGGATCCATTAGAGAAAAAAAGACTTCTGTGGGGCATCAACAAATAACTGGCTAGAAGTTGATGCTTCACTGAGCCATGATCTTCCCTCTCTCCTGAGCACAGAGCATAGTACAGAAATTCAGTACCTCATACACTAACATCTCAAAAACAATTCTCTGTTTTCTTCTCATATTTAAAACTTCTTTTCGTTCTTTTTTCAGTAAACTTTACAAAGTCTACAAGATGGAGAACTGCCCTCTCAAAAACCATCAGGAAGTTATACTAGCCTTGTGAATAAAAATGGTTTAAATTTCTGTGTAGTTTAACTCAGAATGATGCCAGACGACAGCTGTATGACCAGTTCAATGGCTGTACAAACTCAGTAACTTCATAAGTCTCAGTACCATTGTTGTAAGGTTATCTGGAGTGCAAGCTGCCTGCGAATCCCATCTGTCTCCATAATAACTAACACTGAACCTTTCAAAAGCTTTGTCTGCACAGCATGTGAAGTTGCTGAGGATAGTGGTCAAAATACGTCATTCTGTGCCTAGTCTGTTTACACTGTAGAGAGTTTTTCACATAAACCTACAATGAGACAGAATATGCCTGAGTTTTTCTTCCTGGAAGCCTCAGAGCTTGTATGACAAAGATACATAAATATGTCTTCTTTTGTGTTTAGTTTTAGTGAATTTTGTCTATTTAACAAACAATAACAATGCGTAATTTTCCTATTATAGAGATTTCCTGGCAATATAAACATCCTAAATGATAAGGAATTTCTTTTTAGCTTTGTACACATGCTGCAAGAAAAAATAATTCTCTGATTGGTAAATGAACATGCCTGCCATTAAAACATTCGGAATAGTCAGAAGTATAACATCATTTTTCTGTCATGTATTCATTTTCGTAAATCCTTACGAGTATAAAATGCAATATTTAGTCTCTTTCCAGCTTTCCTGATATATTTAGTGCCACACTAACTTACACGTCACTGGCTCCTGTAATAAAAAGGTCAGGCGGAAGCTAAATTACAAAACGCATTCCACCCAGTATTTTGCTAATTAAGTGTAGTGTGGCCGTCATCATGATCTGTAATTTAAAAGACAACAGAGAACACTCGTTCCCTCTGCTCCTGAGAATATTCACTGAACCAGGTGATCATCAGATTTAACTGGAAGAAAGAATAAGCCAAAGTGTTGTCTAGAAAGAGTTAAAGGATTCTAGCAGGTCAGTGAAAATGCCATTGACATTAATAACTATGACAGCTTAAAGGCCTTTGGGCGTATGCCCATGTAAGATCAAACACCTTTTTTGTCTGACTGGTACTAGATCGACAAAATATCTGCCAACCACGGGGAACACAAAGGGGAATAATGTCTTTTCCTTTTCACTGTGTATTATTCAGTGCAATACAGCTTGAAAAATGGCAGCAACACCCCCTGTAATCATTTGTTTGTGTATTTATCCAGATCTGTTGAGAGGTAGATGACAGCACCTATTGCTTATTGTTTAACTTTTATTTTGTTGTGCTGCAAAGAGATAACAGAATCCCCAGCTACACCTCCAGATTTCTTAATGGGAATAGAGCTTGAAACAGGTTTACTTATTAAAAAAAAAAGTTCAGAAAAAAATACCGTTTAATGAATATGGTGACTTTTTCTCCTAATTCACTACTCTGAAGAGAACTGTTCCAGAAACACAGACATACCAGGGTTATTTTATGATTTCCCCTGCACCTGGAATAACTATTCTTTGAGCTTATCAGCAAGGTTATCTTATCTTTTCTCAGGTGTCTCTCTAACCAGTCATTGAAAATACATCTATTCGTAACCTTACACCAGAATAAGCCAATACAGTGCAGAGATCATTTGGCTGACAAAAACTGAAGCTAGCCTGACCATGTAGCTTAACACATCACTATGTGAATTACCAGTTAGAAGTCTTCAATTTTCTTAGGTTTCCACAACTTCAGATAATGAATATTGACTTAAGGAACCTGATTATTTTAAGGCAACTTGTATCAATGCTATTTTTTTATCTAATTCCTAAAGCTTCCACAATTTTCGTGTTTCCTTTAGAGTTTGAAGATTTCCTTACCAATCTATTTAAGATAGCTATGGCTGGAGCCTGAGCTAGCTACAGCTTTTGACTGATTGGTTTGCCCCCTCTTCTTTCAGGTAGACACGATAAAACCTTTTTTGTTCTCCATTAGAACAGAAACTAAAATAAGATTTTTAAAATAGAGAAGACTTAGCTCTGCCAGCGCCAGTTCGATATCATGCAGTATAACATTAAAAGATTACTGTCTTCCTACAGGGTATTTGCAGGGCTGTAGTCTATTATTTTTTCCCTTGTTCAAAAGCTTTCAATGGTTTCCTGGATTGAAATGAACACTGTGAAGTCTTGTCTGGGTCCTTATGAATATTCCATTGTTCCTTTGATCTCTGAAGTTTGGATCTGATTCTGCTTCTCCACATCTTGTGAGCCTATTGATCTACCCAGATCCCACTCTTACAGAACATAACCCACCACAGGAATGTACTGCACCAAACGCTAGCCAATCAATCCAGTTTAGACATCAATCACCAGAGGAAATAACTTGTGCACTGTTTTACTTGTCTCAGTGACAAGTGATATCACATGAAAGAAACTTGCAATGCAAAGCAGTAGAATAAAAGAGAGCCACTGGAGGAATGTGGCCAATTGGATAATGAGATCTGTATTTTATACGGCATATGCTTTAATACAGGAAAGTAGGAGGGAATATAGAACTTTTGCGTTCTCCAAAGTACTTAGGCTGATCATCAGATTAGTATTTCTTAGGTCCAGAGTTACTTCTGAGGAAAAATGAGGGCAACTTATGGAACCAGGGGTGAATAAAAACAGAATAAATTAAAATAGTCGAAGTACACAGAAATATTAAGTAACAACTTCACCAAAGCTACAGCTGTACCTGTGGAGCATACTGGAAGAGTTTTGACTCTTTAGTAACAAAGCCTGAAGCCTTATTTCTGAAACAACAGGGGTTTATGATGCACTTAATACATTTCTGTTAGATCAAACAGAAGCTAACTATTGAACAATATAAACATAATGTATTTCATCTAAAAAAAAAAAGCCCTATGGAAAAGGTTTTATTAAGCTAAGGGCTGTTACAAAAATGAAAAATAAAAATGGTATTTGACTCATCCAGGACAAAGATGAACCTTGAATTTTTAATATATTTATTTGTCATTAGTAAGAGTTTATCTGACTTTAAGGTCAATCTTAGGCCATGTTTGTAAAGAATATAAGGATGATATCAACAGGAGGTTCTTAATGAAGACAATGAAGAATATTGATATATCAAAGGCATCTTACAAGTTTATTTAAGCCAGAAAAGTCATTTGCCACAGTGGTCTAGAACATGATGACAAAACCTGTAATGTTACTAAACCTGACTAGCCAACTGTAGTGAAAGGAAAACAGCTTGACCTATATTTCCTGTTGCTCTTGTAAATATACTGACAGTGGTAAACATTGATTATTTAGAAACCAACAGTGCATCTCTATGACAGAAATACGCTACCCGAATTAAAGCACGGTCCAGAGCGGCTCAAAGTATTATTGTGTCTTCCATATTCCACAAATTCACCATCATTGTCAAATTCTGTGTGTGACTGTTCTGAGACAGCTTAACACAATTTTCAGTCCTGAAAAAAAGGGTAATATTTCTAATTACACCTCTAAATGTGTTCCACTCAGTACAAGAAGGACATTGAGGTGCTGGAGCATGTCCAGAGAAGGGCAACGAAGCTGGTGTAGGGTCTAGAGAGCAAGTCTTATGGAGTGGTTGAGGCCGTTGTTTAGCTTGGAGAAGAGGAGGCTGAGGGGAGACCTTATCGCTCTCCACAGCTACCTGAAAGGGTGCTGTAGTGAGGTGGCTGTTGGTCTGTTCTCCCAAGTAACGGGATAGGAAATGGCCTCAGGTTGCATCAAGAGAGGTTTAGACTGGATATTAGGAAAAATTTCTTTACTGAAAGAGTGCTCAGGCATTGGACCAGGCTGCCCAGAGAGGTGGTGGAGTCACCATCCCTGGAGGTGTTCAAAAAACATCTAGACGTGGCGCTTCAGGGCATGGTTTAGAAGGCACGGTGGTGTTGGCTTGATGGTTGGACTTGATGATCTTAGAGGTCTTTTCCAACATTAATGATGCTATGATTCTAAATACTCACGTGCGTGGATACTACTGCACTACGGCACGTATACTACTACTACAAGTAGCTTCAAATTCGTCAGTTTTCTCTTGACAATTCTAATGCACCTCTTGTAGGCCAGTAAAATGTGAGAAAACATACACTGAATATTTGTAATGTTGTATCATGATGCTATGACAAATGAAGCACATTCCAGTGAGTTGACCTTGACAGGACACCAAGTGCCCACCAAAGCCACTCTATCCTCTGTCTAGCCACTCCCCTCCTCAGCTTGTCAGCGGAGAGAAAATATAATGAAAGGCTGATGGATCAAGATAAGAACAGGGAGAGAACACTCAGCAATTACTCTCATGGGCAAACCAGACTCAAGTTGGGGAAAATTAATTTAATTTATTATCAGTAAAATCAGATAATGAAATAAAGATAATGATAATAAGATAATAAGAAAAAAAAAGAAACCTAAATCTTAAAACACCTTCCTCCACCCCTCTCTTCTTCCGAGACTCAAATTTATTTCCAAATTCTCTACTTTCTCCCCCTGGGGGTTATGGTCAGTTCATCACATGTTGTCTCTGCCACTCCTTCCTCCTCAGGGGGAGGACCCCTCACACTTTTCTCCTGCTCCAGCATGGGGTCCCTCCCACAGGAGACAGTCCTCCACAAACTTCCCCAATGTGAGTCCTTCCCATGGGCTGCAGTTCTCATTAACTTCTCCAGCGTAAATCCCTTCCTCAGGGTGCAGTCCTTCAGGAACAGACTGCTCCGTTGTGGGTCCCCACCTTGTAAGGGACTAGAAACTTGTCTCAACATTGTTGGCATGACAGCTTAACTACTGAAGCCCAATCACGGCACTGAGCAGGACATTTTAATCACCACGGCAAGGGAGTGAGTTCTACGACAGGAACATGTGCCCTGTTGTCTCGGGGCACATGTCCTCTGCACATGCACCGGGGCTCAAGGTTGACTGACAGCATATTGGGGGGTGTGGCTCAGACCCTCTAGAACTTTCGAGCACCCTCTAGTGACGGTACTGGGCATGCGCCCCACTGCCGAGTGGGAGGCAGGGGTATGCAAAACAGTTATTGACTATGTAAGACAACAACCCTATAAAAGTGGAAACCAGCAGAGACCACAAGGAGTGTTCTGGAACATTCACCCCACTGGATTTGAAGATACATTGGACTGATGGGATGCTGCAGATCCATGGTGGTTGTTATCACAACTCTCTCTCTCGTTGCCTTTCTCACTTTTTTCTCTTTTACTCTCCTTTTGTCCTGAGTACTTGTTGGCCAAATAAAGTGACTTAGCACTTGACTCCATTTTCCATTTTGAGTCTTAATTCTGTTCCTGAGAATGTAAAAGGAACCTAGTCAGGATAAAACATTTGATTTAATCAGAAGTTAAGCCCAGCCGCCCCCAACCATCCAGAATTATCTGAGGTTGGTTGGAAAGCAAGGGGGGTTAACTTCTGCCAAATTGTTCTACCCAACAGTGGATCATGACACCCCTGGGGTCACAAGTCCTGCCAACAAACCTGCTCCAGCATGGGCTCCTCTCCAAGTGGCCACAGGTCCTGTCAGGAGCCTCCTCCAGTGCATGCTCTCTACAGGGTCTCAGCCTCCTTTGGGCACATCCACCTGCTCTGGCACGGGGTCCTCCACGGGCTGCAGGTGGATATCTGCTCCACCGTTAACCTCCATGGGCTGCAGGGGGACAGCCTGCCTCACCATGGTCTTCACCACAGGCTGCAGGGGAATCTCTGCTCTGGCAGGAGCACCTCCTCACCCTCCTCCTTCACTGACCTTGGTGTCTGCAGGGTTGTTTCTCCCAAATATTCTCACTCTTCTCTCCCGGCTGCTGTTGTGCAGCTGTTTTTTCCCCTTAAATATGTTATCCCAGAGGCGCTACCACCATCTCTTATGGGCTTGGGCTTGGCCTTGGCCAGCAGCAGGTCTGTCTTGGAGCCAGCTGGCTTTGGCTCTGTCGGACATAGGGGAAGCTGCTAGCAGCTTCTCACAGAAGCCACCCCTGTAGCCTCCCCGTTACAAAGACCTGGCCACGCAAATCCAATCTATACATCAAGGAGCCCATGGTAAACAACCGCTTAGGTTCACGCCTGGTGTCGTATTTTCTAATTATTTACACAACTTTTTCTGGATTAAACTTTGTGAGAAACAATCTCCTCTTGGATAACATAAATCCACTTATTTATGTTCTAGGATTTGACAGAAACTCAAGTATTTTTCTGAGATGTCAATGTAAGTTTTTCATTCATTGTTGCTTGTTATTTTAAAAATTAAGGTAAATCACTATATAATTAGTATAAAAGTTTGATAATTTATTTTTGAGCATAAAAAATTATAGAAACACTGCTTTTAGGGTTCTTTTCTCTTTATTCCTTTGAGTAAATGTTTTTTATTTAATAAAAGTGAATATGAAGTATTTAAATATCAGCAGGAAGTGTCTTTTCTCACAAATGTAAGACTGCTTTTCTGTATGTTCTAGTCTGCAAAGTCTCTCACACACTTTCTTGCAGAGTTTCTTTTCCATTTTCTGGCTATGCCTGGATATGGTACCTAGAAGTATCATCCACACAAGCACAGAACTACAAATATAATAATGCCCTTCTTTGCTTTCCCCCTGCTATGGCTTTCACAGAAATCAGCTCTAAGCACATCCTACAGATACTCTGATAAATGCCTCATTTGAATGCTGGCACTCAGAACTCAAGCATACACACCATTATGCACCTTAGTAGGAAAGTAAAGGCAAAATCTTTCCTACAGTTATCATTAGTCAGCCCTTTATATTCACTAACTGAAGTCAAGCTAAGGAAAGAGTGTGTGTGTGAGTGCTATTTAATGTCACTTTGCATTCAACTGCCCTTTTCTTGTTTCTAGGGAGACATGAAAATAAGATATTCCAAAAGTGAGTGCATAACTGGACCTGTTGGAAGTATGAGGAAAGTGACTGGTGAATGGTATGGCATCACAGGATGAAACTTATCCAGAAAGACTACTTAACTGAAACCTTCACCACATCTTCCTGGCTGGAAAACAGAACTATACATGAACTTAGCTGTGTAATTCTTTCTAAACTTACACTACCCTAACATATTCGGGGCAGGAGACCAGAAAATGTTAGAAAATCCTTTAGTAAGGAGTGATTGGCCAAACAGTTACACATACAGCTACATGTTTAGTAAGTCCTTCAAGTCACAAACTGACTCTCTAATTTAGAAAATGGTAATTAAAACAACAGCTACTTGGTCAGGTGAATACACGCATGGTTGTCAAATAGTGTAGAAGGCTGAGATGAGGTGAAACTGCTACATGTAAAAACTGGATTGCCAGTCAGGACAAGGGCACATCCATCCAGATAGAGTGAGTGTCCTACCAGGCTGAGTCAATGGTGCTGGTCTAAACTGGATGGGAGGGGCAGGGGCCTTGATTCATGTGTGGTGTGTGGAGAGTGTGTGTTGCAACAACATTTGTATTATACATCACTGAATGGTGTGGTTCTATTCTTGCAGCCACCCTACCTTAACTCCCTCATGGCATGTGGTGGATCCGTACTAGAAATCCATTTATTTTCAGTAATTACATGAATGGAGCAGATATTCTAATTCTGGATGTCCCTTTTTATTAAAATATGTTTTTCAGATATATTTGTATGAATATGTACCTGGTTTTTTCATTCTAGACTTTAGCATACTCAACAGTTTTAATTGATACAATTACAAGTGCATCATTGCCTCTATATTCTTGGTCACGTTCCTTGTTTCCTCACAATCTCACAAGGCCTGGGACATTTTAAGGAAAGAAACTTCACCTTTTCATTGCTACTCACATAAAGCAGATTGACTTCCTATTTTCTCTGTTTTCAGTTACTCTTTTCCTTCTGAAATTTAGGAAGGGGATTCTGGATGAGTGAAAAGTAATGTAAGCCTTGAATCTGAGGGTTTGGGACAAGGAAGTCATGAGAGGACTACAACGGAATGAATGTGGAAGTGGGACAGCAGAAAAGAAGGCTTCACACAGACTGAAAATAAAATGAAAAGGTCAAGGAGAGATAAATCCAGATGGAAGAGTGAATATTGTAAAAGCGGGCCCTGTTTCCAATATTTATTTTCCTTTTGGAAGACTGGCTAGAGGTTAATAGCTAAAGACAAACTCATCAGGATATGGGGGTTTGTGTCTAAATATGTGTATGAATATTTCAATTTACAAAGTGACTTTCATTAAGATCTTTAGGCAAAACAGCTGTATACTCTATAAATGTATAGAAATTTATTCCTTCAACTATTTATAATCAAGAATCAGAGCTTGCCCTTAGGCTTTAATATAAGCCTCACAAGTGTTCATCTGAAGACTAAATGTTGTTGTTTAGTATGTAAACCCTGGAAATTATGTTCTGTTGCCTTGGGAAATTTCCTTTGCACTACATATACTCTGTATTTTTTATTTTAAAAAGGGAAATCATAAAAGCAAATGACAACAATGTATCATTCCAGAGCTTTAGAGGTTTGACAGATAGCAATGATTAAGTCTTTCAATCAGCACAAGCATCTATCATCTGTAAGTCTTCAAACAATAAAATAATATTTAGGAGTTTGTGCTATGTGGTTTGTATGTGAAGGAATGGAATTCCAGAAATTGTGTACATTAATATGCAGTGTTATATATTCCTCCTGATAAATACTCAAATTTAGCTAGAATGTGCAGGTTTACCTTGAGAAATGACATAAGAATTTACTTTTCAAGTTTTCCTTTTCCAAAACGATGCTTTACGCTGGGCCAACCTCTAGTGATATTTGAAATCACAGGGTTCCACTTAACTGTGACAGCACTTAAGAGCTTGAAACTTTTACTATTCAATGGTTATGTATCAAAGAAAGTTGGTTGGATTATATAAAAGAAGTCTTCAAAATTTGCCAGTAAAATAATATTTTGCTACATATTTGTGAATTAAAAAAATGTTGATGGCAGAGAAAAGGACAATATTTCTCCACTGCATTAATCTTTCTTTCTAGGGATATATTAGTTGTGGTCATCATTTTCTGAGCTGCAGCACACCTTTGAAATGGGATGGCCTTTTTTTCCCGTGTAAACTTAAATATAGTTCTTATCCCTCAACTTGATGTACAGATACTCCTACTTCGTAGAAATGAAACCTGTAGGTAGAGTGATATGCTGCCCCTTTGAAAGGAAACTATTGTGACATCTCATTCTTTCTGAGATCACAAGTTGATTTTTATCATAAAGACAGCAACCAAGCTTTGTTTGTGATGCTGTTTACATTATTTCATCATACATTAGTTAATATTTACTCGATCTTTATTCTACTAATGGAAATAAAATTACAGATGAACAATTATCAGAGAAGATATGACACACAACAGATTTCACATTTCTGTGTAAAGCTGCTGTGTGTGCCCAGAAGATAACCAGATATTAAATATCTGGATTTTGTTCTGCTGTTGATATAGACTTCAACTCACCAGTACCTTATTATTCACCAAAATGTTTAGACATCTGCTTAATTAGCTTAACTAGGATTTGATAAGATTTAAGCATCTATAGTAACAGCTCACGGGGAGAGCAACTTTGCATTTAAATACAATGTTCATTCATTAATACATGGGTATAAAGTGGCTATGAGCAGCTTTGTAAGGAAATTAGAAAGCATTCAGCCCCTAGAAGAATGAGTTTCTACATATATAATGCTGCTGTGAAGAGCTACTTTGATATAAGAAGTAGCATAGTAAGTTCGTAAGTTTACATGACAAGAAAGTATGTGATAAAACCAGTCTGCGATCAGTTACCCAGAAAATCCTTTTAGTCTTAGGTTTTCTTATGATTCTGAGCATACATTAATAAAGAAATTACAGGTTTTTAAATTCAGGGTGTTTTTTTTTTTTCTATTGGTAGCACTCTACTTAATTTTAAATTAATTTATTCAGGGCAAACAATGAAATATGCATTTAAAATGTAATGTTTTAGTACGACATTAATTGTATTATATTTTTTTCCCTATAAAAAGCAAAACAACTTAAATCTAAAAGCATGACAGCTTAGTATGGGTATTGACTTCACAAGTGATGTTCAAAACACTAACAAAGAAGCTTCTTTTGTCTAGTTTAAAACTGAGATGTCTTCATATGCAAAATCTTAGTATCGTATGCAAAAACATTACTATACTTATGCACATTTATATTTCATGGTCTGCCTTTGTCTATTTTAGCTTCTTTGTTTACTAGACTTTGATATCAGAGAGGACTAAAAATTTCCTTTGAGTGGATTGGCCCTACCACAAGTGTTTTAGAAGATAAATATGCTTTGCATTTATATTCCTGAATAAAACGTTTTGGGTTACATTCATTCACTCTTGGCTTTCACAGGTATCTGTTATTCTATTTTATGTTTTTAAAAGAAAAATAGTTCTACTTTCTCTTCATCTGTTTAATTTATTCAGACTCTATCCTGTATAAGCTATTGGTTTCCCTCTCAAAAGAATATTTAAAATCTCTCCCTCTTAGCTGTGCCATTGTATCTTTTACAAGACAGAATGTCCCATAGCCAAGATTCTATCATACATAATCATGTACTTTCAATATACACTTAAAAAAAATACATTTTTTTCATTTATTTGGAAACGTGTTGGTGCATTAGCAGGTTTGTTTTCCTTTATAAAGGTATAATCCTTATTTTCTTATTTGCTGTAAGATTTATTGTTGCTATTACAGGAAAAAAAAACCCAAACAAACAAACAAAAACAAAAAAAAAACCAAAACAGCAGACAGAAGCCATATATGTCAGTCTTTCTCTCTGACAATAATCTTTTAATATTGCATACCTACAGCTTCCTTTCTCTTTTTGTCAGGTACTGTGTCTGAGGTGATGACGGCTTGGTTCACAACTGATCTCATGAGTTTATAAATATTACATTTTAAAAATATTCAATTTTCCACAATTACCAGTTGCTCTATCGTGAACCTTTTATGCTGGACATTCATATGGCACAGGACATTATTCAGAAGGACCGTATTTCTGACTGCAAGAGTTTTCACAAATAGGCATTTAGTGCCACAGGGCTGTGTGAAGGTAGCAGGATTTTAAGACCTTCAAAAGGACTATTTCCTCTGAAACCAGCTTGCCTTTCAGAACTACGAAACTTAAATCTATAGTCTGTACATCACTTACAGTCCACTGGAAGGAGAAACTAAGTTACCTGGGAGTCCCTGGGTAATCTACTGGCAGAGAGGAGGGTCTCCTTGCTGGAAGCATTCATAAGGCTTTCTGTGTGTCCTTTTATGGGTCTGAGAAGTACCTCTGTGCAGAAAACATTAGCTGTCATGCAAGCATGACCCTGGGCCACCCTCACATGTAGAAGGGAATGTAGTGTGGGATCTGCTGTATTACACAGAATAGGTTGTGTGTGTGTGTGTAGCCTGTCAAGAGAAGCAGGTTTGTAGTGTAATTAGTCAGAAATATCTCTGTAATCATCTGATAGGATTATCAGCACTTCATGAAGGAATATATAGACATTATAGTACTAATGTGGATGAAAGTTGTATTGGTAAGATTTTTCAAGGATGATTTGCAAAATAAAGGACCCAACTAGATTATAGTGCTACAGAGTAGATGGCAATTATTCTTCGTTAAGGTCATACTTACAAAGCTGATATAATTCTGCAAGGATATACTCCCAATATGAAGAGAATATGAAGAAAATACTACTACAATGGCAGAAACGGGTGAGTTTTCTCTGGGAGGTTTGAAAAGGAGAAAAAAAAAACTAACATAGGGATAAATGTGACCTCAGGTACTCCATATACAAAACTTCAGACATATATGAAACATTTTTTATCCCTCTGCAATGATGCTTTCAGCCTGTGGAGGCAAAGATGGTTGTAGGCGGGGAGCCAAAGGATCTGCTTTCTGAACCCTAGACTGCAAGCCATAGAATAGTATACTCCAGAGAGGGTCATCTCAGAAGTCATTTTGCTGAGCAGACTGATTATGCCCAGGTGGCTGCATGTTTTATTTTCTTCAGCGATCTTTGACAAAAAGGACACCAAATGGATTTAAAGCACCTTTACTTCCTCATGTACAGTGAAAACCTACCCGGTTTTGTCTGCAAATGATAACATTTTATGTACGTATGTCCAATTTATTCACATCACTTCAGATTTGATCTTATATTATGGTAATGACTTCAGAGAAAGGTACTGCTGTGTGTAGCGAGTACAATATTTATTCTACCTACCTTGCTGTACAAGTGATAAGGCAGTCTCTTTGCACACTCAGGTGATCAGAACACACAGACAAATCTGTTTTGGAAATCTTTTAAAAATGTAATCTTTAATCACATGGTCCTTATTCCACTGTTGTGTGTTATACAGCCTGTCAATAACTGTTCTCTGTTGAATATATGTGTAAGTGTAAAGTACATATTCATTAGCATTCTGCCATATGTCCCATGGACATCTATCCAGACATGATTTCTGCATATAGATTCCTTCAGTTTTCCCTAATTAGGAAGAATCATCCATGACCATCTGTCAACCTCTGTACACAAGTCCTACAGTCCAAAATAGGACTTGGCTCCTTACCAAGTCAAAATTCAATCAGCAATTGCTCATCTTACCATGCCAACAAAGCTATTAATGCTCAAGGTAAATTAACGTGTTCCCTCCCTTTCCAATTAATTGCTAAGAAGATGCTTTAGACTCAGGGTGTCTAAGTCTTCCTGAGGGGACTGTGAGTGGCACTGAATTAAAAGTTTACCGTAGTCTTTTTTGCTCAAAGACCATTACTCTGGGGAAATAGATAAAAGAAAATACTTACATCATCTTCCCCCCATCACACATCATACATTTTATTGTATAAAAGGAAGTTTTCAGCTTTTCTTTAGGGTTTTTCTTAGGGCTGTTTTTTGGTTGGGGTTTGTTTTTTGTTTGTTTGTTTGTTTGTTTGTTTGGTGCGGGCGAGAAGGGGAGGTTGTTTTTAAATAAATTGTGACTTCATATTGGCAGGGGTCCATTCATGTGTTAGATTAAGATGTCTGCCAGACCAAGCTTGTCAGTGAGCTTGGCTACTACACTTTCCTGTTTACAAATAGCCCACATGTAGCGGTTAGCACACAGCTGATTAGGCTAGGGTATGCATAGAATTGCTTCTATAATTACATAAGGTATTATATTTCAAAGAAATCTGATGAGTTTTAGGGTTATGTGACCGCTTGACAAATAACTTGGCATGACCCTTTCTTACTGAGATCTGAAAAGCTGCAGCTTAGTTTTGTTAGACAAATAAGACACGTTGTTTCTCTCTCTTGCTAGGATAATTAACTTCTAGAATCATGTTTAAAGTGTAGTCCCACTGATCCATTCAACTAAAGCTATGGAGAAGTTACACATTTATTCTTATATTTCCATATTTTTAGTAGTCATGATTGGCCTAGGAACCATATTGCAGCTAGAAAGGTAAGAAGACATCCACAGAGGTAGATGAGCTTATTCTAGTTTTGTGTATTGTCTGAGGTTTTTGGTCTGAATTAAACTTGTGTTTGTTTGAATCTCTGCTCTCTCTTTTTTAATACAGTTTTTCTGTCTGACTTTTGTCACTTGAATTATTTGGAGAGGGGGCAAATCCTCAGCTGATAAAGATAAATAGAGTTGAATTAATTTCTGTGATGCTTCTATTTACCCTACCTGAGAAGTAGATTTTGTTGCCAATGGGCTACCTGAAAGTTTCTCCAGTCAAAACTGGGAAGGTTTATATATATCTTTATAATGAAATTCCAACTTCCTGTGTTATCTTTAAATTGTTAGATCAATTTCCTTATGGAACAGTAGCAGAAGTACAGTTGTTAGAAAGGAATATAAAGATATTAAATTTGTAATGGATATAAGTTTAAGCTGTTGTCAACCATGATTTGAGCGGCATGTTATAGGAAGTACTTTAGCAGGAACCACCCAAACCAATGGAGAATGAGCATCACAAGAAGCAGTGCAAGTGCAGCAGTGATCCGACCTGAGCTGGCTTTGGTGTGCAATGACTCCATGCAACACACCACGTCTCCTCTCCTGAGTGACCACTGCAATGGATGCCCAAAGTTATGGACTAAATGAACTCAATGGGGATTTTATGGACATTTAATGGACATTTTACAGGAGTGGTCCATAGGCTAAGGGAATGATATCTGTGTATATATCAAAGGATAGGAAGGGAGGCAGCGTTTAATAAGGATGCATGGTGTGGTGTGGGACCTGAGCATGACAAATTATATGGAATAAGGGGTGGAGATTATACTGGCTTTCACTGGGATAGAGTTAGTTTTCTTCAAAGTATCTTATATGGGTCTATGTTTTGGATTTGTGAGCAAAACAGTGTTGATAACATGCTGATGTTTTAGATGATGCTGACCAGTACTTATACAGTGTCAAGAAAGTCCTTTCCTGTTTCTCAGATTGATCCTCCAGCAAGCAGGCTGGGGGTGCACAAAAAATTGGGAGGGGACATAGTTGGGACAGCTGGCCCCAACTGACCAAAGGGATATCACATATCATATGATGTTGTGCTTAGCAATGAAAGCTCAGGGAAATAAGGAGGAAGAGGGGACATTCAGAGTTATTGTGTTTGTCTTCCCAAGTAACCATCACATGTGATAAAGCCCTGCTTTCCTGGAAATGGCTAAACACCTGCCTGTTGATGGGAAGTAGTCAATGAATTACTTTTTTTTCTTTGCTTGCTTGCTCGCACAGCTTTTTCTTTACCTATTAATGTGTTGTTATCTAAAGATGTTTTCTCACCTTTTCCCTCCCAATTCTCTCCCACATCCCACTGTGGGGGAGTGAGTGTGAGCACCTGTGTGGGGCTGAGCCGCCTACCAGTGTTAACCCATGACAAAACTTTATTGGTGGAAAAAAAGCAACTTGAAACACTTACTAAATGTTGAAAAACTGGAAAGGAAATATTAGACTAAGAAGGGACAAGATCAAGTCCTGTCCCAAGTAGTTGACTTCATTGGTCAGATTCTCAGGTTTTAAAGAATGCTCTCACATTTCACTTGCAAAAATGTTTCTAGTTTTCTAGGGGGTTTCTTTTGTTTGCATTACGTACGTAATAACTCTTCATTATGATTAAAATGTACCGAGAGTCAAAATAGTAACGTGAAATGTAACAACCACTGAAATCCAACATAATTCCAAATTATGCATGAATGAAGGAAAAACACTTGCTTTTATACCTGTAAAACTGGCAGTTGATTAGACAGTTTGTTTTGCTGAGCTGTGTACTCATTTTTTTTCAATAAAATAGTCTACATATTATATGAGAGAATCAACAGCAGTGTTTGAATTAAGAGCCTGAAGAGAGCAGTTTATAGAAAATTGAGGCAAACAGCACAGATGCTTACAGCCAGTGCATATTGTTGACAGTGTTCATCTCAAAACAACATATCACAATAACCAGAGGTTATCTTGCAGACAAAGTGGGAAATATGGGATCCAGCAAGAAATATGACACAGACGCTTTCACTGCTCAGAGGCTGCAAGCTGAGAACTTCTTATGGTTAGAGACATTATAGACAATTTGACCTTGCCTCTAGGTCCCAAAGTTTTCATATTTCGTATATGCCATTCTCTGCTCTTAAAATCCAGCTTCAGTAGTGCTTACTGTGTAGCTGCTGTGCCTGTGTGTCTTTTTGCAGTACATTTTTCTTAAAATTTGTGATTACATAGCACTTGCTGATAAACAAGTTGAGCATTTTATTCAGAGATGCCTCTCTCTTACTGCCACATTTTATCCCTAAAGATTAACCAGTTTCTCATTTTGCTGCTAAGATACCTTGCAAAGTTTTGAAAGGTTATGTTTTAGTTACCCACAGTTTTTACCAGGTTAACGGACACTAATTATATACAATTTTAACTAACACATTTTATTTTTCAGGAAAGGGGGAGAATTGTTCAGTGGTCATATGCATGTTCCTAGACATCGGGGACAAAACAGAGAGAGCTGAATTTAGAACTGGTCTTTTCTGGGCACTAGAGCTGTGCAAGGTCTGTTAAAGCATTTTCCTCCTGTTTGTTGTTGATTTTATGGAGGCTAGCCTCTTTTAAAACTTTGGGTCCATTTGTGGCATTTTACCACTTCTGGCTATGTAGTCGATCCTATGCAGATAAATTAATATCCCATTTGAACTAAAGTATCATTTGTACTTTTCCATAATCACTGAAGGAAGTAGAATTACTTGCTGAAATTTGACTTACACTTGTATACATCTATTTCATTGAATAAGGCCAGATTTCTGAGAGTATTTAGGTGTCCAGCTTCCATGATAGCAGTGGGTATTAGAGACCTAAGCATATTTATAAGCTTGTTTCAAAATGAAATTGAAGAATTAAGGGATAAACTCAAAAGATATGAAAGACAGTTACTGGAACATCTGTTGGATCTCAAAGGTATAATTGTGACACATGCCACATGTCACCTTCAGTGACTATGTCCCACCAGCACTGAAAATTAAGAGAACTGGAATATGGCCATATGTCAGCCAGAAGAAAACAGAGTCTTAAGCAATAATAAACACACACTCTCTAATTTTATCCAGTCTGGAGAACAGTTTGTACACTGCTTATATGGGAGGATAAACAATCGGTATTTCTTATTTTGTAATTTCAGAGTGCCATTATATTAGGTGACATAACTAATTTCCTCAAAGGTGTGATTGTATAGACACAAAATAATAGCACCTGTATTAGGATCATTCTTAAAATAAGCTTCAAGGAGTAAAAAAAAAACTTCATCAATTCTTAGAAAACTTCTAAAATATTTTCAAAGCTAATAGTCCCTTAATAAGTCAAATCTACTAAGGAAGCAAGGACAGCCTTGCTTTATACCTGAAGTAACATTGGAAGCGTAACACAAACAATTTTGATTCAGTCTTACGAAGAAAGTGGATGAGTACAAGGACTAAGTACCACCAATTCCAAGTATTTCAGCATCAGTGTATACAATACATGTAAGTATTTCACAGATATTAAAGCTACCAGCAATCATCAATTGCAAAAGACTACTGTAATTATCATTATCATGTATAAAACCTGTAAAGAAATGTTGTCTTGAAAAGGGCAAACTAAAGTACGTAAGAGGTGAGTTACCATTGTAATAGACTAATGACATCCTTATATGTTATTTTGAAGAATCTGGATTGTTTTGTTTACTAGAATTTATGTGGGTCTAAAAAAAAAATTAAAATATATACTGTTTCAAATTCAACACATTTTTATTTTAAAGAGCAGCAGATATTTCATACCTTCCATTAACAATAAACACTCTCTTAAGAAACTTTGATTAGTAATACCTTTTTAAATATTGCCATTAGCTGATGTGTTTTAACAACTATTACTCTAGTCAGGAAGCCTACATTATGGAGTGATGGCTTTTTATTCATTTTTACTACAGTTCAATTTTAAATTACATGATGCTTTTAGTTCATTCAATCTGTGCAATGAAACTATTTTCAAAAACTTCAGACATTCATTCATTCATTCATTCATGTGCCCCCTGGACACAGTAGTTAACAAGCCCTGCTTATTTTGATGCAGCTAATAAGAACTGATTTGATGATAGTGTAGTTTATTGTGGTCCAAGTAAAACTTAAGTCATTCATTAGACAGTTTGCAATGAGTAAAAACAACACCTCAGCAATACCATCCGGATTCTCATAATTAAATATAACCTTCAACCAATTTAAAGTTTTTCAACATCAAATTGTCCTGCAATTCTTAGTTAGGTATCTTACAATACGTAATTAATACTTTGTTCTACTTATTTTGCACATAATTCTCAATATTCAAATTCTTGCCCTTACGTCTCCTCTGATCTTAACATTCCTATTATAGCTATTTTTGAGATTTCTGCCTAAACTTAACCAATTTATTTTAAAAATCAAGTAACTCTTCCTGGAGAGACTCCAGGGTAAGCATCATAGCAGAGGAGAAGCCAAAGTGCTAGGAAACATTAGAAAAAAATGGTACTAACACTGATAAAATTTCCCCATACATAATTTCATAAACTTTTTAGCATAGCCAGAGTGGAGGAGGCCAAAGATCCATGCTATTCATACTTGTCTCTAAAGATAGCTAACAAATTCTTGTGTAAAATATAAAGGAAAACTCTTTCTCAGACTCCAACAGTTTGTAGCTCAGGAACATGATGAGTGAGACGACTTGTCTTTGGGGTTTTTTTGTTTCATTGATCTATCTGGTCCCTTTCTTAAACCACTGTAAACTTTCACCATACTCAATATCCTGAAACTAAGAAGCCCACCGTTTAATCATATTTTATGTGAAAAAAACTTTTTTGTTATTGTTTTTAGTTTTACTTAGTCTCCCAGTATGGAAGGTTGTAAAAATCTTTGCTGTCTTCTCTGAAATTTTCCCATTCTACTATATCCTTTCTAAGATATCAGGACCAGACTGCATAGAATATTCAATATGCAAGCACAAGTGGGACTTATGAAGTGTTACAGTTCTCAGGGGTCTGGCTTAGTGGTTTCTGTCTGTGTTTTGAGGGGAGGGAATTTGCTGTTATCTGCTCTTTTTTTAAATAATTGCTAGCATTTAATTTGCCTTTTCTTTTTTTTAGGTGACTAGTCACTTCAGACAAACTATTTCCATGGAGTTGTCTAAAAAAACCCCAGCATCTCATGCCAGGTAGTTATGGTCATCTCAAAATCTCTAAGTATGAAATCAGGCCTTTTCCTGTGTTCCTGATTTTGCACTTAACTGCACCAATTCTGTTGCTTTAGCACTCAGCTTTGTGCATTTTTCCACAGTCATCCCTCTTTATTGCACTAACTTAACTGATATAAGCAGATTTGAACAGCTCACTACCTATGCTCTTTTCCATACTTTATAAAAATATGTACAGGAGCATTGCATCTAGCACAGATTCCTGAAGCAATCTATCAGTATCAACCTCTGAGGTAAAAATCAGTTACAGGTCTTGCCTTGCCTTGCTTTGCCTTCTCTTGCCTTGTTTTGCCTTCCCTTCCCTTCTTTTCCCTTTCCTCCCCTTTTGTCCCCTTCACTCCCTTTTCTTTTCCCTTTCCCCTTCCCCTTCCTCTTACCTTTCCTTTCTCCATTCAAGGACACATCTCTTGTCCTCTACTTGCTTAGCTTCTTCAAGGACATTTGGTGAGGAACTATGTTTAATCTCTATGTGGAATGAAAATAGATTTTATCCACCCAGATCTTCTTTACCTGCATGATTGTCTCAAAGTAATCTAGCAACATTGTAAGGAATGATTTCGCTGTAGAAAAAGTGTGGTTCTTTTTCCCCATATAATATTTATCCAGCCATCTACAGATTTTATCCTTTGTTATAGTTTCTACTACTTCATCAGGTACAGCTCTCCACTCTCCAGGTTTGCATTTTCCCATATCTTTCTAGGAACAAATTTTGTAAGTAATCATATTATCTCACTTTCAGGTATATGGAAGAAAGTTGCCTTTAAACAAGAGGTTATAAACCACATTTAGTAGATTGGCTATTTAATCCCTGAGCTCCTTTATTTTTTCCTTTTTCTCACAGAGCATCTCTAGAGGGACACAACAGAATCTGCAGTCTTGAGGAACTTCTGATTATTTCCTGGTTTCTGCTCCTTCAGTTAATACTCTCCAAGGATATCTACCCCATTGCCAAGCTGCCAAACTCTTAGTAGCACGGAACAGAGTAAGAATGCTGAAGCATTGGCCAATACAGACCATTTAAAATATTAGACCACAGAAACCAAATAACTGAAGACTTCAGTTACCTGCATTCTGGATAACTACATGGAAATAAAAGCAAATGAAACAAACAAAACAAAACAAAGAAGCAGCTGCAATCTCTCTATTCTTCCTCTAAATCCATTATCTTAATACGTCTGGTAAAAATTAGAAACTAACAAAAATAGGTATCTGAATAGCAACTTCTCTCCCTGAGACAGAACTTTAAATCTTTATATTCAGAAAAGTGAAGTAAATAGATGAACCTGATGCTATTTTTCAAAGCTCTGTGAATAAAAAAAAATAATTAAGGACTTGTTTTGAGTTTGGCTTTAGAAGAATTGCCAAAGCTTTGGGAAATTCAGTCATAAGAGACAGACACTCTTACTACTGATTTTGACTGCAGATTCCCATGAGTGGGGCTTGTTATGATCAAATTAAAGAAAAAAGGACTGCAGGATTTTTAAGGTAAAGAAAAAACAGCTTCACCTGTAGTGATTATGGAAAAGGGAACCGTCTTTGTCTGGGGAATATCAGTGGCACCTCCACTCATTCTCAAACCTGAAGCCATGTTTAAAATATGCAGGAAGGAACAGCTTTTTTTTGCAGAAATAGGTTGTTAACATTTAGTTAAACATTTAACGCTGTTCATGTGCTGTGCCATGGTGAAAGTTTAATACTTATAAGATGGAAGAGTTATTGTTGTGGTTTAACCGCAGCTGGCAACTAAGCATCACACAGCTGTTTGCTCACTCCCCCCTACTGGGATGGGGGAGAGAACTGGAAGGCTAAGAGTGAGAAAACTCGTGGGCTGAGATAAGAACAGTTTTATAGGTAAAGCAAAAGCCACACATCCAAGCAAAGCAAAACAAGGAATTCATTCACTACTTCGCATTGGCAGGCAGGTGTTCAGCCATCTCCAGGAAAGCAGGGCTCCATCACGTGTAACAGTTACTTGGGAAAACAAACGCCATCATTCCCAACATCCCCTCCTTCCTTCTTCTTTCCCCAGCTTTATATGCTGAGCATGACGTCATACGGTATGGAATATCCCTTTGGTCAGTTGGGGTCTGTGATTCTGTCCCGGCTGTGCCCCCTCCCAACTGCTTGTGCACCCCCAGCCCACTCACTGGTGCGGTAGTGTGAGAAGCAGAAAAGGCCTTGACTCTGTGTAAGCCCTGCTCAGCAATGACTAAAACATCTCTGTATTACCAACACTGTCTTCAGCAGAAATCCAAAACATAGCCCCAGAGTAGTTACTTTGAAGAAAATGAACTCTATATCCCAGCCAAAACCAGCACAGGTATAACGAACAAAAAATACTTTCAAATAGCAAAGAGTATTGTCTGTGCAGGATATAAGTGTACCAATCAGCTGAAAATATTCCGAGTCTGAATTGCTGTTTTAAGGACTCTGTCCTTTGGGACTTACTTATTCCACTTGAATTGAGAATGACTACATTTTAATTTGTTCTATTGCATTGAGATAATTGTAGGTTTTGCTGCTCAAATGTAGTATTCCATGGTACTGTGTTTATCCAAAATAATTTTGGAATGCCTTATTACCTTCAAAATCAGGGATGTTTCATTTGAAAGCATTCCAGCCTCAGTGACTGTAACCCTGGATTTTGAACAGGTTTTACCAGAAATATATTCTGGCCAAGTTACATTTACCTGTTCTATTTTGATACCCAGTTTGAACAGAACAGTGAAACATGCACTGACATTGTGTCAGGTCTACACAAAGTATATTGAATTAAATATGACCTTTGGAGTATGAGGAGAGTTCATCTGTGCAATCTGCAGGTGTACAGTATGATTTGAAAAGTCCCAGATGTGGCATATGTTTATTTATTTATTTAAATAATTTCTGGCTAGATTAATATAGTGAAGCCTTACAAATTCTTCCAGTCCCCATGAACTTCACTGGACCCTCTCTTAAGAAATTACTTTATCATTTGTGTAGGCACCACTTTGTACTGATGAGAAGCTGCCACTTGTTGTTGCACTGTGGTATGGTTCCTGCACCACCTCTGCTACACTGATCACAATAAGCAAGGCCACAGAGGAATCTGCTTTTTCAGATAAGAGAACACAGTGAAGGAGCTTGAGAAACAGAAGGCATCCAGATGGGGGGTTTGGCATGAGGTATAAAAATGGAATGAGATTGGGGTCCTAATTTAAGGAAGTAAAACTGTGCAAAAATGACTAAGAAGGTAGCTAACATCCCCACAGAAGAATCTGGATCATGTAATACCATAATGAAGAGAAGATCACAGAATGAATGTAGAGGTTTGAAATAACTTCTGGATCTTCAGGGGGAGAATATAATTCAAATTGACATTTTTTTAGCATACTCAATGTCCTTTAAATTATTGCCTGTGCTTTTATTGCTTTGAGACAACTATGTTTTATATTTGCAGTCTCAGAAGAATTCTGTATATTTAATGTCTTTCAAAATGTTTGGATTTTTCTTTTCTTATTTTTAATTTAATTAGTCTAAATTAAAACTTGTTGTTCTCTTAGATCTTATTTTTATCCTTTCTTTTTAATTGAGAGAAATAAAGTTACACCTTTTTCTTCTCTAAACTGTAATAATATTTTTATTCTTTGAAATAAATATTAAAATTTGTTCATTTATTTATTTTTTCATTCAGTATTTTGTATCTTATATTTGTTTATAAAAATAAATTTTTTAAAATCTCTTTAAATATATTGGACCATTACCTGCTTAATTTAGTGCTTGAAGTTTTAAATACACATTATCTGATAACACTTTATGTGCTACCCTAACGTTTTTGTGCATAAATTTGTTTTAATGGGTATTTCCATTGTTTTTAATGGTATTTTTTATTGCAATTTTTAACTTTTTACTTTATTTTGGCCACTAATGATCATAGCAAACATAGTTGAACATTGTGTTTGATATGTGTTTTCTTTATATGGTTAAGCTTTGCTTTAGCCACACACTTTTTACAAGTCTCGTTCAACAAAGCATTTAAGAGTATTGGAAGTCCATCAGTGTTAGATAAATTGACAGTACCTACTTGGATTCCTTAAAAATATTAACCAGCTAAGACAATCACCCATGCTTTCTGATTGTGTTGTCTCATATATATGTAGAAATAGCATAATGCTACTAGGTTTGAGTCTAAGCTGAAAGGTTGTGCTTCACTTACACCTTCAGGCTCTCTGAGAAATTTGTGTTGAAGCTATTATCTTTATACACATCTTTCCTACATGTTGGAAGTAAGAGATATGAGGACTGTGCCAAAAATCCTGACAGAGGCAAGTACCCCCACATGCAGTGTAGTATGTGATATCCACGTTCAGTCAAATGAGTGGTTCACAGAGGCTTCAAGCCCATCGTTTTTGCAAACTTGCAAGCCCAGCAATTATAAATGAACCAGAGAAAAGGAATGACAGTGTTAAATAGATCTACAGTGACGCACCTAAAACGACTACACACATTTAGCAATTTTGCCATATGAAAAAAATATTTTCCTCATCTGAAACTGGAAGCCTGCCTTAGCCTTGTCACTGCAAGAGATATAGCAAAGAGCTTGGAGAGTGGGGAAGCAGTAAAAAGAGGACACAATATGGCAGCAAGTCCCCTTCACAATGCCTAAACAGCCACAGGGCCATCATTCCTTCTTCCTTAATGTAACAGGAGTCCTGCTCCGCGGCCCGCAGTTCAGCACAGGAAGACTATCAGAGGTGTTTAGCTAAGAAAAGAGAAAAGGAGGAGAAGAGGACACCAGGAACACTGCGCATACTCACAACTGATTGTCCTCTAAGACTCAGCTGATGTTTTCTTCTTGCTTAGGATTGTGTCGAAGTGTGCCCAGTCTGCTAAGTCTGAGAGAAAGAAGGCTCTACAGCATTACTAGTAAATATACGAGATCTGAAATATGTTATTTGTGGTTTACATCCAGGGCCACAGGACAAAAATTATTCTGAGGGAAACAAAAAAGGTCCATCCCAGAAAGCTTGACACTGCATATGGGCAGCCACTATACTGACATATTCAGTTTCTGACTTCCAGATGAGGAAAAGGCCTCAAGTAATTCTTATGCAAAACATAACCCACATCTTTGTGATACGATTGGAATCTGCAATGGCACTCCATATTGCCAGGGGTTGTTTGTGTTTTTATCCTAATTCAGTATTCAGCTAAGAGTATGAGAAACAAATTCTATTTCTTTTTATCCAATATATTATCTGAAAAATTTTACAGGTCTTCAGATTATATATAATAATAGATTTTTTAAAAAGTAATTTTCAACAGTGTTTTAAGTTTTTTTTTAAAAGACAGGTAATTTGCTTTATAAATATTTATGAATATTTTTTACTACAAGGAGATAAAAATAATTCTAGAAATTTTTTCTGTCATCTTGTACAATACGTAGTTTATATACGAAAGTAAATTTCTTGAGTTTAAGGAAAATATTCTTAACCAGGCTATAAGATGAATGTTTTGCCACCTTTAGTAGCAAGAAATATTGGGAAAATGTTTAGAAAAACCAATATAATAATTTTTTAAAGTTTGGTTATCCTCCATAGAAATTAATTTAAGGTTTTCATGGCAAGAAATATTCTTCAGTCAATGTATAAAGTCTTTATTGTTTCACAGAAGACAGGTTTCCAAATATAAAACTGATAGATGAAAGCTGCTACACTGCAAGATTTGAAACTTTCATTTTTTTCTACTTACCTAAATGCAGTTAAATAACAGAAAGGTTGTGGCTTCTTTTCAAAGAGCAAAGCAACACAACATGAAAATGATACTATAATGACTAAAAGGAATCAATCTGGTCTTCCATTTCTTAGTGATCATAATAATAAAATATATACCACATCCACTGCATATATAAATCAACATAGTCTTACCTGTTATAATCTGCCCTTCTCAGTATTCTATAGGAATAGCATTTGAAGAAATTCACAATAATTTTGCATACTCAAGTTTCATTATGCAATTTAAAACTATGTTGGATAATCTGAACAAAGTATATGCACTCAAATTGTGTTTGAATATAGTAAAAAAATATAATTTCTGAAGACTCTGGTTACACTGATATAATCTAACAATTCAGTGTTACACTTTGGCTCCCTAAAAAAATTTTTTTTTTATATCAGATGCTTCTCTTTCTTACAAAAACAAGCTGCTCTAGAAATGTGTATGTCTATATATATGTATATGGATATACAAATTTTTTTCTGAGACTATATGTTGTATAAGTCTCTTCTGTTTTACTAGCCTAGTACGGGTGATTTATGTTTAAATGACTATATACGATGAATGTGAGTGAAAGGCCTTATATTTTCGTTCAGTACATTCCATATGGTTGCACGGGTTAGCACCAAGGTTAAATGTTGCTGCCCATTTTCCCTTATAACAGAAAGAAACTCTAGATCCTGCAGTCGTGAGGGACGTCGACTAGAATTGCATGTGAGATCAGTTTCAAAACCTTGCAATGTTACAATATATTATCAAATTTTGTAAAAACTGAAAACATCAGCATTAGTCTAAAATTGTAAGTGACAAAAGTTGGAAGTTGGATAAATATACTGCAGAAGAGTGAGCCTACATGTCAGTCTTTTGCCAGCATTGCTATTTCCATCAGAGGTATGAAGACAGACTAGCTCATACTAAAAACAGTTTAACTAACCACATTGATTTTGCTTGCTTTCCTTATTTGAACTGATATTGCAATATAAATGTACATACATGCTTGTGTAGTAATTTAAGTCACTGTTGAGCTTTGCCATTAGAATTGTGCCCATTCAGGGAACTCTCCATTGGCATAGTATGCTAGATATTCAGTGCAAAAAAACCCACCTCTAATACTATTCCACCCATAATGGACCATTAATGGCATCATTATTTCCGTAATATTTTAGGACCAAATACTACTCCTTGGCTTGTCAGGTCTTCAGTTTGGGTGGTTGTTTTGTTTTGTTTAACCAAAACTCTTTTTATTGTAACATTAAAAGTTAAATATCTAGCAACAAGAAGTATTGAATTTATCTTCAAATATTGGTGGGACATTGATTACTCTGAACTACAATATCGCTAGTTATAAATGGATTACGTTCAGTATTTCCCCCAAGACACATCCATGCTATCTTTAATGGAATTTATTTTCAGTTCAGAGCCTAACTCCAAAGACAAGCTGCATTTGTACAATGTAGACCTTTTTGTCTGTGCATTTTGATACATTAGCTGGGAACTACCTCATCCTCTCACATTTTAGGAAGCAGATCTAAGTAGAGTTCTTTTCTAAACAGGTGCAAAGTATTCCAAAATAGACTCTTGCTTTTATTTATTTTCTCATAAAGACAAATCACTTTGAAAGGAATAAAGGGAATATCAATTGGGAATTTCCATCTTGTGTTGAAATGACAGCACCTTTGTTCAAAATTTGTTTGGAGACTTCAGAGTACCATGAAAAAATGTTCCATGTGCATAATGAGAAAATGGCATGAGAATGAACAGAACCAATAGTTAAAGAATTTGATCTTGTAAGAGCCGTACTGCAGAGGATTTAATTATTCTTGTCTTCTAACAGGGGTATAGCCAAAGGGCTGGCTAGTATTTATTAAGCTAGCTGGCTAATAATTTTTAAAAAATCATAATATTAATTTTGATATGTGATTACCTCAATGTAATATCTGTGTTCCTGACGATAAATAAATATGAGTATATGAAAAACCCTTGATCATTGTCAAACATGAACAATAACTGATTTTGAGATAAAATTCTCGGTTGGTTTTTTTTTAAGGTTTTCATTTTAAAGACTTTCCTTTTTAAGAATTTATCTTCAGTTTGATTCAGTGAGATTAACATAGAGATTTGTCTTCAAATGGCTTTTTTGTAGATGACACCAAGAGGGAAAGTTAAGTGGACCAAAAATCCCCAACAATCCATAAATTGAAGCTGCCATTTTCTTTTCATTTCATTGATCCTTCTGGTTCCCCAATGGTGCTTCACTAAGGTGTCTTGAGATTAATAAAGGTCTGCATGCTGCCAACAACTGTTCTTAGCCACTGCGTCTCCATCCTCCTTTCCTTTCTGTATAATGCCAACAAATTCAGAAAAAGGCAAATGAGCAACACGATCATGGGCACCCTTTACCTATTTTTTTAAGTGCCATAGACCACTGACTGCTTATTTTTAAAGTCCGTCTTGTCTATGACTCAGTGTCAATCATTTGCATAGAGAGGT
This sequence comes from Phalacrocorax aristotelis, assembly GCF_949628215.1. Lineage (NCBI taxonomy): Eukaryota > Metazoa > Chordata > Aves > Suliformes > Phalacrocoracidae > Phalacrocorax > Phalacrocorax aristotelis. The sequence continues at coordinate 41,283,974 of NC_134276.1, forward strand.
ATAACACTGGCAAATAATTTATGTTCACAGAAAATGGAAGAAATTTGTCCATAGTCACTAGCCTTTTACTGGGAAAAAAATTCAGCCTCAACATATTTTCACAAAAGTGGTTACATTTTTAAGGTTTTACTGGATCAGCTAGTACAGAAATTTTTAATATACTTTTCAATATTGAAAGTTTTGAATTTTTATTTCAGACTTCAAAGACTATTTGTCTCAACTCTTATAGACTTAAGATGAAAGCAAACTGGGAATCTAAAGTTAAAAGCACATCCTTATAAGTGACCTGTTTCAGGAATTACCATCTGTGATCCCAAGTGATCCTGCCTTGCAGTTGTGTCTCTCAGCTATTTGTACACAATATGCAGCTGCCTGTCATCTGACAGTTGTGCCATCTCAGATGACACTTCCAAGCAAAGGTTTCATGTGTCATTCTTTGCAACATAAACTGAACTTTGTAGAGATCAGCAGCCTTCCATGAGATCTCTCGCTCTTTCCTCAGGCTCTGCTCTGACCGTAACACCCTTTAAAATGTCCCAAGGAAATACACTGCCTGATGTTTTCTGCAGTATGTCAGAAACGTGATACCTGAATCACTGAGATAGCAAATTCAGCGCACACAATTCCATATGTAACACCAAATGAAATGAGCTCCAAAGTTGTAATAAAATCTTAAAAAAAAAAAAAAGTATCAATGACAAAACCTTATCAAGCATAAAAGGTTATAATATTCTACGCATACACTGCAGCAATGTCCCTTACCCAGGAAAATTAAGTTCATCTTTGGTGTTTTTTTTCTGTTTTGTTCTCTGCTCCATAAAAATACCACCTGCCAAGTTGCAGAGTATTTACAGATCTACAACAAATTCAGTACCTTCTTTAAATTTGTTAGTAGTTGCCGAATTATTCTGGAATTAACTGATTCTTTGTGGTGCCTTGTAGCAATTAAATGTGCAGCAGTTCTCTGAAGTGTTGAAGGATCTGATTTTTCATTTGCATAATTGTTTGTTCTAGTTAGACAGTAGTTTAAAATAAAATCTTACAAAAAGCAGTGCAACAGAAATGAAAGAGTGATAGATAAATAAATAACTAGCTGAACAGCTGAAGGGAGACTGGTTAGGGCTATTTATGTACTACCTAAAATTCAGATGAAGATGACAGAGATTTCAGAAGATGAAGTTCTTATGAGTTTAAATTAGACTTATCTCCAAATTACACATGCAGTCTTTAATTGGAGAAGCAGTGGCAGGCAAGGAAGCAGAGAGCTCTGCATGTCTGATTCTAAAAAGGAAAACCTAGAGACTCTTTAGAAAATCAAAATATATCTCCTCATGTCTCAAAGTCTTTCAGTCCTTTTTCCCCAATATCTACTTCACCCACTGGCTCCATTATGCCATGAATTCCTACAATATTCCCATTGGCTAGAGAGACACAGGTTATTTCATAAAAGTATCTATTTCTTCTGAAGAAAAAAAAAGTTTAATTTCAATGTTTAAAAAATTTCTTTTTACTGTCATCCAGACTTTAAGCTCTACAGGAAAGGACGAATTCCTGAGAATTCCGTAAATTAATTAATAAAATGCACAAAAAGTGTTTATAAAATCACCTACTTTCTATTTGGTTTAGACAGACATAATATTACTTTTGATAAACTAAGTAAACAGTCCTGGGCTACCCGAACATTGTTTTGCTTTCTACTGTTCCAAAATAGCCTGAAATGGAGTTGAGCTGGACATTTGGAGTTTGGCCTCAGGACAGAGGTAACCTTCCATAGCAAAGAGTCATTGTATCATTATAATAGGCTGTTGGAGAATCTGAACTGGAGGAAAGAGCACACTGCCAGTTTATCCTCCTGCTGTGCTGATCCTCGCTCCTTTTACATGTTCAGAGTTTGTTGCCACATGAACTAAGTAGCACATGCTATCTTAATGTGCAAAAGTTGACATAGGAGCCAACCAGAACTAAGAAGAATGTACCACATGGGTCACTTAGACCTATTTTTATCACCTTTATTTTAGACTTCTCTAACTAAAGAACCAACCAAATCCTTCCTGAGGGGAGCACATGATAATAATAATCCCTTGTGCACAAACACGACACTGCTTTCCATTTCCAAAGTATTGTTCAAATACCAGGCAGTTAAGCTTTACTACTAGCATTAATATACTTATTCAGTTTCAATTTCGAAGTAAACAGTAAAAATATAGATCTTTTGTCCATCTTGATATTCTGTCTCTAACAAGCCACTTAACATCTCACTGCAAAAAGTTTGGAATGTGTTAGAGACTTTTTATGGATCATCAAATGAAAAATCCTACTGACCCCAGCTTTAATTGCATCCCATTTATTGCAAGGTACTGCCTTGGAAAGTCTTTCCAGATATTTTACTGTACTTCCTAAATTAGCCATCATCCTAATGCTATGCAGCTAAGACAGTTAAAACTATATCATGTCCTCTACAGTAATTAAAATGATCTAGTGGTGCTGATAAGTTGTACTTATCATTGGTATCTTGCTCTAGTATCCTCTTGCGGTCTTTAATTTGCATCCACAATCTCTAGTTCAGACAAATTATCTTAGGTATTGGTAGCCCTCTGACTTGTTAATGCAATGCCTATAACTACAATTGGTCTGGAAGTTGAAAATTCATACAAACTTATTATAACAACTTCTTCTTTCCTTTTTTTTTCTTTTACAAGCCCATCAGCTTTTCTACTGCAACAAAAATCATTACTTGTTACTCATTGTAGCATACCTAATTTTAGATTGCAAACTGCTTGGGGCAGGTGTCATGTCTCTGATGCATTGTGAAAACTGGATATAAAAAGAGAGAAAGACATAAAACAATTCTTTAATGATAGAGTATTCTTAGATTACATCTTGAAATCTTGAGTAGGAAACAGAAGATTTAAATGTATTTTTTTCTTGTTCCAAATTAATCTTTTTTTTTTTTTTTTTTTTTTCTTTAGCTGTCAAATGTCGCCTTGTGTTTCAAACTTCAAAAAGCAGGACTCAAGCCTGCCACTTCTATTAATCTTCATTACATAGCTTCTGGACAGAATTGGTTCTCACAATCTTAGTAATCAAGCTGCTTTTCAGCATCATAAAGTTAATTTATATTCATTTCATTCTGTCTTATCTTCAATTCAGTGACCTTTCCATCCACTATCTACCATGAGGCTAGAGCAGAGCATTTTGAGTATTTTGATGTTTTATCAATTATTTAGACATTCTGCTTTAGTTTTGGATACCCACAGGCCCTCCAAGTGCTGTAAAGTGTTTATAATATTAGTACAACTTGACATAACCAAGGAATATTTATTTAATGTATCTTGTAAGAATTAACCTGTAAAGATATAAATAACAAATTTCAAATAATCTTTGAAAATATACACTTTTGAATATACAGCTTGTTAAACTTTTCTGAGTTTATACTCAGGTGCAATGTTGAATTGCAGTGTCCTAAGTTTCCAGAAGATAACTTTTAAATTCTCAGATATTTAAGAGAAAAATAGAGAAAGGTAAAGAAGTATTGAACAACATTTGATAATATTATATTATCAACATTTTATAATGGAGTATTTTCATTTTACATTCAAAATACAGAGGGGCAATTTTAAGAAGTTGTGTCATAAATGGAAGGTTTTGACTGATTTTTAAAATTAAGGGTAAGAGTACTATAGGAAAACAATTAGGTTTACTATCCTTTTTTTTAAATTATTTTTTGCTTCCAAACTCTTCTTTCATTGTTCAATTTAATGGGTATGCTAACCATAACTTTTCTAAAAGAGAGCTTTACTTTTAATTGTGGTTTTTTTTAATCTTGTGCTATAAAAATAGACATTAGCTTTCACCCTTGATGAGTCAGAATGAAAGATTAATAGGTCTTCTCTTGTCATGAATCATTCTTTGAACACACTGGTTCTATTAAGTATTGTATGACATTATTAATTACATTGTTTTGATGCGTGTTATGATAGAAAAGAGCTGTTAACTTTTTATGGATATTTTACCATGTTACAGTTGATATCCTGAATACCAACCTGCATTTATATAACTGTTTTCAGTTCAGAAACTACACAAAGTGTGATGGCCATGAATGGACCAAATGACAAATGATGACACACAGCAGGCAGTGTAAGATCAGCTACTCTTGTTCAACATTCAGGTATTGCAACTCCAAACAATTTGTCAACTGGGAACTTCATCTACTGCTGTGAACATTGCAGTATGTTTTCTCTTCTCTGGTAAGCAGCAGACAAATTCAAATGGTTCTCTTATATCTCAGTATGTTTGTCTTTCTAGACAAAAATGACACCACTACTGCTTTGTGTTTCTGAATTTGAGGTTCTAATGCTCTTTTGCAGTGAATTACATCCACACCCACTTGAAGGTACGTTTTTATGGACACAGTAGATTAAAGGGACCTTAGCAAAGATAAAAGTCAGGTTATGGCACATTCTTCAAAAGTGAAATAGGGTAGTACAGCACTGAAGTAATTATGGCAACTAAAACAAATTAAGGATCAATAAATATCTTCCTGCACTGCAGTTTGCAGGAGCCTGCCTTCCAGATATGCCATCCACTTATGTTTTATGAGTTGCACTAAGTTGTTCTAAAGATCTTGCCTTTAGGACGTTATAAATACTCTTGGTAGTGATATGCATTGTTGAATATCCAGCAGAACCTTGTATCAGCTGTTTTTACTTTTTGTGCCAATGCTTACTAGTGATAAAAGGATGCTTGCTGCTTCTGTTTTAACTGGCAGTTAGAAGCCAGAGGGCTCACTGTTAAGCTACTACAGATTTCCTCTCTGTCTTTGAAATTGTTAATATAGCATGGAATTCTTATTTCAATCTCAGATAGTACTAATTTTTCTTATTTTTAGAAAGGCTTCATTCTGCTCGTTCGTGAACAGTTGCTTTCTTTACCCATGTGGTTTTTTAATATTTGTCTGACTCTGTTAACATACTTTATTAAAAATAATGCGTGATTGGAAAAGGAGAGACACTTGTAATGGATACACAAGGTGATGTTGTACAACATTTTAGCACTTTATTGAGTCCCTTGAAGTAGCAAAAGTTGGATGCAAAGTGTAGCTGTCAGTTCAGCTAAATGCTCCTGCTGTTCCTGTGCAGGGAGAGAACACTTTATTTTCATTGGTTGCCGTATTATCAGCTACTTTCTTACTCACAGATATTGCCTTACATGACTTTCAGCAATAACTGTCAGCATGGTGATAAGGGTAGGGAACACATGTCGCAAAGGTGTAGTGGGAATAGTCATACAGCATAGCCCCATGAGCAAGAAAACTCAAAGGTAATGCAAGGAAGGGACTTATGCCATTTGTTGTGTCTAAACTTGCCATCTGAAGTTTACAGTACCACCAAATCACAATCCCTCCAACTCTCAAAGTCTTCCCATTATAAGGGTGATTTGAAAGATTTTCATTGCTCAGAGGGAACAGTGTCCTCTGCAGAAGAAACAAAAAATCCACACAACTCTTTTTGCTAGACTTCCTCCAGGAACAATAGTCACTGCAAAGCAGAAGATGCATATTTCAAGAGAGACTTCCTCATGAAGAAATCCAGTCATCTATCTGGGAGTAGATAGGGCTGGGCAACTTATATCCCATAAGCTAAATGTAGCCTACAAATTTACTCAATCGCATTAACAACTCACATCTTTAAGGTTTTGGATTGTATTATTATTATAGTTGTTACTGCTGTTGTTGTTTCAGTTGGGCTTTTTTTTCAGTGTTATTTACTATTATGTAGACCAACAAAAATGTTTTAAAGGCAAATTTGACCGTCAGAATAAAAAACAATTTCCCATCTCTGTACTCCACGTTACTCCCCTCTCCATTAGGAAACTACCTTTTCCTTTTTATGTTTTCTTTCTTATGGTGGTATGACAAGAAATATTACAATCGGTTCAATATGCCTCTAGGAAGTAGCCATGAAATGTGATTTTCTTACCCCTGGCTGGTTTATGACCTTCAGAAAAGGAAAACAAATTCATTCTTAAGCAAAATATTGTAATCAATATTTCTCTGAATCCTGATAAAGATGAGTTCATAATTGGTTCAGGTATGATACAAATAAGAATCAAACAAGAAACTGCTCTGAAATATTCCAAAACCAGACGTTATTCCTGTAAAGATAATTTCTAAAGAATGTGTCTTGTTTCATTTATTATAGGATTCAGGGATATGGGAAACAATGGAGGAAAAAAGTGGCATTTAGGGAATGAAGTAATAATAAAATAGGTATCAGGATACTAATGGAAGACTAAAAACCAGTCTCCTTTGTAAACAAGAAGTATTATTCTTAGCCTCTATGAAATATAGTAACATATTGGATCCTTGGAGAGTTGTACCTGGATGTCACCCAAACAGTTCAGCTCTTCTATGTTTAAATTACAGATGTAGCAAAAGCATATTTTTGCTAATGTAGCATTTACATTTACTGAAATATTTATTGATAGGCATGAAAATGAATTAGAACCTTTGGAATGTATTAAAATGCACAAGAAAAGGAAGCAATGAATTACTTGCATATAATTTTTAAAGTATTACTGCTAGAGCAGCTGCCACATTGGAGCAATGCAAACGAGAACACAAATATTTTTAAGTATTCCTCAGTCACATACTCCACTCCAATACACATATTTTTCTGAAAGAGGATGGTCAAATGTATTTGAAGCAGTGTTCTATGTGTAAATAATCTATATTCAGCAAATACAGATAAACAGTAAGAAAAGCTTTTAGTCTTTTAAGACTCCCATAAATGACTTCTAGCGACAAATGACTGGTATGAAAGTTCCATTTAATTTTCTAGAGGTTTGGACTACAGAATTTAATAACTTTAAATTTCTTGTGAGTAGGTAAGTTGTAAGCATAGACCTAAAGCTAGAACTTGAGCCATACAACACCATTTGCTACTAAGAAAATGTTAGTTGACTTCAGTATTTTAATGTCCAGTTGATAAATAAGACTAGCTTGTGTTATAGCCATATTCTATACAGCTCATAGAAAATAATACTTACAAATCTTTTTCTATGCGATTGTCAAAGTACCATTTCATTTAATAATGCTTCAATGATAATATGCAATCTGCATCCAAAAGCTGGACATAGCTGTATTCGCTTTGGAGGTGAATACAATTTGATTACAGAAGCTTCATAAGATTACACTCCTTCTGATCTTTATATATAACCTCTAATAATTCCAATAAATGTATTCTTTCTTCACAATATCTAAACTAGATGGCTGTTACTTTCAAATAAGCTGGGCTTTTTTCCCTCTTTCCCCCCCCAGTTACAAATTCATCCTTTTTTCTTAGCATTTTATTTTTTTTTTCCTTTTTTTCTAACAAGGCTTCATAGCTTTCTTCTTGATTAATTTTATCTGAGTCCTGCCAGCTAAATATGAGTAAACAGATTAATGGATCTGATCTACCCATATCCTGCAGAACGGGGGATTTAGGTCCTTAAAAACTTCCTACTGAATGACAATCAGGTCCAAATATACCTGGGAATGTCTACTCTGTAAATGTTCTATTCCTTAGGTGCATCCCTTATTAGTTACACTATCACTTGGGCGGCTAATTTTGTCACTGCATAAGGCGTGCAGAGCTACTTGTTCTGGTAACATGGACTTAGTGCTCTGCTGCAGTCCACATTTATGTCTGATCATGTCAGGAATACAGAACTACTGTGACACTGGTGCTACTTCTTGCAGAGTGATCATGGTCACAACTACAGTCTTCTCAGCAAAGAGCTGGTCAGATTAGATTCTCATTAACAGAATGGCCTGAATGGACAGAAGGTCACCTAAGTTTGCCTTGCTGGACATTCTGTTTACAGAAACCCCTTCTTCTTTTGACTTTTTTCCTAGATGACTTAGGCTACATCTTTACTCTCTTAGGTAGTTGTGCTGAACGCTTTATAGTTTCCTGGACAAACACTGACTTCAATAAAGCATATTTACATGCAATACCCCAGAGTCCTGAGACCTTTTGGAGAAGATAGCTGTGTCCACTCTGCACACTGGACAGACTGCCATTACTGCACAAGGATCATCCCATCATTTGGTACATTTCAACAACACAAATCTATCTTGGATTTGTCTGCTTCTCACTTGCTTTCTGAAAGACATGCCCAGTAGATCCATTCAGCATTCATATTGCAATCATTGCGCAGCGATGGCTGCTCTTTGCTGTTCCTTCGATAGGTTTCGACTGGAGAGGACCATAGCAGAGCCCCTTTATGGGAAGGGGTCAGGCAATCCCAAATAAAGTAGTTGGGCTTGGCATTGTAGACTTCTCTCTCACAATATCACATACACATAAATGATTATTTTCTCTCTGTCCTTACACATGCAGCACCCTTTCCTGCCTGCCTGTCACAGGCCAAGAGATGCCAAAGACTCTGATCTTTCATGTTGTGGACTCAGACATAACTGACAGAGGCAATAATTTATTTTCATGAAGGATACCTACCTGTGGGATATCTGGAAAGCAAAGGACATGTAGTGAACAATCCAGGCTCAGACTGCGCGGACTTAATCTGCCTGTGAACAAGAAGGCCTCAAGGATGTTGCGAGTTAAAACCAATGTATGTAGCTATTAATAACGGCTGTGATTTTGTATTTCCCAAGGCTTACAAAGCGGCATGGTACGAGCTTACTGTAGGAATGTGTGGGATGGCATTACGCCTTCCTGATAAGTTGCATTCCAAGACTGGCCACAGGTGCTACTCTGTCAACAGGGGCCACATCCCGTACCACCGGCAGGAGTGTCTCGTTACAGCGTAGCAAAACAAGGCGGGAGTTGCCGATGCTGCTAGTAGCTATCCTGGGGATAAAGCCCAAGGCCGTGCTGACCAACTAACAATAGGCTTGTGTATAATAAACAATAGGCTTGTGTGTGATAAGGCAGTTACAGAGCTATATTAACCGTGCTGTGTCTGTAATAAACTGGCATTTGCTTGATCATATTGGTCGTGTGCTGTGTCCGTGACTTCTGCGTCAGCACCTACCAGTGCTGGTACCTTTCCACAGTTATAGCTATTCTAGAATTGCTGCCCTAATTCTGTTTATTTCACCTACACATTGTTCATTTAGATCCATCTTCCAACGATGACAGGAAAAATACATCTAGTATACTTCTTCTGCAGGGCTCTACCTGACTTTACACATAGGCATAGGCCACACAGGAAGAGAAAGTACCAGCAATATTCAGAAAGGCAAGAAAGAATATATCACTTTCACCATAAAATCAAAGTTTTGAACTAAACCAAAACCTCCAGGAACTGCATATGTTACAGATAAATTCCTGATAGTAACTATGCATTTGGTAACCTAGGTAGTAGGGTACACAGACAGCCAGGTCCTCCTTGTCCTTAGGGGTACTCTGTAGGCAGACAACTCAAAGTCTTCAGGTACATGAGGATCCAGACAGTAATTGGATCTAATGGCTCACAGTCCTGCCCCATTCCTCTTCTGTAATCCTCATGCATCTGTTTCCAAAACTAGTGTTTTACTGTCCTGTCCTCCAGGTCAACTAATCTCTGAGCTTCAGTCCCTGATACAAGCTAGACTAGATGAACTTTTCACCAACATTATCAGGCCGGCTGGGTCTGAAGCCTTAAGTGGATGGCAGTATTGGAACAGACCGTGCTGTCCCACATGTCCCCCACCCACCCGAGGTATTTGTTAAGGTTAGAAGGGCAAGTGTATTAGCAACTAACCAAGTCTGGAAACAGCGCACATTGCATTGTTGTCCCTGGGAGCCAGGCCTGGGTCAGAAAACTGTATGCAGATGAAAAGGTCTAAGAGCCTCTCTCCACCAGACTGTGTTTAAGTTTTGTCATCAGTATAACGCCTTCACATCACACAGATGGAAATTGCATGAATTAATCTATATGCCGCACAAAGTAAAAAACCTGGGATCCTAGGAAAATGAAAGTTCACTCTAATGTAATAGCATATAGATGTCCTTGTCATTTATGTTTGATTGACTGAATACTTTTCCTCACTGTGGACTGTGGACTAAAAAATCAATGAGGAAACATGTCAACTTTAATTGTTTTGGTTTTTATCCCCCAAAACTTTCATTTACAAGAAGTACATTAATTTACAAATTTAGCCAGCAATCAGAAGATCAGCAAAATAAAAACTTACTGTAATATCTTTTGTCATTCAGTTGGTCTATGGCATATTCCTTTTTTTCTTTTAAATTACACAAATAGATATTAGGGTTTAGGGACATGTTCTGCATATTGTAGTTAGTCTTACCATGTATCTTTCAAGCAGATGATACTCCAAAGTAAGATGCAGGTTTGCTTTCTGTCTTGGATTCTGAATGAGATAAATTCTTAAGAAATTCTGTGACCTACATTGCTCTCTGAGAAGTAAATATTGAGCCTGGCTTTTATGAAAGAACAGGAAAAAGATTACTTTAGTGATGTTTGATCCGTGTGACAGTAGCATGTGTATATGTGTATGTGTGCCTGTGATATGTGCAAGCAAAGGCACCATATGCACATGAAGAAACTGTTCTTAGATGTTTTAAAAAGCACTTACTGGTCTGCTTCTGTTAACATAATACACACTTATTTAGCTGTATGTTTACATACGCAGGCCAATACCCATACCTATATAAATATGGAGCCACATAAATTTGAGGAATCGGTACATTCTAAACAAAAGATGAAAAAAAGTCTTCGTTTATGCATACGCAGATGAGGGGTTATAATTCTATTTGATCTGTTGAGAATAATATTAACAGGATTTTAGCAGTGTTTATCTGTAAGAATTTGCTATCCACTGAAAGACAGGAAAAGTAAAGCTACAGGAATGCACAAAACAATGCAGAGCCCCCAATACAACCATGCAACATTAAGCTGAGGTAATTGGATCTCATATATTGCGTGGTTATGAGATAAGAAGAGACATATGAGACAAGAAGAGATATAAAGAGACTACAGGAAATGGAGCTTGCAGCTAGTTAATATATTTCTGCTTCACAGCTGCATACAAAATTCTGTTCTGGCATGATTCTGAGGAGTGGTCATATCGTCTTTTGGAGAAACCATAATATGTAAGACTGACTTGTGAACTGTCAGCAGAGTAACTTTGCAGTTACAGTTAGGTTGCAACTCTAACTTTTTCTTCCACATTTATAGGACTATTTGTAATTCCCGTTCCTAAATAAAAATGTCTTTAATTTTCATCTGGACTTGATTACTTGTTTGATTCTAGATTTGCCTCTTGCAATAAATTCCTTTATTCTTTGAAATGACATTTGAATCTGGAATTGAAGTTTTCATCCTGTAGAAATTTTACAAATTGGGGCATCTTTTCAATTATGAATCAGAATGAGGAATGCAAAAGGTGAATTTATAGCAAAAATAATGTTTTGAGAAAACTTGTTTCAGAGAAGGCAGAGTGCATACTTTCTATCATTTGTAGGCCAGCAATCTAGATCTGCCCAACTAGCTTGGGGAACTGAGACCATGCCTGTTTTCTGGGCAGAGATCCAGAAAAATAGATAGTCAGCCAAGAAACAGTCTGACCAGGAAACCATGCACCCTAGGTTATCCATCGAGCCGTGGCATTCCTGTATCCTACCAGTTGTACTATAACTTAGCCAGAGCTCCCAGGCACTTGGGCAGCCCGCAACTGAACAGGTGGGATTCCAGGGAGCCAGGGAAACCACGTGTTGGTCATTTGACTGGTATGTGAGTTGACAGAAAAACAGGCATTCATGCAAGCCTTCCAACCTACCCATCTGCTTTGTTTCTGATAAGTTTCTGTTAAGTCAACAAACTTGCAAGGAAAGCCTTTAATTGCATCAGGTTAACTATTTTCAGAGAAGAATTATTAGCTGTAAAGTTTTGCTCACTTCTGAGTTTGGACAATTCAGCAAGGTAGAGGAAGAACTATTGTATCATTTCAGTGTCATCCCGTTTAAGTCCTACAGCATAGATGATAAATTGGAGTATGCTGGAGTGCAGCCAGAATACACCACATTCCAGAAATTCCCACCTAGCATAATGACTCTTAGGGATGTTTCCATATTGGCATAAAATACAGTAGTCCTAAAATTATAAGTTACCTAGAATTCTTTGATAGCCCCACACATAAAAGCATAAAGGTAGTTAAAACCCAGACATACTGTTGCAGTGACTTGACTTGTGGCTCAAAAAATTACCTAGACCTCAGCATGTACTTATCCTTACAAGCAATACAAGGCAATCATTAAAATATTCTAAAGCAGAATATAAAATACAAATAAAATTTCCTAAATGCACCTTAAATTACCTTTCAATGACACATTGGTAAAAAATACTTCAGGTACTTTTTGTTTTCCTATTTTCCCTCCCCATAGAGTTTACAAGAGAATCAAGGGACAAATAGTTCCTACGGTGTTCTTACTTTGAATTGCTGCTTCGTCCTCATTTTGACACATCTGGGGCATGCAATTATTCACAAAGGTAATTTTCACATAAGAAAAGGACAGTGACCAGAAGGCAACATTTAGGTTGTGAATACACCATGACAATTTAATCAATGAAAAAACCCCAGTGTCAAGAACCAGCTTATTTCTGGGTTGACAAAGACTAACGTCTCATCAGTCGCCTGCGAAACTGACTAAAGACACAGAGAAGTCAGAGTCCTGGTGCAGCACAAAAGGACTATAAACGTTCAAATACATTAGTCATGAAGTTTGCGACAATCTCATCTTTAGATGCTTGTTTTATACTTAACAGTTGTCATGCATTTGTGCTTTATGCCCACCAAAACTAGTCTTTGTCCTTCTTAATTTGCAACTTCTGAAAATGACAATCCTTTTTCCTTTCTCAGTAAATTTCAACAGCCAGGTCAACAGAAAGGATTTAGCTGAGGTTTACTCATCTCAATGACACAATACTAGCTCAGAAATCCCAAACTAAAAATCATAAAAATCTCCACAATGTTGCCACCTAGTTATGGAAGTATTTACAGTGAATGGCATCTGGGCATGCCTGAAATGTTTTTAAAATACTAAATAGTTTAACTTTCAACTCCATCATGATCCACAAATTAGATGCTTGTTCACCTCTCTTGCCTGTTGGGCTCAGTCTCATAATGATGTTTTGTGCTACAGGTAATACATAAAGTAGACCGAGCTCAATACTTGCTGGAGGGTATAAGGATACAATTGCATTATTTTCTTGAGCTAATCATTACTAGGCCACATGCGTACCTACTGGTATCTATGCCATGGCATTGCAGAGGTGTAAGAGGAGGAAGAGGTGTATGGAGGTGTATGGAGGAAGACAACACCAGCTTCACTGTAAATAGCATAGTTTTACACCAGTTTGTGACAAATGTAAAACACATGTTGGTTCTCCAATGTGTGACCTACTCATCAGCCCTTCTGGTACTGCATGAGGGTATATTCTGAGTCTACTACAGCAAAGATATGCTAAAATGCAAAGCCTAACTGGACATCAATGGATGGAGACATTTAGAAGAGAAAGTGTTCCAAGTAATTTTCTGCTGACTGTTAATTGGCTTTCTGAATAAATCTTTCAAAACTAAATTAATTAATTGAAAATTATTTTCAGATAGCATGAAACAGCTGTCCATTTCAGCAAAGCCACGGAGGCGAAGGGTTCAGGAGCGGAGGGGTTGTGCAGGAGGATCCCTCCCAAAGCGGCAAAACCACAGCAAACCCGCAGCAAAAACCACAAAGGCAAAAGCGAAAGCGCAGGGAGAGCAGAGGGTAGCGCAGCCCCCCGCCCCAGGGCGGGAAGGCAGCTCTGCCTCAGCGTGGGCGGGGACAGGAGCGAAGCCGGCAGTTTGAAACAGAGTGTAAGCGCCATTTCGGTGAAGCTACTGAGGTGAAGGGTCGCGCCGGAGGATCCTTCCCAAAGCAGTGAAACCGCAGCAAAAAGCGTGAAGGCAAAAGCAAAAGCGCAGGAGAGCGAGGGTAGCGCAGCCCCCCCTCAGAGCGGGAAGGCGGGAGCTCCTGACGGGAGGCAGCTCTGCCTCAGCGTAGGCGGTCGCGGGAGCGAAGGCGGCAAAACCCCCGCACGTACAGAAGCTGCCCCCGGGGAGCGTGGGCGACGAGGAGCACGGCGTGGTGTGGCAGTTTGCGCAGGCAGTTCACTCAGGCAGGGGCATGCGGGCAGGGCGCAGTCCCCTTCCTAGCTCTAACAAGTAACTCCTCTAGTGGTCATCGCCTTCCCCCTCCCTGGAGAGGCCCCAGGCACGGTCTCCACTTGCCTGAGAACCACTGCCAGAAGGAACATGGTGACTCAGACGGAGCCCCCACAAAAACAAGCAGCTGCCCAGGTCTCTGACTGCAGGGAGTGCCTGAGCCTGGCACTCGCATCAGAGTGCAGCAGAAACAGCAGCTGCTTGTGGGGTGACCAGGTGGGTGATCTACTTTGCCTGATGGCAGAGCTGAAAGATGAAGCGGAAAGGTTAAGGAGCGTCAGGGAGTGAGAAGGGGAGATAGATTGGTGAAGCCACACGCTACCATCCCCAGGGCCAAGGCAGCAGATGGAGGCTCCACAGGAAGCAGAGGATCCCCCACCCTCTTACAACCAAGCAGAAGGTGGGAACCTAAGAGGTGGGGGGGAATGGAAACAGGTCCCTGCTTGGGATGGCAGGCAAATCCCCTCCTGGCCTCCCTCACTTTCCTAGCTGCCCTTACACAACAGATACAGGGCTCTGGGACTGGAGGGCCAAGCAAATGAGGATGTAGGTGAAGGTCCATCCAAGGTCTTGCCTAGGAAAAGTCAGTCAGCTCCACACATTATGGCTGCCTCTGTTAAGAAGGAGGGTAACTGTCGTAGGCTATTCCCTTCTGAGGGGAACAGAGGGCACAATATGCTAACCAGACCCATCCCACAGGGAAGTCTGCTGCATCCCTGGGGCCAGGGTTAGAGATTTAGAGATGTCACTAGGAAACTGCCTAGTGTGTTACCACCTGCTCTTGGTTGTGCCAGTGGGAAGCAATGACACTGTGAAGAGAGGTCCAAAAGGGGTTCAGGGCACTGGGGCAACTGGTCGCCGGACCAAGAGCGCACGTAATGTTTTCCTCAATCCCGTCAGTGGCAGGGAAGAATAATAGTGAAAGGAACAGGAAAACTCATCTAATCAACATGTGGCTCAGAGGCTGGTGCCATGGGAGGAATTTTGGTTTTTTTGATAATGGGGAAGTTTACATGGCACCAGAGCTGCTGGTGGGAGATGGAGTTCATCTATCTCAAAGCGGGGAAAGGATTCTTGCAGATAAATTTGCAGGGCTCATCAACAGGGCTTAAAATGAGGTTTGAAGGGGGAAGGCGGTATAGCCAGGCCCATTAGAAAGGAGCCTAGGGGTGGTGTGCCAGGGTTGGGGGTAAAAATGATAGCCCAGCTCAAGTGCATATACACAAATGCACATAACGTGGGTAACAAACAGGAGGACGTAGAAGACATTGTGCAGCTGGATAGCTATGACGTAGTTGCCATCACAGAGACATGGTGGGATGACTCCTATGAGTGGAGTACTGCAATGGGTGGCTATAAGTATTTCAAGAGGATAGACAAGGAAGGAGAGCCAGAGGTTTGTCTCTATATGGTATGGAGTGCTTCGACTGCATAGAGCTTAGGGATTGTCATGATAAGGTAGGGTGCTTATGGGTAAGGAAGAGGGCTACGGCCAGCATGGAAGGAGAAGCGGAAAATCCTGTGCTTGTGGGAAAATTCAGGCTGGAAAGGATGCCGGGAGGTCCCCAGTGAAGCCTCCTGCTCAAAGCAGCATCAGCCAGAAGGCGAGACGATGCGGCTCAGGGCTCTCTCCAGCCTGGTCTTGAGAAGCCCCAAGGATGCAGACAGCACAGCCTCTCTGGGCACCCTGCTCCACTCGGGACCATCCACGCAGGGAAAAAGGTCGCCGTTCCTCTCCAGTGCGAGCGTGCCTTGGTTCAGGTGAGGCCCGCTGCCTCTCATCCTACTGCCATGCACCTCTGTGGAGAACCTGGCTCAGCCTTCACAACATGCAAGTTGTAGCCTGGCTGCAGAGACCTGCTCTGGGCCCTCACCTTGCACCTTTCCGCTGAGGGTGGGCCGAAGAGACGTCTCTCTACTCCTCAGAGTCATCGTCTGCTTGCACTGCAGGCAGGATGTGGCCTTTTGCTGCTTGCTGTCCCCCAGGGCCTCTTCCACAGAGCTCATTTGGCACACACCTGGCTGGCTCTGAGAGTGAAGAAGCTGGGCTGCTGCTGGACCAGGCCAAAGCACGGGGACAGCGGCCTCCACACTTGGTCGCTAGGGGCGGCCAGCTTAGTGCCAATGCTGAGCAACTGCCCATGTCTTGGGAAGCCTCGGAGCTGCAAAGCCAGGAGATCTGTGCTGTGCCTCTCCTTGTGGTTCCCACTTTATCTTCTGGGTCAGTGCCTGCACGCTTCTATCCCTTGCCAATGTCTTATAAGGAAAATAGAAGCCTGGATAGTTTGTGGAGTGATCCTTTCTCTGCGCCCATGTGCAGCTTCTCGTGATGGCAAGCCTAGGCAGAGCTGCTTATTGCAGACTTACCGCTGACTTCTTTCTGGAAACAGGGTGTCCGGGCTTCCCCTGCAATACGGGCTCTCAGGCGCTGCTCCTGAACTCCCATTGCTCCAGAGCTTCTGCCTGTGGAAGAATTGGGCTTTGCTTGAACGTCACTCTGCTTCTGGATTGCTACTGAAACGCCACGATGCCCGAGGTCTGCAGTTTTGCTCTGCTGAGAGAGTTCAGGCCAAGGCGTGTGGACCAACAAAAGGGCCTTGTTCCCCTGGGATGAGGTTGGTGACCCAGAAAGCAGACAGCCAGAAGAGCACAGCAAGCCCCCTCCTGCCTGCCGGCCACAGCCATGGGGACTCGGGCTGGCAGAGTTTTGGCTGCTGAGCTAGAGAAGCGTCAGAGAAAGGCTGAGACTAGCGACAGGACAACGACCGGGAGCGTTTGGGTGCAGAGGCACCAGCGGGAGCAGCTGCTGGTCAAAGGCCTCGGGCAGCCCTGCCCCGGTGCTTGCAGGTGGGAATCAGGGAGAGCAAGAGGGAAACACCTTCTCTCGCAGCAGCTAACATTAGGTAAATGATCACACGCTCCTAGAAATGACAAGCACCTGGCTGTTTATTGGAGGCGAAAGAGGTGAATACGCAGGGGCCGCAGCAGCGTGGTGCCGGAGTGGGGGTAGTGTGCAGCAGCAGGGCCGGCCAGGCGCTCCCCTGTGCTCGGTGGTGTTGGCTCCTGAGGGGCGCCGGCTGCGGGAGCCTGCTGGGAAGTGGCGCTTGAGGGCCCCCGAGCTACGTTATCCCTCTGCTCGCGGCCTCTGCGCACAGGTCCCCTTCTCCCCACTGAGGGGTCGTAGTCGGTGGGCCTCCTGCGCAGGTCATAGCGCCACTGTGGGGATCTGCTCCGGATCCTGGCTGCGTTGCTTCGGTGCTGGGCGGAGAAGCTGACCACGTGCTCTTGGAAGTCGTCATCCGCTCTCACAGTGTGCAGCACCCGCTCGAAGGGCTGCCTGCAGAGCGGGCAGGCGTTCCTCCCTCTGGCCCACCGCCGGATGCAGGTAAGGCAAAAGCGGTGTAGGCAGAAGGCCACGTAGGCTGCGTTTTTGATGGGACCCAGGCAGATGGGGCATTGGCCGTTTGATGCTGTCTCTGACGGCCCAAGCGGGGACAGCTGGCTTGTGCCAGCCCTTGAGGCGCAGCCTCTCCCCTCCAGGGCTTCCACGGTGCCGCACACCATGTCCTGCCAAGAGAGAGAGGCAAAGTGCCTGACCTTTTCTGCTGCTAGGAGCGGGAAAGCAAGGAAAGTCCACAAAAGCTGTGGCAGAGGGGAGGTGAGGGTCTCCCGACAGGTCACCTTACGGGCTGCAAAGCAGCAGCTGTAGCAGGAGCAGCGGCAGCGGCGGCAGCCCTGTGGGCCAGCCATCCCCAAAGGCAGTGCTGCGCCCCTGCCTTCCCTCCTTACCTGCCCCAGGCAGGCAGCCTCCACTGGACGTTGTGGTGCTGGGGAAACCTCCAGCCCACGCACCAGGGAAGGGCAGGCTTGGGCCGAGGCTCCTGGGCAGGGAGAGCCCTCCTGGCTCTGCGTGGGAGAGTTTCCCACTGGGGCTTGGAAGGAGGTGGGACCCGGGCGGGACGTGCGTCTCTGTGCCCCTTTGGAGGTCTGCTGCAGGGCGGGAGGTAGGGAGGGGGAGCAGGAGGGGGAGCCCCGGTCTCCTCCACACCTTCCCCATGCTCAAGCCCAACTGGGTGAGAGACCCGGGGCAGGCTCTGGCGAGCTCTCAGGAGGCCGCGGGGAAGAGGTGGAATGCCCAAGAGCCCCAGGCCCCCACACTGTCTCCCAGACATGACCTGGTTTAGCGCAGGGTACCTGAAGGACGCGGTCAGGGAAGGCAGAGGAGCTCACTGGCAGTGTTCAGCACTGGGTGGCCCCAGCACCCTCCTCGTGCCCACAGCCCCGGCACAGCCCCTGTGTGGGACCCACAGCACCTCGCAGCTGGGCAGACGACAGAGGAGCGCTGGAGGAGGCTGCCTTCACTCAGCAACTGGAGCTGCTGCTCTCCGCCAAGCCAAAGCTTGAAGAGCAAGCCCACGGTCCTGCTGCAGGCTCCACACCTCGCGTGTGTGCCCGCAGGAGTCCTGGACAAAATGCCCAAGGACAGAGCCTGCGGCTGCTGAAAAGCAGCAAGGTCAGGGGGTTCTCACAGTCACTCTCTGACATCACAGCGGTTCCGGGAGCCGCCCGGCCAGGAAGCCAGCTGCCCCAAAGCAGGAAAGGCTGCCCTACAAGATGTTTGCTATCTTCTCACGGCCTTGCAGGTGGGCTTTAACCTCAGGCTGATCAGGTCCTGCGATGAGAAGCTGGTGCCCTGTGCAGCACCGATGGGCAGCCCAACAATGCAGGTGGGGGAGCCCTGGTGACCTCTTCAGCGCCAAGAGAGTGCCCTGGCTTGGCTCCTCTGATAGCTGTCACGGGAGAAGGATACGCCGCCTGTCACCAGAGGGAAAGCCCTAGAGATAGCCTGTCGTGGTTCAGCCCCCGTCACCAACAAAGCACCACGCAGCCGCCCGCTCGCTCGCTCGCTCGCTCCCCCCACCCCAGTGGGATGGGAGAGACAACCTGAGGAGCAAAAGTGAGAAAGGGACTCATGGCGTGAAACAAGGACAGTTTAATAATTAACATAAAACTGTGCGGTGATAATAAAAACAATTACATAGTGAAAAGCAAAATAACAAGGAGAGGCGAGGGTGTGGGGGCGGGGAGGGGGGGACTCGCTCACCACCCACGGACCAACACCGCCTGCCCCCAAGCCACAGTTCCTTTCCCCCCTGGCCAACTTCCCCCGGTTAATATATACCGGTCATGAAGCCTTATGATACGGAATATCCCCTGGCCAAGCCAGATCGACTGTCCCGGCCACGCCCCCTGCCCTCCCAGCCTCCCACAGCCCTGGCAGAGCACGGCGGCCAGAAAAGTCCTTGACCAGTACGAGCACCTCCTGGCAACCCTTAGCACCTAATTTGCATCAACCAAAACATCAGTGTGCCATCAACACCATTCTCATACTAAATCCAAAGCACACCACCCCAGCTACAGGGAAGAAAACTAACTCTATCCCAGCCAAAACCATGACTTGCCCTCGGTGCATCCATGTTGACTACTCCTGATCACCCCCTTGTCCTGCATGACCCTGGAAGTAGCTTCCCGGATTAGTAGTTTGAGCACCTTCTCAGGAAGGTGCTCAGGTGCTCAGGTGTCCGGCCTGTACTTCCCTCGGTCCCTCTTGCCCTTTTTGAAGCTAGGGGTGACTTTGGATTTCCTTCAGTCTTTGGGCACCTCTCCCAGTTGCC
The DNA here is from genome assembly GCF_949628215.1 of Phalacrocorax aristotelis. Taxonomy (NCBI): domain Eukaryota; kingdom Metazoa; phylum Chordata; class Aves; order Suliformes; family Phalacrocoracidae; genus Phalacrocorax; species Phalacrocorax aristotelis. The sequence goes on from NC_134276.1 coordinate 41,303,858, forward strand.
ACGATTCTTTAAAGGCTATCGAGAGCAGCCACAATTGTTTAAAAATTACCCAGAGCAGCCTCACAATGACATCAGGCAGCTCCCTCAGTCCTCTTGGGTGCTTCTAGTCAGGGCCCATGCACTTCTGCATGCCCGGTTTGCTCCAGTATTCTTTGACTCACTCCTCTTTCCAACAAGGGCGCAGCTTCTGTGCTCCAGACTTCCCCCCGCAGTCTCTGGGTCCTGGCATTTCTCAAGGCTGCACTTGCTCATAGAGACAGAAGCAAAGAAGCTTTTCTTCTTTCACTCAGTACCCCAGCCTTTCATGTCCTAGGGCACCAGGTCTCCTGCCTCCTTTGGCAACGGGCCCACACTTGCTCTAGTCTTCTCTTTGCCTCTTAGGTATTTAGAGAAGCCCTTCTTGTTGCCTCTCACGTCCTTGGCTGATTCAGTTCCAGGTAGGCTTTCAAATCTTACTGGCAAGACCCCTCCTTATGCAGCCCAGCATACCACTGGACTTCTCTGCCAGAATGGCACGGTGCTGGCTCCTGTTCAGCTCCCCGGCCACCATTCGCCCTGTCGGCAACCATTCGCCCCGTCACCCACCTGCAGAGCCGAGGTGGCCTACCCACAGAAATGCTGTGCAGGGGCCTTGGGGGCCGAAGGGGGCCAGCGTCGGCACCGCTGGAGGGGTCACTGCAGGATGCAGGGCAAGGGTGCTTGAGGGTGCCCAAACGTTACTGGAGGGTATTGTTGAGGGGCTTGTGGAAATGCATGAGGCTCACCCTCGGCTGCCTCGGGGAAGAGCCAAAGGTGGGGGAATGGGATGGGTGCACCTGGGTGGGGGAGAAAGCAGCATGGAAGGAGAAGCGGAAAATCCTGTGCTTGTGGGAAAATTCAGGCTGGAAAGGATGCCGGGAGGTCCCCAGTGAAGCCTCCTGCTCAAAGCAGCATCAGCCAGAAGGCGAGACGATGCGGCTCAGGGCTCTCTCCAGCCTGGTCTTGAGAAGCCCCAAGGATGCAGACAGCACAGCCTCTCTGGGCACCCTGCTCCACTCGGGACCGTCCACGCAGGGAAAAAGGTCGCCGTTCCTCTCCAGTGCGAGCGTGCCTTGGTTCAGGTGAGGCCCGCTGCCTCTCATCCTACTGCCATGCACCTCTGTGGAGAACCTGGCTCAGCCTTCGCAACATGCAAGTTGTAGCCCGGCTGCAGAGACCTGCTCTGGGCCCTCACCTTGCACCTTTCCGCTGAGGGTGGGCCGAAGAGACGTCTCTCTACTCCTCAGAGTCATCGTCTGCTTGCACTGCAGGCAGGATGTGGCCTTTTGCTGCTTGCTGTCCCCCAGGGCCTCTTCCACAGAGCTCATTTGGCACACACCTGGCTGGCTCTGAGAGTGAAGAAGCTGGGCTGCTGCTGGACCAGGCCAAAGCACGGGGACAGCTGCCTCCACACTTGGTCGCTAGGGGCGGCCAGCTTAGTGCCAATGCTGAGCAACTGCCCATGTCTTGGGAAGCCTCGGAGCTGCAAAGCCAGGAGATCTGTGCTGTGCCTCTCCTTGTGGTTCCCACTTTATCTTCTGGGTCAGTGCTTGCACGCTTCTATCCCTTGCCAATGTCTTATAAGGAAAATAGAAGCCTGGATAGTTTGTGGAGTGATCCTTTCTCTGCGCCCATGTGCAGCTTCTCGTGATGGCAAGCCTAGGCAGAGCTGCTTATTGCAGACTTACCGCTGACTTCTTTCTGGAAACAGGGTGTCCGGGCTTCCCCTGCAATACGGGCTCTCAGGCGCTGCTCCTGAACTCCCATTGCTCCAGAGCTTCTGCCTGTGGAAGAATTGGGCTTTGCTTGAACGTCACTCTGCTTCTGGATTGCTACTGAAACGCCACGATGCCCGAGGTCTGCAGTTTTGCTCTGCTGAGAGAGTTCAGGCCAAGGCGTGTGGACCAACAAAAGGGCCTTGTTCCCCTGGGATGAGGTTGGTGACCCAGAAAGCAGACAGCCAGAAGAGCACAGCAAGCCCCCTCCTGCCTGCCGGCCACAGCCATGGGGACTCGGGCTGGCAGAGTTTTGGCTGCTGAGCTAGAGAAGCGTCAGAGAAAGGCTGAGACTAGCAACAGGACAACGACCGGGAGCGTTTGGGTGCAGAGGCACCAGCGGGAGCAGCTGCTGGTCAAAGGCCTCGGGCAGCCCTGCCCCGGTGCTTGCAGGTGGGAATCAGGGAGAGCAAGAGGGAAACACCTTCTCTCGCAGCAGCTAACATTAGGTAAATGATCACACGCTCCTAGAAATGACAAGCACCTGGCTGTTTATTGGAGGCGAAAGAGGTGAATACGCAGGGGCCGCAGCAGCGTGGTGCCGGAGTGGGGGTAGTGTGCAGCAGCAGGGCCGGCCAGGCGCTCCCCTGTGCTCGGTGGTGTTGGCTCCTGAGGGGCGCCGGCTGCGGGAGCCTGCTGGGAAGTGGCGCTTGAGGGCCCCCGAGCTACGTTATCCCTCTGCTCGCGGCCTCTGCGCACAGGTCCCCTTCTCCCCACTGAGGGGTCGTAGTCGGTGGGCCTCCTGCGCAGGTCATAGCGCCACTGTGGGGATCTGCTCCGGATCCTGGCTGCGTTGCTTCGGTGCTGGGCGGAGAAGCTGACCACGTGCTCTTGGAAGTCGTCATCCGCTCTCACAGTGTGCAGCACCCGCTCGAAGGGCTGCCTGCAGAGCGGGCAGGCGTTCCTCCCTCTGGCCCACCGCCGGATGCAGGTAAGGCAAAAGCGGTGTAGGCAGAAGGCCACGTAGGCTGCGTTTTTGATGGGACCCAGGCAGATGGGGCATTGGCCGTTTGATGCTGTCTCTGACGGCCCAAGCGGGGACAGCTGGCTTGTGCCAGCCCTTGAGGCGCAGCCTCTCCCCTCCAGGGCTTCCACGGTGCCGCACACCATGTCCTGCCAAGAGAGAGAGGCAAAGTGCCTGACCTTTTCTGCTGCTAGGAGCGGGAAAGCAAGGAAAGTCCACAAAAGCTGTGGCAGAGGGGAGGTGAGGGTCTCCCGACAGGTCACCTTACGGGCTGCAAAGCAGCAGCTGTAGCAGGAGCAGCGGCAGCGGCGGCAGCCCTGTGGGCCAGCCATCCCCAAAGGCAGTGCTGCGCCCCTGCCTTCCCTCCTTACCTGCCCCAGGCAGGCAGCCTCCACTGGACGTTGTGGTGCTGGGGAAACCTCCAGCCCACGCACCAGGGAAGGGCAGGCTTGGGCCGAGGCTCCTGGGCAGGGAGAGCCCTCCTGGCTCTGCGTGGGAGAGTTTCCCACTGGGGCTTGGAAGGAGGTGGGACCCGGGCGGGACGTGCGTCTCTGTGCCCCTTTGGAGGTCTGCTGCAGGGCGGGAGGTAGGGAGGGGGAGCAGGAGGGGGAGCCCCGGTCTCCTCCACACCTTCCCCATGCTCAAGCCCAACTGGGTGAGAGACCCGGGGCAGGCTCTGGCGAGCTCTCAGGAGGCCGCGGGGAAGAGGTGGAATGCCCAAGAGCCCCAGGCCCCCACACTGTCTCCCAGACATGACCTGGTTTAGCGCAGGGTACCTGAAGGACGCGGTCAGGGAAGGCAGAGGAGCTCACTGGCAGTGTTCAGCACTGGGTGGCCCCAGCACCCTCCTCGTGCCCACAGCCCCGGCACAGCCCCTGTGTGGGACCCACAGCACCTCGCAGCTGGGCAGACGACAGAGGAGCGCTGGAGGAGGCTGCCTTCACTCAGCAACTGGAGCTGCTGCTCTCCGCCAAGCCAAAGCTTGAAGAGCAAGCCCACGGTCCTGCTGCAGGCTCCACACCTCGCGTGTGTGCCCGCAGGAGTCCTGGACAAAATGCCCAAGGACAGAGCCTGCGGCTGCTGAAAAGCAGCAAGGTCAGGGGGTTCTCACAGTCACTCTCTGACATCACAGCGGTTCCGGGAGCCGCCCGGCCAGGAAGCCAGCTGCCCCAAAGCAGGAAAGGCTGCCCTACAAGATGTTTGCTATCTTCTCACGGCCTTGCAGGTGGGCTTTAACCTCAGGCTGATCAGGTCCTGCGATGAGAAGCTGGTGCCCTGTGCAGCACCGATGGGCAGCCCAACAATGCAGGTGGGGGAGCCCTGGTGACCTCTTCAGCGCCAAGAGAGTGCCCTGGCTTGGCTCCTCTGATAGCTGTCACGGGAGAAGGATACGCCGCCTGTCACCAGAGGGAAAGCCCTAGAGATAGCCTGTCGTGGTTCAGCCCCCGTCACCAACAAAGCACCACGCAGCCGCCCGCTCGCTCGCTCGCTCGCTCCCCCCACCCCAGTGGGATGGGAGAGACAACCTGAGGAGCAAAAGTGAGAAAGGGACTCATGGCGTGAAACAAGGACAGTTTAATAATTAACATAAAACTGTGCGGTGATAATAAAAACAATTACATAGTGAAAAGCAAAATAACAAGGAGAGGCGAGGGTGTGGGGGCGGGGAGGGGGGGACTCGCTCACCACCCACGGACCAACACCGCCTGCCCCCAAGCCACAGTTCCTTTCCCCCCTGGCCAACTTCCCCCGGTTAATATATACCGGTCATGAAGCCTTATGATACGGAATATCCCCTGGCCAAGCCAGATCGACTGTCCCGGCCACGCCCCCTGCCCTCCCAGCCTCCCACAGCCCTGGCAGAGCACGGCGGCCAGAAAAGTCCTTGACCAGTACGAGCACCTCCTGGCAACCCTTAGCACCTAATTTGCATCAACCAAAACATCAGTGTGCCATCAACACCATTCTCATACTAAATCCAAAGCACACCACCCCAGCTACAGGGAAGAAAACTAACTCTATCCCAGCCAAAACCATGACTTGCCCTCGGTGCATCCATGTTGACTACTCCTGATCACCCCCTTGTCCTGCATGACCCTGGAAGTAGCTTCCCGGATTAGTAGTTTGAGCACCTTCTCAGGAAGGTGCTCAGGTGCTCAGGTGTCCGGCCTGTACTTCCCTCGGTCCCTCTTGCCCTTTTTGAAGCTAGGGGTGACTTTGGATTTCCTTCAGTCTTTGGGCACCTCTCCCAGTTGCCACGATTCTTTAAAGGCTATCGAGAGCAGCCACAATTGTTTAAAAATTACCCAGAGCAGCCTCACAATGACATCAGGCAGCTCCCTCAGTCCTCTTGGGTGCTTCTAGTCAGGGCCCATGCACTTCTGCATGCCCGGTTTGCTCCAGTATTCTTTGACTCACTCCTCTTTCCAACAAGGGCGCAGCTTCTGTGCTCCAGACTTCCCCCCGCAGTCTCTGGGTCCTGGCATTTCTCAAGGCTGCACTTGCTCATAGAGACAGAAGCAAAGAAGCTTTTCTTCTTTCACTCAGTACCCCAGCCTTTCATGTCCTAGGGCACCAGGTCTCCTGCCTCCTTTGGCAACGGGCCCACACTTGCTCTAGTCTTCTCTTTGCCTCTTAGGTATTTAGAGAAGCCCTTCTTGTTGCCTCTCACGTCCTTGGCTGATTCAGTTCCAGGTAGGCTTTCAAATCTTACTGGCAAGACCCCTCCTTATGCAGCCCAGCATACCACTGGACTTCTCTGCCAGAATGGCACGGTGCTGGCTCCTGTTCAGCTCCCCGGCCACCATTCGCCCTGTCGGCAACCATTCGCCCCGTCACCCACCTGCAGAGCCGAGGTGGCCTACCCACAGAAATGCTGTGCAGGGGCCTTGGGGGCCGAAGGGGGCCAGCGTCGGCACCGCTGGAGGGGTCACTGCAGGATGCAGGGCAAGGGTGCTTGAGGGTGCCCAAACGTTACTGGAGGGTATTGTTGAGGGGCTTGTGGAAATGCATGAGGCTCACCCTCGGCTGCCTCGGGGAAGAGCCAAAGGTGGGGGAATGGGATGGGTGCACCTGGGTGGGGGAGAAAGCAGCATGGAAGGAGAAGCGGAAAATCCTGTGCTTGTGGGAAAATTCAGGCTGGAAAGGATGCCGGGAGGTCCCCAGTGAAGCCTCCTGCTCAAAGCAGCATCAGCCAGAAGGCGAGACGATGCGGCTCAGGGCTCTCTCCAGCCTGGTCTTGAGAAGCCCCAAGGATGCAGACAGCACAGCCTCTCTGGGCACCCTGCTCCACTCGGGACCGTCCACGCAGGGAAAAAGGTCGCCGTTCCTCTCCAGTGCGAGCGTGCCTTGGTTCAGGTGAGGCCCGCTGCCTCTCATCCTACTGCCATGCACCTCTGTGGAGAACCTGACTCAGCCTTCGCAACATGCAAGTTGTAGCCCGGCTGCAGAGACCTGCTCTGGGCCCTCACCTTGCACCTTTCCGCTGAGGGTGGGCCGAAGAGACGTCTCTCTACTCCTCAGAGTCATCGTCTGCTTGCACTGCAGGCAGGATGTGGCCTTTTGCTGCTTGCTGTCCCCCAGGGCCTCTTCCACAGAGCTCATTTGGCACACACCTGGCTGGCTCTGAGAGTGAAGAAGCTGGGCTGCTGCTGGACCAGGCCAAAGCACGGGGACAGCTGCCTCCACACTTGGTCGCTAGGGGCGGCCAGCTTAGTGCCAATGCTGAGCAACTGCCCATGTCTTGGGAAGCCTCGGAGCTGCAAAGCCAGGAGATCTGTGCTGTGCCTCTCCTTGTGGTTCCCACTTTATCTTCTGGGTCAGTGCCTGCACGCTTCTATCCCTTGCCAATGTCTTATAAGGAAAATAGAAGCCTGGATAGTTTGTGGAGTGATCCTTTCTCTGCGCCCATGTGCAGCTTCTCGTGATGGCAAGCCTAGGCAGAGCTGCTTATTGCAGACTTACCGCTGACTTCTTTCTGGAAACAGGGTGTCCGGGCTTCCCCTGCAATACGGGCTCTCAGGCGCTGCTCCTGAACTCCCATTGCTCCAGAGCTTCTGCCTGTGGAAGAATTGGGCTTTGCTTGAACGTCACTCTGCTTCTGGATTGCTACTGAAACGCCACGATGCCCGAGGTCTGCAGTTTTGCTCTGCTGAGAGAGTTCAGGCCAAGGCGTGTGGACCAACAAAAGGGCCTTGTTCCCCTGGGATGAGGTTGGTGACCCAGAAAGCAGACAGCCAGAAGAGCACAGCAAGCCCCCTCCTGCCTGCCGGCCACAGCCATGGGGACTCGGGCTGGCAGAGTTTTGGCTGCTGAGCTAGAGAAGCGTCAGAGAAAGGCTGAGACTAGCAACAGGACAACGACCGGGAGCGTTTGGGTGCAGAGGCACCAGCGGGAGCAGCTGCTGGTCAAAGGCCTCGGGCAGCCCTGCCCCGGTGCTTGCAGGTGGGAATCAGGGAGAGCAAGAGGGAAACACCTTCTCTCGCAGCAGCTAACATTAGGTAAATGATCACACGCTCCTAGAAATGACAAGCACCTGGCTGTTTATTGGAGGCGAAAGAGGTGAATACGCAGGGGCCGCAGCAGCGTGGTGCCGGAGTGGGGGTAGTGTGCAGCAGCAGGGCCGGCCAGGCGCTCCCCTGTGCTCGGTGGTGTTGGCTCCTGAGGGGCGCCGGCTGCGGGAGCCTGCTGGGAAGTGGCGCTTGAGGGCCCCCGAGCTACGTTATCCCTCTGCTCGCGGCCTCTGCGCACAGGTCCCCTTCTCCCCACTGAGGGGTCGTAGTCGGTGGGCCTCCTGCGCAGGTCATAGCGCCACTGTGGGGATCTGCTCCGGATCCTGGCTGCGTTGCTTCGGTGCTGGGCGGAGAAGCTGACCACGTGCTCTTGGAAGTCGTCATCCGCTCTCACAGTGTGCAGCACCCGCTCGAAGGGCTGCCTGCAGAGCGGGCAGGCGTTCCTCCCTCTGGCCCACCGCCGGATGCAGGTAAGGCAAAAGCGGTGTAGGCAGAAGGCCACGTAGGCTGCGTTTTTGATGGGACCCAGGCAGATGGGGCATTGGCCGTTTGATGCTGTCTCTGACGGCCCAAGCGGGGACAGCTGGCTTGTGCCAGCCCTTGAGGCGCAGCCTCTCCCCTCCAGGGCTTCCACGGTGCCGCACACCATGTCCTGCCAAGAGAGAGAGGCAAAGTGCCTGACCTTTTCTGCTGCTAGGAGCGGGAAAGCAAGGAAAGTCCACAAAAGCTGTGGCAGAGGGGAGGTGAGGGTCTCCCGACAGGTCACCTTACGGGCTGCAAAGCAGCAGCTGTAGCAGGAGCAGCGGCAGCGGCGGCAGCCCTGTGGGCCAGCCATCCCCAAAGGCAGTGCTGCGCCCCTGCCTTCCCTCCTTACCTGCCCCAGGCAGGCAGCCTCCACTGGACGTTGTGGTGCTGGGGAAACCTCCAGCCCACGCACCAGGGAAGGGCAGGCTTGGGCCGAGGCTCCTGGGCAGGGAGAGCCCTCCTGGCTCTGCGTGGGAGAGTTTCCCACTGGGGCTTGGAAGGAGGTGGGACCCGGGCGGGACGTGCGTCTCTGTGCCCCTTTGGAGGTCTGCTGCAGGGCGGGAGGTAGGGAGGGGGAGCAGGAGGGGGAGCCCCGGTCTCCTCCACACCTTCCCCATGCTCAAGCCCAACTGGGTGAGAGACCCGGGGCAGGCTCTGGCGAGCTCTCAGGAGGCCGCGGGGAAGAGGTGGAATGCCCAAGAGCCCCAGGCCCCCACACTGTCTCCCAGACATGACCTGGTTTAGCGCAGGGTACCTGAAGGACGCGGTCAGGGAAGGCAGAGGAGCTCACTGGCAGTGTTCAGCACTGGGTGGCCCCAGCACCCTCCTCGTGCCCACAGCCCCGGCACAGCCCCTGTGTGGGACCCACAGCACCTCGCAGCTGGGCAGACGACAGAGGAGCGCTGGAGGAGGCTGCCTTCACTCAGCAACTGGAGCTGCTGCTCTCCGCCAAGCCAAAGCTTGAAGAGCAAGCCCACGGTCCTGCTGCAGGCTCCACACCTCGCGTGTGTGCCCGCAGGAGTCCTGGACAAAATGCCCAAGGACAGAGCCTGCGGCTGCTGAAAAGCAGCAAGGTCAGGGGGTTCTCACAGTCACTCTCTGACATCACAGCGGTTCCGGGAGCCGCCCGGCCAGGAAGCCAGCTGCCCCAAAGCAGGAAAGGCTGCCCTACAAGATGTTTGCTATCTTCTCACGGCCTTGCAGGTGGGCTTTAACCTCAGGCTGATCAGGTCCTGCGATGAGAAGCTGGTGCCCTGTGCAGCACCGATGGGCAGCCCAACAATGCAGGTGGGGGAGCCCTGGTGACCTCTTCAGCGCCAAGAGAGTGCCCTGGCTTGGCTCCTCTGATAGCTGTCACGGGAGGAGGATACGCCGCCTGTCACCAGAGGGAAAGCCCTAGAGATAGCCTGTCGTGGTTCAGCCCCCGTCACCAACAAAGCACCACGCAGCCGCCCGCTCGCTCGCTCGCTCGCTCCCCCCACCCCAGTGGGATGGGAGAGACAACCTGAGGAGCAAAAGTGAGAAAGGGACTCATGGCGTGAAACAAGGACAGTTTAATAATTAACATAAAACTGTGCGGTGATAATAAAAACAATTACATAGTGAAAAGCAAAATAACAAGGAGAGGCGAGGGTGTGGGGGCGGGGAGGGGGGGACTCGCTCACCACCCACGGACCAACACCGCCTGCCCCCAAGCCACAGTTCCTTTCCCCCCTGGCCAACTTCCCCCGGTTAATATATACCGGTCATGAAGCCTTATGATACGGAATATCCCCTGGCCAAGCCAGATCGACTGTCCCGGCCACGCCCCCTGCCCTCCCAGCCTCCCACAGCCCTGGCAGAGCACGGCGGCCAGAAAAGTCCTTGACCAGTACGAGCACCTCCTGGCAACCCTTAGCACCTAATTTGCATCAACCAAAACATCAGTGTGCCATCAACACCATTCTCATACTAAATCCAAAGCACACCACCCCAGCTACAGGGAAGAAAACTAACTCTATCCCAGCCAAAACCATGACTTGCCCTCGGTGCATCCATGTTGACTACTCCTGATCACCCCCTTGTCCTGCATGACCCTGGAAGTAGCTTCCCGGATTAGTAGTTTGAGCACCTTCTCAGGAAGGTGCTCAGGTGCTCAGGTGTCCGGCCTGTACTTCCCTCGGTCCCTCTTGCCCTTTTTGAAGCTAGGGGTGACTTTGGATTTCCTTCAGTCTTTGGGCACCTCTCCCAGTTGCCACGATTCTTTAAAGGCTATCGAGAGCAGCCACAATTGTTTAAAAATTACCCAGAGCAGCCTCACAATGACATCAGGCAGCTCCCTCAGTCCTCTTGGGTGCTTCTAGTCAGGGCCCATGCACTTCTGCATGCCCGGTTTGCTCCAGTATTCTTTGACTCACTCCTCTTTCCAACAAGGGCGCAGCTTCTGTGCTCCAGACTTCCCCCCGCAGTCTCTGGGTCCTGGCATTTCTCAAGGCTGCACTTGCTCAGAGACAGAAGCAAAGAAGCTTTTCTTCTTTCACTCAGTACCCCAGCCTTTCATGTCCTAGGGCACCAGGTCTCCTGCCTCCTTTGGCAACGGGCCCACACTTGCTCTAGTCTTCTCTTTGCCTCTTAGGTATTTAGAGAAGCCCTTCTTGTTGCCTCTCACGTCCTTGGCTGATTCAGTTCCAGGTAGGCTTTCAAATCTTACTGGCAAGACCCCTCCTTATGCAGCCCAGCATACCACTGGACTTCTCTGCCAGAATGGCACGGTGCTGGCTCCTGTTCAGCTCCCCGGCCACCATTCGCCCTGTCGGCAACCATTCGCCCCGTCACCCACCTGCAGAGCCGAGGTGGCCTACCCACAGAAATGCTGTGCAGGGGCCTTGGGGGCCGAAGGGGGCCAGCGTCGGCACCGCTGGAGGGGTCATTGCAGGATGCAGGGCAAGGGTGCTTGAGGGTGCCCAAACGTTACTGGAGGATATTGTTGAGGGGCTTGTGGAAATGCGTGAGGCTCACCCTCGGCTGCCTCGGGGAAGAGCCAAAGGTGGGGGAATGGGATGGGTGCACCTGGGTGGGGGAGAAAGCAGCATGGAAGGAGAAGCGGAAAATCCTGTGCTTGTGGGAAAATTCAGGCTGGAAAGGATGCCGGGAGGTCCCCAGTGAAGCCTCCTGCTCAAAGCAGCATCAGCCAGAAGGCGAGACGATGCGGCTCAGGGCTCTCTCCAGCCTGGTCTTGAGAAGCCCCAAGGATGCAGACAGCACAGCCTCTCTGGGCACCCTGCTCCACTCGGGACCATCCACGCAGGGAAAAAGGTCGCCGTTCCTCTCCAGTGCGAGCGTGCCTTGGTTCAGGTGAGGCCCGCTGCCTCTCATCCTACTGCCATGCACCTCTGTGGAGAACCTGGCTCAGCCTTCGCAACATGCAAGTTGTAGCCCGGCTGCAGAGACCTGCTCTGGGCCCTCACCTTGCACCTTTCCGCTGAGGGTGGGCCGAAGAGACGTCTCTCTACTCCTCAGAGTCGTCGTCTGCTTGCACTGCAGGCAGGATGTGGCCTTTTGCTGCTTGCTGTCCCCCAGGGCCTCTTCCACAGAGCTCATTTGGCACACACCTGGCTGGCTCTGAGAGTGAAGAAGCTGGGCTGCTGCTGGACCAGGCCAAAGCACGGGGACAGCTGCCTCCACACTTGGTCGCTAGGGGCGGCCAGCTTAGTGCCAATGCTGAGCAACTGCCCATGTCTTGGGAAGCCTCGGAGCTGCAAAGCCAGGAGATCTGTGCTGTGCCTCTCCTTGTGGTTCCCACTTTATCTTCTGGGTCAGTGCCTGCACGCTTCTATCCCTTGCCAATGTCTTATAAGGAAAATAGAAGCCTGGATAGTTTGTGGAGTGATCCTTTCTCTGCGCCCATGTGCAGCTTCTCGTGATGGCAAGCCTAGGCAGAGCTGCTTATTGCAGACTTACCGCTGACTTCTTTCTGGAAACAGGGTGTCCGGGCTTCCCCTGCAATACGGGCTCTCAGGCGCTGCTCCTGAACTCCCATTGCTCCAGAGCTTCTGCCTGTGGAAGAATTGGGCTTTGCTTGAACGTCACTCTGCTTCTGGATTGCTACTGAAACGCCACGATGCCCGAGGTCTGCAGTTTTGCTCTGCTGAGAGAGTTCAGGCCAAGGCGTGTGGACCAACAAAAGGGCCTTGTTCCCCTGGGATGAGGTTGGTGACCCAGAAAGCAGACAGCCAGAAGAGCACAGCAAGCCCCCTCCTGCCTGCCGGCCACAGCCATGGGGACTCGGGCTGGCAGAGTTTTGGCTGCTGAGCTAGAGAAGCGTCAGAGAAAGGCTGAGACTAGCGACAGGACAACGACCGGGAGCGTTTGGGTGCAGAGGCACCAGCGGGAGCAGCTGCTGGTCAAAGGCCTCGGGCAGCCCTGCCCCAGTGCTTGCAGGTGGGAATCAGGGAGAGCAAGAGGGAAACACCTTCTCTCGCAGCAGCTAACATTAGGTAAATGATCACACGCTCCTAGAAATGACAAGCACCTGGCTGTTTATTGGAGGCGAAAGAGGTGAATACGCAGGGGCCGCAGCAGCGTGGTGCCGGAGTGGGGGTAGTGTGCAGCAGCAGGGCCGGCCAGGCGCTCCCCTGTGCTCGGTGGTGTTGGCTCCTGAGGGGCGCCGGCTGCGGGAGCCTGCTGGGAAGTGGCGCTTGAGGGCCCCCGAGCTACGTTATCCCTCTGCTCGCGGCCTCTGCGCACAGGTCCCCTTCTCCCCACTGAGGGGTCGTAGTCGGTGGGCCTCCTGCGCAGGTCATAGCGCCACTGTGGGGATCTGCTCCGGATCCTGGCTGCGTTGCTTCGGTGCTGGGCGGAGAAGCTGACCACGTGCTCTTGGAAGTCGTCATCCGCTCTCACAGTGTGCAGCACCCGCTCGAAGGGCTGCCTGCAGAGCGGGCAGGCGTTCCTCCCTCTGGCCCACCGCCGGATGCAGGTAAGGCAAAAGCGGTGTAGGCAGAAGGCCACGTAGGCTGCGTTTTTGATGGGACCCAGGCAGATGGGGCATTGGCCGTTTGATGCTGTCTCTGACGGCCCAAGCGGGGACAGCTGGCTTGTGCCAGCCCTTGAGGCGCAGCCTCTCCCCTCCAGGGCTTCCACGGTGCCGCACACCATGTCCTGCCAAGAGAGAGAGGCAAAGTGCCTGACCTTTTCTGCTGCTAGGAGCGGGAAAGCAAGGAAAGTCCACAAAAGCTGTGGCAGAGGGGAGGTGAGGGTCTCCCGACGGGTCACCTTACGGGCTGCAAAGCAGCAGCTGTAGCAGGAGCAGCGGCAGCGGCGGCAGCCCTGTGGGCCAGCCATCCCCAAAGGCAGTGCTGCGCCCCTGCCTTCCCTCCTTACCTGCCCCAGGCAGGCAGCCTCCACTGGACGTTGTGGTGCTGGGGAAACCTCCAGCCCACGCACCAGGGAAGGGCAGGCTTGGGCCGAGGCTCCTGGGCAGGGAGAGCCCTCCTGGCTCTGCGTGGGAGAGTTTCCCACTGGGGCTTGGAAGGAGGTGGGACCCGGGCGGGACGTGCGTCTCTGTGCCCCTTTGGAGGTCTGCTGCAGGGCGGGAGGTAGGGAGGGGGAGCAGGAGGGGGAGCCCCGGTCTCCTCCACACCTTCCCCATGCTCAAGCCCAACTGGGTGAGAGACCCGGGGCAGGCTCTGGCGAGCTCTCAGGAGGCCGCGGGGAAGAGGTGGAATGCCCAAGAGCCCCAGGCCCCCACACTGTCTCCCAGACATGACCTGGTTTAGCGCAGGGTACCTGAAGGACGCGGTCAGGGAAGGCAGAGGAGCTCACTGGCAGTGTTCAGCACTGGGTGGCCCCAGCACCCTCCTCGTGCCCACAGCCCCGGCACAGCCCCTGTGTGGGACCCACAGCACCTCGCAGCTGGGCAGACGACAGAGGAGCGCTGGAGGAGGCTGCCTTCACTCAGCAACTGGAGCTGCTGCTCTCCGCCAAGCCAAAGCTTGAAGAGCAAGCCCACGGTCCTGCTGCAGGCTCCACACCTCGCGTGTGTGCCCGCAGGAGTCCTGGACAAAATGCCCAAGGACAGAGCCTGCGGCTGCTGAAAAGCAGCAAGGTCAGGGGGTTCTCACAGTCACTCTCTGACATCACAGCGGTTCCGGGAGCCGCCCGGCCAGGAAGCCAGCTGCCCCAAAGCAGGAAAGGCTGCCCTACAAGATGTTTGCTATCTTCTCACGGCCTTGCAGGTGGGCTTTAACCTCAGGCTGATCAGGTCCTGCGATGAGAAGCTGGTGCCCTGTGCAGCACCGATGGGCAGCCCAACAATGCAGGTGGGGGAGCCCTGGTGACCTCTTCAGCGCCAAGAGAGTGCCCTGGCTTGGCTCCTCTGATAGCTGTCACGGGAGGAGGATACGCCGCCTGTCACCAGAGGGAAAGCCCTAGAGATAGCCTGTCGTGGTTCAGCCCCCGTCACCAACAAAGCACCACGCAGCCGCCCGCTCGCTCGCTCGCTCGCTCCCCCCACCCCAGTGGGATGGGAGAGACAACCTGAGGAGCAAAAGTGAGAAAGGGACTCATGGCGTGAAACAAGGACAGTTTAATAATTAACATAAAACTGTGCGGTGATAATAAAAACAATTACATAGTGAAAAGCAAAATAACAAGGAGAGGCGAGGGTGTGGGGGCGGGGAGGGGGGGACTCGCTCACCACCCACGGACCAACACCGCCTGCCCCCAAGCCACAGTTCCTTTCCCCCCTGGCCAACTTCCCCCGGTTAATATATACCGGTCATGAAGCCTTATGATACGGAATATCCCCTGGCCAAGCCAGATCGACTGTCCCGGCCACGCCCCCTGCCCTCCCAGCCTCCCACAGCCCTGGCAGAGCACGGCGGCCAGAAAAGTCCTTGACCAGTACGAGCACCTCCTGGCAACCCTTAGCACCTAATTTGCATCAACCAAAACATCAGTGTGCCATCAACACCATTCTCATACTAAATCCAAAGCACACCACCCCAGCTACAGGGAAGAAAACTAACTCTATCCCAGCCAAAACCATGACTTGCCCTCGGTGCATCCATGTTGACTACTCCTGATCACCCCCTTGTCCTGCATGACCCTGGAAGTAGCTTCCCGGATTAGTAGTTTGAGCACCTTCTCAGGAAGGTGCTCAGGTGCTCAGGTGTCCGGCCTGTACTTCCCTCGGTCCCTCTTGCCCTTTTTGAAGCTAGGGGTGACTTTGGATTTCCTTCAGTCTTTGGGCACCTCTCCCAGTTGCCACGATTCTTTAAAGGCTATCGAGAGCAGCCACAATTGTTTAAAAATTACCCAGAGCAGCCTCACAATGACATCAGGCAGCTCCCTCAGTCCTCTTGGGTGCTTCTAGTCAGGGCCCATGCACTTCTGCATGCCCGGTTTGCTCCAGTATTCTTTGACTCACTCCTCTTTCCAACAAGGGCGCAGCTTCTGTGCTCCAGACTTCCCCCCGCAGTCTCTGGGTCCTGGCATTTCTCAAGGCTGCACTTGCTCATAGAGACAGAAGCAAAGAAGCTTTTCTTCTTTCACTCAGTACCCCAGCCTTTCATGTCCTAGGGCACCAGGTCTCCTGCCTCCTTTGGCAACGGGCCCACACTTGCTCTAGTCTTCTCTTTGCCTCTTAGGTATTTAGAGAAGCCCTTCTTGTTGCCTCTCACGTCCTTGGCTGATTCAGTTCCAGGTAGGCTTTCAAATCTTACTGGCAAGACCCCTCCTTATGCAGCCCAGCATACCACTGGACTTCTCTGCCAGAATGGCACGGTGCTGGCTCCTGTTCAGCTCCCCGGCCACCATTCGCCCTGTCGGCAACCATTCGCCCCGTCACCCACCTGCAGAGCCGAGGTGGCCTACCCACAGAAATGCTGTGCAGGGGCCTTGGGGGCCGAAGGGGGCCAGCGTCGGCACCGCTGGAGGGGTCATTGCAGGATGCAGGGCAAGGGTGCTTGAGGGTGCCCAAACGTTACTGGAGGATATTGTTGAGGGGCTTGTGGAAATGCGTGAGGCTCACCCTCGGCTGCCTCGGGGAAGAGCCAAAGGTGGGGGAATGGGATGGGTGCACCTGGGTGGGGGAGAAAGCAGCATGGAAGGAGAAGCGGAAAATCCTGTGCTTGTGGGAAAATTCAGGCTGGAAAGGATGCCGGGAGGTCCCCAGTGAAGCCTCCTGCTCAAAGCAGCATCAGCCAGAAGGCGAGACGATGCGGCTCAGGGCTCTCTCCAGCCTGGTCTTGAGAAGCCCCAAGGATGCAGACAGCACAGCCTCTCTGGGCACCCTGCTCCACTCGGGACCATCCACGCAGGGAAAAAGGTCGCCGTTCCTCTCCAGTGCGAGCGTGCCTTGGTTCAGGTGAGGCCCGCTGCCTCTCATCCTACTGCCATGCACCTCTGTGGAGAACCTGGCTCAGCCTTCACAACATGCAAGTTGTAGCCCGGCTGCAGAGACCTGCTCTGGGCCCTCACCTTGCACCTTTCCGCTGAGGGTGGGCCGAAGAGACGTCTCTCTACTCCTCAGAGTCGTCGTCTGCTTGCACTGCAGGCAGGATGTGGCCTTTTGCTGCTTGCTGTCCCCCAGGGCCTCTTCCACAGAGCTCATTTGGCACACACCTGGCTGGCTCTGAGAGTGAAGAAGCTGGGCTGCTGCTGGACCAGGCCAAAGCACGGGGACAGCTGCCTCCACACTTGGTCGCTAGGGGCGGCCAGCTTAGTGCCAATGCTGAGCAACTGCCCATGTCTTGGGAAGCCTCGGAGCTGCAAAGCCAGGAGATCTGTGCTGTGCCTCTCCTTGTGGTTCCCACTTTATCTTCTGGGTCAGTGCCTGCACGCTTCTATCCCTTGCCAATGTCTTATAAGGAAAATAGAAGCCTGGATAGTTTGTGGAGTGATCCTTTCTCTGCGCCCATGTGCAGCTTCTCGTGATGGCAAGCCTAGGCAGAGCTGCTTATTGCAGACTTACCGCTGACTTCTTTCTGGAAACAGGGTGTCCGGGCTTCCCCTGCAATACGGGCTCTCAGGCGCTGCTCCTGAACTCCCATTGCTCCAGAGCTTCTGCCTGTGGAAGAATTGGGCTTTGCTTGAACGTCACTCTGCTTCTGGATTGCTACTGAAACGCCACGATGCCCGAGGTCTGCAGTTTTGCTCTGCTGAGAGAGTTCAGGCCAAGGCGTGTGGACCAACAAAAGGGCCTTGTTCCCCTGGGATGAGGTTGGTGACCCAGAAAGCAGACAGCCAGAAGAGCACAGCAAGCCCCCTCCTGCCTGCCGGCCACAGCCATGGGGACTCGGGCTGGCAGAGTTTTGGCTGCTGAGCTAGAGAAGCGTCAGAGAAAGGCTGAGACTAGCGACAGGACAACGACCGGGAGCGTTTGGGTGCAGAGGCACCAGCGGGAGCAGCTGCTGGTCAAAGGCCTCGGGCAGCCCTGCCCCAGTGCTTGCAGGTGGGAATCAGGGAGAGCAAGAGGGAAACACCTTCTCTCGCAGCAGCTAACATTAGGTAAATGATCACACGCTCCTAGAAATGACAAGCACCTGGCTGTTTATTGGAGGCGAAAGAGGTGAATACGCAGGGGCCGCAGCAGCGTGGTGCCGGAGTGGGGGTAGTGTGCAGCAGCAGGGCCGGCCAGGCGCTCCCCTGTGCTCGGTGGTGTTGGCTCCTGAGGGGCGCCGGCTGCGGGAGCCTGCTGGGAAGTGGCGCTTGAGGGCCCCCGAGCTACGTTATCCCTCTGCTCGCGGCCTCTGCGCACAGGTCCCCTTCTCCCCACTGAGGGGTCGTAGTCGGTGGGCCTCCTGCGCAGGTCATAGCGCCACTGTGGGGATCTGCTCCGGATCCTGGCTGCGTTGCTTCGGTGCTGGGCGGAGAAGCTGACCACGTGCTCTTGGAAGTCGTCATCCGCTCTCACAGTGTGCAGCACCCGCTCGAAGGGCTGCCTGCAGAGCGGGCAGGCGTTCCTCCCTCTGGCCCACCGCCGGATGCAGGTAAGGCAAAAGCGGTGTAGGCAGAAGGCCACGTAGGCTGCGTTTTTGATGGGACCCAGGCAGATGGGGCATTGGCCGTTTGATGCTGTCTCTGACGGCCCAAGCGGGGACAGCTGGCTTGTGCCAGCCCTTGAGGCGCAGCCTCTCCCCTCCAGGGCTTCCACGGTGCCGCACACCATGTCCTGCCAAGAGAGAGAGGCAAAGTGCCTGACCTTTTCTGCTGCTAGGAGCGGGAAAGCAAGGAAAGTCCACAAAAGCTGTGGCAGAGGGGAGGTGAGGGTCTCCCGACGGGTCACCTTACGGGCTGCAAAGCAGCAGCTGTAGCAGGAGCAGCGGCAGCGGCGGCAGCCCTGTGGGCCAGCCATCCCCAAAGGCAGTGCTGCGCCCCTGCCTTCCCTCCTTACCTGCCCCAGGCAGGCAGCCTCCACTGGACGTTGTGGTGCTGGGGAAACCTCCAGCCCACGCACCAGGGAAGGGCAGGCTTGGGCCGAGGCTCCTGGGCAGGGAGAGCCCTCCTGGCTCTGCGTGGGAGAGTTTCCCACTGGGGCTTGGAAGGAGGTGGGACCCGGGCGGGACGTGCGTCTCTGTGCCCCTTTGGAGGTCTGCTGCAGGGCGGGAGGTAGGGAGGGGGAGCAGGAGGGGGAGCCCCGGTCTCCTCCACACCTTCCCCATGCTCAAGCCCAACTGGGTGAGAGACCCGGGGCAGGCTCTGGCGAGCTCTCAGGAGGCCGCGGGGAAGAGGTGGAATGCCCAAGAGCCCCAGGCCCCCACACTGTCTCCCAGACATGACCTGGTTTAGCGCAGGGTACCTGAAGGACGCGGTCAGGGAAGGCAGAGGAGCTCACTGGCAGTGTTCAGCACTGGGTGGCCCCAGCACCCTCCTCGTGCCCACAGCCCCGGCACAGCCCCTGTGTGGGACCCACAGCACCTCGCAGCTGGGCAGACGACAGAGGAGCGCTGGAGGAGGCTGCCTTCACTCAGCAACTGGAGCTGCTGCTCTCCGCCAAGCCAAAGCTTGAAGAGCAAGCCCACGGTCCTGCTGCAGGCTCCACACCTCGCGTGTGTGCCCGCAGGAGTCCTGGACAAAATGCCCAAGGACAGAGCCTGCGGCTGCTGAAAAGCAGCAAGGTCAGGGGGTTCTCACAGTCACTCTCTGACATCACAGCGGTTCCGGGAGCCGCCCGGCCAGGAAGCCAGCTGCCCCAAAGCAGGAAAGGCTGCCCTACAAGATGTTTGCTATCTTCTCACGGCCTTGCAGGTGGGCTTTAACCTCAGGCTGATCAGGTCCTGCGATGAGAAGCTGGTGCCCTGTGCAGCACCGATGGGCAGCCCAACAATGCAGGTGGGGGAGCCCTGGTGACCTCTTCAGCGCCAAGAGAGTGCCCTGGCTTGGCTCCTCTGATAGCTGTCACGGGAGAAGGATACGCCGCCTGTCACCAGAGGGAAAGCCCTAGAGATAGCCTGTCGTGGTTCAGCCCCCGTCACCAACAAAGCACCACGCAGCCGCCCGCTCGCTCGCTCGCTCGCTCCCCCCACCCCAGTGGGATGGGAGAGACAACCTGAGGAGCAAAAGTGAGAAAGGGACTCATGGCGTGAAACAAGGACAGTTTAATAATTAACATAAAACTGTGCGGTGATAATAAAAACAATTACATAGTGAAAAGCAAAATAACAAGGAGAGGCGAGGGTGTGGGGGCGGGGAGGGGGGGACTCGCTCACCACCCACGGACCAACACCGCCTGCCCCCAAGCCACAGTTCCTTTCCCCCCTGGCCAACTTCCCCCGGTTAATATATACCGGTCATGAAGCCTTATGATACGGAATATCCCCTGGCCAAGCCAGATCGACTGTCCCGGCCACGCCCCCTGCCCTCCCAGCCTCCCACAGCCCTGGCAGAGCACGGCGGCCAGAAAAGTCCTTGACCAGTACGAGCACCTCCTGGCAACCCTTAGCACCTAATTTGCATCAACCAAAACATCAGTGTGCCATCAACACCATTCTCATACTAAATCCAAAGCACACCACCCCAGCTACAGGGAAGAAAACTAACTCTATCCCAGCCAAAACCATGACTTGCCCTCGGTGCATCCATGTTGACTACTCCTGATCACCCCCTTGTCCTGCATGACCCTGGAAGTAGCTTCCCGGATTAGTAGTTTGAGCACCTTCTCAGGAAGGTGCTCAGGTGCTCAGGTGTCCGGCCTGTACTTCCCTCGGTCCCTCTTGCCCTTTTTGAAGCTAGGGGTGACTTTGGATTTCCTTCAGTCTTTGGGCACCTCTCCCAGTTGCCACGATTCTTTAAAGGCTATCGAGAGCAGCCACAATTGTTTAAAAATTACCCAGAGCAGCCTCACAATGACATCAGGCAGCTCCCTCAGTCCTCTTGGGTGCTTCTAGTCAGGGCCCATGCACTTCTGCATGCCCGGTTTGCTCCAGTATTCTTTGACTCACTCCTCTTTCCAACAAGGGCGCAGCTTCTGTGCTCCAGACTTCCCCCCGCAGTCTCTGGGTCCTGGCATTTCTCAAGGCTGCACTTGCTCATAAAGACTGAAGGAAAGAAGCTGGGTTACATGCTGGTAGCAGATTTGCAAAATGGACTCTGGCAAGGGTGAAAGGCAGTCAGCACGTAGAAGGTGAGCCGCCACTGTGGCCTTGTGGCAAAGAAGGCCAGTCATATTCTGAGCTGCATAGGAGGACTCCTGAGAGCAGGGCAGGGGAGGTGACCCTTTCCCTTTCCTCAGCACTGTGAAGGCCAGCACTGGTGTACTGTGTCCAGTTCTGTGTTTTAAGAGTACAAGATATGGAACTACTGGAGAGAGTCCAACAAAGGGCTTCCCACTGGAGGAAAGGCTGAGTGAACTGGAACTGTTTAGCCTAGAGAAGAGAAGGCTCAGGGAAGATCTCATCAACATGTAGACATATCTGAAGGGAGGTAGTAAAGAAGACAGGCTCTTTCAAGAGGCGACTAGTGACAGGACCTGAGGCAATGAGCAAAAATCAAGACATGGGAGATTCCTGCTGAACAGAAAGAAACCTTTTTATGGTGAGAGTGACCAAGCACTGGCACAGGTTGCCTAGAGATGTTGTGGAATCACCATCCTTGGAGAAATTCAGATGTTACAACATGGTCCTGGGCAACGAGCTCTAGCTGGCCCTGTTTTAGCAAAGGGCCACCTCCAGATGACCTTTCCAACCTCAACCATTCTGTGATTCTGTGAACTGTTTTATGTTATAGACCAGTATGAATTCAGAGGTGGAAGTGTCTGACTTCTTATTTTTCCTTTTTTCTACTTTACTTGACAATTATTAATGAACCATAACCTGTTTACCTGATTATTTTTGCTTCACTTCCACTAAGATGACTACACACATGCATGAACATATGCACTTCCCTGCAGATATGCCACTAACACTGTTCTGCAGTATTGTCCTTTAGCAATGTAATTTGTACATTTTTAGAAACTTTCTAAGAGCACAAATAGAGGTAGAAATGTTTTATGTTTTATTACAAATTTGTTTCTACTTATTCAGTAGTTCTTTTCTCATGTGGCAAGCCATTAAATCTACCATCACAAATATTACCCAGCAGCCTGCTTACGTTATAGAAATTAATGCATCAGCTGGTAACTAAATATAAAGAGCATATATCAGCTCTTCACACCTTCAGCCTTCCCCAGAAGTACCATCAGGCCAATGTGTTTTACAGAATACACAAAAGATCAACAAAGTGCAGGTGTTTTCCCTTCTCCTTCTGTTGATTTACAAACCCAACTTCAAACACTATGTTTAGCATGTAAACAAGACATTTAGCAGAGAGTATATTTTAACTTGCATTTATACTTTCCATTTAAATGTAAAGATTGTTCTTTTGCTGAGTATTACAAACCTTATAAGATTGTGCTTAATACATATACTGGGGAAAAGGGCAAGCTGGTTGATTTTATTTTTCTTGGAAAAAAAAAAACCAAACCAAGGGGGAGAAACAGATTTCACCTGTTCTGGTTCTGTTACAAATCTTTCTTGCGACGTAGCTCATGACCATTTGCATGTTTTATTTGTATTCCTGTTTGTTTTGTCAGTTCTATGCAGTTCCAGCAAATGTAAACTTGCTCCAGCACTTTGTGAATTCACAGTACAGTTTAATTACATGTGTCAATTCATACAGATCTCACTATGCTCAGTGATTACAACAAAAGGAGATGATATAAAAGATAGTGATAAGAAGGTGAATAAGGGTATATAAGAAGAATGTGAACGTGAATATCAGCTATAGGCCATCCATGCTAAGTTTTGAGACACATACATTATTTCTGTTTTCTAAGTACTTTAGAAGAACACAGAGAAAGCTGAAGATAACAGGTTGAGGTAGGAAGGGAAGTTCATAGAGGTTTACTATTGAACAGCTTCAGAATCGACACTGATACGACAGTGGATATAAATATGCAATATGGTTTCACCTATGTAGGAAGTAAACGGTGTGCTGGAAAGGAGAAAAAAAAGGCACAACAAAATAGGAGAAAGAAAAGTAAAATTACTTAAAATACAACAAAGGGAGAATAAGGCTATAACCCCAATTTACAGGTTCTTAGTGCCATCTTTAATTATTGTCAGGTGTTCATAAAATTGACAAGAAACATCTCAGAAATACTAAAGACAGAAAAATAGATACAGAGAAGAATGAAGAAGGAAATGTTTTCATCTTAAGTGAATTCAGATTTCTCATACTATCTTGAGTATGAAAAAGACTTTGGAAAACTAATCCATTCTTGACAGACATTTGTCTCATCTGCTTAAAAGTACCTGCAATGACAGAATGTAGACAGGTTTCTTTGGCAAACTTCCTAGTTCTTCATTATCTTTTCCTTCCAAAAGTGTTTTCTAGTATCCCTTATATTAGGCAATGCACCTTTTTTTTTCTTGCACTATTAAGCCCATTACTTCTTTTCTGATACAGAAAACATATTATCCCCTTCTTTGAAATAGTCTCTTATTTTCTTGAAATCTATTATTGCATCCTTTCTGAATATTCTCTTTATTCTGTCTTTTATTGCAGGTCATGATCTCAAGACTTTCAGTCAGTATTTCTGTTCTGGTTGGCACTCTCACCAGTTGGTTCCTATGCATTATAAAGCCTGGTGGAAAAAAAAATTCACATAGTGTGCAAGTCTATTCATGAATGCTGAATTGAATGAAAAGATAACTGCATGCATCTTGTAGACCACAAGAAAAGTTTTAGCATAATGTCCACTTTTTTTTTTATATTTTAACAATACTATGATGTTGTTGACTCACATTTACCTTGGGATCCTCTCTAAGTTGGAGACTTGCAGAACTTTTACCTAGACAGTTGTTCCCTAATTTGTATGTGTACAATTTATTATTTCTGCTGACATGAGTATCTTGCAGTTGTCCCTGTTGAATCTCATCCTATTATGTCAAACCTACCTCCAATTTGTCCAGATTATTTTGAATTCTATTCCTGTCCTCAAAGATGCTTACATTCTCTCCTGAGCTTGGCATCGTATGTAAATATTCTTTATTCCAGCATCCAGGCTATTCATACTGAAGCTCCAGCATGGAATCTTCAGACTGCTGAAGCAGTCTGCTCAAGAGCAGTACACAAAGCAGCAAAAGAAAACTAAAGAAATATGGTATACAAAGCAAGCATATCAGTGGGGAAAAAAAATAGCAGAATAAGAATCAAAGCAAGTCTATATATAGAATGTGCTGCAAGCAGGAGACGTGTCTGGATAGTTCTATCATTAAATAAGATGATCCCTAGTAAAAATCAATAGTGATCCTTTACTGTTTTTATTTTTGTTTGTTTGCATAACTAGTACACCTGTAAAGTCACCTTCAGACATCTTCAAGCAAAACAACTTTCTCCTTCTCCTGAAGCTTTTAGATTATCTGTGCATATATATAGACTCTTGCAAGAGAAAACCATATGTTCCAATATTCTGTATAAATAAAAGGGAGAGTTCAGTGACTGACATAGTAATCTCTGTTCCTCTTTACCTAGTGTGACAGATCATCTGATTCTGCTTGTCTTTTCCTAGTTTTAACCTCCACAGTGAATAGATACGAAGATGTTGCATCCTCTAGCTATAACCATAGCAACAAGAGGAAATATGGCAGTGTTACTTCTCTGCTTTCATTTTCATTCCAATCTTCTTCCTTTCCCAATTTCAGGATATTAGTATAGCTGAAGTAGAGGATGACTGCAATGTCAGTGAATTAAAGACAGAATAAATACAAATACGCTATCGTATAGTCAAGTCACAGCACTCAAAGACTCCTCTTCCATCTCCACAGCGCAGGAAGTAGATCCATGAGTCCTGCCAGCTGAAGAACCAGTAATCACAAAGTCATCAGGTACACTTATTTTTCTTCTCCAAACAGTTATCCCAGCCAACTTAGTTCATATTAACACTATATTGTGATAGTATCAGGTATCAGAAACAGGTACAGCCACAAGGTATGTGTAAAAATGTGAACCAATGCTTTTAACTTCATGCAACGTGTGTAGTGCAGTCTCTTCACACTGGCTACTGTTTCTTTTATATAGTCCATTTTTAACAGAAGAATGTTTGAATAACAATCATCGACCAGATTTATGAGTCGATCACCACACTTTCTCTATATACTTAACTGTCATGTAACAGCTGTACTCTAAATCCTGTATCTTATGCTGCCTAGGAACTAATTTAATCTCTGGCTTTAGTAGCATGAAATTTAAGATAACTTTAGATTACTGTGTTTCTTTCAATGGTGTATTTTACTTTTCTGGATCATAAACATACACAAAGGTCATAAAAAACCCCCCCCATCCCACCCCCCCACCCACCCCCCCAAAAAAAAAAAAAAAAAAATTATGAAAACAGCAAAGTAGCAGAGCATGATGTTGGACACAACATAGTCATTGTTATGTGCAAAGATAGCCCATGACACTGTAGTGGTGAAAACTAACAAACTATACGCTTTGTGGCAAACTGAAAGGATTACATCCTTCTGTTAATACAGCTGGAGTAACATAGCATATACTGCACCTATGTAGATTATGAGAGATTCTGTCTAGAAAAGATAGGATTATTTTATTTATTGTAATTTAAGTCAGACAAAATTCAATAATCAGTGTAAACTTCTCACCCTCAGTTGTAAACTATGGATAGGCAACTTTTTGAGATGAACTTTTCATATTTATTTATGAGCTTCTCTCCTTTTCTACTAAATATTCTAAAAATGATATATTTCTACTGTATACATTTTACCTACTCTACAGTGTATTTAATATATTAAAATCTAATTAATAGAATTTTAATTCTGGTAGAACAATTCTTACACACTGGTAATTACGATTAATGCACATGGGATACAAATTCTAGGCATACTGATGGTAGTAAAGACTATTAAATATATAGCAGATGTAATCGCTTTGTAAGGCTACTTTAAAAATGCCAGCATTTTGACTTGAAAGGCTAGAGTATTAACATCTGTTATTCCTGTTAAGAGCTTTCCCTGATGCATGTCTATATGTGCTGTTGTTGATGTGCCAACATGCCTGTGTGCGGTGGTGTGTGTATATGCACCCATGTCAGCTTAGCCAAAGCAAAATAATACCTGCTCCTCTTTATAGAAAGAAAATATAAAATAATCGACATCACAATTTTGCTGCCCTTCCATGCATTAGGGATTTGTTATTTGTATGTGTATTCTTGATTACTTGTTGAGTTGAAGCTTTGTATCTGAGTAAAACAGGATCCCCAAAATGTAGTAAAGGTCAAAAGTAAACAAAAGATTAATTCATTGTGGTTATAGCCAACCTCCTTCTGTATCTGAACCCCCAACCCCACAAAAAGAAATTCACTGTTCAAGAAAGAATTTTTAAAATTGTGGGAATGAAATCCATTTTTCTTCACTAAAAATGGTGATGTGCACAAGTAGTAAGATCCTAAGAATGCTGTCAAATTGCTACATAATAAATTAAATAGATGTAATTTGTAAATATATTTGGTTCATAATTTAGGAGTTAGTTATCTAATGTTGTGTAGTCATTCTGCACTGAGTTACAATGAGACATTTTCTAGAATGCATGTGTAAGATTTAGCTTGCTTTAAATTACCTGAATGACTTTAAAAGCCAATGCACCTTTGGCAGTCTGTGGCGTATGCTTGAATATTTTTTATCAACATTATTTTAGTCAAGAGGTGAAAAGGTAAAGGGAGTAATTCTGCATAAGACAAGGTTATATTGAGTAATTATTTGTTTTGCATATAATTTTTTTTTGATCTGAATTCTCATTGAGATCAACAAGTCTTTAAACAAGTGATTAATATGAGTTAAGGAAAGAGGTTTTAGATTTTTCTTGCCATGGTTTTGTAGCAAAAAATGAACTTTTGAAACTTCAAATGAGGTGGAAGACAGAAACCAAAAAACAGGAAGAACTATGTAATAGTTCAAATACAGTTTCATTCCTGCTCAAGTGCTCTTCTTATTCCTAGTTTCTTTCACTTAAAATTGCTAGCATCAGTCCTGATTTTTCCCAGATTTTAGGACAATAAAAACTTCACTAAGTCCTAAAATTTTCTTCAGTTTTGGTTTTCAGTATCAATTTTCTCAACAAAAGTAAATTTTACTACATGTAACTGTAATTCTAATATTTATTTTTCTTAGTAGAAACAAATGTTTTCATCCATTTTTCTCTGTCCTGGTGTCACCTCTGTCTCTGTCTTCCTTTGCTATGAATCCTTTTATAGGGAAAACATATCAGTAGTTTCTGATTTGACTATGTAGTTTCAGAAGGCAATTTAGATACAGCAATAAGGTACAATGCTTCCCTATCCTTTAGTTGTTTCTAATTTCATATTTTATTGGTATTTTAATGCTTCTGATTGGCTTCTTTTTCTCATAATACTTTATTAGTTCTGTGTTGATGTCCTATGTATTTTCCTTCTTAAATCCATTTAATCTTGAATAATTAATGAAAATAATCATAGGTCTCTAGACACTGGTTTTGACGTGTAGTATTCCTGTTAGCTGTCAGCTTACAAAATGTGATACTCCTATGAGGGTAGTTCCAAAAAGTCACAAAATTCAATTATTCACTTCCACAGAGCAAAAATTACAATGTGTTAATACTCTCCTATGGTGGATTTTATATTTTGGCAATAGATCACAGTAAGGCTGCAGCTTTTCAATATCTGGCAAAGTAAAAGAGAATCACCAGATGGAGTCCTCAGGTAACATACTGAAATCAATGTAGTTTATTAATACAGAAGTGTTTGGGTAGGCTGTGTATTAATCTCAGCCTTCAAAAGCAGACTGACAGTGACTTGCCAGATTTTGGAGTTCACGGTAAAAGAGATCCTGGTAACTGATGAAGTTATTTTACATATTTACCTAGATTTATTTTAAAGAACCTTTGGAAGGTTTATCTACCATGTGCCACTCTGTTCCTCTGTCTTCCCAGCCAAATAGATAGAGTTCAGCCTACCCATTTAAGAGGAGCCCAGGATGAATAATTATATACTCCAATTGTTCTCCATCTGCTGCTTGCTTGATCTACAAATGCCTTTTCTTGTACCAGGAAGCAAACAGCAGAAACTCAGCTGTTCAGAATTTCCATCTGGGAAATGGCAAGTTTCTGTGTTCCGGTACCTAGAAGAACCTACTCCTGCATATAGTTAAGTATAGATTAAAAAGAATAGGAAGGGCAAATCATTAACAAAATGCAAATGAACTTGTTTCCACTGGACTAATATTAAAGGGTAATAAAAAAAAAAAACCAAAACAACCAAGTGGCAGATAAGCTGCCTATGACACCTTTTTCTAAGCTAGAACTCTGCAAGTTAGAACACATGCTGCACCCTTGGAAGTGCGGATGATAGCAATATCCATATGGTACTGGGAAACATTTCTTAGGGTCAGGTTCATATTTCTTCTGGATTCATGTGCCTCCAAGCTTTTTACATGAAGGACCTTTATTAAAACCAGAGAGTAGTTCCTACCTTTTAACTGCTAGCCCTACAAGGATAGAAGATATTCTTGTGTCTAAAGCTTGGAACAAAGTGATACAAATATAGTTTATTTTAAATGTATATTTGGCATTAAAAATGTCTACCAGCAGAAACTGTGAGGGTTTCTTCCCCTTCTATTGCCAAAATATGCAATGACAAAATTTTCAGAATGAAAATTTTTACTTATTTTGTTTTTTAAAAAATTTATTATAATTTAATTTTTTATTATAGAAACAGATTTTTTTCCAGTTGAGCTACATGTTTTACTTGAATTAAAAGAAAATAAGGAGTGTTTTTAGTAGCAACATTAATTTTTTCTGGATAGACAGCCACTCTCCAAAATAAATTATTTTTACAACTAAAATTTATTCTTGTTCAAAAGAGCCAATTTATTTTAAAATCTACATTTTAAAATTTTAACATGCTATAATCTGAAAGATTTATGTAGCTGTTTGGAGCAAAGTCTTCTAGTAACAACATTTTCTGGAGGACAGCAAAATCATAGACATATATGTGGAAGGAGGGAAAAATCCCCACCTGATACTGAATATATATAAAAAACCACGATCAAAAGCAGTTAAAGTGGGAAAAGCATCTAAATAATAGATATGATAGATATTAGGATCTTTAGTAGAATATATGTTTAATGACTGATTTTTTTCACAGCTGTGTAGACTATGTTACTCTTCAACAATCAGGGTTATTACTATATTGGATGTCTGTGCCCAGGTGCTGGTAGTGGGGGACTGCAGGGTCGGCCTCTGTAAGGAGATGCTGGGGCTGCCCCATGCCAGACACAGCCAGTTCCAGACATCTCCAAGGGACCCACCACAGGGCACAGCTGAGCCCCTCAGCCAAGGTGGTGGTGCCTCTAGGAAAACGTGCATAAGAAAGGGCAGAAAACATTGCAGAAAAGTGTGAGGAGGAAAACAAAAGAAAAAAGTGTGAGAAATGTTCATGTGAACGTGAAGAAGGAGCAGAGATTCTGCTGGAAGCTACTACAAGGCATATGGATGCCAGGGAGGTGATTAGAGACAGCCAACATGGCTTCACAACGGGTAAATTGTGCCTGACTAATCTGGTGGCCTCCTGTGACGGAATGACTGTATTGGTGGATAAGGGAAGAACAGTTGATGTCATCTACCTTTACTTCTGTAAGGCATTTGATAAGGTCCTACATACCCTTGTCACTAAATTGGAAGGAATGGCTTTGATTGATAGGCCATTCAATAGATGATAAGTAATTGACTGGATGGCCACATCCAGAGTTGCTGTCAATGGCTCGATGTCCAAAATGATGATGTAACAAGTGGTGACCCTCGGGCATCTGTACTGGGGCAGGTACTGTTCAATATCTTTATTAATGACATAGACAGTGGGAATGAGTACACCCTCAGCAAATCTGTGAATGGCACCAAGTTGAGTAGTAGTTGTTATGCTTGAGGGAAGGGATGCCATCCAGAGGGACCTTGATATTCTTGAGAAGTGGGTCAATGTGAACCTAAGGAAGGGAGTGAGACACTGGAACAGGTTGCCCAGAGAAGCTGTGGATGCCCCATCACTGGAAACATTCAAGGCCAGATTGGAAGTGCTTTGACAAACCTGATCTAAATAAAGATATCTCTGTCCACTACAAGGGTGATCGAACTATATGATCTTTAAAGGTCCCTTCCAACTCAAACCATTCCCATGCAGCCCATGGAGGGACTAATGGTGGAGGAGATATCCACACTGCAGCCCATGGGAAATGCCCCTGCTGGCATGGGGAAATATTGTGAGGAGGGAGAAATGTCAGAGAGAAACTGTTATGGATTGACCATAACGCCCCATTCCCCATCCTCCCTGCACTGCTTGAGAGGGGGAAGTAGAGGATTTAGCAATAAAGGAGTGAAGCCGAGCCTGGGAAGAAGAGTGGGGAAAAATGTTTCAGAGTTTTGGGGTTGGGTTTTTTTTTGCCTGTTTCTCATAATAACACTCCTTTTAATTGACAATAAATAAAATTGTTTTTCCCCAAGTCAAGTCTTGCCCATGACTGTAATTGGTAAGCAATGTCCCTGTCTCTGTCTCAACCCATGAGTTTTTCATCTTATTTTCTCCCCTTGCCCTGCTGAGGAGGGGGAGTGAGAAAGGGGGCTCGGTGGGCTTCTGGCAGCCAGCCAAGGTCAACCTACCACAACTCTGCATTTGGGAAATGGCAGGCAATATGTAAAATTTTAAACTGCTTCCTGTATCAGTCTCTGTAGCCCGTGCAGCATGATGCCTGCATTGTCACGATTAAGAGTGTGCCAACATTCACTTCGTAAAACCTTTACATTCAGGGGATTAAAATAACACGGCATTAAAAATTCTTTCTGAGCTGAAATTAAGCATACGGTATTTAGGCTGTAATGTCAATGCTGGTGTTGTGTGAAGTTCTTGTAGTGTGACTAGTAATATTAATTTCCCAAGCATTCAGTTCTAATGATCTTGGTGCTAGACTTGCAAAATGACATGGGTACTGTAACACTGAGCTTTGCAATGCCTCACTCCCAGAGGGGAATCCACCCACTGGAGCAACTTGCCTGTGCTCCCCGCACAATATACTAGAAATTTAAAACACTCTGAAGGAGGATCCCAGCTGGCAGCATGCTGAGCAGGAAACTGCCAAGTTAATCACTAGGAGACACTGCAGAAAGGGTAACTTATTTCTTTCAAGGGACAGAGAAAGTGATAATTTTACAATGCCTCTACTATAAGTAATGCTGTTAAAGATGTCATTTATTTATCTGGATTTTTATGGGAAATTGCTTTTAATATGGCAACGAAATAACAAGTATTAAAAAAATCTATGAGGTGGTTTTTTTTTTTTAATTAAGCAGGGATTTAGCCTACATGGAATTTTTAGAGTAGACAGTCTCAGAAGGAATAGCCTGAAAAAGCAACTTCATTGCAGAAAAGCTCACTTTCAAAAGTTTCTGTAGAAGTTTGTTCTGCCCTCAAATGTTTTTAATTCGAGTATGCGTCATGAAGTGTTGATAAGGGTTTTTGCTACAGCTGTTTTGTCTGTGGTTTTCTCATAAAGACAATCTTTTCTGGTCCTTGAAGTTGTCTGTAGAGTTCTCTAAAAAATTTAAATTTGCTTCAAGTGAAAACAAGGAAAAGCAAGTTTGATTAAGATGTTCATAAGAGATGTTGATACATGGTGAAGATATACTAAAGATGGTAATTAAAGTGTTTTATTAAACTTGTTGTCTGTTCGATGTCTTTCAGCTTGTCAGGAGAAATTATTGCTACAGGTATTTTCATTTTAAGAATGAAACAAAATGATGAAGGATTAGAGAACAAAATCCTTGTGGGACTGTATCTTTTAGTTACCGTATTGATGTTACTGCTGTCTGCTGTCTGATGCAGCAGGTGTAAATTTACTGGCTGTATCTTCTTTAGCAACTTATAGAACCAATCACTATGACAAAGTCTTAAATATATAATACCTTCTTTTACATCTTTTTAGAGTAATGCATAGAGAGTAAAATCCTTGCTGAACATTCCCAACAGAAATATGTAATAAGTATTTAAATCATTGCAATATGTGAAACAGTCCTTCACATATGATAAGTGTTAGAGAACAAAGTATGGTATAAATAGATTTTATGCTACTTATGTCCTGCTGTACAAGAATCATCAACACTGGAACAACTACTAAATGTAACATAACACATAAAGTTGGTAGACATCTGTTCTCACCCATTTGGGACCATAAGTCACTGCTTCAATAGATACAATGAATGGGTTACAAAATCTACCTATTAAGAAATTATTTTGAATGGAATCCAGTAATCTTTCAAGATTTCAGTAATAAAATAATAACTAAAAAAATCCACTACCAGCAAAATAGATGTGCTGAGGAATATGAAGCACAAGAGCATGCAAAGCTCAGGTTGAATGAGGTTCAGATCTCCCAGCAGTTCATGGCTGTATCTCCATGTCCAGTAGCTGTGCAAAATCATGGGTAGCCAAGATCACTGATTCTACTGCAGCTCTCAAAGAGACATTAAGTTCCCTTTATATTCAGAACCGTATTAACAATTTACAAAGAAGCCCAGCTCCTTCTGTGAAAGAAATAGGTTGGCACAAACAAAATCTGTTTCTCAGTTTGTGGTCAAGCAAGTACCGCACAATTATTTGGATCCTATGTTGTTTATTGAAACTGTCACTTTCTTTTAATGTTCATCACATCTAGTTGTATGAAGAGTCAGTTCCAGACTTTGCAAAACTGTTACTAAGCAAAAATTGGCTTTTGGCATGTTTTATACTCTGAATGTTGGTCAAGCTGTGATTTTTAAAAAAGGTATCTTTGAAATTAATTAATGCGGACTTAATAATTAAAACAGCAGTATCAGCACCCAGTAATTTCTGCTACATTAGTCACTTTGCAGAGTTTATTTAGTTTATCTGAATGAATTAATTCTCCTTTCAGCACAGTAATTTATTTTCAAGGTAACTGCTGTTTTGAACTATTCAGCCATCCTAGTGAAAAGAATTCAGTGTGGTATTAGGGAATTATATTGTGCCTCTTTTTTTATCTTAAAAGCCTCTAAGTGTGTGTGGTGGTTGTAATGGGAAAAATGTGACTGTTTTCCTAATAGAATGTCATTTTCTAAGGTACATTTATGTGGTTATGAGCAGTACTTTGCATCTTGTATGGCAGAAGCTGTTAAAACCGGCACATTAAAAGGTTTGCCTGTTTTGCTCAGCAAAAAATAATGGTGCTGATCTCTTTATAACTCCAGATTTCTAAAGCCAGATCATGAATTACACCAGACCTTCACTTATTGAAACTGAAAAGAATGCAAGCAAAGTGAGATCTTGGCCATCCTTCAGGTCCCCACGCTGTAGGACAGCCAGCACTATGTAGCACTGAGCACAACCTAAGACAACATCTGGACTATTTCTACAAGCCAAACACACTCCTGCTGGACTCCGACCATTACAAACTTTAGAAAAGTAACCAATAAACTCAGAAAAATAGAAAAAAAAATATCCACTGTTGTTATGCTAAGCAATAAATAAATATATCAGGGTTAGTACTATGATAAGATATGGAATCTTTAACAGGCCTTAATGGACTAAAGATTGAAAGTATGTTAAATCAAAGTCTGTGCAGTGAGTTTTCCCTGAAATCTCCATGAACAGGTTTTGAAAGGTTTGATTACAGAAAAATCTAAACCAAGAACCTTGTCATACTAATTCACCAAAAAACGTCCCATTTAACCAATCATTTCTGGTTGGTTCCAGGAAAGAAGAGAAAATTGAAATGGAGCTTTTATTTTCTTTACAGTTTGTTGAAACAGATTACTCTGGTCACCGAAACAAAATTAGAAATGGGCACCCAAATACAAAAACTCTAAAGAGGCAGAGAACAGAAAGGAAGATGACACAGAAGGACAACTAGTATGAACAGTCACACTGTTCATTGCAGACCTGGAAATAAAATGTTGGTGTCCTAAATTTTTATTTAGACATCTATTTACAAGTTCAAATTACTTTCAAAATCACTAATATAATGATATATCTTTCAAAGCAACTGTAAAAAACTGACTGAATATTTGACAGTCAACACTATAGTATCTTCACGTGTTTATTACACTAATATTTCTGGTAAGTAAATAATGTATTTTTCTTACTGTAATATTAAAAAAAAATTTAAGAAACAACTCCAAAATGTTAACATTTCACATATAATGCCCTAAATACACTCTAGATTGCAGAAAAAATAAATATATATTATTTCTGCATAACTATGAACATTTTGATGTGAAAATATTTTTCCTCACAAAAAACTTTCTAAGCATTTTATTATAAGGAATGTTAATTACATTCCTTTTAACTGATTTTTTTATAAACCATATAAATAACAGGTAAAATGAGTGAGTTTGTCCTTGATGAAGCACAGAAGTGTTTCCTTCTGGAACTGATTATGTTTAATCTTCTGTGTTACAGAGGGAAAGTAATCCAAAAGACAACAGTAAATAATTGTGTTTCTACGTTGGTTTAAGTCTGTATTATCAGTGTTATTGAAAAATACAGATAAATAGCATAAGATAGCTCACATTGTCCAAATAAGTATTTCTTGATAGGAATAATACTTCCCTCTTTGAGTCAGGGTCATATTTAGTAGATGGAAGGTTAACAGTTTTAAAATACTCTAAAAGAGTGAATGTCATTGTTCCTTTGTGTCTCTTGCAAAATATTTTCCTTAAGTGGTATTTAAAATAAATCACACATTCTAACCTGAGAGAAAGGAGAGGGCACACTAATTAATGCTAGGGACTGCAGGTTTTCTTGTTCTGTTTTGATCTGATTTTAGGGATCTGTATCAATAACAGATTCACATAATTGGCCTTGCACTGTAGTGAGGAAAAATATCCTAGATCCACACTGCTGATGGAAAAGACCAGTTAGGTCATCGAGG
Organism: Phalacrocorax aristotelis; assembly: GCF_949628215.1. Lineage (NCBI taxonomy): Eukaryota > Metazoa > Chordata > Aves > Suliformes > Phalacrocoracidae > Phalacrocorax > Phalacrocorax aristotelis. The sequence continues at coordinate 41,338,089 of NC_134276.1, forward strand.
TCACAGCCCCTTGAACCATCATCACTTTGTGTATTATTTATTCGTCCTGACAAGCTTATCCACAAAGCTCCATTTACCATGAAATGTCCTATCAGTATGAGTGGGAGACCTGAAAGTAATTCCTAGGATAACCAAAAGGGATTGAGATACTAAGCAGTATTTCAGTATTCAGGGGAAAAAAAAAAAAAAAAGAAAAAAATAAGCAACAGGAGAAGCATAGAAATAGGGAAATGAAGACCTGATATCCACAGTAGTAGTATAAGGTTATTATATAAAATAACCATAAGTATGTCCTCATACTTCGCTCAACTTTATCCCTCAGCAACAGCTTTTGCTAGACTAAGATCTATCAAAAACATTGCATTCTCAGCATCTCTTTGTTCTGTTAACCTCCAGAAAGATCCAAGCTGGGAGGTGCTGGTACTTTGGTATAGAAGTGGTCATTTCAACTTTAGGTCAGCTAATGATTCCCACATGAAATCGCCCTTAGTGGAGGTCATGATTTAACACATTGAATTCTGTGTGTCCAAGCTGAAATTCAGTGACGTAGTGTAGTTAGCATTTCCAAACTTCAGAACTTGAGTGATTCCAAGTGGTCATAGTCACAACATTTAATTGTTCCTCTGTGGAGGTACACAGCTCTGGTAATTCAGCAGCTGTAAAATACTGTGCTGTGGTATGGCTCATTATTGCCCCAGAGAATAAAGGCCTTCCATCACAGATTTCATTTACATAGCGTTAGGGTAGGAAAACTGTTTCAAGTCAGTAGTCAAAGCTACCTACTGATCCCATCTAGTTAATGTTAGACAGCAAAGCTCCTTGGAGGCATCCATATCGCCACAGAATTCCCTAGAAGACGGCATATGCCTGTACGACTCAGATGCAACATGCCTAATCCATTTCAAACTGCAGATAACTAGCGCAGTGAGGATCTGTACTAAGTAATACCACAGGCTTGAGTTTCCTACATGGGTGTTCACTGAAGGTCTAAACCCACTTGGCTGTGGGTTTAGTACATAAAACATAGTCAAGGCATGTATTTTAATTTGAGCCCACACCCATGCTTAAGACTTTTGTTGCGTAGCCTGAGTGGTACCCCAACACATGATACAGTCCTAACCTGTTCTGACAACTGATGTTTAACAGCTTCACTACAATGTTAGGAGAGGACATTACGGTTGACAGGGAGTTGAACACAAACAGCCAACTAATTAATAAGTACCTGGTTTGGTGTGTATCCTAATTCAGAAAAGGCAGCGCTCATTTCAACATTCAAACTTCTTTACAGATTCTGTTGTCTTAAACCTCCTTAAGAGCCATTAAAATTCTTCTATCAGTAGTACAGCATAGTGCAAAGTGTTGCCTATACTATATATGTTCATATTTCTTAAAATTTCCTGTATGTAGGTATCACAAGATTTCCAGATAAAACTTGTTTAAATACCTGCACATTAAAAATATTAAGTCATGCATGGAAAGTAGACATAAGAATAATTTTTGCAGAGTAATAAGTTGTAGATTCTCTGGATATTTTGCATATTTTTGATATTTAACCACTAAATAAGATAAATATTCTCTGTGGCTCTTTGTGCAAAATTCTAAACCATCAGAGATTTTTTTTTAAACTTAGTGCCATAAATCCCTGAAAAAGATAAATTTTTCATGTAAATGTTTTGAGAACTTCAACTACAGCAGCTCTGTGACATTGTTATGTAAGAATTAAATAAATGTGCCATCTCTCTGCAATCTCTCTGCACTGTAGATTGTGAAACACAGAATTCCCAGAGGGGAGTTTCAACTATATCACTATCAGGTGTTGGAAAACGTTCATTGATGATGTGAGAATTGTTATTCACAGGATTTTTCAGCAGATCTTCTCATCACTCCAGAATTTTAAAATCCTCATTTATGTCAGCAGGCCATTAAAGTAGAACCAGATTTCTTAGGGAAGAGGTGATATATACAATAAAGTGGATGAATACATTCCAGTGAAGACTAATGCAAATTTTACAGTGTCATCCTTTTTCACATTAAAGCATTTCTGTAGATTATGAAGGCTAAAGCCATTCCTCTTAAGTCATGATAAATGGAGACAGTTTACAATATTTGCACCAAGATCTCTTACTAAATTTTTCAGGAAAGAACATCAAGCAAACCAGTAAAAGCAATTTTTACAGTTTCACTTCTAAATGTTGTAATTGCCCCAGAATTCCTATCTGAGTACTGAATTTTTTTATCCAGGCAATATATAAATTGCATCAGATGAGACAGTACAAAAACTAAGATAGTTTCCCCACAATCACCACATGCACAAGCAGAAGAAATTTTCAGAGAGCCATACACAACCCTGACTGAATTCTTTAAAAGATTACTTTTCATCATCTGAGATGAAATAATGCTTTGTACATAGACTTTTGCACTATCGCTATCCAAATTGGTATGTATAAAACCATGGAAATGGTTCAAGAGAATCTGTGTCACTTTAGTTTAAACAGAAGTATTCATATGGTCACTCACAGGGTTTCAGCCAAGACAGTAGCTAACAGCATTCCCAATGCACATCTAGTCATGCCTAAAATACAGAAGAAAAAAAAAAAAATAAAGTGGGTGCAGGTAGAGGAAGTACAACCTTCCCGATCCTTCAGTGTTCTGTGCAAAACTGAAATATCCTTCCTTATAGACAAAGATTTACTTCTTCTTCATCCTGGATGTGAAAAATTCAATATTGTGTCATCGGCAGTGTTGGTTACAGAGAGAGGAGTAAGGTTTGGAAATCTAAGTGGAGGGTTTTGAAACTGTCAATAAGGAATGAGGGGGGTGGAAAGGATCAGTGGAGGTTTGTAGGCTTAGAAGGAGGTAAGAGAAGCAGGGTTCAGTGGGGTAAAGATAAAGGAACAGGAGAAGTCAGACCAATCTTTTAAGGATGGTGGTGGCAAAAAAAGTGTCGGGTATCAACAGGGATTTGAAAATGTGGATCTGGGATGGAACGATGAAGCATCCTTATGTCCTTGATTGAGGAACAAGCATCCTGCTTGCCAGCAACTGCTTTCTCCAAAAGTATTCTCTTTCACCCTTCCTCTTCACACAATTGTGTCTATACTTCAAAACCACTACAGCAGCTCCTTCTCAAGCTGCTACTATTTCAGCAGGGAGGAGCTTGCCTGATGTCTGCTACTGTTGTAATGATGGGATGAACTGGGAGAAAAACAAGCACTGTCGTCAGGCCAAAGATCCAGAAGCAAGTTGCTGATGTTGTAGTGCTGTCAGGGCATACAATGATTACATCATCCAAATCTTACATTGTAAATTTCCATTCCTTATTTGTCTTCTGTATGTCATACATTATATCATGGATCCCTATTATGTTTTCCCCTTTCTTTTCCACCTCTTTCCCAGCAATGTCTTTTCCAGCCTTAGAAGCCCAATGTATTTCATGTTTCTTTGTATAGAAACCGTTTCAGACCTTTCCTCATCTCTCTGTGTTGTAAAGTTCTATTGCATATACTTCTATTACGTAATATTCTATGTATATTTTATATCTATATCTACTTATGGTCATACAGTTAGAGAGTGGAATAGACAGACATGAGGTCACCAGATCTTCATACAATATTCAAACTGTAAGCATGTGTTAGCTTTATATAAAGGCATATTATGCTTTTGTTTAATTCATTGTATAAATATTTTTCATAATCTGTTTACATAGGAGTAAAAATTAAAATAAAATTTAAAAAACAGGCAATAAATTGTGCCACAATTGCTAGGTTGGCTGCACTTATTCCACATGAATGCCAGGATTCTGCAAAACTTCCACGTAAGTTTCTGTCTCTTGGAAGGGGCAGCCAAGGCCTTTTCCTTCTGGAGTGGATATTTATGCTTCAGTCTCTGAAATTTATAATGGTTTTAGTAATCCTGTACCTCTACTCTTGTCTTTTCTTAGGGGCTAATAGTAGATTATTTAGTGAATTAGCTAGCTTTTATAAGAAAAAGTTAATTCTGAACAAAAACTAACCTGTAAAGCCTACCAGAACATAAAAAGAGATAAAACTTAACTTTCTTATACAGATAATATCTCAACAATTTAGTTAATCTTAACCAATCAGTACAGGTAGGACTAAAACCTTTTTTTGTCTTGGTCAGACCCCTACATAATTTCTTGAATTATGATCAGCCCTGTCCATAAATCAGCATTGCCTTTTAATGCAGTTTCAGGTTATTTGTGTTACCAGTGTTCCTGAATATTATAAAGATTAAAATGTTTTTCAAACTGGCTGTAAAACTTCAAAGAAATTGACAACTTCATTAATCCAGACTTGGGAACTTGTGTTAATTACCCCTTCTGGGACTCTCTTCCTGAAAATATCCCTTGTCTGAACCATTTAAGCAGGAATACTATAGGAAGCAAATAAATAAATTACATCTGTCATAAAGAACAATTATCTCTGAATATTCCATGCTTCCAAAGTATCTGCAACTAAAAATAATAAAAAGAGGAACTTGAAGTTAAGGGGTATGAAAGCAGACAAGATTTCTAATCTAAGCTTTGGTTCACAGATGTGAGGTTCCTGGGCACCAAATATGGCACTCAGAAGTAATATAGGTACCGAAACTCAATCTGTAATCCTCAGAATGTCCTGAGAAGAGATTGCTGACACAAAAGATTCCCTAGGAAAATTCTCAAGATACATATCATGCTGCTGCCATGAATGGCCAGGACTGTTGCTATCTTGGCATGGCTGAGCTACCACAGACTTGTTTGATACTTAGTCCCATTAGTAATTTGCATAGTCATGCTTTGCTCAAGGCCTCATTTGGAATGGGAGATATTCTTTAGCACAGCTAAAACACATTCAAAAATCAGGTCAACACAACATTCAGCAGCCATTGCTACTCTCATTGAAAAATGTGGAAGCAAGGATTGAAAAAAGAAAGAAATAGCTATCCTTATTAAATATTATATGATATTTGTACTCACTCAGAATTTGGGAGAGCCAGGCTCAGTATCCTTCTTACCATGAGGATGTTCAGCCTCAGGTTCCCAACCCAGACTTGAGGCCAGTGACAAGGATCGACAGGTTAATTTATTACATGCTTCTGAGGAACCTGTGCTGATGAAAAGTAAAGAATGCTACGCTGTTCATTTAATTTATAAAGCTTTCAAATTAAAAACAACAATCTATTTTTTTTCTGGTCATACCGGCTGACTGGAAAGCCAAAGAGAAATATGATCAAGAGAATTCCCACAGAAATAAAAACATAGTTGTCAGTATCTGTGATAAATTTGACAAATCAACATTTCCCTCTTTTTCTCCTTAAATTTTGTAGTACTTTAGTCTTTTTCTAATTCCTTCAGCTTCAAAGAAACATTTACTTTTCTGATTCTGAACAAGAATCTTAAACAACCTGTATCTAGGCTATTTGTGGCCATACTGCTATTGTGTAGAAAGATAAACTATTCCAAGAAAGTGTATAGATTACTATATTCTTATTCTGTTTCCTAGGCATCCCCTACTAAACACATTTAGTATCATGATACTGGGCTAGAGATCTGGTACAACTGTTCTTACAGTTTCACAGGAAATATTTTTCATCTATCTGAAAATATTTATTAATGCACTACTGCTAGTACCCAAGGGATAGCATTCACTGAAGCAAGAATGTGTTTTTTCCTTTTTTTTTTTTTGTTACATGTCTAACTTGACAGTTTTGATAAGTTGTTTATTATTAACTTATGTGGAAATTACAGGTATATTCTCTTCAGTGGGTATTAATTTATTTTGTAATTCTACATCTACTGTAATTGTTCTATTTAATAGATCTTTCTCCATCAGAGACAACTGGAACTGAAATTCTGTCTGAATGGATTCTGTCAGGATTTCCTCCACCTTTTAGTTTAATCTTTACCTAGCCCTATCACTGTAATCCCATTTCCCCAGAAACATCAATAAAGATTTTGGCTTGTCTGCATTAGTTACTTTGATGAAGGCACATCATAGTTTAACAAACATTTTTCTCTTTTAACCATTGATGTGATGCACTTTAAGTTGGCAATCAGTGTTTTTATATTTATAAATTTGCTGTTAGAAATTAGTTGTTGGTTATGAGGAGCATCTGTTCTGCCTGTATTTGGCGTAGCTGTAATTGGGATAATGTTTGCTAACCAAGGAAGACAGGGTAGATTACAGCAGAGCAATTCTGAGACCATACTAGCTGTCAAACTGAGTTATAAACCAGTTTTCAGTGTCACTGATCTTTATATGAAACCTCCATCACTCTGTAGAATCACCAGGGAATGCAACTAACCTAAGAAGAAATTATACTCTTGTCCTCTACCTTTTTTTTTTTTCTTCATCCTACACACAGTAGAAAAGTGACCACTTGCTGTATTTGTAGAAGCACCCACAAAACAGGCAAGCTCACCTAATATGAAGGTTCAGAATTTAGCATGTTGGTAGGTGATAAGTCTGTGTAAGCTACAGGCATATTCTGGTCCACGTATACCTTGCTGATCCTTCACTTGTATTTTTCTATGAGAAAATATCTTTGCAATCTGCATAGGTTCCTCTAAAGTTGGATCAGAAACTAAAGCAATTTATTAGAAATACATTTAATATATTTATCTAGTTGTTCATTAATTAGCACATTAGTACGTTTCCAGATTTTCACAAATATCTGCTTATCTACACAATTTTATAAAATCCTCCTGTGGTTTATTTAGTTTAAGAAAATATGCAGACATCAATGACAGTATCCATAAACAAGCAGTAATAATAAAGAAAACAAAATAAGTCTTGGGGCAGTCATTCATTTAAAACAAAACAAAACAAACTAAATCACAGGGCAGTTGGAAATCATGCTGAGTATCACTCACTTCATCTAAATTTAGGAACTCTATTTCTTTATACATTTATGGTACACAAAGATGTCTGAGACACCTTCAAGGAGCTGGTAGATACTGAACATCACCAGCTGAAAACCTGTTTCCTATGTTGGAGGAACAGCAGAGATATACTAATAGCATCTTGGATGGCACTAGAGGCCTAGTTTGATCTCAGCACTAGCTGTCTGAAACGTCTAAATATGAGCAAGGTGTCTAATTTCTCATTATAGAAGGTCACTTATCTATTATGCTTCCACAAACTCAATCACAACACATGCCACAATGACTTTTCAATTAAGTATAATCAATTTTGTCTGATTAGGTGATTGATGCCACCAAGTACAAAGTAAAGGCTGGAAAGTAAGTAATAGGACTGTATGTCATGCAGGTACTTTAGGAAGAAATGAAGCTCTACTTACATCAGCACTGCCAAAAGAAATTATGAACATAAGAAAAGGTCCAGGCCAGAAATTTATATCCTCATTGCCTTTAGAGTGCATCTCTAGCTACATGAGGTATTTACAGTTTTTCATTGACAGCCCATCCTGAGACTGCCTAAAATGTTGTCTGTCATGTAGACACATGATAATTATGTCTTATAAGGATGATCCCATAGAGAGCTAGTCAATCTGAGATTGGTCACTTCAGACCCATCAAAATATGTGGTGACTCATTAGCTAATTGTAGTGCTCACAGTGTAGACAGGACTATAACAGAGACTATGATAAAGGGGATCATGCACATAAAGTGTTCGTGCTGGATGGTGCCACAGGTCAACAAGGGCTAAATCTGAGTACTGGAATGAAAGAAAAAATACAGTCGACAGGATGACAGGTTTCAGTTCAAAACCCATTTTAGACATAGCCACTTGACTCTCCCATTCTAGCCAGCTTCCTACAACTTAGCACAAATCTAAGTAACGGATACCTCCTGCTTTTTTTGTTGCATTAATCTACATGTGGAGTGAAAAGATAAAGTGAAGAGTGAATCAGTAGATGTGAGGGCTATTTCTAGCCCTAAACTACATGTTCATGCCTTTATGTCTAAATAAATCAAAACAGAAAAAGGGGCATGGCCCAGATCACATAACTGAATTTTGCTCTCCCTCCATTTGCTCCTTATAGTGAGCAGCCACATCTACACTTTCTTAATGTTAACAATACCTGAAAGGCATTCTGCTAGGAGCTGTGCCAAGGTATTTTCTGGAAAAGTGCTAAGTGAAACAGGCCATTTCTTCCCAGAAGTTTGATAGTGATTGGGCTAATTCTTTGAGCCTGCTTTATGTAGCCACCTTGATTACTTGTCCCAGTCACCTCAGCTATAGAAATGTGAATAAAGCTTTCTTTTTTACAAAGAATATACTGTTGAAGCTAGTGGTCATAATCAGTGTCCTGCATTTAATCCTGTAGAAACATAATGCTTTCTGAAGCTCAGTTATCTGCAGTAGGCAAAAGTCAAGCAAAGGTACATGAAATCTGCTTAAGAATATGACCTAAATGGGATGACAGCATCACTGAGAATTTATAAGCTTATTTGTAAATGCATGAGCAGAAATGCCAGCGGACAGACAAAGCAGAGAAATAATAATGGGTAAGTGCAGAAGCCGGGTAGTAGCAGCAGAATTCAGTGGGGAGGGAAGCTTTTGGGGAACTATATGTTGACCAGTGGAAAAGGTATAGGAAATAAAAGTAAAGTCCCTTGTTGTTTAAGTATTCTTGTCTTCAGGGATAAAAACAATTTACACCTCTTTTATAAACAACCAAAAATGCATCAGAAACTCCTGATTCAACTTGATCATTTTCTTCTCCTGCAAGAAACAATGCACTGAATCCTGAACTTTGACCAGTTGCTCAGGTCAAATGGAGTTATATTATAGACTTGTGGTGGGTTGACCCTGGCTGGATGCCAAGTGCCCACCACAGCCACTCTATCGCTACCCTTCTTCAGCTGGACAGGGGGAGAAAAAAATGCAACAAAAACCTCATGGGTCAAGACAAGAACAGAGAGATCACACTAATTACTGTCATAGGCAAAACACACTCAGCTTGGCGAAATTAATTTAACTTACTGCCAGTCAAAATCAGAATAGAGTGATGAGATATAAAATCAAAATCTTAATAGACCTTCCCCCCACCCTTCCCTTCTTCCTGGACTCTGCTCCTGAATTCTATACCTCCTCCCCCTAAGCAGCTCAGGGGGATGGGGAAGGTGGGTCATGGTCAGTTCATCACACATTACCTCTGCTGCTCCTTCCTCCTCACACTCTGCCCCTGCTCCAGTGTGGGGTCCCTCCCACAGGAGACAGTCCTCTACAAACTTCTCCAATGGGGATCCTTCCCACAGGCTGCAGTTCTTCACGTACTGCTCCAGCATGGGTCTTTTCCATGAGGTGCAGTCCTTCAGGAACAGACCGCTCCAGTATAGGTCCCCATGGGGTCACAAGTCCTGCCAGAAAACCTGCACCAGCATGGGCTCCTCTCCACAGGGTCACAACCTTCCTTGGGTGCACCCACTTGGTCCAGTGTGGGTTCCTCCAAGGGCTGCAGGTGGATATCCGCTCCATTGTTAACCTCCATGGGCTGCAGGGGCACAGCCTGCCTCACCATGGTCTTCACCACAGGCTGCAGGGGAATCTCTGCTCTGGCAGGAGCACCTCCTCCCCCTCCTTCTTCACTGACCTTGGTGTCTGCAGGGTTGTTTCTCCCACATTCTCACTCCTCTCTCCCAGCTGCTGTTGTGCAGCACTTATTTCCCCTTAAATTCATTATCCCAGAGGCACTACTACCATCTCTTACGGGCTTGGCCTTGGCCAGTAGTGGGTCTGTCCTGGAGCCAACTGGCTTTGGCTCTGTCGGACATAGGGGAAGCTCCTAGAAGCTCTTCACAGAAGCCACCCCTGTAACTCCCCCGCTACCCAAACCATACTATGCAAATCTAATACAATTCTGCTTCCAAAGCATTTTTTTTAAAAAGCCATGATAGTTAAAAACAGATTAATAGTGAAAGTTTAAGGTTTTCTGCCACAACAGCAGGCAGCTTATTAATTTGAACTTTATTTAACATGAAATTATAACTGTAGTGTATTTGCTGTATTTGGGTAATTTGGATTGGAAAAAAAAATGGTAACCAGAAGTCTTATATTACAAGTGAAAGGTCTCAAAAAGATCCTATTGTCTCTCTCACTGAGTACATCAGCAGCAAAATTATTCTGCCCAAGGCACAGGAAACAAATATTGTTAAGTACAACACTATTTCTGTTATGATCTCTCTACTGTCCTCAAGGACTGTCATGTTTCTGATATCAATTTCTTTATATGTCGCTTTTTGTAACAAGTCTTTGTGCCCTTGTACACACTCAGCCTGTTCATCTGCGTTTACAGCTCTGGACTTTCAAGACTGGAGGGGCAACCAAGGACAATAGTTCTTGCTGAAGTGCTACTGCTGTACTAAGAATAAAGATAAACTACCTCATTTCCTAAGAACCTTGAGCCTACTTGTACACTAGGATTAGACAATGAAAATAAATATATTACTGTCTTTGACTTATTATCAGTAAAGTCCAAAATATCTGAATTATCTGTTAATAACCTCTGATATTTATGTATACTCTCATCTTGGTTTTGTTGTGCTTTACACAAAATCCTATCACTCAGACTCTCTGAGGAACTGGGAATTAATTTTACCCTTGGTAAATATTAGCACTAATAGAAAATACAGCTGCTTTATTATTACTAACAATCATTTATATAAAACTGTAGGATGTGCTATGCTTTACAAAGAAAGAAACATTCTGAGCTGCCAAAGTTACATAAGCTAAAGAAAAGGCAAAGCAAACTACTGCAAACCAAAGTACAGGGCAACTCTCATGAAAGCTGAGGACTTAGTTTTCACAAAACAAGCAGAAATAACCTATAATATGCATTTTAAAGGAAGTCTTTAAAAAACCTATATATATAAAGGCAAGGTTCATTCTAGTTGTACAGATGAAGTGTGTACAGTTGGTGCAAACCTCCAGGTTTACCTGTGGACCTCAATTGATCTCATCTAATTTTAGGTACAAACCTGTATAATTGAAATCACCCTGTCTAGGCTATTAAAACAGATATACATCTCCAGCAGGTGAAACAGGTCTGAAAAAAAAATCCAGAAATACATGCTTTTATATAGAAGGAAAGCCTTGGCTAATCATAAAAAAATATATTTTTAGTATATATTTTATTTTCTTCTAGTGTTTTTATGCTTACACACGTATATTGGTAAGCACATTGTATACTTTGGTCCATACAGAAAAATAAACTATTCACTTAGTCTGTCTTGCTACCTAAAAGAGGGCTATGGAGCAACCTAGACTTCAAGTTCCTACAGAAATTGTCAATCTATTACTTCTTTGTCAACAGCTCTGAATTTAAACCTTACCTAATTTAATTTAGTCAGAGCCTTCTAGCCATTGCACTTGTATTGCAGTGCAATTGCTACATAACCAAAGACTCTTCCTGTTTTCCTCCTCTAACAAAATTGTTACTATTTGTAAATCAATTGATTCAATAAAATATTTATGAAAGATTCAACCTGTTCTTGGTTGTGGAGTTGAAATTTATCCTTACCTTAAAAATAATTTATTTGTGACCTCTTTTCTCCTGAAGCTATGTGTCTTATGTTTCGTTACAGCCTATGCATACCAGGGCAACATCTTGGCAACTATGATAAAAGTAAGTTTACAGAATTTCTTGATATATTTCACACTCACCACAAAGCGCATGATGCTGTTTTTACTAATCAATAAAAATTTAACAATTTTTTTAACGGAGTTGGAAACTCCAAGCCCATAATTGTGTATGTATAAATAATACTTAAAGCCAACAGTATATTAGATTTATTGTAGCTAATAGTGCTGAAAGTACTTAATCAGGGTTGACTCTCCCATAGGGGTCTTTATGGGCACAATTAATATCATGTAAGAAGACTAGTTCTGGACTTCATTATATATGATTTTAATATACTAAAAAGCTAGAACATAATAAATGATTAGAGAGAGAATTTCAAAAGATTTATGCATCTATGGTGAGTACCAAGGTGTTCTATCCAACAGTCATCTTGGTCTCCAGAAAATGCATTATTTTGCTACTTTTCACAAAAGTAAAGTGTTTAAAGGTTGTTTGTACTCCAATACTTTAGTCCTCTCTTACAGACACACACTACATACACTCCCTCACAGGCTACTTTGCAAGGATAGTAAAAAATAATCATACTAATAAGTGAACATAGAAATTTAAAAAAATGTGAGAAAAAACCCCAGATTTTGTCCCAGATGAGTTTCTGAACAAAGCAAAGGTCAGTGGGATACAATAATCTGAATCTCCTTTATAGTATTTTTATGTTTTCTTGAAAAAAATTTTTAGTATTTGATATCATTAAGACATCCTGAAACACCAGAGAAAAATTATTTTATGAGATAGAGCCATGAAAAGATTAAGTAAAATTAGTAAATCTTAGTATAGGAACTGTATATTTCATCCCAAATGTTTCAAGGGCATCTATGCCAATCAAAACACACGTTTAAAGGGCTTCAGCATCATACCATTTATTGACTCATTCCCCATTTATAATAAAACTTAGTTTTTTCTTCAGGTCTTATATTAGTTCATAATTTATTTTCAAACGTTTTTTTTTTTCATAAATTCTGCCATAATCAGACCTCTTGTCTTTATAGAAATGAAAGAAGGTGTAGGTACATACATGTACATGTAGAAAGATGCAGGCTTACTGTGCATATGCTCCAAACCAGTTGGCTGTGAACCAGCTTCACTTTAGAAGGCTTACAGCCATACCATCCCAGGATATAGACACATCAGAGCGTAGGGAAAATTGCATCTATCTGCACACATCTTTCACAGTGCTTTCAGATATTCTCAGAACATAATTCACACAACAGGAAGAGTGAGGAGCAGGATGTATCTGAAATTATACCCATCTATATTTCAGCACAGGGTAGGTGGATTTAGCCAGATTTCTCCAGCCTTAGTCCCCTCCTGGAATTAGTCATGAAAGCCCTCTCTTTGAAAGGCTGCAGGTTCAGTCCTTTTTCAAGAATTCACATAATTCCAGTCAACTTCAGCATTCTTCCACTAGGCTAGTGGGGGGATTCTTCTGCCCTAGCTTTGGTTTCTAAAAGTTAAGGTCTTGATTCAGCTGTCCCTTTGCAGTACCATTAAAAATGTGGTTGGCTATCCTGTCTGTGTTCCATTTGCTACTCCAGGACACAGATCCCCCACAGTTCCCAAGACATATTTATCAGCCACATATGAAAGGCTTTTCCTACAGCATTTGAAACAGTGATAAAAACTTGTGTGTTGGATATCTAAGTTCTGAGAAAATCACCTCCAGGTTCATTTTGTTTTATCCTACGGTTGGTGTCTCAGAGTGTTTGGACCAATGCCCATGAACAGTTATTTCTCTCCACTGACTGATTGTAAAGGGAGTTTATGCATCTTTGGAGAACCTAGGGTATCCAAAATCTCCAAAATGTATTAGCAGATATGTCAGAAGACCTGTGGAAGACATACACCTGCTTGAGCCTGCAGGGTATGCCTAGCAGCCAGGCAGCTGAAGGGCATCACAAATGACACTTGTTGATTTTGTGTGAGCACTGAACTGGTCACCGGAAGAACTATCTCAGACACAGATTTCTAGCTTTTAGAAATCAAGGGCAGAGTTTAGACAACATAGGCACCTGGTGTCACTATAATGTCCAAGACATCCACAGAGGCTGATAGATGGTGAAGTGAGGTCCGTGGGGCTTCTAAAATGACATGAGACTCCTGCACAGGAGTAAATGAAATTAACAAATCACTAATGTGAAGCCTGACAGCTCCAAATTCCATTCAATATTTTGAATTTGGCATCTATACAGTTACCTAAATTTACTTATCTGATACTGTTTGAAATGCCCTAGGGTACTTAGGACATCCAAACAGGCTGGCAAATAAGACAGGGAGTTTGCAAGAGGTACACTTTAGAGCATTTTAAAGGACACTAGGTGTTAAAAGTCAAGCAAGTAACGTGTGTCCTGAGAAAAGCACCTGAGACAGTAATCCAAAGAAATCCTGATGCCACCTACCAGATTCACAGCACTCTGTCTGGAGCTGTGTTAACTGGTGAGTCCGTAATTAATTTGATCTTGATGCTTCCTTACAAGCAGATGCTTGAAGATTCTCTGGTAAGTAATGATTGCTTTGAACTAGTCTGTAGCCTATGAAGGATCCATAATCAGTCCACAAACTATCTGGCAAAAAATTCCTTGGCAGCTGTCCATTGAGTCCATGTAATTCAGTGCCCTTCTGGCAAACGGCTCACCAGCAATATTATAATTATTATTTCATTCATAATGAAATAATATAGAGATGCCTACTACCAACAGTAACAATCCATGTTTGTAGAAATTTTACTAGCTACACCATCAAAATGTTTCTGTTCGGTATATTCATCAATTACCTGGATGATGGGACAGAGTGTAACCTCAGCAAGTTTGCTGATGATACCAAGCTGGGAGGAGTGGCTGATACACCAGAAGGTTGTGCTGCCATCCAGCGAGACCTGGACATGCTGGAGAGCTGGGCTGAGGGGAACCTCATGAAATTCAACAAGAGCAAGTGCAAGGTCCTGCCCCTGGGGAGGAATAACCCCATGCACCTGTACAGGTTGGGGGCTGAACTACTGGAAAGCAGCTCTGTTGAGAAGGACCTGGGAGTGCTGGTGGACAACAAGCTGACCCTGAGCCAGCAATGTGCCCTTGTGGCCAGGAAGGCCAACGGTATCCTGCAGTCCATAAAAAGGATTGTGGCCAGAAGGTCGAGGGAGGTTATCCTGCCCCTCTACTCTGCCCTAGTGAGGCCACATCTGTAGTACTGTGTCCAGTTCTGGTGTCCCTGTTTCAAGAAAGACAGGGAACTGCTTGAGCAAGTCCAGCGGAGAGCTACGAGGATGATCAGGGAACTGGAGCACCTCCCTTATGAGGAAAGGCTGAGAGACCTGGGTTTGTTCAGCCTGGAGAAGAGAAGACTGAGGTGGTATCTTATCAGTACTTGTAAATATCTGAAGGGTGGGTAGCAAGAGATGGTGCCAGACTTTTTCAGTAGTGGTGCCCAATGACAGGCCAAGGGGCAAAGGGCACAAGTTGAAACACAGGAAGTTCCACCTGAATATGAGGAAAATCTTCTTTCCTGTGAGGGTGCCAGAGCAGTGGCACAGGCTGCCCAGGGAGCTTGTGGAGTCTCCTTCCCTGGAGACATTCAAAACCTGTCTGGATGCGTTCCTGTGCCCCCTGCTCTAGGTGCACCTGCTCAAGCAGGGGGGTTGGACAAGGTGATCTCCAGAGGTCCCTTCCAACCCCCACCATTCTATGATTCTGTCATTCTGTGATAATATATGCCAGCACACTTACAACTCTGAAATTATACCAGTGTAATTCTCCAAGTCATCCTTTTAATACCAAACTAAGTGTGGCTTTTTGGTTTACCTAAAGCTGTTTCCTAGGCAACACAGGAAATTCCTGTTCTGTGGCTTAGAAGGTATTTCAGAAAGAAATTCTGTGGAGTTGTCTTTGTAAAGCAAGAGAAAGACACAACTAAACAATTCATAAGTACCGTTTTCTGAATTGAGACATTTTGCCACAAAGCCTGGTGAGAATGATGTTTAAAAAAGCCTGCTTTTGTATCAGATAGAAAGAAAGACCTAAT